>NC_083331.1:36535334-37162834 GCF_963455315.2 Globicephala melas
TTAGCTATCAGAAGTTTCAATTTGTATTTCTTCATTGATTCATGAATTTTTAGGTGTGTATAGATTATATGCTTTTAAATTTATTAAGTTTTTTTTGGTACTACATATGGTCATTACTAGTGATCATACCATGTGTACTGGACAAAATTGTATCCTGTATTTATCATATTTAGTCTTCTAAATTGTTTTCATGGCATTACCATTCATTTAATTTAAACCTTTTGGTCCATTTTCAAAGGGTTGTCTTTGGTAGATAACATAGAGTTGAGTCTTATTTTATAGCCATTCCACCTTTTGATTGGAAACTCTATTTTCATTTAATAACTTTATTGATTATTAAATTTGTCTATCACGTTTTTATTTGTTTTCCATTTCACCCTCCCCCCCCCATTTTATTTTGTTCCTCTGTTTGCCCTTTCATTCCTTTTTTGGTATTATTTGAAATTTGCTTTTAGAATTCCATTTTATTTATTTGCTTTTTCACTACACATTTTAGTCATTTCTCTAGCAGTTACAATATATAAGGTATGTCATTTTCACAATTAATTTGGTTTCATTTTTTGCCTTTTCTAATAAACTTCAGACACTTTGCAATCATTTAGGTCCATGTATGATTCCACCTACCATTATTCTTTTTTGTTTGGTATTATATGTAAGACAACTACATACCAAAAAAAAAAAAAACCTTACAAGACAATGTTACACTTTTGGCTTTAGAGAGTCATATGTTTTTCAAACAAGTTGTTATATAGTATTTTATGGTGGGAGGGATAAACTGGGAGATTGGGACTGACATAAACACACTACTATTTATAAAATAAATAACTAATAAGAACCTGCTGTATAGCACAGGGAACTCTACTTAATACTCTGTAATAGCCTTTATGGGAAAAGAATGTTTTAAAAAAAGATGTTATATAGTATTTTATACATATACAGGCATACGTCTTTCTCTTTTAGGAATAAGATGAATAGAATAAAAGATATAATGGTTGGAAAGAAAGGAACAATCATTGTTCCTATTCAAATAACTTGTCCATAGATAATATTTTCTATCTTCAAAGTAATTTATGAACAAATCATGAACATTTCCAAAAGAGTTTGACAAAGCTGCTGGATCATGAAATCAATCTATAAAAATTATGTTCACTTCTATATATCACCACAAGAAACAGGAAATATAATTTTAAGAAATATATCTATTGCCTAAGAAGTAGAAATATAAAATATTGAGGAATAAATAGAAAACAATTGTGTAGACTATTGAGAATTAAGCTGTAAAGGTTTATTGAAAGTCACTTAAAAATCTAATGAAATAAAAGGATGTATAAAATATTGGGTAAAGATACTTAATAGCATAGGGATATTAATCCTCCCAAATTATTCAATATAGGAAGGACTATTCCAACAAAAACCCAACTGTACTTTTTTTTGGAGGGGGATAATTGGCAATTAATACTAAAATTTGTCAGAAATATAGATGTTCAGGAGTCAACAAGACATTTTTTGATGAAGAACAGTGCATTATGAGGACTTGCCACATAGTAGATCAAAAGTTATTTTCCAATGTAAATAAAATAGCTTGCTATATGCACAAAACTAGACTATTGAGCAGAATACCAAGACCCAACTCTATATGGAAACTTCATATAAGACAAAAATGACATTACTAGTAAAAAAGTAACATAAGGTGAAAACCAAGGAATTTCTATTTCTACCAATTATATGGTTATTATAGTGTTATTTGAAAATCAGCTTAAAAGGAGGAAATATATTGCAAGTAGTTAAAAGGAGAATTGGAAATAAGGAAATAAGGAGAAGCAAGGATAGACTTTTTTCCCCAAAAATATTGGAGAGATAGTTTATGTCTATTTTATGCCACATGTTATTCCAAATGCTTTCAAACACATAACTCTGTTTTTCCTTTTTGGATGACCCTAAATGTGTCACTTTATAACTCATTTTATAGGTGCTAGAAATTGAAACTCTGAAACATGATCTTCCTTCTTTCCACAGATAGTATGTAGTCAGCTGTCTTTAGAATTTGAGGCTATAGCTTCTCCTACTCGAGATCTTTGCTGCATTAACTATTTCCTACCTGGCAACTGCTTCCTACTTTCTGATCAATGGGAAATCCTATTTTGTATATATATCTATATCTATCTATCTATCTATTTATATCTATATCTATCTATCTATCGATATATATATATATATATATACATATATAGTCATTGAAGAGAGATCTTTCCACCCAAAACTTAAAAATCCTAGCAAATTTACAAGTAAATATAGTCAAGGGATTTGAGAATACCTCTCTTAGCAGGTGTTTTCACAAAGTGGGTTCTGAACTCTACTCTTTATCCACCTCTCTGTGTTTCTGCCAAATACCTCACAGTAAAGCTAATAGGAACAAAGCTAATACTTTCAATGTCCACAGGAAATTTTACAGAAAGAAACCACCTGAGGCAATGCACTTTTGTGAATTTTTTTTTCTAAATCTTTCAAAAATATTAGCTACAAGAGAGAAAAGGTGTCCTTCAAATAGCTCTGCAGCATTAGAATTTTTAGAGCCTAATGCGGTAATATTGCTAGAACTGTTTGTATCCATAACTTTAGATTGGAAACAGCAATAAAACGAGGCATTCAAGTGAAGAATAAAATACAAAAAAAAAAAAAAGTTGATGCTTAGGAGAATGAGAGAAACAAGGAAAACACTGCATAGAGGCTGCTAAGGATCTCTTATACAGATGTACCAATGCCCTCATTGACTATGAGAATTCAAACAAGTCATTGGATAAGGCCTGGTTAAAAAGCAAAGAGATCAGGCTAGCTGAGGCACACCAACAGGAATGCTGCCAAAAATTTGAACAGCTTTCTGAATCTGCAAAAGGAGAGCCAATCAGTTTCAAACGAAAGAGAGTGGCAGCATTTAGGAAGAATCTGATTGACATGTCTGAACTGGAAGTAAAGCATGCCAGGAACAATGTCTCCCCCTTCTTACAGAGCTGCATCGACTTGTTCAAGAACAACTGAACCAAGGACGAGAATGTGAAGAAAGCCAGCATCACTTGCACTCAGATCATTACCACAGAAGATTTATTACCTTTGACTTTAGTTTAAAATTATGTGAATAAATATTTTGATTTCTAAAGATCTTAACACTTAAAAAATAATCAATGCTCACTGAAACAAACCATGATTATATTTAATAACATAGTAATTTGCAAGTAATGGGCACTCATTAATACAACAAATTCTTTAATGTTTCAAACAATCTACTAATACAATACTCTACCTACCTACAAGGGAATTACAGCCCAGTGAGGGAGGGGGACTTGACTGAGCAAAGAAGTAGCATATAAGGAATTCTTCCTCAAGAAAAGTAAGGCTTCCTATGGCTGGTGCTAACAGATTTGAGCCTTGCAGTAAGGATAGAAGAACAGCCAAGCAACTGTTAAACAAACAAATAAAAATGTGTAAAAACAAAAAGTGTAAATGAGCTGGTTGTGTTCAGGGAACAATATGAAATTTAATTTAACATAGTGTCACGTATGCTTAGAGGAAGAATGATGGCTAGGTCAGCTAAAAATTAAGGTTAACATTACATTTTGCATGATCGCAAATATAGGTAAATCTTATATAGTACCACATGTCAGACATTGTTTTAAACATTTTACATAGATGAACACACTTAATATTTATAAAACTGCTCTAAATGTATCAAATAAAATTGTACAGGAGACATCAAACAAGGAAGACTTTATTGAAGACTCCTGCAGTAAGGGAGAGAAATTGAACTTAACTCTGCTGAAACAAAAGACGGGTGAGTTTTTAAGCACTTGGGTGAGATAGCGGAAAAGTACTGGAGAACATCAAGGAGGAGCTTGGTCAGTATGACTAGGATATGTGTTTGCTAATTGGCACTTATTGAAGTTTGGCTCCCATCATCTTATAGAGAGTAGGAGCAGAGGGGCATTATTTTCCTTGATGGTTACATTTCAAAGGTGTGGCTCCCAGATCCCTGAGAAAGATATTTCTAGGTTGTAAAATTAGCAAGAGAAAACTAGCAAGAGAAAATCTACATCTCAGAAGGACAGAGAAAGAATTGACAATTGCACATTTCCTAAAGTAAATGCTTTAATACAAGGGAGGTCAGGGGCCTACAGTCAGGAAGAAACCTGTCTAAAATTTAGTCAAGTTGAAGGGAAATGTTAAATCTGTCTTCATCAGGTAAGTGCTATTATTTTCCCATTTTATAGGTGAGAAAACTGAAACATAAAAAAGATAAACAGATTGTTATATGGTTTACTTAATGATTAGTGATCAATGATCTTGATGATTTAAAATTAAGACACAGGCAGTCTGGAAAAGGTTCAAGATGGTGGCGTTAGAAGATCCTAAACTCACCATCTCCCATGGACACAAAGGTATACAACTAAATATGGGATAATGGACATGAAAACTAGATAAACAGATCCTCCACAACACAGAATAAAAAGACAGCATTGAAATAGGTAGGAGAGCCATAGGTAGAGTCTCACCAAGGTGGGGGGAGAAAAAAAGACACATCTCAGACACAACTATCCACAATTGGCAGGGATCACAAAGGCATAGATCTTTCTTCCCAGGAGCAATGGAATCAGAAAATTGAGGTCCACAACAGGCATTCCAACCTGTTGATCTTACACAGGAGAGATGAGCCCCCAAGACACCTGGTTTTGAAAACCAATGGAGAATATGTCCAGAAAAAACATAAACAGCAAGGAATAAAAAAAAAAAAAATTCTTAAAGGGCTCTCATACAGACTCACTTGACCTGAAAACTGGTACAAATACATGAGATTGAAAAGTGCATAAACCATAGTTGAAGGAGACCCACTTATTAATCTTAAGCACCTGCTGAAGAGGCAGGTACCAGCTGGGATACTCCCTGGGGACTGAGACACTGATGGGAACCATCTGTGTGATTTCAGGCTACTTTGCTAATGCCAGCACTGGTAAATATCACTTTGAAATTCTCTGTCTAGTCTGTTAGTGCCAGTGTGCATGTCCTGCTGAGAGCCCTGCCCATCCCTGAGCCTTGGCTGGGCCCCACTGTTGGTCTGAGTGCCAGTCCTGTCTATCAGAAGACTGAAACAGCCACAGCAGCAACCACAGCCAATCTGGGGATCAGCCCCTCCATCTAGCACCCAACAGCAGTCCCACCACAAGTGGAGGGTGCAGGTAAACAACATAGGAGACAGTCCTTGAGCACACGACTCTTGTGGCCAGTTGACACTGCACCTCTGAGCCCCACAGAACATCTCATAATAAAACTGCTCCTTTAAGACTGAGAGAGATAGGTGATTTACCTAATACATAGAAACAAACACAGAGAATTAGGCAAAATGAGGAGTAGAAGGTATATGTTCTAATCAAAAAACAAGACAAAACCTCAGAAAAGAACTAGGCAAAATGGAGATAATCAATCTACCTAATAACATGTTCAAAGTAATGGTCCTAAAAATACTAACCAAACTCAGAACAAAAATGAACACAGTGAGAACTTAAAGTTAGAAAATATAAGGAAATATCAAAAGGAAGTTATGGTTGAACTTAAAAGTACACTAGCAAGGTTCAGGAGCAGATATAATGAGACAGAATAACAAATTTTCAAGCAGGAAGACAAAACAATGAAACTCATCTAGACAGAGTAGTAAAATGAATAAAGAATTTTAAAAATCAAAGATACCTTAAAGAACACATAGGACAACATCAAGCAGAATAACATTCACTTCATAAGGGTTGCAAAAGGGGGAGAGAAAAAGGAGAAGAAAAAGGGCTAGAGAAATTATTTGAAGAAATAGTGGCTGAAAACGTTTTTAATCTAGGGAGAGAAACAGACATCCAAGTTCAGGAAGCATATAGAATTCCAAATAATATGAATCCATAGAGACATACACCAAGACACATTATAATTAAAATGGTAAAAATTAAGGATAAAGAGAATCTTAAAAGCAGCAAGAGAAAAACAACTTGTTACATACAAGGGAAAGCATATAAGGCTACCAGCAGATTTTTCAGCAGAAATTCTATAGGCCAGAAAGGAATGGCATGGCGTATTAAAAGTGCTGAAAGGAAAAAGCTTCTGACCAAGAATTACTTACCCAGCAAAGCTATCATTCAGAACCGTTTTTCGAGAGATCAAGAATTTTCCAGATAAGTAAAAGCTTAAAGGAGCTCATTATCACTAAACTGGTCTTACAAGAAATGTTAAAGTTACTTCTTTAAGCTGAAAATAGTTGACAGTAATTAATAAGAAGAAGACATATAAAAGTAAAAAATCTCACTGGAAAAGGTAAATATATCATTAAGGTTGTAAATCAATAAGTCACAAAGCAAGCATAAAGGTTAAAAGAAAAATGTGCTAAAATTAACTAAAATTACAACGATTAATTAAGGGATGCATAATATAAAATGATGCAAAAGGTTTATTGAATCTATAAAACATGGGATGGGGGAGTAAGAAGTAAAATTTTAGAATGTGTTCAAATTTACATTGCTACCAATTTAAAATAGGCTACTATTTACATAAGATATCATAGGTGAACCTCACAGAAAACTATATAAAAAAAAACATGGTTAATACATAAAAGGAAATGAGACAGGAATATAAACATAACACTAAAGAAAATGAGCAAAATGCAAGGGAAGAGAGAAAGAGAAGAAAAGAACAGAGAGGAACTACAAAAACAGCCAGAAAACAATTAACAAAATGCCAGTAAGTACATACGTATCAATAATCACTTTAAATTTATTGATCAAAAGACATTAAGTCTCTGAATGGATTTAAAAAAAACAAAAAACAAAAACAAGACCCATCTAAATGATACCTACAAGAGACTCACTTCAGAAGAAAGGATACACACAGTCTGAAAGTGAAAGTATGGAAAAGATATCCCATGCAAATGGAAACAAAAAGAAAACTGGGTCGCTATACTCATATCAGATGAAATAGACTTTAAAACAAAGACCACAATAAAAGACAAAAAAGGGCATTCCATAATAATAAAGGGGTCAATCCAGCTAGAAAATATAACATTTATAAATATATATTCACCCAACAGAGGAGCAAAGAGATACACAAAGCAAATATTAGTGGACTTAAAGAAATTGAAAGCAATACAATAATAGTAGAAAACTTTAACAACACCCCATTACATAAATGTATAGATCATCCAGAGAAAAAAGTCAATATGAAAGCATCAGACTTAAATGACACACTAAGTCTGAACTCCTTGCTTGGCACCCTGCAATAAATGCTGCACTTTCCTTCACCACAACCTGATATCAGTAAATTGGCTTTACTATGTGCAGGAGAGCAGACCCAAGTTTGGTTCAGTAACATTAGGTCACAAAACAAGTCTCAATAAATTTGAGAAGATTTAAATCATATCAAGCATCTTCTCTGACCACAATGGTATGAAACTAAAAATAAATCACAATTTAAAAAAAGGAAAAAAACATGAAAACATGAAGATTAAACAGCATGTTACTGAAAAAACAATGACTCATCAAATAAATCAAAGTAAAAAAAAAAAAGCTAGAGACAATTGAAAACAGAAATGCTATATAGCAAAATCTATGGGATACAGCAAAAGTGTTTCTAAAAGGGAAACTCATAGAAAGACAGGCTCAAGAAACAACAACAACAAAAATCCCAAATAAACAGTATAACTTTACACCTAAATACGTTTGTGTGTGTGTGTGTGTGTGTGTGTGGTACACGGGCCTCTCACTGTTGTGGCCTCTCCCACTGCAGAGCACAGGTTCCAGATGCGCAGGCTCAGTGGCCATGGCTCATAGGCCCAGCCGCTCCGTGGTATGTGGAATCCTCCCGGACCGGGGCACAAACCCATGTCCCCTGCATCGGCAGGCGGACCGTCAACCACTGTGCCACCAGGGAAGTTCCTAAATACAGTTTTTAAATAAGAATGAATTAAGCCTAAAATTAGTAGAAAAAAGAAACCATAAAGAAGAGAGTGAAAATAAATGAAATGGAAAGTAAAAAATAATAGAAAAGATCAATGAAACTAAGAGCTGGTTCTTTGAAAAGATTAACAAAATAGTTAAAGCTTTAGCTAGACTAAGAGAAAAAGAAAGAGGACTCAAATAAAATCAGAAATGAAAGAGAAGTTACAACTGAATCCGTAGAAATACAAAGGATCATAAGAGATTATTATGAATAAATATATGCCAACAAACTGTACAACCTAGAGGAAATAGATAAATTCCTAGAAACATACAATCTGCCAAGACTGAATAATGAAGAAATAGAAACTCTGAATATATCAATTACTAGTAGGGGAACTGAAAGGGTAATAAAAAATCTCCCAACAAAACCTGGGACCAGATACTTCACTGACAAGACTCTAAAAACATTAAAAGAATATTTAATAAGTATCCTTCTCAAACTCTTCCAAAAAACTGAAAAGGAGGGAAATCGTTCAAACACATTTTATGAAGCCAGCATAACACTGATACCAAAACCAGACAAGAAAACTGCCAAAAAGAAAATTATAGGCCAATATCCTTGATGAACATAGATGTAAAGATACTCAACAAAATATTAGCAAACTGAATCCAACAATGCATTAAAAGGATCATAAACCATGATCAAGGGGAATTTATTCCAAAGATGCATGAATGGTTTAATATCAACAAATCTATCAATATGATACACTAAATTAACAAAATGAAGGATAAAAATATATGATCATTTCAATAGATGTAGGAAAAACATTTGACAAAAGTCAACATCCATTTATAATAAAAACTCTCAACAAAGTGGATATAGACGGAATATACCTCAACATAATAAACAGCATATATGACAAACCCACATCATACTCAACAGTGAAAAGCTGAAAGATTTTTCTCTAAGAACAAGACAAGATTACCCATCTCTGCACTTTAATCAACATAGTACTGAAAGTCTTAGCCACAGCAATTGGGCAGGGGAAAGTATAAAAGTCATCCAAGTCAAAAAGAAAGAAGTAAAAGTGTCATTGTTTGCAGAAGACACAACCCTCTATAGAGAGAACCCTAATGACTCCACTAAAATACTGTTAGAATAAATAAATTCAGTAAAGTTGCAAGATATGAAATTAATATACAGAAATATGTGATGTTTCTATACACTAAAAATGAACTATCAGAAAGAATTTTTTTTAAGAAATCCCATTTATAATTACAGCAAAAAGAATAAAATATTAGGACATAAATTTAACCGCAGAGGTGAAGGATCTATGTACTTCAAACTATAAGACACTGATGAATTGTATGAATATTAATTGGAAGAATTAATATTGTTGAAATGTTCATATTACCCAGAGGAGATAGAGTTGGGGGGCAGTAGGCAAAATGGGCGAAGGGGGTTAACTGTATGGTGATGGTTTGTAACTAGACTTCTGGGGATCATTCTGTAATGTATACAGATGCCAAATTATAATGCTGTACATTGGTTTATATATATACATATATGTATTTATACAAACAGACAGTCTGGATCTAGAATTTAAGGTAATTTCTGAAATATCACACTAACTATTGAATGCTATGCAGTACATTCTTCATCTTTATTTAATTAATCATTTAGAGCTATTAGGAAAGTAGTGAAATTTGTGTTTTAGGAAGATGTCTCTGGAGTTTCTAAACTGAATGGAAATTTACTGAAATTCATAGTACTGGCATAAATCATTGTGGATCACTTGTATCAATGGATGCCAATTATAGAGCTAAAAATCTGAATTAAGATACTAGAAAGAGTGATCCATGATATTATGTTTAGCTTGAACATACAGATAGAAAGATGGGGCATGTCTTTAAAAGGAAATTTCAAGATGCATATTTTATGCACTGTGTTTGAAATTAATGTGGAAAAGAAGGAAGAAAAAATGGTAAGGGGGAATGAAGGAAAAGAACAGAAAGAGGCAATATTCTTGAAGACTCCTACATTGACAGATACAATGTTGACCATTTTTTTTGTTTTGCTTTGTTTTGTTTTACAGCCTTCCTCCCTCAATAATAATTAGTTCGGGAACCAAGGTGGAACTGACACTGTAGTGGAGAGTACCACTGTATCCATTCTAATCTTCTTTCTGTTAGGATAGAAAATGTGCTCCTCTTCCAATTTAAATCTACTTCCTCTGCTTATGATTTGAATTTCATTCCCCCACCTTCTTTAGATTCTCACACTCTAGATTTTTCCCTTCTGTCTCTTCATTTTTAGTGAACCCTAATAACTGGATTTTTCCTATTGGATTAGTGAATATGTTCAAGTATGTACATAAAAAGAAAAGCATACATAGTTAAAAACAAACAAACAAAACAAAACAATAGTTACCTTGATCCCACATCCTGCACTGGATATATCATTTCTCTCATCTCTTTCATAGCAATATATCTAAAATGGTTAATGATGCATCCTCATTTTCTCATATTAACACCCCTTTTTATCTACTATAATCTTTCTTTTCCTCCTGTGACATTAACAACCTCCTTTCCCACCAAAATAATGAATGATATCTAAGTTACTAAATTAATTAAAGAGCCTCTTTTCTTTGGCCAAATGTCTCTGCCTTCATTCCTGAGTAATAAGGGTGCCTGGCAACGTTTTGGTTGAGAAGGACAGCTTCCTTTGACTGTGTAGAATAAAGCAGGGAATAAAGCAGGGAGCTACTCTGGTAGTTTAAAATCTGACTCAGTCTTGTATGTTCCTTCAATATCTTTGAGTCTGTAATAGATATAAGCTCTACCTAAGATAGGAACAATTAATTATTCTTCACAAGTAATTTGGGAACCTTATACATTTTGCTTGATTTGTAGCCTGACTGAGGAGTTTTAAATCACATATTAAAACAAATCTAAACTAAGTTAAAACAAATAAGCAAGAAAGAAGCTCATAAAATCCCCAATAGATACTTTCTCTTCAAGTATTCACCTTAGACACCAGCCACTGGGTTCACCTCTCTGGACTGACATTTCCCTAATGAAGCAGCTACATCTTTTGTGGCGCCTGCCTTTATAAACAAGATATCCCATTTGGGTCTTTCAGCACTTTTGTTCTTTTGCTATATCTATCATTCCTCGCAGCAAACAAAGGACTTATAATAAGGTATATATTTTGAGGTGGGGGCTGGAGCTTACAAATATTATTGTTGTATCTTTTTCAAGCACACATTTTCCTGTATTTTGTTTTCTCTTGAAAGAATGTTACTGACTGGAAGAAAGGATCTGTGTTTATTTCTTTTTTTAATCCTATTTACTTTTGGTACATAATAGGCACTAAAAGGCATATTATTTAAGTAAATAAGCTAATTAATAAGTGCAAAGTGCAAAACTACTAAGTAATGCAAAACATAAGGAAAAAAATCAGTACAGAAACTTGAGAAAAGGGAAGCTGATAACATTGACTGGCAGAAAGTTTCACTTGGGTTGATCTGATACTGCTACAACTTGGTTAATTTCACAAAGAAGATTGGCAAATGGTATTTGTTCAGATGGATAAAATTAAATGGCTTCAAAGTTTCAATTTTTTAATTGGTAAATTTGTACACAGGAATCAATTGTCTCTTTAGAAAATAGCTACTAATATGCTAGATTGAAGGAATGTTCAATACAAACCAGATTTAAATTCAGTAATAGCAAGGACTTTAGAATGAGTCTATTATCATGATATCATTGCAGAACTGAGATCCTCTGTTTGTTTCTAACTCTAGGAGTTTCTGTCATAATGAACTTTCAAATTCCCTTTGGTAACTCACTATCAGAGATTATTTGCATCTATGCAAGTTATCACAGAATAATTTTCTGGCCATTTGCTGGAGTTGTTTGTTTTGTTTTTTTTTGTTTTAATTACTAAAAGACTCTTTTTCTACCTGTTTGGGATTCTCTTATAAAAATATTGCCAAATCTGTAAAGGTCAAAAGTAATCTTTTTTTTTTTTTTCTGATTGGGGGATTTATTATTTTAGAAATTCCTTTTTTTGTCATTGACATGAGTTTTCAATCTTCATTGTTCATCAAGAAATCTACATAGTCTAAAAAGCAATTAGACAATAAATATTATAATTTTCTTTTATTTGTTTACAATATATTTTAAGTATTTCCTCATGTAACAAAAGAAATTTTATAAAGGAATAGGTATAAGTGTAATCACAGAAAGTTTAACAGGTGATTCTCACATGAATCCCTGATTAAAAATCAGTGTTCTAAAGCTAGGCTTTAATGGAGAAAGAAGAATAGTAATGACATATAATATTTATTGTTTGCTTCCTGAATGCCAGCCTTTGTGTGAAATCCTTAACATGTAATAACTTACATAATTCTTACAACCATTCTCCAAGGTAAGTATAATGTTTTATTTTTAGAATTCAGGAATGTCAACTAATTCCTGAATAATTTGTTTCCCTTAGCCTCAGAAACATTGGGTGCTATCTTTTATTTTCCTTTATATTTCAAAGCATGTAATAAGGAAAATTGTTGTCATATTGTTTTAAAATAACTTTATGTTATTAATAGTGATTTCATTTGGGCGGGTATTTTTCCATTAGCAAATGCCTCTACACGTCAAAGACACTGTTCCAGCTTATGTGCTAGGTATGGTATTAATATAAGAAAATCTGACTGGTCCTACCAGTCAGAGACACCTGACAAAGAGATGTGATAACAGGGAACCAACATTATCGAAAGGTCAAAGGGCAAGTGTGATTTATCAAAACAGAGAAGACAGGGAGAGAGGGAGAGAGGAGAGAGAGACAGAGACAGAGAGACAGAAAGAGAGAGAGAGTGAGAGAGAGGCTTGTGTGGAGAGCATCACTTGACAAAAAACTTACCCAAAAGCAGTCAGCCCAATAACCTGAAGTAAGAAATCAGTAGGAGTGAAAATCCTGACTCTATTTCTCCCACTCTCCCACTCTCTGGTCTCTTACTTGGTCTCTCAATTGATTAAATCCATCCTGAGACCACAGGATTAGCAAGCTGTTTTCTTGCTTCTAGGGTGAGAAGGATGGAAAGTGACCATAGAAGGGTAAACAGAAAATATGCCACACAAAGCTTCAGAGTCACATTCTCAGCCATAAACTGGAATTTACTAATCAATATTTTGAGAGTAAAAGAAGTTTATGATAACAGAAAAATAGACATAGGACTTCAGAAATCCTTGGGTCAAAACCAGGTGGGTCACAAACCACTAAAAGTTTTCCTCTGCTCTAAAAGAAGATGTTTGCACAATGTAAGGTAAATAAATATATAACAGGTATTAGATAATTTATCAAGGAAAGAAAATGCAAAGATGACAATATACAAAATCTAATATAAATTTCATAAGAATTTTAAAATATATTTACTCTAAATGTAACAATGCATTTAGATATGTAAGATGTTTAATTAAAAATAAAAGGGGGGACTTCCCTGGCCATACAGTGGTTGCGATTTCACCTTCCAATGAAGGAGATTCAGGTTCGATCCCTGGTCGGGGAGCTAGGATCCCACATGCCTTGTGGCCAAAAAACTAAAACATAAAACAGAAGCGATATTGTAATGAATTCAATAAAGTCTTTAAAAATTAATAATAAAATTTTTAAAAAAGGGTGTAAACTTTTAGAAGAAAGAAAAGGGATAAAGCTTCATGATCTTAGGGCTTCCCTGGTGGCTCACTGGTTGAGAATCTGACTGCTAATGCAGGGGACACGGGTTCAAGCCCTGGTCTGGGAGGATCCCACATGCCGCAAAGCAGCTAGGCCCGTGAGCCACAGCTACTGAGCCTGTGCGTCTGGAGCCTGTGCTCCGCAACAAGAGAGGCCACAATAGTGAGAGGCCTGTGCACCACGATGAAGAGTGGCCCCCGCTTGCCACAACTGGAGAAAGCCCTTACACAGAAACGAAGACCCAACACAGCAAAAATAAATAAATTAATTAATAAACTCCTACCCCCAACATCTAAAAAAAAAAAAAAAAAACTCTAAGGGATACACATTAATTCCAAAAAAAAAAAAAAAAGCTTCATCATCTTAGATTTAGCAATTTCTTAGATATGACATCAAAAACACAAGAAACAAGAGAAAAATTAATAAACTGGAAATCAAAAACTTTTGTGCATCAAAGTACATTATCAAGAGAGTGAAAAGACAACCCATAGTATACAAGAAAATTAATTTGGAAATCATACATCTGATAAGGCTCTATTATTCAGAACCTATAAAGCACTCTTACAATTCAGGAACAAAACGTAAAAAAAAAACAATTAAAAAATGGAAAAAGATATGAATTGTCATTTCTCCAAAGAAGGTTAAAGGTCAACAATCACATGAATAATGGTCGATTTTTATTAGTCATTAGGGGACCATACACCAACACTGTAATGAGATACCACTTTATACCCAATAGGATGGCTAATTATCTACAAAACAAAACAACAAGTGTTGGGAGGATGTAAAAAAAATCGAAACCATCATATGTTGCTAATGGGGATGCAAAATGGCACAGCCTTGTGGAAAGAGTTTGGCAGTTCCTGAAAATGTTAAACATATAACTACCATATGACCCAGAAATTCTACTCTTAGTTATATAATCAGAAGAGTTAAAAACATGAATTCAAACAAAAACTTATGCACAAGTGTTTATAGTACTACTCATTACAATAGTCGAGGGTGGAAACAATGCAAATGTTCATCAATTGATGAGTGGATAAACAAAAATGTGGTATATTTATGCAATGGATTATTTAGAATGAACTGGGATAGGCTATGAAATAGTTGAATCTCAAAAGCAATATGCTAAGTAAAAGAAGCCAGACACAAAAGGTCACATATTGAGTGATTCCATGTATATGGAATATCCAGAATAGGTAAGTTCATAAGTAACAGACCAAAAGCAGATTAATGATTGCATAGAGAGAGGGGAGAACAGGAAGTGACTTGGTAATTGGCATGAGGTTTTCTTTTGTTGCTATGAAAATATTTTTATAGAGGTCGTGGCTTATACTTTTTAAACATACTAAGTGAATCATACACTTTAAAATGTTTATTTTATGATATGTGACTTTTGCCTCAATACAAAATTTAAAAATAAAAGGGTGTATCATATATACACATTTTAAATTAGAATTAATAAAGTCATGTTATAATAATTCTGAAGATGTTTGTCACTGATATAAAATAATGATGTAATTACTTTAAAATGTCATCTACTCCAACAATCAAAATACACTTAATTGAAATAAACTATTATATGTTTGTCTTAATTTATCTTAAACTTATTTTGCTAATATAAAATATCCTTAAAATATAAATAAAGATCAAAATAGGATATATACCAAAATATCTCCTTAGTAGATTACTGTGTAAAGAGTAAACAATTTATAGAGAAAGAAGTATATATTCTATTTATTTAGGAATGTTTGGTACATACTCATCTAAATTTTCTGTACACATACTTATTTTCATTACAGCCCTAAATCAAAATATTCTACTTCTTACTTATTGAATCTTATATAAAAATAAAGAGTCAAACCCTTCATCAAATTATGAGTGCCACCCTACCACTGTAATCCATTTTTCTTTTGAAGAATATTGGGTTTTCATATGTTGTAATAAGAATGTCAACTCTGCCACCAGCTTGCCTGATATATACAATATGTGCACTTCTTTTTAATTACAGCATAAAATGCTGGATTTAATGAAAGCTCTCAATGAATTCAGCCATGACACAAATCTAGCCTTTGATCAAAGCTTGCTTGAAATGTTTGATAGCTCACACAACTGAGATGTTAAGTTCCAGAAGTCTTAAACTTTGTTTATACAGGAATTTATTTTCCTAAAACATCACATTTGGACCATATCATCTTTGAATCTACAGCAGTGACTTTCCTGAATTATTTAATAATATGACTTCATCTTTTTCAGAGGGCAGCCAGGAGGAAATTTTCATTTAAAAAGTATTTTCAAAACTGTACTCAAATATTTTGCCTGTTATACTGCTCAAAATGTTTTATGTGAATATTCCCAAAATAATTGGTGGATAGACTCTGCTCTTGACAAAAAATTACCCACTCCAGAGGAAGGTATTTTAAAAAATTCTTCACTACATCACTACAAATTACAGAAATATTATTATATTACTACAAAATTTAGAACCATTAAACATCTGTTATCCAGGATTTAAGAATCAGTTGATTTTTTGTAAATATTGTTTTCTGTATTTACAAACTGATATATTGAATAAAAGAAGTATTATATGCATACGTTAATACTTTAATACTATTTTAACAGCTCTATTGAGCTAAAGTTGTCGTATAATAATAATTACAGATTCACATGCAGTTGTAAGAAATAATACAGAGAGAGCTTATGTAAATTTTACCCAGTTTTCCCGCAAGTAATATCTTACAAAACTCTAGTACAATATCACCAGGATATTGACATTTTAACTCCACTGACCTATTTCAGATTTCCCCAGTTTTATTTGTCCCCATTTGTGTGCATATGTGTGTACTTAATTACATGCAATTTTTTCACATGTGTAGGTTCACAAGAGTCTCTCTTGTTGCTTTTTATAACCAGCTCATCTCTCTACTAACCCTATATCTGTGCCTTACCTGTAAAAAATATTAATCGAATAATGTTACCGATTTCTATAATTTTCAAAATATTAAGTAAATAGAATCACATAGTATGTAACCTTTTTGGATTGACTTCTTTTCACTCAGAATAATTTCCTGGAGTTTCATCCAAGCTGCTTATATATCATCTGTATGTCTTCCTTGTTGTGAATGTACCAGAATTTGTTTAGCAATTCACTTATAAAAAGTCATCTGTGTTGTTTCCATTGAGGATAATATGAATAAAGCTGCTATGAGCATTTATGTACTGGTTTTTGTGTGAACATAAGTTTTTACTTGTATGCAATAAATGCCAAAATAACACTACTAGGTCAAATGGTAATTTCATGTTAAGATTTATAAGAAACTTTAAAACTCTTTTCCAGAGGGGTTTTACCATTTTACATTTCCACCAGCAATATATGAGTGATCCAGTTTCTCCATGTCCTCTGCAGCATTTGGTGTTGTCATTTAAAAATAAAATTTAGCCATTTGATAGGTTTGTAGTGATATCTCATTGTGTTTTTAATTTACATTTCCTTATTGCCTAATGATGTCGAACATATTTTTATGTTGCAATCTGTATAAACTTTGGCAACATGTCTGTTCAAGTCATTTTTCCATTTTCTAATCTGTAAGTTTATGTAGTTTTCTGAATTTAGGAAGTTATCAGCCATTATTTTTTCAAATACTCATTTGTCCCCATTTTTCTTTCTTTCTTTCTTTCTTTCTTTCTTTCTTTCTTTCTTTCTTGGACTCTGATAATACAAATATTGGATATTTTGTTATTGTTCTATACATCCTAGAGTCCCTTTTCATTTTTAAATTCTATTTTTCATATTGGATTAATTCTACTGATCTTTTCTTAAATTCACAGTTTCTATTCTCTGTCATTTAACTCCACTGGTGAACCTATTCAGTAATATATAACTTTAAAAATTTTAGTTGTATTTTTCTCTTCTGTGGGAATTTCATTATTTTCATAATAATTTCCTCTTTATTTGCTGAAATTATCTACTTTTTATTTGTTTTGAAAGTAATTTCTTGTTGAAGCATTTTTATGACCATTGCTTGAAAATCCCTGTCAGATAATTCCAGTATCTGATTCATATTGTCATTGGTGTCAGTTGATTTTCCTTTCTCATTCAAGTTTCCATTTTCCTGATTCTTGGTATGATGGGTAATTTTTTACTGAATCATTGACACTTTATTACGTTAGGATATTCTAGGTATAATTTGAATCTTTTATTTTTTTCAGGCAATCACTCCTTTTAGGTTTAAAATGTGGATTCTGACCTGTTTTTGTGTTCTGTGTTTCCAAAGAAAATTTAATTTGATGTGCCATTTTGGTGAGTTTGTTCAATCTGACCCCACTGGGAATCTATAATACTTGTTCCTGCTGGTGCTGCCTGTGGGGACAGATGAGAGTTCCCTAGGTCAGACCACCTGGCACATGTGCTTGTAGGTGGAGAAGGAAGCATTCATCCCACCATAACTAAGAGTATTCCTGGGCCGGGAAGCTTACTGTAGTGGGATCCCATTTGTCAGTGTCACCAGGTCAACGAGTCTTAGCTTGGGGAAGGGATTCTCTGGCCACAGGCATGCAGACACTTTCTGTCTAGTGTGGACTGTTTGTTGTGGTGTGATTTCCTGTTGGAGCTGTCCAGTCACCAAGAGTCTCTAGGTGGAGAAAGGAAATACCCAAAGACATTGGGAGGCCTGTCAGGACCCGCAAGGGGGATCCTGCCATAAGTGCTGAATCTGGAAAGCACTCTGCTTCCCTGTTAGGCTTGAATACCTCCTCCCTCATGCAGAGACACCAGAAACCTGGGGGCACCTACGGGAAATGTACCACAAGAGTCACCCAACTCAGGGAGCCTCTGTCTCCTTGGATCATGGAACCAAGACTCCTCTACTCACACCACTAGACACACACATGTGTATGTGTATGTGTGTGTTTCTAGTAGATTTGTTTGGGTTCCTTTACACATATGATAGCCATTTACCCATTATATTAATTATCACCTTTAATTTTTGAATCATAATACATTACTTAATATTCTTTGTTAATTCCAAAATCTCTTGTCTTCATGCTTGTGATTCCAGTTTTTTTTGTCCTGTTGTCTCTTATTGATTCTTTGGTTTCTTGATTTCTTGTCTGTTTAGTGATAGAATGGGAGTTTTTCATTTTCTTTAAAATAATATGTGTATGCCAATTATATGGAATTTTCTTGGTGCTAGAGCTTGAAAACTGAGATGGTGTGTGTTCCTCAAAAATAGGTTTGCATTGACATCTGTCATGTATGTGGGTCTCCTAAAGTCAGATATGACTAAGCTTAGCCTTTTTTTTTTTTTGGAAATATTGGATAATATGAATTTGAGATGAAAAATCAAGTCAACTTGATTCCAAACTATCAGAGAATCTTGTTTTGCCCTCTACCATGCACCAAGGTTTAAAATGGATTTTTTTTGTTCTTAGTTTCTCCTGGGTACAGCATGATTTTTTTTTTTCTAGTTCAATTTTAACCTGCCATTTTCTCATCAGAGATTCTAGCTCTATGGTAGAGTTTTCAACACTACACTTGGACAGGCCCTTGGCTTTGTCTTCAATTCCTCTTGAACACAGTGAACCTTGAACATTGGTGTGAAATTCAATAGGTTCATCAAAGTGCCTGCAAGACTAAAACAAGCTTCAGGGCTCAGTCTACTTTTCTGAGTTCTTATACTCATTTAAGTTTCCCTTCCTTTCTTGACAATTTATAGCTGCATTTAAGATGATATTGAAAATGTTTTTAAACCAAGAGGTTTAGTTTTTTTCTGGAGAAGTGTCAGTCTACTATATTGCAGGAAACAGAAGTCAACCCACATTTTTTCTAAACATTTATATCATTATTTGCCACCTCAAAATGACTCTAAAGATTTTTTTTTATCTTAATCATGTTGTCTGAGTTTTTATTTTTCTCTTTTATTAACCCCCTCGCCCCCACACACATACACTTCTGGTTTTTTTCTTATACAAACAAAATTTTAATTTTGCAAGTATTTCTTAATGTGAGTACCATGCAATTTATCTTGAAAAGTCTTCTGGTGACCTATTTTTGTGACCTTGTGCAAGTCACTTAACCTCTTGCTGCCTCAGTTACCTCTCAATTAAATGAGGATAACAATAGAGCCTCTGTAATAGGAGTTTTCAAAGATTAGGCAAACATATGCCAGATGCTGCTTTAAGCACTGGACCTTCGGCAGTGAAATAAAGAGCTAAAATAAATTCCTGTCATTGTGGAGTTTTCAGTCTAGTTAGGCAGAGAAGGAATACCCAAACACTGTTGTCAAACAAACATATGCTGAGGCTGAATGACACAAGAAAAGTAGTAAGAGTGTGAGTGAGGCCTATGAAAATGCTGAGTGCCTTCAATTTGGAGGGACTGAAGTATACATTGAATGACAGGATTACCTTCATAAGGCCTGTAAGATCCTTACCTTGCACATGTTTTTTGCACTTCTGATAATGTGTGCTTAATAATTAAAAGTAAAGGATAGTCAATATTTATTGAATGCTTACCATATAAATACAGTACTCAAACTTATGTATGTGTAATCTAATTTCATTTTTACAACACTGTGAAATAGTCTTCAAAGAAAATATCACTTCAGTAAAAATATTCCCAGTAATTCCAGACAGATTTAAATGATTTCTTCTTTCCTTTATTCTAAAAAAAAAGACAAAAAAAATCAGAGCTTATATAGTTTGTATAACATTTATATACATGAGCAATAGTAAATCAAAAATATTCTAGTCAGTGTCATGACCATAATGTTGACATGATTCATGTTTTTATTCCCACTTGAACAAGGTCCTATGGTTAATTTTACTTATATTGTGATACATACATAAAATGTATAATCATTTTTATTCCATGGAATAAATGTTTTACATACAACTATTTGTGTTTCTTAACTGAAATGCAAACTGACACACAATGTTATTTCTAATATTGATAAATTTGTAGTGAAAGTTTTAATTGTAGAGAATAATTGAAATAACTCCAAAATTTCACTTCAGTTTGGACTTTTAATTTTTAATTAAAATTAAAACTTTAAAAATTAACATTGGTATTTCTAAACTTTAAAAGTTAACATTGATATTTCTCTTAACATTTCTCTTAACATTGGTATTTCACTAACTTAGCAACACTGTCAACTGCAAAACACAGGACAAAAACATTCAGCTAAGCACTGTATAAGTTCAAGAATGTTTTAACTAAAAAAAAAAGTCCATTTAAACCCAACCCTAATTAAAAAGACCATAAAATATTGTAACTTACAGTGAGAAGGAGTTTCTATAATTTGGTATCAAAAATAGAAAGTAACAGAAGTATCCTTAACTTGTCAAAGGAAATATAACCTGAATTATTATGAATATAGTACTAAACTTGAGCTAAAGTTTTTTTTTCAGTTTTAATGCTAATTATGAAAAGTTTCTAAAGGTGAGAACAAGTAATGTTCACTTTTAATGACTAACTATAGTTGAAAGAGAAAAATTCAATGAATGAAAATATGCAATAAAAATGCAGTGTAGATATAGACAACTGGGAAGTAAAATCCTGCCTAACATGCCTTATAACTTTGTTATTCCTTTAAATATTGGGAATATTAAAACATTTGAAAAGAAAATTGTCTATAAGTATAGGGAATATGAATTAGCTGTCATCTGGGAAAAGACACAGAAAAGAAAAAATAGTAAACAAATATTATTCATAATAGATTCTTATTTTCCATAGGCTATGTGCCAGAAACAGTGCTCTGCAATGATAATGTAGAAAAGATGACTTTTGTGCTCATTAATTGCATGATGTGTAAAGAAAAACTACTTTAAACAAATAATTTAATCATTTTAATAAGTATGTGATTTGAAGGAGATGAATGTAATGCTATGAAAGCCTATGATCAGAACACAGGACCTGGTATTTGTGAGAGATAGGAAATGAATCCAGGTATTATTCTCTGAATAAGTGATGTTGGAGCTGAGTTGGAAGAATTGAAAAATTAACAATGACAAGCACAGTTTATTTCAGAGATTATTAACACATATGTTGAATCGTTATGTTTTTCCTGAGAAAATCTTTACCACTGGATTATAATGATTTTATAGTATGTGGAGGGTTTGAATTAGTGATTCCTACCCTCTTTTCATAAGTGAAGTCATAGAATCATCACCTCAGGGAGCCCTATGTCAGCACAATTGTGACTGAGATAGAGGGAGGTATGGTTCATAGCAGGAAGAATGGAGAAGAGGAAATCCATTCTTCCCTCTCCAATTTTCATAAAGATTAAGCTAGAAGATTAAAAGGTCAGAAGGACCTTATGTTCCTCTGAGAATGAATGCTACAAAGTTAGAATGTCTTCTAGAGCCCTGATACACATGTTTTAAGTTAATGAGAAGATAGTGATTAAAGTAGGAATGTGTATTGTTTAATATAGTAAACAACCATAGACAAAATAAATAATCATTTTGTCTTATGGTAGAGTTGCAGCCCTTCATGCCTTATAAAAATTATAAAAGACCCTGAATGATTGAACATTTCTCAAATTAACTTGTTTATGTGAAACACTGACACTCAATTTCTTCACTAAACAAGAAGAGGGTCTGTCTATAAAAGAACATGATGACTGTAGTTTTCCATGATGGTTCTTGTGTGATTTTAGTCCCTACATCTATTTCATGAAGGCTTCTCTTGCCCTTGACCTTAGCCCTGGCCACTGTGCCATTCCCCTCACCTTGCTAAAACTGAATTACCCACTTAATGCTTGTTAAATTACAAAAATGTTTCCTAATTCTTTGGAGAACCATTTTGACCAACTATCTTTGAAAGTAGCTGAACTTTGACACATTTGCTAAAGCTCTAAAAATATTGTGCCATTTTTTCCCCCCAAAATTAGAATACTCCTTTGGAGTCATCTTTTGTTGCAACATTCTGAATGAAGGCTTATGTTTAACAGTGCTCTAACTGATTTTCTTCCACGAAATGCAGTTTTGCTCAGTCTCTATCACAAGGCCATGCAATTATTGCTCACACACCTTATTTTTCAACTGGAAAATCAGTAAAAGATAGGAAAAGCCAACTTTATTTTCTTTTATTATTATCTTCCTTTTCTTTTGCATGTGTGTGTGTTTGGCTTCTAGACACAAAGAAATCAACAATATATTGGGAAAAAACATACTCCCTGCCTTTTTTCTTTTGGTTTGGTCTCCACATAATATAAAAGCATTATAATCCAGTGGTGAAAATTTTCTCAAGAAGAATATGAATTGTGAATAAAGTATCCCTGTTAATTTTAATAGTCATGAAATGGTGTATACCGTATTGACAATTACATGCTTTCTTACATGCAAGAAAATGTGAATAACGTATGTCCATAAGTTGCAAATGCTTATGAAAATGCAAATAATTACATCCTGTGATATCTTGTTCAAAATATTCAAATAAAGTTAAAATTAACATTTATAATTGCCTTTCTGGTATATGAAAATTAATTAAAATCAAAGTATTTTCATAATCTATAACTAGTATCCAAATAAACTAGCTGTCTATTTACCACAGATATATTCTCATAGTATTGTGCATTCAAGCATTAGATTAGAGAATGCAGATTATAGGTACACTGGATGTCTCTTAATCTCTTTCCAACAATTTAACACATTTGGATTAGTTGATATCACATTTCACCAACAGATTAAAAAACAAAAACAAAAAAAGAAAAACTTGGTTTTTTTTTTTTTTTTTTTTTTGCATTTTGTTGACTTTCATTTAAAAAAAGCAGATCAGAAGGCAAACCTCAATTTAATTTTTAAGGTAATATTTTGGGGATTAGAATCAGAGATAAATGAAATGACATTTTTAATTGATAAATGAATTAATATGTTTAAATTATGTTATCCTATTTATGGCTTTAAAGAATAGCTTTTATAATTGATTCAGTATATTATTTAATGATCATTTTAACACAATTATAAGATTTTTAAAAATCTACTCAAACATCAGTGTATAATATTAGTTATAGGGAAACAATTTATCACTGAATAAATTTAGTATACAACAATCTATATCAAAAATTTTCTCACAGTCTATTCTATTTGCAGAGAAAAGCATTGCCCCACACTTATAGTTATATACAAAAATTAGAACAATAAGTCAGGTTCTTGTTCATTTTAGTAGAAAACTTTTCTAAATAACATTCATAAATTTAATAAGTATTATTATTTTTACTAAAGCATTATCAGCAAAAAGACTATTCAAAACTATGACTATTGCCTTACAGTAAAACTAAGTTGGTTTTAGTTGAATGACTCAGTTCTGTTTTCATTTTCTGCTCATCCCTACATCTATGTGAATTGGAAATAATGTGATAGAAATTACATTGCCAGCTGAAATACTTCACTTTTTTTTTCAATCCTTTTTTTCTCTCCAAATTACACTCTAGTTAGCTACAAGGTCAATAAAAAAAAAAAATTGTAGAAAGAACTCTGAAATTAAATGTACAAAAAATTCCCTTCTTTTAAGCTAAATAGAGCCCTGAAGAAGCATTACATACTGAGGTATTGAATGGATTAATAGTATACAAAGCTTACAAGACTTTTGCTGTCAGAGAATTCAGTTGGAAACCAGGAGTGATTATCTTTGCACCATTTCAACCAATAGCCAACTGTATGATAGTAAATCCTCTAGCCACTTTTTCCTCTACTTTCCTAATACATAGAAAGAAACATGAAGTGATATCAGAAAGAAGGTAGAATAAAAAGCCCTAGACCTTCCTTCACCCCCCACACACACTGATACAGCAATAAATCGAAGACAAATTCCATTTATGAGAAATTGGAAACTAACTGAAATGCTTCTGAACCCTGGAATAATGTGAAACCAACGCACCAAAGCTGATAGGGAGATATGGGACATCCTCTCACCAGAGACTTGTCCCTAGTGCCATGCCATCTGATGAGAAAGAGACTCATATATCCCAGCTATACCCAAGGAGACAATAGATTGGTTCATGTCCAGTGCCTCAGCTTTCTGAAGGAGCTCCCCAGAGTATCATCTTCTGTCTTGCCAGTCTTTGAGCTCTGATGGGTCCAGCACAGTCTACCCCCTCTCAGTATAGAGCAAGCAGATTAAAAAAAAAAAAGAATCTAAGTCTCACCTTCCCCCTGAGGAAAGAAGGCATTGATTTATACATCCAGTGCCACAACTTTTCCAGGACTGCCTAAAAACCTATCATCTGTCTTTCCAGTAATGGAGTGCTGATGGGTCTGTCACAGTCTAGATGCCCAGGAGAGGACAGAGATGATGTGTCTTGGGCTGGTAGATGCCATAGCTACCCCCCTCCCCCATTTCAGTGCAGAGTAAGCAGACAAAATTCACATCTACTTGCCTCTTCTTGGGGTTGGTAAAGAATTGTTAGAGGCCCTTAGAATCTTTGACCAGTCTTATTGGTTGGGGTTCACTTCTGTATGAGGTCAGTCCCTGAAGACAGGGAGAGAGACCTGTTTTGTTGAATGTATAGATATCAACACAGAGAGTCAACAAAAGTAAAGAGTCAGGCAAAGATGTTCCAAATGAAGGAATAAGAAACTGACCCAAAAGAAATAAAGTTAGAAGGTTTACCTGAAGAGACAATTAAAAGTAACTCTCATGGGCTTCCCTGGTGGTGCAGTGGTTGATAGTCTGCCTGCTGATGCAGGGGACACAGGATTGTGTCCCGGTCCAGGAAGATCCCACATACTGTGGAACAGCTAGGCCCATGAGCCATGGTTGCTGAGCCTACACGTCTGGAGCCTGTGCTCTGCAATGAGAGAGGCCACAACAGTGAGAGGCCCACATACCACAAAAAAAAAAAAAAAAGTAACTCTCATAAATATGCTTACTGAGGTCAAGAGAACAATAAATGAACAAAGTGAACATTTCAACAAAAAGATAGAAAAATTTTAAAAGTACCAAACAAACCAAAATAATAGAACTGAAAAGCACAATAATTATGCTGAAAATTTTACTGTAGGGTTCAACAGCATACTAAGTCAAGCAGAGTAAAGGATCAGTAAACTCAAAGACAGTTCATGGGAAGTAATTTAATCAGAGGAACAACATGAAAAAAGAATGAAGATGAGTGAAGGAAGCTTAAGGGACTTAAGAGACATTATCAAGTGGACCAATATGCACATTATGAGAATTATAGAAATTGAAGAGATGAATGAACAGAAAGTTTATTCAAAGAAATAATGGCTGAAACCTCCCCAAATCTGGAGAAGGGAAGGGTCATTCAAATCTAAGTTGCCTGAAAAAGGCCAAATGATACGAAACCAAAGAATCCACATGGAGACATATAAGAATCAAACTGTCAAAATTCAAATACAAAAAAGATAATTTTGAAAGCAGCAAGAGAAAGAAAATTATCATATACAAGTGAAATCCCCTACCCATAAGACTATCAGTGGATTCTTTCAGCAGAATTCTTACAGGCCAGAAGGGAATAGGAGGTTATATTCAAATTCCTGGGGGAAAAAATATCAAACAAGGTTATAACACCTGGCAAAACTACCCTTCATTTTTGTTTATCACTGACCATAAGTTGTTATCAGCTTAAAATAAACTGTTACAAATGTAAGATATTTTATGTAAGCCCCAATGTAACCATAAAATAAAACTACTTATAGAAGTTGCACAAAAGAAAAAGAGAAAAGAATCAAAGCATACCAATTTACAAAAGTAGCAAGATACAAAGGAAGACAAAAAGAGAGGGAATGACAAAAAAAGAAATACAAGACTAACAGAAAACAACTAACATATGACAATAATAAATCTTTTCCTATTAATAATTACTTTAAATGTAAATGGATTAAATTTCCCAATCAAAAGACACAGATCAAAAGAATGGATATAAAAACAAGGTCCCACTATAGGCTTTCTACCAGTGACTAACTTTATTTGTTTTAGTTTGTTTTTTTCTTTGTGGTACATGGGCCTCTCACTTCTGTGATCTCTCCTGTTGTGGAGCACAGGCTCCGGACGCACAGGCTCAGCGGCCATGGCTTATGGGCCCAGCCGCTCCGCGGCATGTGGGATCCTCCCGGACCGGTGCACGAACCCGTGTCCCTTGCATCGGCAGGCAGACACTCAACCACTGCACCACCAGAGAAGCCCTCAGTGACTAACTTTAGATTTAAGCTTACACATAGGCTGTAAGTGAGGAGATGGAAAAAGATATTCCATGAAAATAGTAACCAAAAAGGAGCAGGGGTTGCTATACTCACATCAAACAAAATAGACTTCATGAAATAGACTTTAAGCCAAAACCTGTCACAGGAAACAAAGAAGGACATTATATAACAATAAAAAAGTCAATTCATCAGAAAACTATAACAATTAAAAACGTATGCATTCAACATCAGAGCACCTAGATATATAAAGCAAAGAGAACTTAAAGGAAAAATAGTAATGCAGTAATAGTAGAACACTTCAATACTTTCAATAATGGATAGAACATCCATACAGAATATCAATAATTAAACAGAGGAATTGAAAAACACTATAGACAAAATGCATGCTATATATATGTGTGTGTGTGTGTGTGTGTGTGTGTGTGTGAGTGTGTGTGTGTGTGTGTGTAACATTCAACCCAACAGCAGTAGAATACACATTCTTCTCAAGTGTAAAAGGAACATTTTCTAAGATTGATCACATATTAGAGTATTATTTAAGCCTAGAGAAACAACACCTAACTCCACCTGGAGCAGGTGACTAACATCCATAACATGAACATTTGAAATATGAATCAGAACAATAAGCATTGTAATATCTTCATATTCAAACTGACAAAGACCATTAATTACCATTATACTTACTTTACTTTTTCTGTTCTATATTGATGATATTCTATAAAAAAATATATAGAATTCTATGGAAAATATGTAAAATCTTAGCAAAATCAGTTTGGAAAATTATACAGCAAGGAAACTTTAGCATATATATGTAAAAAAATCTCCAAGGAATGTAGTTGAAAGGTACAAATTTCCAGTTACAAGATAAATTAGTAGGAAGGATGTATAGTTAACACTGCTGTATGATATATTTGAAAGGCATTAAGGGAATAAATTCTAAGAGTTCTCATCACAAGGAAAAAACATTTTTTTTCTTTTTATGCCTTCTCTTTTTATTGTATCTATGAGATGATTGATACTAACTAAATTTATTGTGATAATCATTTCACAATATCTGTAAGTCAAACCATTAAGCTGCACACCTCAAACTTATAGAGTGATGTATGTCAATTATATGTCGATAAAACTGGGAAAATTTTTTTTCAAAAGTCAAAAGCTGCAGTTTTATTTTATATTTTGTGAAGATATTTTGTTTTGAAAAATCAGCTTCGTATTTCTGTAATTAAATCATTGGGTCCTTTATTTTTAGTTTTTTAAGAAACCTCCCTACTGTTCTCCATAGTGGCTCTACCAATTTACATCCCCACCAACAGTGTAGGAGGGTTCCCTTCTCTCCACACCCTCCCCAGCATTGACTGTTTGTGTATTTTTTGATGATGGCCTTTCTGACTGGTGTAAGGGGATATCCCATTGTAGTTCTGATTTGCATTTATCTAATAATTAGTGATGATGAACATCTTTTCATGTGCCCTTGCCTATCTGTATGTCTCTTTGGAGAAATGTTTATTTAGTTCTTCTGCTCTAAATAGACATTTAGGGCACTAAACAGACACTAAAAATAGAGCTGCCATATGATCTTGCAATCCCACTCCTGGGCATATATATGGAGAAAAACATTGTCTGAAAGGATACATGCACCCCAATGTTCATTGCAACACTGTTTACAATAGCCAAACATAGAAGCAACCTAAATGTCCATCAACAGAGGAATGGATAAAGAAGATGTGGTACATATAAGCAATGGAATATTACTCAGTCATTAAAAAGAATGAAAAATGCCACTTGCAGAAATATGGATGGACCTAGAGAATGTCAAACTGAGTGAAGTAAGTCAGACAGAGAAAGAGAAATATTGTATGATATAACTTAAATGTGGAATCTAAGAAGAAATTATACAAATGAACTTATTTCAGAAACAGACTCACCAACTTAGAGAATGAACTTATGGTTACCAGGAGGGAAGGGTGGAGGGAAGGGATACTTAGGGAGTTTGGAATTGACATGTACACACTGCTATATTTAAAATGGATAACCAACAAGGACCTACTGTATAGCACAGGGACTCTGCTCAATATTATGTAACAACCTAAATGGGAAAATAATTTTAAAAAGAATAGATATGTGTATATGTATAACTGAATCGCTTTGCTGTACACCAGAAATTAATGCAACATTATTAATCAACTGTACTTCAATATAAAATAAAAAGATAAAAAAAATACAAAGGAAAGAAAAGAATCACTGCATATACTGTTTGCTAATCATGTAAAATTTCACTCAACTCTATATACAGATTTCAACAAATAATAATTGTGTATCACATGAAATCAGGAAGTGATGGGTACAGTCTTACTCAACAGATCTATGAATTTAAATAAAATAGGTTGTTATGATACTTGTTTGTGTATAAATTTTAAAAAATCATTTGGTCCTTATTAAGAGCTATAAGCTCTGTTGGTGCTGAGGATTCAAAGGTGGAAAGAGCTACATTTGGAACATGGAGACACTCATTGACTAGAGAGGAAGAACACGATCTCAAAATCACACATTTCACAGGCAATGTGTTATGTCCTATAAAACAGATGAATGAGAGTCCAGATAAGGCAGCATGAATTCTGCCTTGAGCAAAAAGTGAGGAAAGTCCATCCCCCCAAACAATGACATTTGAACTAATATGCCATACACATTATTTTTTATGCTATGATTAAAATGAAATTATCAGACTGATTTCATTATTATTACATTCCTATAGATATTCAGAAAACAGAGGAAATTCTTTTTTTTTTTTAATTTCTTTTTTTGATTGCAAAGCAATGTTCTTTTTTTTCCTAACAAGTTTATTGGAGTATAATTGCTTTATAATGGAGTGTTAGTTTCTGCTGTATAACAAAATGAATCAGCTATATGTATACATATATCCCCATATCCCCTCCTTCTTGCATCTCCCTTCCACCCTTCCTATCCCACCCCTCTAGGTGGTCACAAAGCACCAAGCTGATCACATCACTGTGTTATGTGTCTGCTTCCCACTAGCTATCTAATTTACATTTAGTGGTGTATATATGTCCATGTCACTCTCTCACTTCATCCCAGCTTACCCTTCCCAATCCCCGTGTCCTCAAGTCCATTTTCTACGTCTGTGTCTTTATTCCTGTCCTGCCCCTAGGTTCTTCAGAACGATTTTTTTTTTTTTTAGATTCTATATATGTGTGTTAGCATATGGTATTTGTTTTTCTCTTTCTGACTTACTTCACTCTGTATGACAGACTCTAGGTCCATCCACCTCACTACAAATAACTCAATTTCATTTTTTTTATGGCTGAGTAATATTCCAATGTATATATGTGCCAGATCTTCTTTATCCATTCATCTGTTGATGGACACTTAGGTTACTTCCATGTCCTGGCTATTGTAAATAGAGCTGCAATGAACATTTTGACACATGACTCTTTTTTGAATTATGGTTTTCCCAAGGTATATACCCAGTAGTGGGATTGCTGGGTCTTTTGGTAGTTCTATTTTTAATTTTTTAATGAACCTCCATATTGTTCCCCATAGTGGCTGTATCAAATTACATTCCCACCAACAGTGCAAGAGGGTTCCCTTTTCTCCACATCCTCTCCAGCATTTGTTTGTAGATTTTTTCATGATGGCCATTTTGGCTGCTGTGAGGTGATACCTCATTGTAGTTTTGATTTGCATTTCTCTGATGATTAATGACGTTGAGCATTCTTTCATGTGTTTGTTGGCAATCTGTATATCTTCTTTGGAGAAATGTCTATTTAGGTCTTCTGCCCATTTTTGGATTAGGTTGTTTATTTGATATTGAGCTGCATGTGCTGCTTGTAAATTTTGGGGGTAAATCCTTTGTCAGTTGCTTCATTTGCAAGTATTTTCTCTCATTCTGATTGTGGTCTTTTGGTCTTGTTTATGGTTTCCTTTGCTGTGCGAAAGCTTTTAAGTTTCATTAGGTCCCATTTGTTTATTTTTGTTTTTATTTCCATTTCTCTAGGAGGTGGGTCAAAAAGGATCTTCCTGTGATTTATGTCATGGAATGTTCTGCTTATGTTTTCCTCTAAGAGTTTGGTAGTGTCTGGCCTTAAATTTAGGTCTCTAATCCATTTTGAGTTTATTTTTGTGTATGGTGTTAGGGAGTGTTCTAATTTCATTCTTTTACATGTAGCTATCCAGTTTTCCCAGCACCACTTATTGAAGACAGTGTCTTTTCTCCATTGTATATTCTTGCTTTCTTTATCAAAGCTAAGGTGACCATATGTGCGTGGGTCACAATCCTGTTAGCTGCTCTGGGACACTCTTTCAAAATTATGCTCATTAGCATAAAAATAGTAAACACATTTTATATTTCATGTAAAAGATATTTAGAAATGGATACTGGCCTCCAATTTCTTATACCCTCTGACCAAGGTATCCCTTGGATTTCTGAAGTTTTCAGATCTTACAAAGGTAATATGAATATACAGTAATGTATTATATGTTCACCATGATGTGTGTGAGGTCTGGAGCAACACTCTGTACTCAAACATATTGATTTTTCTATACCAAAAGTTGTGAGCATTCACAATAAATAGGTATATGAAGACTATGAATATGTTTATATCAGTTCAGTTTATGTTTTGCTACCAATGAACATGCCACAAATTTAAGGAAAAAGTGATTTCAGAAAGAGTCAGACTTTGAAATTTAAAATAAGGAATTGGGAATCTGTAAATAACTGAAAGTTTTAAAGTGAGTAAATTTTAAGTCAGTTGCAAAGGGATAAATAAAAGCCTTTGCTTCCATGGAGAGAGTGAGAATGGCTCTGTATTTTATATGGTAGAGTTTTTTTTCTATTTTGCAGGAGGTCTCCACTGTTACTGGTTCACAGGCCTCATTTATACTTGTACTTAAAGACATATTTATCTAAGCCAAAAATTGTAGCAAATGTAAAATCCAGTCTTGCAGGGCAAGACTTACTTAAACATATCTTTATCTTAAATAAATGAATAATAACTAAACACATGTATACATATATAAAAGACCATGTCTTTAGCTATGACTTTTAGAAACATTGTGTTTACTCTGAGCCTAAGGATCAGGAGTCAAAATTGGGAACTCAAGGTCTAAAGATGTCAACATTCAATTGGCTATTATTAATAAACTCTCCACTGTATGTAAAAGATAACCAAATTTAGTTTCTAGATAAGGATGAAAATAGTCATCAGGTAGAATTAATACATGATTCCTTAATATCTCAAATTCATACCCATCTCCAATCCAAAACAATCTAAGAAATGCTCAGGAGCATCAATTCTTCCTTAGTAGTCAAAAGCTTCTAAATATAGGAATTCCAATATATATTAAAAAAGAAAGAAGTGTTTAAAATTTAGCCAGGTCTTACCTTTCCCACATCATATATATAAGTATGGTTAACAGTTGGTGCAGAGATTAGAGCTGTCATATATTCATAGTAGATTTTGGAGATTGTACGCATAGCCCTGAAATCAACACTAGAGTCAGAGAAAGAAAGCTAGAATTAACAGAAGTTCATGTGAAAAAGTCTTCTATTTCATCCTATTAGCAATGATTCCAGAGACACATCACAGAATATCAGGGAAAGGAAGTTTAGTTACCTTATTGCCTATGACATCATTAGGGAACCTTTTCCAATTAAAAAGTTCTTCTAGAAGAAAACATGTGGGGCTTTCTAAAATCAATATAAATGAGTCAGATGATTATGAGTTTTAATCAAATCTTCTCCATTTTCTACTTGTGTGACTTTTGTCAATTAATTGAATGTCTCTGACTTCAGTTTCCTCAACCAATCTAACCAGAATAATCATCCCCACAATTTCCTTTCTGTAAATTGAGTAAATCTATAATTCTGGCATAGAATCTCTGTGAGAAATAAATATAAATGTAAATAATTTAGTGCAGGTCACAGAACATTACAAGCTCTTCATGAATGATACTTATTATATATTAATTTTATATAATTAGTAATTATAACAACTATTTTCATATGGCAAATGTGGGTATGCATTAGATTTGACAGCTCTCATAATTTTGTTAATATTCTCTCAGATCATTAGCTGACTTCTCTTACAATTTTTCCCTGAGATGGAAGACATTGCAGTGTGCAATGAAAAGTAAAATAGCACCCTTTGTTTCCCTGGTGGTGATATCCACTGTCTCTCTCCCTACTCCTCTCATAGGCAAACATTTGTAGAAGTAGTGGTTTTCAAATACTTTGCTCATGATTCAGAGAAAAATGTTTATTTTACAGCACATCACAATACTGTCTCCCAACACATAATTATATAAACAAAACAAAATATTCTTTAAAAAATATACACTCTCAAAACTATTATTCTATTCTATTTCATTTTAAGACATACTTTCATAAATGTGTTGCTGCTGGAAGTTTAAAAATCCATTGCCCTAAAGAAAATGAGTTGATAAGTATGGTTCATAAAAATATCCAAATAAAAAAATCACTGCATTGAATTTTAGTAGTAACAAAAATAAATAAATTATTTTTGGTACTATTTTCTTTCTTTCTTCCTTTTTTTTTTGGTCATGTGGCTTGTAGGATCTTAGTTCCCTGACCAGGGATTGAACCCAGGCGCCTGGCAGTGGAAGCATAGACTCCTAACAACTGGATTGTCAGGGAATTCCCAATGTACTATTTTCAAAAATTTTAGATGTAACACTGTTTGCCACAGCTCTCTCAATTTTGTTACCTTTAAAATAAAAGCTGTAATATTTTCCATTCAATAAAACTTGCTGAGTACAAATTATATGTAAAATTATATAAGTACTGTTTAAGAATGACATGGCACAGTTAAACATACTTTAGCACTATATTAAAGAAATAAAGAATTGAGAACAATATTTTAGTATAATATTAAACACTTCTTATATAAACAATAGTAATGATCTATCTTTGTTAGCTATTTGTTGAGGGACTATCTACATTGAAATTATAAAATCATTAGTGAGAGAGTAAAACATATCAGCTGTGGTTCTTATTCCAGAATAAGACTGCTTTTCCTAGTCTCATGCCCAGTCAAATAGTATACCACTAGGCAGTGTATAGCTTCCGACATTTGTTGAAGATTTTCTATGTGTAAAATATGACTAAAGCTTCAAGTAGCAAAATGCCTAATGTCTCTTCTTCCTCAAACCACCTAGTAATTTATCTGCAGTGTGTCACATTGAATATTTAACATAACCAGTTAGTTGTAAAAAAGAAATAAATAATATGAAAGCAGATATAGATTATATATTTTAAGACTTTTGGAACAAATATATCAAAATATTTGTAAAGTAATTTTTAGTATTTATTGGAGCATAGGCTTAATGATTTGCTCAAGGTCGCAGGGTTGATCATTGAAAGATTTATGTTTGATATTGAGTACATCTGCCACTTTGTCCTAGGACCTAAAAAGTTTCCCTTATTATAGAAACACTCTATTCTGAAACAGAAAATATAGGGGGTTTTTTTTGTTTTTGTTTTTGTTTTTGTTTTTTTTCGGTACGTGGGCCTCTCACTGTTGTGGCCTCTCCCGTTGCAAAGCTCAGGCTCCGAACGCGCAGGCTCAGCGGCCATGGTTCACGGGCCTAGCTGTTCCGCGGCATGTGGGATCTTCCCGGACCGGGCACCAACCTGTGTCCCCTGCATCGGCAGGCGGACTCTCAACCACTGCGCCACCAGGGAAGCCCCCCAAAAATATAGTTTTAATATATAGACTAGAGCTGCACTTTTTCCTTAGTCTTATTTTAAGCTTATCAGCTCCTTGTTCTATTTTGTAATTGTATGTAGTACACATAATTTATGTTTTAATTCCAAAACCTACTAGACATTGACATTAAGCAGATGCTAAATACATTGTCTATTTCTTTGAAAAATTTTCGGCCTCTAATAAAATGTGACCAGATACACTTTCATATAATTTAGCTTAATGCTGGCTGTTGCTATTTCCTACAGGATTTACATAAAGTACAGGCTATATATTTCAAGTAGGAAGCTATTTTGTCTTCAGTACTCAGAAGGTTAAGTAAAGATGGCTAGGACAATGGGGATTATCTAAGAAAAAGCATAAAAGACTTTCTGTATTTCATAGTATCCTTTTAAAAAATAATCTAAATTTCTAAAATTGCTCAACTCAGCACTTGAAAAGATGATGTGTTCCATCTAGCCACAGAGAGGAGCTGCAAGAACCAGTCAGCTGTATGAACCAAGTAAAACCCTTGTCTCAAATGCAATGAATGGATTTTTTTTTCACCTGTTCTTACAGTAAAGCATACCAGCGTATAGTGGGCATCTAGCCAGAAGCAGAGAGGTGGCAAAAGAGAAGTGCAAGGGGAGGAAAAGTAATTCACTAAAATAAATTTACTGGAAACTTTTGGGCAGCCACCAACCAGGATGAAGGCAAAGCAGAGAAACAAATTATATCAACATAACCTTAGCAATAAAAAACAGAGGCATGAAAAAGGTAATACCCTTTTCCAAAAGGTTATTTGAAGTCCATATTTTGGAATAAAGTATGAGCAGTCTCCAAAGGGAAAAAAAAAAAAAAAACAGCTCTGATGTTTTAAGATATTTGAGGATGTTATTTGAAACAGGAAGCATATTTCCCATAGACATTATATAATAAATGATAATTAGATCATCATGCCAAAAGCAAGTTTATTTCAGCGACAGAGGATGCAGTGGCTACAACTGCCTGATACCTCTCTGACCTCTGTGTATAATGACATATGCAGAGGGAAGTGCATTCCCATTCCCATCTTGCAAGATCAAGATCCTGTTTCCTATTGTCAAAAAGTATAAGGAGGTTTCCTGCTGGTGGGGAAAATTCTCTATGAAGGGCTAGCTTCAGGACATGAATCAATTTCCTGCAAGGTGGGATCTGGGAATACAGGAGGAGTTAATTGGACATTGTTTGTGATTATCATGGGGTGATCTGAGGGCCTAACACTGAAAATCGAGAACAAGATATTCAGAAACAGCTTCAGGTATATGTCATTTCTATCATATTTTTTTAACAAGGTGTGGGTTGTTTTGATTTTTTTGTCAGCCCCAAGAATCAGCTGCCTTCTTTAGTTTCTACATTTTCTCTACTTATTTCCTAAAACTACAGCGTATTTTTCTTCAAATTATTGTGGAAAATTATACAACATTTATTCTTTCCTTCTATCCCTGTCAAGCACACAAATATTTCTACATATATTCAGTGCTTGTTAAAAGAGGTAAATAGTAATATTCTTCCTCCTAAAAACTCTATCTCTTTTTAAATTAGGAGTTTTAAATAAAACATTGAAACATAAGTATTTCATGAGTGATTAATGTTAGTTACATAAAAGAATATGTATTTTCTTAAATTTGTTTTATAGTTCTTGAAAAATGGGAAGTGGAGAGGAAGGTAAAAGATGATAAGGACTTTTGAAATCTTAGTAGTAAGAATAAATATTGTTGTTTATTAAATAACCAACAGGATATCCATTTCCTTCTTTCTCGTCTTACCAGACTTCTCTTTATAAAGACAAGGCAGGAATACAAGGCCAACCAATTTTGCTGTAAATGAAAGGTCAAGAAAAAAAAGAAATGCCAAGTATAGGGGTGAATAAATTTTCTTCTACTCTCTTAGATTCTGTGTCTAGTCCTACAAACTAAACTGACGTAAAACAAGCTAACAGGAGAAAAGCATACAAATTTAAATATTTTTCTGTGTACATAGGAATCTTCAAAAGGAAAATAAATATCTGAAGAAGCCAGTAGGTCCAAAACCTTATGTATCTTTTTAAACAAAGAATAATAAATTGTTGATATTTGATAAGAAAATATGGATTGGGCTGAGGGCAATAAATTGTAGGACCATGACTAGGAAATATATAGGAGAAACTAGTGGAAGATAGGGGTTACTTCATTAGATTTACTTATACATGTTCATTTAAGTGTTGACTCCCAATCTCTGGTAATAACGTTTTTCTCTTCCTAGTACAGGGATGGAAAGTTTTCCATCATAAATTTTATGGTCTGCTTTTAGGCAGAAAGAGGAGGTCAGAGAGCCCTTCCGGCATCTCCTCTTTCTTAAGTTCCTTCAACTCAAGATAATCAATATGCTAGCAATTAACTAAATGTTTGTGTCTCCCCCAAATTCATGTGGAAATCTTAACCCCTAATGTGATGGTGTTAGGAGGTGGGGCCTTTGGGAAGTAATTAGGTCATAAGGGTGCAATTCTCATAAATGGGACTAGTGCCTTTATAAAAGAGACTCAAGAGGGCTCTCTAGAACACTTTCTGACACTTGAGGCTACAAAAAGACGTAGTCAACAATCTACCTGGAAAAGGTACCTCACCGGAATCGACAATGCTGGCACTCTTATTACAGACTTCTACCCTCCAGAAATGTGAGGAATAAATTTCTGTTTATAAGCCATCCAAAATATGCTACTTTGTTATAGCAGCTGGAACTGGCTAAGATAGAAATTGGTACCCAGAAGTAGGTTGCTGCTGTAATAGATACCAAAAAATGTGGCTTTGGAACTGGAAGATGGGTAAAGATCAAAACTTCTAGAAGGACAGTCTTATGTAACATAATATAACCACAAGAGTGATTTCCCATAGGATTTGCCTCATTCTATTGTTTAGAAGCAAGTCACTGGCCTTTCCCACACACAGGGAGAAGGGATTGATTATATAAGAATGTGAGCATCCAGTGGATGGGGATCATGGGAGCACCTTAAAATCTGTTCATTACTATCTTTTTCAGGGTTTGGTGTCAGGATAATATTGGCCTAATGGAATAAGATGGAAACTATTCCTCTGAAAAAATTTTAAACATTTATGTAAAATTGGCATTAATCTTCCTTAAACGTTTGGTAGAGTACACTAGTGATATCATCTGGGCCTGGAGTTTTCTTTTTTGTAAGATTCTTTGTAATTACAAATTCATATTCCTAAATGGTGATAGGTCTATTTAGGTTATCTATATTTTTCTTGAGTGAGTTTCAGTAGTTTTGTGTTTCAAGAAATTTGTGCATTTCACAAAATTTGCTTAATTTACTGTTAGAATATTCTCTTATTATAATTTTAATATTTTTAACATATATATTAATGCACCCTCTCATCTTTCTGATATTGGTAATTCACATCCTGTCTTTTTTTTCTGATTAGTTTGAATAGAAGTTTAAGAATTTTACTCATCTTTTCAAAGAAATAACTTTTGGATTCACTGATTCTTATTATAAATTTTTCTCTCAATGTTATCATTTTGGGTGTTCATCTTTATCATTTTCTTCTTTTTATTATTTACATTTGATTAATCTTATCATTATAATGAAATGATTATCTTTATTCCTAGCAATATTCTTCCTGAAACGTTTTTTATAATCAGATATTCATATGGCTTCTAGTGTTACTTGGTTAGAACTATCATTGAATACCTTTTGCCATTCTATTACTTCTAATCTATTTGTGGTTTTATAGTCAAAGTGTGACAATTCTGCTTTTATTTGAAAAATGTAGAAATTTTAATTTTATTATTTATAAAGCTGGATTTAAATTTTCCTTGTAAGTGATTGCTTTGTATTTATTTTATCTGTTTTTTGATCTATTTTTCATATTGGATTATTAAATATGATTCAATTCTGTTTCATTTATTTTTATTTTATTTTTTATTGATGGATAATTGATTTACAATGTTGTGTTAGTTTCAAGTATGTAGCAAAGTGATTCAATTATATACATTCTTTTTCTGATTCTTTTCCCTTATAAGTTATCACAAAGTTCTGCTTCATTTTTTAGTGATTAATTTAAATTTATAGAATTTTAACTTATCACAAGTAATCTCATACCACTTAACATATAGCATATAACATATAACACATAGCAATAGTATGCAACTTTACCTTACAACCATATACTTCCATTTTTCCTGTCCTAAACTCTATGTTTTTGTTTTACTTAGAACTATGTGATAAGCTCCACAATATATTATTATTAGTTTTCCATTAAGCAGTCAATTATCATTTAAGTGATGTAAAAATAATAAAAATGTACCTGTCCAAAGCTTTACCTTTTATTCACCTTCTATTATGGAAAGATGTTTTTGTTGATAATAGAATTCTACATTAACTCTCCCACTACATCCACCTCCCATTTCAGGACATTAATGTGTTTTTTCACTTTTCTTGCTTGCAATGTTTTCATAACAATCTGCTATAATTCATGCTTTTCTTCCTCCATATATAATGTGACTTTCTTTCTCTGGCTGTTGTTAATATTTTCTCTTTTTTACTTTTTTTTTTTTTATAAGTTTAATTATGATGGAACCTAGTGCAGATTTCTTCATTTTTATTTTCATTTGTTTTTAACTTTCTTAGTTCTGAAGGTTTTGCTTTTACCAGATTTGAAAACAAATTGATCTCCTTATATCAGTTATGAAAATTATACATAGAGTCAGCCATTTGAAATTGGACTACAGTTCATGATATTTTATTCTTATCTTCAGTTGTTTTTCTATTTAGACAGTTTCTATTGCTTCATCTTCAAGCTTATTAATCTTATCTTTTGCAGTATCTAATCCACTGTTAATTTGATCAAGTGTATATTTTCTGCCAGAAATTTTATTTTCCCTCTTAAGAAGTTTACATGTCTTTTATGTACCTCTTTTTATTTCCCTCTTTAACATATTCATAATTTTTTAACACATGAAACATAGTTATATTAACTCTTATTTTTCCTGTCTATTAATTCTACCTGTTATTCCTGGATCTTTTTCTATAGACTTTTTAAAAAATTATTATTATGAATTGTATTTTCTTCCTTTTTGCACGTGTAATATTTTTTTTTTTGGCTGCTAAACATGGTAATTTTTACCATATTGGTTGATGAATACTTGTGTATTCCTAAACATACTTGAGCTTTCTTTCAGGATGTAGTTAAGTTACATGGACCAGTACAATCTTTATTGTGGGATTAATTTTTATTTATCACTAAGGCAATTGCCTTCTGAGTATTTGACTTGATGCCCATGTATTATTATGTTTTTCCACTGTGACTAGTAGGAAGATGGTATATTTCTAGCCTTGGTGTTCCCTAACAATTATTCTGTTGGCTTGTTTTCAGTGATTCTTTTCTTGGTCTCAAGTGCTTTCCTCTCATATGTGCTGATCAGGACTCAGCTTAAATATCAAGGAAATCATGTGCAGGTGTCTGGACCTCTCTTTCTGTGCACTTCTTTCCTCAGTGATGTTTTCTTTCCTCCTGTAGTCTGTTCTATAAATTGTAGGCAACTTGGCCTTCTTGAATTCTTAACTGTCTGTGTTTAGCTGAGGGAGTATCCTGGGCTCTGTTTGAGTTCTCATTCATGTACTGTGATCCAGATACTTTCTCTAGGCAGTAAACTGGCTAAACCACAGGAATACTTCTGTCAGAGATCAGTGTCCTATGCTGCATCTTTTCAAAATTTCATTTTGACATTTATGTTTGATTGTCTAAAGTGGGGTGATTACATTTAGTAGTTTCTGTTACCCCATCATGGTTGGAAGTAGAATTCAGTAGATTATTAGTAATTGCTGATATTTGAATCATGCTATATTCCAGATTTAAAATAAAGGCCTAAAATTGAGGAATTCATATAAACCTGAGTCTGCAAGTAAAGTTAATTACAGTATCCGTATAGGACCAGAAAGAAGAAGAAGAAGAAAAAAAGAAACTGATAATCAAGAAAAAGATAAAACCAACAGCAGAATTGAGAGTAGAAATCCTCTCCAGCACTAAAAGTTATAACAAGGCTATTCATTCTAACATGGTGGGAAAACCATAGTGTAAAACCAGAATTAAGGTCTACATATTCAGTAGATCAGTTAACAAAATAATATCAAAGATGTTATTCACAAAGAAAAGCATTGCCATACTCAGTCCCCTACAAAGTACAGACAAAAATGACCAAGATATCTGCACAACTGGAAATAAAGAGCAAGATATATAATACAAAGTCAAGGATTAAGGCAAAATAGCAGGCAAGTTCATATAAAGTAATAGTATAGAATTAGAAGATTCAATACTTTTATATGACACCTGTGGAGGAAAGACTAATTCCAGAATGATAAGCTGTGAGAAGGTAGATATCAAGAGACCTGGCTGAGGTGAAAGACAGGTGGACAGTGTCAAAAACCTGTCACTGCAAGGTAGAACCTGACTTATTTTCAGAAAAATAGGTTTGATTAATTTTACTTTTCAAATTCAGGGTTTTCTTGTTTAGATCATTTAAAGATTTACTGATACAAAAATAAATAATACATGTGGAAAATAACCAAAAAAGTTTTCACTTCTCTTCTATTTTCCATTACATAGGGAACAAAATAGGTTAACTGAAATTTTGCATCTGTAAAATTAGTAAATTTTTCAGTTTTTATGAAAAGTTAGTTACTACAGAGTTAACTGAATAAATTTTAATATATTTTAGTATTTATCAAAGGATAAACACATTTATTATACTGAGTTTACTTTTAGTGCTGTGAAAGTGTAGAATTAGAGCTAATTCTGAAGATGGTAGGAAAATAGCAGTTGGATATGAAAAATTATAATACATTCTAATAAGAAAGCAAAAAAAAAAAAAGGTAAAAGATACTTCCAGTTTTTCAATAATAAGGGCAACAAAAGTAAGAACATCTCAAAGGAAAGGAAAAGTTTTGAATGGGAAAAGGAAGATACATAGTTTGCGGAAGAAAACATATGGCATTTTGTTTTGTTATAAATAGAGGTCTATCTCATAGCAAAAAACTACAAAGTAGAGTTTACTATCTTAAATCCCTGTAGGATATTTTTGAAAAGCAACAAAGCATGCTATAATTTTGTGTATTCCATGGTTTGGACAGGAAACAATTTCAAGCTTTCTTGCATTTTTGATTCAAATAATAAATAAAATAAATCAGATATGGTAAAGAAAAAAATCAGATATGATAAGGAAAAAATCATTGCTATTGATAAAGTTTCTTTCAATAAAATAAGAAAAACATATTTTAGAACAAAAAGTTTCTGTAAATTGTTTTACTTTAAGAATATAACCAAATATTTTTCTTTGAAATATTAAACTGATTAGAAAGGAGTTTGATATTTTTAATATTGCTTTACAATAGCACAGCTTTAAAACTGTATAGATCATCTGTTAAATCTATATTTCCAGTTTTAATCATGGTCATAATAGTGTAGGTACCTGGATTAAGAAAATGTTAGATTCCTCCTAAAATTCTACTAGAATGTACAATAGAGAAATATAACTATTCTTTTCTCTAAGAAACAACATGCCAAATCTTAATCATAGTTTTTTTTTTTCTTTTTAATTACCCATTACATGTATTGCCAAATAGCCAAAATACTTTATTTTTCAGTTTCATATATGTTGCCATTTGGACAAAAAAACTACATTTATGATAAAATTTTACAATGGATTTATCTTGATAAAGAGTTCTTGTCTACTTATTCCCTTTTAATAATTTAAGCAGCTTGATTTGTTTTCTGCAAAATGTCTTACATTCAACACATTGAAATAAATGACTGATGCTTTCTTCCCTGCAAAAGAAAAAAACATTATATATATATATAAAACTATGATAGAATCCAAGGACTTTTTTTTAAGCCAAACAATAGACAATTAAAAATTATTGAATTTTGCTAAAAGCTTAACTTTAAAGATTTTATTATTGCATGAAATTAACTAATGATAGGAAATACAGCATGCCCAGTGGTATACATTAAAACAGCAGTTGCAGAGGGATGTGGAGCATGTTAAAATTGTTTTCAAACCTTTAGAATTTGAAATGGATAATAATGCTTTTGACCCTGTCAACACAGTAGACTCACTATGCAGAGAGTACTTTCACTGGCTTGTTAATCTCCATCTAAGTAGTAACCTATGTACCAGTGTAATAAAGATCAAGTCAGTTAAAGTATCTCTGGTCCCAGTTAATGCATAAATACTTCTGGCAGCAAAGATTAAACCAGAAAATACCCAGAGGTATCTAAGCAACTGCAAACTGAAGATAAAATTATTCAACTTAGTGGAATTGTTAAATTTAAGGCCAATATAGAAATTTTATCAGTTTATCCTGAAAGAAGTTGAAAAATGTAGTACTTCAAATAATATATTGTAGAAGATGAAGTGCTTAATTTGCTGTTGTAGGTGTAGCTGTCTGTGGACTTACTCCTGTAATGCTCACTAAAAAGAAAAAGTAAGTGATGAATCTTTCATAGATATGACTGTGACTTTTCAAAATTATCTTGAAAGAAAGTTACTGCTTACTGGGTATTTAGTGTTCACAAATATTTCCAGCTATTAGAATATTAACTATTGAGCAAAGGTGCAAATTTATGCTAATTGAAACATAGTTGTGTTGTAAATATAGATGCCAATTTTCAGGCTTATTCCACGTGGAACACCAGAGCTTAATAATGCAAAAAACAATTATTATCAAAAAGTGAATTGTTTAGGGCTTCCCTGGTGGTGCAGTGGTTGAGAGTCCGCCTGCTGGTGCAGGGGACACGGGTTCGTGCCCTGGTCCGGGAAGATCCCATGTGCTGCGGAGCGGCTGGGCCCGTGGGCCGTGGCCACTGAGCCTGCGCGTCCGGAGCCTGCACTCCGCAACGGGAGAGGCCACAACGGTGAGGGGCCCGCGTACCACAAAAAAACAAAAAACAGACAAACAAACAAAAACAAACAAGATAAAAAGTGAATTGTTTAATCTTGACTTTATGAAAATTTTTAATCACTTTGGAATACATAGTAATTAAGAAATCAGATATTTGATCCATGCAGCCAATTAAAATTATTTCCTGCTAGTTTATAAATACATCATTTTCTGTCATTTGAATTTAGTCAGGTGTATAAATCCATCATCCCCACATAGACATGTTTCTGTCAAATCTATTTATAATAATGATTCACCTTTACACGTTCATAATTTATTTCATTTTTTAAAAAGTGTGTTATTTTTACATTAATATATATGTTAAGTACAGCTATGTGAAATAGATTTGGCAGTTCTTATCATCCCTATTTTACAGAGAAGAATACAAGCAGACCAGTGGCAAGAAGAGATAATTGAGATAATTTTAGGTTCCCAGAGCTACTTATTTATATGTTAAAAACTAATAGTCTTCCTATTATGTTACACTTTCAGTTAAGAGTATCTAAGTAGAAATGATTAATTATTCATAGAGCAGTGTGTTTTCTTCTAGAAAGAGGAATATTTTTTTTTATTAAAGGGATGGTTTAAAATCCTAGAATCAGGGGGAGAGCAGGAAGATGGGGGGGAGAGCAGGAAGATGGCGGAAGAGTAAGACGCGGAGATCACCTTCCTCCCCACAGATACACCAGAAATACATCTACACGTGGAACAACTCCTACAGAACACCTACTGAAGGCTGGCAGAAGACCTCAGACCTCCCAAAAGGCAAGAAACTCCCCACGTACCTGGGTAGGGCAAAAGAAAAAAAGAATAAACAGAGACAAAAGAATAGGGATGGCACCTGCACCAGTGGGAGGGAGCTGTGAAGGAGGAAAAGTTTCCACACACTAGGAAGCCCCTTCGCGGGCGGAGACTGCGGGAGGCGGAGGGGGGAGCTTCGAAGCCGCGGAGGAGTACACAGCAACGGGTGCGGAGGGCAAAGCGGGGAGATTCCCCCACAGAGGATCGGTGCCGACCGGCACTCACCAGCCCGAGAGGCTTGTCTGCTCACCCGCCGGGGAGGGCGGGGCTGCGAGCTGAGGCTCTGAGGCTCGGGTTTCTGTTTCGGACGGAGCGCAGGGAGAGGACTGGGGTTGGCGGCTTGAACATAGCCTGAAGGGGTTAGTGCACCACAGCTAGCCGGGAGGGAGTCCGGGGAAAAGTCTGCACCTGCCGAAGAGGCAAGAGACTTTTTCTTCCCTCTTTGTTTCCTGGTGCGTGAGGAGAGGGGTTTAAGAACGCTGCTTAAAGGAACTCCAGAGACGGGCGCGAGCCGCTGCTGAAAGCGCGGACCCCAGAGACGGGCGCGAGCCGCGGCTGAAAGCACGGACCCCAGAGACGGGCGCGAGCCGCGGCTGAAAGCGCGGACCCCAGAGACGGGCGCGAGCCGCGGCTGAAAGCGCGGACCCCAGAGACGGGCGCGAGCGGCGGCTGAGGGCGCGGACTCCAGAGACGGGCGCAAGCCGCGGCTGGAGGCGCGGACCCCAGAGGCGGGTGGGAGACGTTGGGGCTGCTGCTGCCGCCACCAAGGGGCCTGTGTGCGAGCGCAGGTCGCTCTCCACGCCCCTCTTCCGCGGAGCCTGTGCAGCCCGCCACTGCTGGGTTCCCGGGATCCGGGGACGACTTCCCCGGGAGAGCGCACGGCGGGCCTCGGGCTGGTGCAGGGTCACGCCGGACTTTGCCGCCGCAGGCCCGTCCCGCATTCTGTGCCCCTCCCTCCCTGCCGGCCTCAGTACGCCAGAACCCCCGAATCAGCGGCTCCTTTAACCCCGTCCAATCTGAGCAAAAAACAGACGCCCTCCAGCGACCTACACGCAGAGGCAGGGCCAAATCCAAAGCTGAGCCCCTGTGAGCTGTGAGAACAAAGAAGAGAAAGGGAAATCTCTCCCAGCAACCTCAGAAGCAGCGGATTAAAGCTCCACAATCAACTTGATGTACCCTGCATCTGTGGAATACATGAATAGACAGCCAATCATCCCAAATTAAGGAGGTGGACTTTGGGAGCAAGATCTATGATTTTTTTCCCTATTCCTCTTTTTGTGAATGTGTATGTGTATGCTTCTGTGTGAGATCTTGTCTGTATAGTCTTGCTTCCACCATTTGTCCTAGGGTTCTATCCGTCCATGGTTTTTTCTTAAAATTTTTTTCTTAATAATCAATTTTAATTTTAAGAACGTTATTATACTTTACCTTCGTCCTTTCTTTCTTTCTTTCCTTCCTTCCTTCCCTCCTTTAGACAACGAATCATCCCAAATTGAGGAGGTGGTCTCTGACAGCAAGATTTATGATTTTTCCCCCTTTACCTCTTTTGGTGAGGGTGTATGTGTACGCTTCTGTGTAAGATTTTGTCTGTATAGCTTTTCTTCCAACATTTGTCCTAAGGTTCTATCCGTCCCTTTTTTTTTTTTCTAAATAAGAATTTTTTAATTCAATAACTTTATTATACTTTATTTTATTTTTACTGTATCTTCTTTCTTTCTGTTTTTCCTTCTTTCCCTCCTTCCTTCCTTCCTTCCTCCCTCCCTCCCTCCTTTCATTCCTTCTTGCCTTCTTTCCTTCTTTGCTTCTTTCTTTCTTTCTTCCTTCCTTCCTTCCTTCCTTCCCTCCTTCCTTCCCTCCTTTCCTTCTTTCTTTCCTCATACTTCTACTAATTCCCTCTACTTTTTCTCCCTTTTATTCTGAGCCGTGTAGATGAAAGGCTCTTGGTGCTCCAGCCAGGAGTCAGGGCTCTGCCTCTGAGGTAGGAGAGCCAACTTCAGGACACTGGTCCACAAGAGACCTCCCAGCTCCACATAATATCAAACGGCGAAAATCTCCCAGAGACCTCCATCTTAACACCAGCACCCAGCTTCACTCAACGACCAGCAAGCCACAGTGCTGGACAACCTGTGCCAAACAACTAGCAAAACAGGAACACAACCCCACCCATTAGCAGAGAGGCTGCCTAAAATCATAATAAGGCCACAGACACCCCAAAACACACCACCAGACGTGAACCTGCCCACTAGAGAGACAAGATCCAGCCTCATCCACCAGAACACAGGCACTAGTCCCCTCCACCAGGAAGCCTACACAACCCACTGAACCAACCTTAGCCACTGGAGACAGACATCAAAAACAGGAGGAACTACGAACCTGCAGCCTGCAAAAAGGAGACCCCAAACACAGTAAGATAAGCAAAATGAGAAAACAGAAAAACACACAGCAGATAAAGGAGCAAGATAAAAACCCACCAGACCTAACAAATGAAGAGGAAATAGGCAGTCTACCTGAAAAAGAATTCAGAATAATGATAGTAAGTTTGATCCGAAATCTTGGAGATAGAATGGACAAAATGCAAGAATCAGTTAACAAGGACCTAGAAGAACTAAAGATGAAACAAGCAACGATGAACAACACAATAAATGAAATTAAAAATACTCTAGATGGGATCAATAGCAGAATAACTGAGGCAGAAGAACGGATAAGTGACCTGGAAGATAAAATAGTGGAAATAACTACTGCAGAGCAGAATAAAGAAAAAAGAATGAAAAGAACTGAGGACAGTCTCAGAGACCTCTTCTCTAGGCAAGAAACACAAGAGAAGGAAAAGACCTATAATAACGAACCCAAAACAATTTAGAAAATGGGATTAGGAACAGACATATCGATAATTACCTTTAATGTAAATGGATTAAATGCTCCCACCAAAAGACACAGATTGGCTGAATGGATACAAAAACAAGACCCTTATATATGCTGTCTACAAGAGACCCACTTCAGACCTAGAGACACATACAGACTGAAAGTAAGGGGATGGAAAAAGATATTCCGTGCAAATGGAAACCAAAGGAAAGCTGGAGTAGCAATTCTCATATCAGACAAAATAGACTTTAAAATAAGGACTATTAAAAGAGACAAAGAAGGACACTACATAATGATCAAGGGATCGATCCAAGAAGAAGATATAACAATTGTAAATATTTATGCACCCAACATAGGAGCACCTCAATACATAAGGCAAATACTAACAGCCATAAAAGGGGAAATCGACAGTAACACATTCATAGTAGGAGACTTAAACACCCCACTTTCACCCATGGACAGATCATCCAAAATGAAAATAAATAAGGAAACACAAGCTTTAACTGATACATTAAACAAGATAGACTTAATTGATATTTATAGGACACTCCATCCAAAAACAACAGAATACACATTTTTCTCAAGTGCTCATGGAACATTCTCCAGGATAGATCATATCTTGGGTCACAAATCAAGCCTTGCCAAATTTAAGAAAATTGAAATTGTATCAAGTATCTTTTCTGACCACAACGCCATGAGACTAGATATCAATTACAGGAAAAGATCTGTAAAAAATACAAACACATGGAGGCTAAACAATACACTACTTAATAATGAAGTGATCACTGAAGAAATCAAAGAGGAAATCAAAAAATACCTAGAAACAAATGACAATGGAGACACAACGACCCAAAACCTGTGGGATGCAGCAAAAGCAGTTCTAAGGGGGAAGTTTATAGCAATACAAGCCCACCTTAAGAAGCAGGAAACATCTAGAATAAACAACCTAACCTTGCACCTCAAGCAATTAGAGAAAGAAGAACAAAAAAACCCCAAAGCTAGCAGAAGGAAAGAAATCATAAAAATCAGATCAGAAATAAATGAAAAAGAAATGAAGGAAACAATAGCAAAGATCAATAAAACTAAAAGCTGGTTCTTTGAGAAGATAAACAAAATAGATAAACCACTAGCCAGACTCATCAAGAAAAAAAGGGAGAAAACTCAAATCAATAGAATTAGAAATGAAAAAGGAGAGGTAACAACTGACACTGCAGAAATAAAAGAGATCATGAGAGATTACTACAAGCAACTCTATGCCAATAAAATGGACAATCTGGAAGAAATGGACAAATTCTTAGAAATGCACAACCTGCCAAGACTGAATCAGGAAGAAATAGAAAATATGAACAGACCAATCACAAGCACTGAAATTGAAACTGTGATTAAAAATCTTCCAACAAAGAAAAGCCCAGGACCAGATGGCTTCACAGGCGAATTCTATCAAACATTTAGAGAAGAGCTAACACCTATCCTTCTCAAACTCTTCCAAAATATAGCAGAGGGAGGAACACTCCCAAACTCCTTCTACGAGACCACCATCACCTTGATACCAAAACCAGGCAAGGATGTCACAAAGAAAGAAAACTACAGACCAATATCACTGATGAACATACATGCAAAAATCCTCAACAAAATACTAGCAGACAGAATCCAACAGCACATTAAAAGGATCATACACCATGATCAAGTGGGGTTTATTCCAGGAATGCAAGGATTATTCAATATACACAAATCTATCAATGTGATAAACTATATTAACAAATTGAAGGAGAAAAACCATATGATCATCTCAATAGATGCAGAGAAAGCTTTTGACAAAATTCAACACCCATTTATGATAAAAACCCTGCAGAAAGTAGGCATAGAGGGAACTTTCCTCAACATAATAAAGGCCATATACGACAAGCCCACAGCAAACATCATCCTCAATGGTGAAAAACTGAAAGCATTTCCACTAAGATCAGGAACAAGACAAGGGTGCCCACTCTCACCACTCTTATTCAACATAGTTTTGGAAGTTTTAGCCACAGCAATCAGAGAAGAGAAGGAAATAAAAGGAATCCAAATCGGAAAAGAAGAAGTAAAGCTGTCACTGTTTGCAGATGACATGATCCTATACATAGAGAATCCTAAAGATGCTACCAGAAAACTACTAGAGCTAATCAATGAATTTGGTAAAGTGGCAGGATACAAAATTAATGTACAGAAATCTCTGGCATTCCTATATACTAATGATGAAAAATCTGAAAGTGAAATCAAGAAAACACTCCCATTTACCATTGCAACAAAAATAATAAAATATCTAGGAATAAACCTACCTAAGGAGACAAAAGACCTGTATGCAGAAAATTATAAGACACTGATGAAAGAAATTAAAGATGATACAAATAGATGGAGACATATACCATGTTCTTGGATTGGAAGAATCAACATTGTGAAAATGACTCTACTACCCAAAGCAATCTATAGATTCAATGCAATCCCTATCAAACTACCACTGGCATTTTTCACAGAACTAGAACAAAAAATTTCACAATTTGTATGGAAATACAAAAGACCCCGAATAGCCAAAGCAATCTTGAGAACAAAAAATGGAACTGGAGGAATCAGGCTCCCTGACTTCAGACTATACTACAAAGCTACACTTATCAAGACGGTATGGTACTGGCACAAAAACAGAAAGATAGATCAATGGAACAGGATAGAAAGCCCAGAGATAAACCCATGCACATATGGACACCTTATCTTTGATAAAGGTGGCAGGAATGTACAGTGGAGAAAGGACAGCCTCTTCAATAAGTGGTGCTGGGAAAACTGGACAGGTACATGTAAAAGAATGAAATTAGAACACTCCCTAACGCCATACACAAAAATAAGCTCAAAATGGATTAAAGACCTAAATATAAGGCCAGAAACTATCAAACTCTTAGAGGAAAACATAGGCAGAACACTCTATGACATAAATCACAGCAAGATTCTTTCTGACCCACCTCCTAGAGTAATGGAAATAAAAACAAAAATAAACAAATGGGACCTAATGAAACTTCAAAGCTTTTGCACAGCAAAGGAAACCATAAACAAGACCAAAAGACAACCCTCAGAATGGGAGAAAATATTTGCAAATGCAGCAACCGACAAAAGATTAATCTCCAAAATTTACAAGCAGCTCATGCAGCTCAATAACAAAAAAACAAACAACCCAATCCAAAAATGGGCAGAAGACCTAAATAGACATTTCTCCAAAGAAGATATACAGACTGCCAACAAACACATGAAAGAATGCTCAACATCATTAATCATTAGAGAAATGCAAATCAAAACTACAATGAGATATCATCTCACACCAGTCAGAATGGCCATCATCAAAAAATCTAGAAACAATAAATGCTGGAGAGGGTGTGGAGAAAAGGGAACCCTCTTGCACTGCTGGTGGGAATGTGAATTGGTTCAGCCACTATGGAGAACAGTATGGAGGTTCCTTAAAAAACTACAAATAGAACTACCATATGACCCAGCAATCCCACTACTGGGCATATACCCTGAGAAAACCGAAATTCAAAAAGAGTCATGTACCAAAATGTTCATTGCAGCTCTATTTACAATAGCCCAGAGATGGAAACAACCTAAGTGCCCATCATCGGATGAATGGATAAAGAAGATGTGGCACATATATACAATGGAATATTACTCAGCCATAAAAAGAAACGAAATTGAGCTATTAGTAATGAGGTGGATAGACCTAGAGTCTGTCATACACAGTGAAGTAAGTCAGAAAGAAAAAGACAAATACCGTATGCTAACACATATATATGGAATTTAAGAAAAAAAAATGTCATGAAGAACATAGGGGTAAGGCAGGAATAAAGACGCAGACCTCCTAGAGAACGGACTTGAGGTTATGGGGAGGGGGAAGGGTGAGCTGTGACGGGGCGAGAGAGAGTCATGGACATATACACACTAACAAACGTAGTAAGGTAGATAGCTAGTGGGAAGCAGCCGCATGGCACAGGGATATTGGCTGGGTGCTTTGTGACAGCCTGGAGGGGTGGGATAGGGAGGGTGGGAGGGAGGGAGACGCAAGAGGGAAGAGATATGGGAACATATGTATATGTATAACTGATTCACTTTGTTATAAAGCAGAAACTAACACACCATTGTAAAGCAATTATACCACAATAAAGATGTTAAAAAAAAAATCCTAGAATCATGCAACTCGGTACTCCTTAATGATTGCTCAAAGAATTTGAGATAGAACTATAGCCATCTTTTCATTTGGACTTAAAAATCATTTCACAGTTAAACAGGCTATAAATAAACTGTATATAATAATCTCCTTTGGATTATATTTTATACACATAATTGTCTGAAATCAGGGAGCCCTGCAGAAATGTGCTTATATATTGAGATGGATCTGAAACTACTACAAAACCCTACAGACTACTAGAAACTACTACAAAAAAGAGGGTTCAACTTTTCTCCAGAAGTTAATAAAAGAGGTAGGGGTACTGTCTAGTGCTCCCCAGATACCTGAGATCATTCCTTTTTTCTGTTTCTGTGGGCCACTCCTCTAACTATGGTGTGAATTTGCTTCCACTAATACATGTCTGTGGCTCATCTTGGAGGACAGCCCTTGAACCGTTGGAGCACCTACCTTTAACCACAAATGTAGAGAGCAGAAGTACCTGGGGGTTTCCATCTCAGCGTATGAAAATGTAAACTTTCCCTGCTGAAATCTCAATGAAATCAGACTTATCCTGACTTTTCCCTCTATCCTGGCTTCATCCCCATCCTTGACAAACTTCCCCTACTCTCTTGCCAGATTCTTGAAACATGTCACTTGCACGTGAGTCCCTATTTCAGGTCATGGTACCCAGCCAAAGACAGTAGAATATTCACAACTACTCCAATATAGCTGTGGATCCAAGGATTTGTCTCTAAATGAGGACACATTCTTCCTGTGGCAGTGCCCAGGGCACTGTCAACATTTGTCGTTTTACTTCCCCTTTGCCCTATGCTTCAAAGATGACTTAATCAATTCTATTTTTTTAAGGTTTTCTTCTGAAAAGCATATTAGACTTTATTGTTTACAGTCAAGTTTTACTGATTTGGCAGTCATTCTACACAAATTAAATTTAACAGATTTACTTTCAACAATAATATTACTTTCAAATTCTTTGGATAAGACACAGTGGAAACCTTTAAACTAAGAACAAAATCTAATGGCATGGACATACTTTCATATAAATGAGGGATCCCAATCAATATTTTATTTGGAGGTGTTTAATAAAAGAAAATAATTATACTCAGAAACAGCAATTGGTGATTTGAGATACTTTGCTCAATCATTCAAACTCTTGAGTAATAAAACTCTTTCCCAGAATTTCTTGAAAGAGATAATTAACTATCTTGCAGATTCACTGGGTTGAGCACTCTTGCTTATATTAAGACTATAATGATACTTTTTGTTTAATTGTCATGACTTTTATATGACTGGCCTAGTCATTTTTAATAATTAGGTACTATTCTTCACATTTTTACAGAAGAAGTAACTGAAACTCAAAAAAATCAGGTTGTTAAATGTTACATGGTAGTACATAACCCAAAGAGGTCTTAAATATATAGATTTGATTTCTAAGTTCCATGTTATTTCAAAGGCATTAAAATTCAAGAGAGATTTAAACAAAAACACAAGTAATACAGATAAAACAATTTTGCTCATAATATCTAGAAAACTGAGAGAAAAACCTATGAGTTATATCCATTTCCAAATATATACATAATTTTACATATGCAGCAAGTAAGTATCTTGATGGCAACCTGAAGTGTGTGTATATATATATATATATATATATATATATATATATATATATGTTTTTTTTTGTTTTTTGTTTTTTTTTCCAATACACGGGCCTCTCACTATTGTGGCCTCTCCCGTTGCGGAGCACAAGCTCCGGACGCGCAGGCTCAGTGGTCATGGCTCACGGGCCCAGCCGCTCCACGGCATATGGGATCTTCCCGGACCAGGGCACGAACCCGTGTCCCCTGCATCGGCAGGCGGGCTCTCAACCACTGTGCCACCAGGGAAGCCCTGAAGTGTGTATTTTATAGCTTATTTTAAAATGCTTAAACTTAAATATAAATTCAAACCTTCAGCCTTCAGTGTTCAATGTTGTGAATAAATTCATCTACATTATTACTAAGGGAATTTCAAACTCTCCCTTTTCCAGGAGGTTTCCAAGGCCCCAGTGTTATATTTAAAGACAAACTTTAGGAGATCCATCAAGATTCATTTGTTTACTGGTGTTACACGCAAGAAGCCCATTGTCTCAACCTTTAGGATACAAGCAGGTAAAGTAGCTGTGCTGCTCACATGCCACCCCAGGTAGCCAGGGAGTCGCTGGTGAGATCTGAGGATGAGTGCCCTGGATACAACTTACTTGACTAGACATCTACTTCATTTGGTCTCTTAGTATCTCATTCAGCCAATGGGACATAGTGAGTTTCTCCACTGTTTTCTGAACATGCAGGTGACATTAGTTTCCTAGGGCTTCCATAACAAAATATCACAAACCGGTACCTTAAAACAACATAAATTTATTTTCTCACAGTTCTGAAGGCCAGAAATCTGAAATCAAGTTGTTGGCAGTGTTGATTCCTTCTGAAGGCTCAGAATCTCTTCCACACTTCTCTTAGTTTCGGGTGATGCCTGCCAATCATTGATGTTTCCTGGCTTGATACATCACTCCAATCTCTGTCTTATCTTCATAAGATATTCTCCCTGTTATGTCTCTTCTTCTCTTCTTATAAAACCACTGGTCATGAGTGTTACATTGCATTGGTATTGGATTAAGGCTGACTCTAATGTCCTTGTCTTAATTACATCTTCAAAGACACTATTTCCAAATACATTTGCGTTCACAGAAACCAGAGGATAGGACTTTAACATGTCTTTCTGAGGAATACCATTCAACCCATAACAACATTCAGACTTAATCCTTATCTGATCAAACTTCTTCCTGTGCTCAAAGGCACTGCCCTTTACATCCCCCCTTTCTCTCAATGGATAATTGCATAATTGTTTTGACAAGCTCAAATTTCTCAAAAAACAGGATATGAAAGAAGGAGTAATTAAGTTAGACTTGGATAATGAGTAAAAGAAAGGAATTTTGAAAACTCTAGAAAAGAGTATCTGATTGTTAACATAAAGAAAAACATGTTTGCATAAATAAAAATTGACACCATTTACTAGTGCTGACACTAAACTTGAGGGCAGGAATATAGATTATTAATTATTTTTCTACATAAGATGTAGATTGATGAACAAGTGAAAGTTGACAAAATATGATAAACTACTTATAGCTATTAACTAGATAAAAGTAAATATTTTATTCGACAATGCCCATAAAGTAGTATCAATCAAAGTTTTTCACTTGAAAGAAAAGAAAAATGTTTTTTCATTTAGAGAATAGTCTCTAAAAGAAGTTTTATAAATATATGGGAGGCTTTCTGAGATACTGTATCCATATATGCATATATTTAAGTAAATAATTCCTTTAATAAATATTTATTGAGCATCAGCTATATTCCAGGGACTATACTAAATACCAGGATTACAGAATGATTTTTTTAAAAGAAAATAATTTCCTCATAGACCCTAGCATTGTAGCTGTTATCATTTAAGTAAAAATAGAAATGATGTGAAATTATATAAGAGCTAAGGAAGAAAAAAATGGGGAGGCATACAGAATTTTCAGGGGTCAGGAAGTTCCAAGTTTATGGGAAAAGGTGACATTTGAGCCAATACCAGAAGAGATGTAAGGGAGTAAGCCTTATGGATATCTGGAGGAAGTTTAAACATCTTGAAGATGGAATGTGCCTAGAGTGTTTGAGGAACATCAAATAAACCAACATGAATTGGGCAAGGTGAGTCAGAGAGTAAAGGAGATAAAATATGAAATAAAGAGTCTTCTTGGTTACTCTAAGTGTTATGCTTTATATTTTGCATGAGCTGGAAAGCCAACAGAGGATTTTGAGCCCAGAAGTAAAGACTTTCATTTTACAGGGTAGTAGTTATTCTGGCTACTTTGATGAGAATAACATTTAGGAGGAAGAACAGAAATATTGAGATCTTTTAGGAAGCTACTGCAAAGATCTAGATAAAGTATGATGGTTTAGATCAGATGTGACAGTGGAGGTGAAAGACAGTGTATGATCTAAGTGTAACTCAGTGGAGAGACAAAGGAATTTGTGAAGAGATTGGATTGGTGGCATGAGAAAAAGAAAAGTTAAGGAAAGTTTTACGGTTCTCACCTTAAGCAACTTAAAGAATATGGTTGACATTATGCAGAATTAAAGGTTGTGAAAGGAATAAGCTTATGAGGGAAACAGTATAGTTTTAGACATGTTAAATTTGATATGCCAATTTTACTTCCAAGTGAATGTGTCAAGCAGTTGGAAGTAAATGTGTATATCAAGAGAGAGGTCTGGTCTGTAGATATAAATATGCTAGTTGTCAGTGTCTACAATTAAATACATGATACTAACAGAGATAGATATTAAAGGAATCACATGTTGAAAGCAAAGAGAAGTGCTTAGAGACCAAGCCAATTAATTGTAAAGGATGGAATGTTAGGAGACAGGAAAAATGAGGAGAAATCTGCAAAGGATACTGAAAATGAGCATTCAATGTGGAAGGACAAAGAACATAATTGTATTGATCTGGAAGCCAAATGAGGAAAGACGATGAAACTGGATAAAAATTGTGATCAAAAGTATTAAATGTTTGCTATAAATAAAGATGAGATCTAAGAACTGACTATTGGATTAAGCAAATTTTAAGTCAAATTTCCATAGCACTTTCTGTGGAGTGATACAATCAGAATGAGGGGAGTGGAATTTGAAATCATAAATATAGGCAACAGTTTCAAAGAGTTTTGTTGCAAAGGGTAAAGTATCAGATGAATGAAATTGATAGCAATAAAAATAAAGAGACTGTATTTTACCTTCCTTGCAATCTTATGATTTAGCTTGCTGCAATTTCATAAATACTAGTAGTAGACCCACCACTACTGGATCAGAGATGAAAGATAGTGTATAACTCACAAGAATAGCAGTAGTTGTAGTTTCAGCATTTTCAACAGGTCTCTCCTCTGAGTCCCAAAACAGAAGAAAAAGTCTGGGTTTAAGAGACCTGAGTCATATGTAAAGGGCTAAGAAAGTTCTCCCTTTTACTCCAGCAGGAGACATTATATATATTTTCCAAGGCTGATTCCTGCCCAAACATCCTAGAAAAAAAAGTAATTTGGAACAAAAAACATTCAGTGCTTCACTTTGCAAGATGTACACAATTGTGATATACCAATGGAGAATTGTCTCCCAGCAAGTAGTAGAGGATTTTCCTTAATGAATGAAATTAACTCTATCTTTGTATGTTGACAGAAATGATTCAGTACATAGAGAGAAATATATGATGCAAGAAAAAAGAGACAATTTTTAGAGTGATCTGCTTGAGCAGATACAATTACATGAAATTTAATGTACAAGTGAATGATTTGGTCTCAGATACTCAAACAATAGGACATCCATGATGACAGGAAGGATGACAGAACATATATACACACATGCTAGTAGGGGATATATGTGGCATTGGGAGTTGGTAAAAGTTCTCTCAGTTTTTTTTTTTTAATTGAAGTAGAGTTGATTTACAATATAATTCTAGTTTCAGGTGTACAACATGGCGATTCAGTATTTTTATAGTTTATACTCCATATAAATTACAAAATATTGGCTATATTTGCATTACATTAGATGTACATTACATCCTAGTTATTTGTTTTATACTTAGTAATTTGTACCTCTTAATCTCCTTTACCTATCTTGCCCTACCCTGCACCCCTTTCTTCTCTGGTAATGCCTTGTTTATTCCCTGTATCTGTGAATCTCTTTCTGTGTTGTTATATTCCTTCATTTGTTTTATTTTTATATAATACACATAAGTGAGAAAATACAGTATTTCTCCTTCCCTGTCTGATTTTTTTCACTAAACATACCCTCCAGGCTTATCCATGTTGTCAAAACTGGCAAATTTTATTCTTTTTAATAGTTGAGTAATATTCCCTTATATATATGGTCTAGTCTTATACTACTTCTTTATCCATTCATCTGTTGACAGACACTGGGTTGTTTCCATATCTTGGCTATTGTAAATAACGCTGCTATGAACATTGGGATGCATACTTATTTTCAAATTAGTGTTTCCATTTTCTTCAGATATATACCCAGGAGTGTAATTTCTAGATCATATAATGGTTCTATTTTTAGTTTTTTGAGGAATCCTCATACTGTTTCCATAGTGGCTGTATCAACTTAATTCCCACCCTAAGTATACTAGGATTCCCTTTTATCCACATCCTTCCAACACTTGTTATGTCTTGTCTTTGTGACAGTAGCCATTCTGACAGGTGTGAGGCAATATCCTTTTGTGCTGTTGATTTGCATTTCCCTTATGATTAATAATGTTGAGCAGTTTTTCATGTGCCTGTTGGCCATATGTAGGTCTTCTTAAAAAAAAAAAAAAACCCATTCAAGTCCTCTGCCCATTTTTCAATTGGGAGTTTTGTTTTTTTGATATTGAGTTGTATAAGATATTTATGATTTTTTTTTATTTTAAACCTTATTGGATGTATGATTTACAAAAATCTTCTCCCATTCACAAGGTTACTTTTCATTTTGCTGATGATTTCCTTTGCTGTGCACTATGTTTTAAGTTTGATTAAGTCACATTTTAAAACTTCTGCTTTTGTTTCCCTTGCCTGAGAAGACAGGTGCAAAAAAATACTGCTAAGACCTATGTCTAAGAGTGTACTGCCCATGTTTTCTTCAAGGAGATATATGGTTTCAGTCTTACATTTAGGTCTATAATCTATTTGGATTTTTTTGTGTGTGTATGATGTGACAAAGTAGTCCAGTTTGATTCTTTTGCATGTAGCTGTCAAGTTTTCCCAATATCTCTTCCTGAAGTGACTGTCCATCTTCTTTGTACATTCTTGCCTCCTTTATTGTAGATTAATTGACTGTATAAATCTGGGTTTTTTTCTGGGCTCCTCATTCAGTTCTATTTATCTATGTGTCTGGTTTTATGCCAGTACCATACTGTTTTGATTACTGTATCTTTATTGTATAGACTGGAGTCAGGAGTGTGATACCTCCAGTTTTGTTTTTCTTTGTCAAGAATGCTTTGTTGGAGACCTTCAACATGGTGGAAGAGTAAGACGTGAAGATCACCTTCCTCCCCACAAATACATCAAAAATACATGTATGTATGGAACAACTCCTACAGAATACCTACTGAATGCTGGCAGAAGACCTCAGACTTCCCCAAAGCCAAAAAAATCCTCACGTACCTGGGTAGGGCAAAAGACAAAATAAAAAACATAGACAAAAATAGGGATGGGACCTGCACCTCTGGGAAGGAGGTGTGAAGGAGGAAAAGTTTCCACACACTAGGGAGCCCCTTCACTGGCAGGGATGGGGGGAGGGTAGGTGAGAGCTTCAGAGCCATGGAGGAGAGCGCAGCAACAGGGGTGTAGAAGGCAAAGTGGAGAGATTCCTACACAGAGAATCAGTGCTGACCAGCATTTACCAGCTTGACATGCTTTTCTCCTCACCCGCTAGGGTGGATGGAACCTGGGAGCTGAGACTTGGGCTTCAGAGTTCAGATCCCAGGGAGAAGACTGGGATTGGCTGCATGACGACAGCCTGAAGGGGGCTAGTGTGCCACAGCTAACCAAGAGGGAGTCCAGGAAAAAATCTGGACCTGCCTAAGAGGCAAGAGACCATTGTTTTGGGGTTCAAAAGGAGAGGAGATTCCTTCCACATGAGCCCACAGAAGGCAGAGCACTGCCTAAGAAAGCTCCAGAGATAGGCATGAGCTGTGGCTATCAGCACGGACCCCAGAGACAGGCATGAAACACTAACGCTGCTGCTGCTACTGCCACCAAGAATCCTGTGTGCAAGCACAGGTCACTGCACAAACCCCCTGGGAGGCTGTGCAGCATGCCAGGGTCCTGAGATCAGGGACAACTTCCCCAGGAGAACACACAGCATGCCTCAGTCTGTTGCAATATCACACTGGCCTCTGCTGCCACAGGCACGCCTGCATTCCAATTATGACTACCATACCCCTTCCTCTCCCCAGCCTGAGTGAGCAAGTGAGCCCTAATCAGCTGCTGCTTTAACCCCATCCTGTCTGGGTGGGGAAGAGATGCCTGAGGGAAACATACAGAGAGGCAGGGCCAAGACAAAAGCTGAACTCCAGGAGTTGGGTGAACAAAGTAGAGAAAGGGAATTTTCTCCGTACATCCTCAGAAGCAGTGGATTAAATCCCCACTATCCACTTGATGAACCCTACATCTGTGGAATATCTGAATAGACAAGGAATGTTCCTAAAATTGAGGTAGTGGAGTTTGGTAGCAACTGTAGACATGGGGTTTGATTTCTGTGACTGATCTCTTTCAGAGTTTTATGTTTATCTTAGTCTAGTTTTAGTGCTTGTTATCACTGATGGATTTGTGTATTGGTTTTGTTGCACTCTTCTTTTATTTTTTTTATTTTAAAAAATTTTGTAAATTTAATTTAATTTTTTAAAATTTTATTTATTTTCTTCCTTTTCTTCTGAGCCATGTGACTGGCAGGGTATTAGTGATCCAGCCGGGTGTCAGGCCGAAGCCTCCAAGATGGGAGAGCCGAGTCCAGGACATTGGACCACCAGAGACCTCCAAGCCCCACATATTATCAATCAACGAGAGCTCTCCCAGAGATCTCTGTCTCAACGCTAAGACACACCTCCACCCAATGGCCAGCAAGCTCCAATGATGGATGCCCCATGCCAATCAGCTAGCAAGACAGAAACACAACCCCATCCATTAGCAGATAGGTTGCTTAAGTCATACTAAGTTCACAGACACACCAAAACAAAAACACACCACAGCAGGAGGCCCTGCCCACCAGAAAGACAAGATCTACCTGCACCCACCAGAACACAGACACCAGTTCCCTCCACCAGGAAGCCTTCACAAGCCACTGAACCAAGTTCATCCATTGGAGGCAGACAACAAAAACAACGGGATATATGAACCTACAGCCTGCGAAATGCAGACCCCAAACACAGTAAGCTAAATTAAATGGAAAGGCAGAGAAATATGCAGCAGATGAAGGAGCAAGCTAAAAACCCACCAGACCAAACAAATAAGAGGAAATAGGAAATCTACCTAAAAAAAATATATGGAGTAATGAGAGTAAAGATGATCCAAAATCCTGGAAATAGAATGGAGGAAACAAAAGAAACATTTAGCAAGGACCTAGAAGAATGAAAGAGCAAACAAACAATGATGAAAAACACAATAAATGAAACTAAAATTCTCTACCAGGAATCAATAACAGAATAACTGAGGCAGAAGAACAGAGAAGTGACCTTGAAGATGAAATAGTGGAAATAACTACCACAGAGGAGAATAAAGAGAAAAGAATTAAAAGAATTGAAGACACTCTCAGAGACATCTGGGATAAGACTAAATGCACTAACATTCGAATTATAGGGGTTCCAGAAGAAAAAGAGAAAAAGAAAGGGTCTGAGAAAATATTTGAAGAGATTGTAGTAGAAAACTTCCCTAACATGAGAAAGGAAATAGTCAAATCAAAGAAGCACAGAGAGTCCCATACAAGATAAATCCAAGGAGAAATATGTCAAGACACATACTAATCAAACTATCAAAAAATAAATACAAAGAAAAAATATTAAAAGCAGCAAGGGAAAAGCAACAAATAACATACAAGGCAATCCACAAAAGGTTAACAGCTGATATTTCAGCATAAACTCTGCAGGACAGCAGGGAGTGGCAGGACATATTTAAAGTGATGAAAGGGAAAAACCTACAACCAAGATTACTGTACCCAGCAAGGATCTCATTCAGATTTGATGGAGAAATTAAAACATTTACAGACAAGCAAAAGTTAAGAGAATTCAGCACCACCAAACCAGCTTTATAACAAATGCTAAAGGAACTTCTCTAGGCAGAAAACACAAGATAATGAAAAGACCTCCAATAACAAACCCAAAACAATTAAGAAAATGGTAATAGGAACATACATATTGATAATTACCTTAAATGTAATCATCATCATCACCCTGACACCAAAACTAGAAAAAGATGTCATAAAAAAGGAAAACTACAGGCTAATGTCACTGATGAATATAGATGCAAAAATCCTCAACAAAATACTAGCAAACAGAATCCAACAGCACATTAAAAGGATCATAGAGTATGATCAAGTGGGGTTTATCCCAGGAATGCAAGGATTCTGCAGTATACTCAAATCAATCAATGTGATAAAGCATGTTAACAAATTGAAGGAGAAAAACCATATGATCATCTCAATAGATGCAGAAAAAGTTTTTGAAAAAATTCAACACCCATTTATGACAAAAACCATTAAACAGATCATACATCATGATCAAGTGAGGTTTATCCCAGGAATGCAAGGATCCTTCAATATATGCAAATCATTCAGTGTGATGCACCATAGTAACAAACTGAAGAATAAAATCCATATGATAATCTCAGTAGATGCAGAAAAATCTTTTGACAAAATTCAACACCCATTAATGACAAAAAAAAAAAAAAAAAAAACCCAGAAAGTAGGCATAGAGGGAACTTAACTCAAAATAATCAAGGCCATATATGACAAACCCACAGCCAACATTGTTCTCAATGGTGTAAAACTGAAACCATTTCCACTAAGATCAGGAATAAGACAAGGTTGTCCACTCTCATCATTATTATTCAACATAGGTTTGGAAGTTTTTGCCACAGCAATCAGAGAAGAAAAAGAAATAAAAGGAATGCAAATCAGAAAAGAAGAAGTAAAGCTGTCATTGATTGCAGATGACATGATAGTATACATAGAGAATCCTAAAGATGCTACAGGAAAACTAGTAGAGCTAATCAATGAATTTGGTAAAATAGCAGGATACAAAATTAATGCACTAAAATCTCCTGCATTCTTATACACTAATTATGAAAAATATGAAAGAGAAATTAAGGAAACACTCCCATTTACCATTGCAAGAGAAACAATAAAATACCTAGGAATAAACCTACCTAAGGAGACAAAAGACCTTTATGCAGAAAATTATAAGACACTGATGAAAGAAATTAAGATGATACAAACAGATGGAGAGATATACCATGATCTGGGATTGGAAGAATCAACATTGTGAAAATAACTATACTACCCAAAGCAATCTACAGATTAAATGCAATCCCTATCAAACTACCAATGGCATTTTTCATAGAACTAGAACAAAAAAGTTTACAGTTTGTATTGAAACACAAAAGACCCCAAATAGCCAAAGCAATCTGGAGAAAGAAAAAACAGAGCTGGAGGAATCAGGCTCCCTGACTTCAGACTATACTATAAAGCTACAGTAACCAGGACAGTATGGTATTGTCACAAATACAGAAATATAGATCAGTGGAACAGGATAGAAAGCCCAGAGATAAATCCACAGAAATATGGTCACCTTATCTTTAATAACGGAGGCAAGAATATGCAATGGAGAAAAGACAGCCTCTTCAATAAGTGGTGCTGGGAAAACTGGACAGCTACAAGTAAAAGAATATAATTAGAACAATCTCTAACACCATACACAAAAATAAGCTCAAAATGGATTAAAGACCTAAATGTAAGGCCAGACACTATCAAACTGTTAGAGGAAAACATAGGCAGAACACTCTATGACATAAATCACAGCAACATCCTTTTTGATCGACCTCCTAGATAAATGGAAATAAAAGCAAAAATGAACAATTGGGACCTAATGTAACTTAAAAGGTCTTGCACAACAAAGGCAACCATAAACAAGATGAAAACACAACCCTCAGAATGGGAGAATATATTTGCAAGTGAAGCAACTGACAAATGATTAATCTCCAAAATACACAAGCCGCTCACGCAGCTCAATATCAAAAGCAAAATACCCAATCCAAAAATGGGTAGAAGACCTAAATAGACATTTCTCCGAAGAAGATATACAGATGGCCAACAAACACATGAAATGATGCCCAATATCACTAATCATTAGAGAAATACAAATCAAAACCACACTGAGGTATCACCTCACACCATTCAGAAAGAGCATCATCAAAATATATGCAAACAATAAATGCTGGAGAGGGTGTGGAGAAAACGTAACCCTCTTTCATTGTTGGTGGGAATATAAATTAGCACAGCCACTATTGAGAAAAGTATGACGGTTCCTTAAAAAACTAAAAATAGAACTACCATATGACCCAACAATCCCACTACTGGGCATATACACTGAGAAAACCATAACTAAAAAATGGTCCTTTGCCATAATATTCATTGCAGCACTATTTCCAGTAGACAGGACATGGAAGAAACCTAAGTGTCCATTGACAGATGAATGGATAAAGAAGATGTGGCACATACATACAATGGAATAGTACTCAGCCATAAAAAGAAATGAAACTGAATTATTTGTAGTGAGGTGGATGAACACAGAGTCTGTCATACAGAGTGAAGTAAGTCAGAAAGAGAAAAACAAATACCATATGGTAGCACATATACATGGAATCTAAAAAAACAAAAAATGGCTCTGATAAACCCAGGAGCAGGCTAGGATAAAGATGCAGACGTAGAGAATGTACTTGAGGGCAAGGGAGGTGGAAGGATAAGCTGGGACGCAGTGAGAGTGCAACATTGACATATATACACTATCAAATATAAAATACATATCTAGTGGGAAGCAGCTGCACAGCACAGGGAGATCAGCTAGGTGCTTTGTGACCACCTAAATAAGTGGGAAAGGGAGTGTGGGAGGGAGGCACAAGAGGGAGGGGACATATGTATACATATAAGTGATTCACTTTGTTATACAGCAGAAACTAATACAACATTGTAAAGCAATTATACTCCAATAAAGATGTTTAAAAAAATGCTTTGTCTATTCAGGGTCTTTTGTGCTTCCATACAAATTTTATGATTTTTTTTTGTTCTAGTTCTGTGAAAAAAGTCATGGGTATTTTGATAGAGATTGCATTAAATTTGTGGATTGCTTTGGATAGTATGGACTTATTAACCATATTAATTGTTGCAATCCATAAACATGAATATCTTTCCATTTATTTGTATCTTCTTCAGTTTCCTTCACCAAAGTCTTACATTCTTCAGAGTAAAAATCTTTCACCTCCTTGTTTAAGTTTATTCTTAGGTTTACTATTATTTTTGGTGTAATTGTAAATGGGATTGTTTTCTTAATTTCTACTTCTATATACAGTATCATGTTCTGCAAATAATAACAATTTTACTTCTCCAATTTGGTTGCTTTTAATTTCTTTTTAGTAACTGATTGCTGTGGCTAGAACTTTTAATAATATGTTAAATAGAAATGGTGAGAGTGGGAATCCTTGTCTTGTTCCTGATCTTAGAGGAAAAGCTTTCAGGCTTTCACCATTCAGTATGATGTTAGTGGTGAGTTTTTTTTAAAATGGCCTTTATTATGTTGAGATATTCACTCTATACCAACTTTGTTGGGAGTTTTTATCATGAATAGATATTTAATTTTGCAAACGATTTTTCTGCATCTATTGAGATGATCATGTGATTTTTATCCTTGTTTTTCTTTAATGTTGTGTATCACATTGATTGATTTGTGGATACTGAACTATCCCTTCATCCCTGGTATAAATCCCACTTCATCATGGTGTATGGTTGTTTTTATGTATTGCTGAATTTGGTTTGCTAATATTTTGTTGAGGATTTTTTCATCTAGGTTAACAAGGGATATGGGAAAATAATTTTTTTTTTGGCTTCTTTTTCTGGTTTTAATATCAGGGTAATGCTGGCTTCATAGAATGAGTTAGAAAGTGTTCTCTTCTCTTCAATTTTATGGAATTGTTTGAGAAAGATATGAATTAACTCTTTAAATGTTTAGTAGAATTATCCTGTGAAGTGTCCAGTCCTGAACTTTTGTTTGTTGGGGTCTTTTTTATTACCGATTTAATTTAAATACTAGTAACCACTGTATTTGGATTTTCTCTTTCTTCTTGATTCAGTCTTGGAAAATTGTATGTTTCTAGAAATTTATCCATTTATTCTAGGTTGTCCAATCTGTTGGCATATAACTGATCATAGTTCATCAAAATCTTATGATTGTTTGCATTTCTGTGATATCAATTGTAACCTCTCTTTTATTACTAGCTTTCATTTATTTGTACCCACTTTCTTTTTTTCTTAATAAATATTGCTGAAGTTTTATCAATTTTATCTTTTAAAAAAATGCTCTTAGTTTCATTGATATTTTCTATGTTTTGTTTTTGTTGTTTTTTTTTGCATCTATTTTATTTATTTCCACTCTGGTCTTTGTTATTTCCTTTCTTCTGCTGACTTTGGGCTTTGATTTTTCTTCTTTTTCTAATTCATTTTAGATAAAAAAATATGTTGTGTATTTGAGAGTTTTCTTGTTTACTGAGGCAGACCTTTTTCATTATAAACTTCCCTTATAGAACTATTGCTGCATGCCATGCAGGTTTGGGAAAGTTTTCATTTGTCTCAGTGTATTTTCTTATTTTTTCTTTTATTTCTTCATAGATCCACTGATTTTGTAGTAGCAAGTTACTTAGTCCACATATGCTTTTTATTTCTTTAATTAATTGATTTCTAGTTTGATATCTTTGTGGTCTGAAAAGAGCCTTGATATAATTTCATTTCTCCTAAATTTATTGAAACTTGTTTTGTGGCCTAGAATGTAATCTATCCAGAAAAAGCGTCCCATATACACTTGAAGATGGTGTGTATTCTTCTATTTTTTGTTAGAATGTCTTGTAAATATTTAAAGTCCCTCTCTTCTAATGTGTCATTTAAGGCACTCTTTCCTTACTGATTTTCTGTCTGGATGATCTATCCATTGATGTAAGCAGAGTGTAAAATCCTCTACTATTATTCTATTACTGTCATTTTTTCCCTTTATGTCTGTTATTTTTGCTTTATATATTTAGGTATTCCTATATTAGGTACATATATGTTTACCAATGTTAGAGCCTCTTCTTGGATTGATACCTTTATCAATATAGAATGTCCTTCTTTGTCTTTTGTTATAAATTTTGATTTAAAGTCTATTTTTCTAATATGAGTTTTGCCTACCTCAGCTTTATTTTCATTTCCGTTAGCCTGAAATACCTTTCTCCATCTCTTCACTTTAAGTGTTTGTGTGTCTTTGGCTCTGAAGTGAGTGTCTTGTAGGTAGCATATAGATGTCTTTTTTTGATTTTTAAACCCAATCACCTATGCTATGTCTTTTAATTGGAGAATTCAGTCCATTTACATTTAAAGAGATTACTAGTAAGTATGTACTTACTGCTATTTTGTTACTTGTTTTCTGTTTTTTTTTTTTTTTTTTTTGTAGTTCTGCCCTGTTCTTTTCTTCTTCTTTTAGTCTCTTCCTTGTTGTTCAATGATTTTATTTAATATTATGTTTGGACAAATTTCTCTTTAATTTTTGTGTATCTATTGTAGTTTTTTGACCTGTGGTTGCCATGAAGTTTATATGTATCAACCTATAACTATATCTACTTGTTTTAAGCTGATAATCATTTAGGTTTAAACATATTCTAAAATATCAATATTTTTACTCCCTCTCATCATTTTATGCTTTTGACATCATATTCTATACTTTCATGTCTATCCCTTAAGTCTTAATTGCAGTTTTAGTTGGTTTTAAATCTTTGTCTTTTAACCTCCATACTAGTTTATTAAGTAGTTGATACAATTCCTTTCCCACATATTTTCCTTTATCAGCGAGAATTTTTACTTCATACATTTTCTTATTTCTTATACTGGTCTTTTCCTTTGTGCTTAAATAAGACCCTTTTTCATTTCTTGTAAGGTCAGCTTAGTTGTGATGAACTCTTAATTTTTGCTTGTCTTGGAAATTCTTTCTCCTTCAGTTCTGAATGATAACCTTTCTAGTTAGAGTGTCTTAGTTTGTAAGCTTTTTTTTTTTTCAGCACTTTGAATATATCATTCCACTCCCTTCTGGCCTGCAAAGTTTCTGCTGAAAAATCAGCTAATAGCCTTAAGGGGGTTCCCTTGTATGTGACTCTTCATTTTTGTCTTGCTGCATTTAAAATTCTGTCTTTAAATTTTTCCATTTTAATTATGATGTATCTTGGTGTGCGTATCTTTGGATTCATCTTGTTTGGGACTCACTATGCATTCTGGACCTTGACATCTGTTTCCTTCCTCAGATTCAGGAGGTTTTCAGCCATAATTTCATCAAATAACTTTTATGTTCCTTTCTCTCTCTTTTCTCCTTCTGGCATCCTTATAATGCCAATGTTAGTATGCTTGTAGGTGTCCAAAAGTTACCTTAAACTGTCTTCTTTAAAAAAAAAAAATGTTTTCTTTTGGGACCTCCCTGGTGGCACAGTGGTTAAGAATCCACCTGCCAATGCAGGGGATTTGTAGGGTTTGATCCCTGGTCTGGGAAGATCCCACATGCTGTGGAGCAACTAAGCCCGTAAGACACAACTACTGAAGCCCATGTGTCTAGAGCCCTAGCCACAACTACTGAAGCCCGTGTGTCTAGAGCCCATGCTCCACAACAAGAGAAGCCACTACAATGCGAAGCCCATGCCACAACAAAGTGTACCCCTCCCACTCACCACAACTACAGAAAGCCTGTGCACAGCAACAAAGGCCCAACGCAGCCAAAAATAAAATAAATTAATTTTAAATAAATAAATAATAAAAAGCTTAAAAAAAGTTTTCTTTTCTTTTTGCTGTTTTTATTGAATGATTTTTTACTATTCTAGCTTTTAGATTGCTTATGCATTCTCCTGTATCACCTAATCTGCCTGCATCACCTAATCTTCTGTTAATTCCTTATAGTGCATTTTTTCATTTCAATTATTTTATTCTTCAGCCCTGACTAATTTTTATAAAATATTCTTAGTTCTTTCTTGAAGTTCTCACTGTGTACCTCTATCCTTTTCCTGAGTTCAGTGAATATTTGATTACTATTGCTTTGAAGTGTTTATCAGGTAAATTATTTATCTCTATTTCATTAGGGTTTTTTTTCCTGAGGTTTTATTTTTTCTTTCATTTGAAACATACTCCTCTGTCTTCTAATTTTATTTAACTTTCTCTGTTTGTCTCTATGAAATTAAGCAAAACAGTTACCTATTCTGGTCTTGAAGGTGTGTCTGGGTGGGAGCATCCCTAAGCAGTCTGTGTGTGTCCAGTGGCTTTGGTGGGAGAGCAGGGTCTGAAGTGAGCATGGGTTGCATCTTCTCTTGGGCGTATGCTAGCAGCTACCACTTTGGTGGGAGGTAGGACTGGAGTCAGAGGGTCTAGAGCTGCAGCCAAGTGTGAGAGCAGATTTTCTCAGTCTCCATGGTGGTTGCTACCCTACTGGGAGGTAGGGCCAAGGCCCAAGTGGCTGGAGCAGGAGCCTTAAAGGAGTGGAGTTTCTCTCTTTTGTGATGGTAGTCTTCACCTTTGTCAGAGGTGGGGTTGGGGCCTGAGCATTTGGAGTCACACTTCTGAGCTGGCTCCACTTTTTCCCTAGGGCACATTCACATGATAACAATGGCAGTCTCCCCACTAGAAGGGAGCAGTTCCAGAGCAAGAGACAGTGGAGCAGGATCCCAGTGTGGGCTGGAGGTTGCCTGAGGTGTTTCTGGAAGACTGACCAGAGCACAAGACAGTTTTCTATCAGCGATCTCTGTGCTGGAACTAACAGCAAGCAAGTCTGTGCATGCACTCTTCAAGTACAGAGTCTTGGTTTCTTCCAGCCCTCCAGTAAACCCCAATGGTTTTCAAGCCAGGTAAGAGGGCTTGTCTTCCCTGTGCTGGTCCGCAGGGCTGGATGCATATTAATGGACTCAAATCCCTCACACTTTAGTTAAGATTCCTGAGCCTGTGCTATCCCCTTCCACTTCTGTGTCACCCACTAGATATGTGTGTCCTGAGTAAATTACTTCTCCTCCCCTTCTACCAGATGCTTTGGGTTTCATTCTTTATAGCCTTGGTTGTAGAACTGTTCTTCTAGTCTTCAGGTCATTCTCAGTGAGAGTTTTCTATATGTAGTTTTCATTTTGACGTGTTCAGTGAGCTCAGGGTCCTTTTTACTTCACCATCTTGATCCCCACCCCCCAGAAGTTCTCTTCTGATTGCTCTGATTTTATCAGTGAAATAGAAATCAAGGTAAATAGCTAAAAATGAGGACATAAGGCACAAGAAGTTTTGGAGAGAGAAGTTATGAAAGGATTATTCAGAAAATATACAGATGTAAACTCTAAAAGCGTTTAGAGCAGACATGGCAATGGCAGACACAGTTACTGTGTTAAATACCTTCTATTTACCTTCCTGCACCCCATGAATCACCAGCATGTTCTCTACTTATATACATTATATCTCTTTCTTTAGGTTTTCAGTTGGGTTCAGCTAATGGGAAATTACTAAAGAATACTGAAGAGACAAAAAAAAGTTAGGTCAAAGTATTAATTCCTCAAAATATGCCTCTCTCAGAGACAACTTTAGTTGGCTGTGTCTCAAGTAAGTCAATGCTCTTATTTATTTATTTATTTATTTTTATTTTGGGTCTTCGTTACTGCATGCAGACTTTCTCTAGTTGGCGTGGGGGCTACTCTTCGTTGCAGTGCATGGGTTTCTCGTTGTGGTGGCTTCTCTTGTTGTGGAACACAGGCTCTTGGCATGCAGGCTTCAGTAGTTGTGGCATGTGGGCTCAGTAGTTGTGGCTTGTGGGCTCTAGAGTGCAGGCTCAGTAGTTGTGGATCACTGGCTTAGTTGCTCCATGGCATGTGGGATCTTCCCAGACCAGGGCTCGAACCCGTGTCTCCTGCACTGGCAGGAGGATTCTTAACCACTGCACCACCAGGGAAGACCTCAATGCTCATGTTAAGATAGACTTTCTTCATTTAGTTTCCATTAACCCTTCCTTGCCCTTGGCCCTTTAGGCTTAGTATTGGTAAAATGTTTCCTAGCGCTAGTACTGAACTTTCCCATACACCATGTATGTACCTTTGAATCCGTTCCTTTACTTGAAACGTAACGATTTAAAGTATCTTTATATGAGAGTGTGATGTTCTTCTTGTTGCAAACTGAATAATAAAACTACAGGTACTATTCACTTGACATTTTTTCACTGAATAAGTGAAATGTATAGATTCCTTAAAGTTGGGATGAGTCTAGTTAAACTCATACTTGGGATGAGTCTAGTGGACCCCCAGTGTCTAGATCAGGTTAGTTTGTCATACTCTGATAACTGAGCCCATTCTCTCTAGTTTTTCTGTATAGTCTAACATGTTTGTTGTCCTCTAGAAAAAAACTTGTCCTTTAAGCTCATTACAGGATTTGTGTTAGGGGTGTTAGGGGCAGAATGGTAGCAGATGTCCACTGAGAAGTCTGAAAGTTTTACCAACTACCTTCTTGCCCGACCTAATACATAACAACCTCCTTTGAGTTTAAAACAGATTTGTTTTCTTCACATTGCCCAATAATGCATCATTTAAAAACAAAAACAGACCAAAACAAAAAACCCAAACTTTCACCGTATAGCAAGATCTTATCACATTTATTTCTTAGCCATCTGATCTCAAGTCCCTTCTTTGGATTCTTTCTAATTGATTCTTTATCCTTAACATCCAACCTCATCCTTTCTATTCTTCTTCACCATCCTTCAACATTCTAACTGGAAGATATGCTAAGCTTCAATGTTGGAATACCTTGGATTGGTAGTCTAGACCTGATTTTTCTACCACTGTTTATTTGTGCACGTTATTTAACTTACCTGAACCTCTATTTCCTTTATCAATAATAATTATAATAATAATAATACTTTTCTGAAAGTGGTTTAATAAAGATTAAATATGATAATCTATATAAAGGACATAATACCAAACAATAATTCAATATATATTAGCCCTCTTTTCTTTTATCTATACCTCATTTCATGGTGATCTATGCAGCTAAACTTCTAACATTAGAATAATTTCAGGACAGCAATTATAACATACAGCATATTTTTATAAGTACCATAAATGCAACACTAAGAATTTAGAAACATTTAAAAGGAGCTATGTTTCTAATTAAAATGTCATAGCTATATTTTGTTACCTCAACATAAATTCCATATGTGTTGGTGAGAGAGGAATAGGGGGTATTCTTTCAACTAACTAAGCAGCTGAGGATGGAGAATATTTTAACTTCAAAACCCAAAGTAGTGCTACGTTAAATTAAGAATAATTCATTTTGATGAGATGGGAAAGGAAGTATTGTCAAATATATGATAAAATAATAATTTTAAATTTGAGAAGGAAAACCTTGCTTTGAGTTGTATATGTATAAAAGATAAATCAACAACAAAAAGTTGTCTTTTTTGTCTATAAATGTTTAAGATAGCATGTCATGGTTCTTTTTTAATACTGTGCTGTTCCAGATCATCCCACTGGACAAACACCAGCTGAGCTTTTTTTCTGAAATAACATAGAAATTCAAGGCTTGACTTCAAAAAGCACTAGATTTCATTCTGTACATGGAAAAATCTTCCTAAAATAGTGGAAAGAAAATGCCAAGAAGTTCTACTTCAGTCTTCATACTTCAAAAAATACTTCAAAATGAATAATTCTATTTATTACTGAAACACAATAAGAAGGGTTCAAGAATAAGACTGACTTACCTGGATTACATATATAAATTAACTGAAATGCTGAAATAATAAGATTTAAGATGCACACATTGCTTTTCCTCAACAATGGTTCCAGAGAAAAACCTTTCAGTATCAAAGACTTACTAAAAGAGTGAAGCATTTGTATTCTACAAGTAAAATTGATGATGATATTCTTCTATTCTAGGCTCATTCATGCTTTAAAAGGCTATAAGAAAATATTCATAAAACTGAATTAAAAGTATTTAATTCAGCTAATATTATTGGTTTATTATTAGGATTATTGTAATTCTATTCTGGAAAGGGATAAATATTCATTAATTGGAATTTTTGGAAAAGATGTAGAGAAAATATATGTCACAATGAGAGTTTTCTGTACTTGTGAACTAGAGATAATAATCCAAAATACTCATAAAAAAGATACAAATGCACAGTGAATATAAAAATAAGTTTTAAAATAACATACTTTTATTCATTATTTTCCCAATAGAATAAATTTATTCATATATTAAAAATTAAGCATTAACAATTTCTAGAATGCTCATTTTATCACATCAGAAAATAATGTTAAACCAATGATCCTGCCTTCCTATTATTGATCAAAAATGATTTTTGAATTCTTATAGTGTGAAAGGCATTACTTTTTGTGTGCAGATACTTTTCCTTCAAGTAGACAAACATTCTCTGATATCTAAAATTTTTAATAAAGGTATACTTTCTAGTTTAAATGATAGTTAATTAAGCATTAAATACCAAACTCTTTATAATCATTAAAAGTTGTGACATTCTTTTGCTTCCATCTAGCTGTATATCAATGTGAATGACTCTCAATTAGCTGAGTTTTAATTAATTCATTTATAAAATGAGAGAAATGGTTTATATTATCTCCAAAGTCTATTTCAGTTAAAGAAGATCAAAGAACAGAGAGAGAGTTAAACTGTTTCATAGAAAGAAATTCTGTAGTTCTCTAATAAGGAATACAATTTTACAGACAAATTTTCTAAATGCTTTTTTAAACACTGAGTTAAAGTAAAAACCTAATTTCTGCTTAAGCACAGTGAATTAAAAACATCTCCCTGGAACTGAAAGCAGAATAATTTATTGAAAATCTTTATAAGGAATGCCAGACTTCAGAACCATTTTCCCACCATTTTGCCTCTACAGCCAGAATTTGGTCCTTGGCACTTGTCAGTAGGGAACAGGAGGTTTAGCTCTAGTGAGATGGAAACATAATCTTTGGTCTGTTGAAAAGCAAGTCACCACAGTGATTATGTGAAAGTTCACATATTCAACAGTGAGAAACCTGCCCCTCTCTACTGATTCCCCTCAGAGTTGACACCATAGGCAAGAGGCTTGTGTAGTCCCAGAGCCCACACTCAGAAGGGTCCTACTCTTGGTTTAATACTTTGCTCTTGCTTCCTTAAAATTCCTAATAATTTTTTAGCAAGGCATCCTTAAATAATGCAGCTGGTCCTGTTTCCCCTTCTTGCCCCCCAAATCCTGGGTGCCAGATTTACAATCACTGCAGGAGAATGCAGAACTTTTCTCTGGGGGAAATTATCTTGCTGGAAAGAAAAATCCTCAAGATGCCAATCCTGAGGGTAATTCATGGAATGGCCAGGTTGTAGCCCAATTAGCCTATAGACAGGCCACACATTAAAGAAGTCTCCTCCACTACCACCACACCCACACACACAGCTTCAAACAGGATTTTAGTGCCTCACTCTCATAAATGAACAAGGAGCCAACAATCACCCAATACTGAAGAAAAATCCCAAATATGGAAGGGAGTGACTGAGATACACAAACAGAAAAGAAGGAACTTAGATAAAGACAAAATGTAGGGAGCATATGTTTAAATATATAAAAAATGATAAAATTGTGTATATTTCATTCATGAACTAAATAACACATTGCTATTTTAAACACATAATCAAAATAAACACTCTAAGAGAAAAAAAAAAAGAACTTTGTGAACAACATAATAGCAAAAATTACAATAAATATTGGAATGCATAATTGAGAATATCTTCCCAATAATAGAATAAAAACACAGAGATAATGAGAGAGATTAGGCAAGGAATATAAATCAATAAATGTGATACAATATCCAAATAATAAGGTAAAAAAATTGCAGAGAAGAAAATTCATAAAAAGAGTCTCAGAAGGGAAAGAGAAAATTTCCTGATAAATAAACCCCAATGAGCATCCATAATAATTTTAAAATATAAAAAAATTAAAAATACTTCAGGGTGATTGGTTCAAGATGGTGGAGTAGAAGGAAGTGCACTCACTCCCTTTTGTGAGAACACCGGAATCACAATTAACTGCTGAGCAATCATTGACAGGAAGACACTGGGACTCACCAAAAAAGATACCCCACATCAAAAGACAAAGGAGAAGCTGCAATGAGATGGTAGAAGGGGGTGAAATCACAATATAAACAAATCCCATAACCACTGGGTGAGTGACTCACAAACTGGAGAACAATTATACCACAGAAGTCCACCCACGGGAGTAAAAGTTCTGGGCCCTACATCAGGCTTCCCAACCTGGGGGTCCGGCAACAAGAGGAGGAATTCTGAGGGAATCAGACTTTGAAGTCTAGTAGGATTTGATTGCAGAACTTTGACAGGACTGGGGGAAACAGAGACTCTATTGTTGGAGGGCACACACAAAGTAGTGTGTGCATCAGGACCAGTGGTCCCAGAGTACACTAACCAGACATACCTTTTAGTGTTTGAGGGTCTCCTTCAGAGGCAGAGGCATGGCTGTGACTCATCGTGGGGACAAGGACCCTGGCAGAAGAAGTTAGGGGAAGTAACCCTTGGCATGAACCCTCCTAGAGTCTGCCATTAGCCCCACCAAAGAGCCAATAGGCTCCAGTGTTGTATTGCCTCAGGCCAAACAACCAATAGGGAGCGAACTCAGCCCCATCAATTAGCAGACAAGTGGAGTAAAGTTTTACTGAGCTCTGCCCAACAGAGCAACATCCAGCTCTACCCACCACCAGTCCCTTCCATCAGGAAGCTTGCACAAGCCTCTTAGATAGCCTCATTCACCAGAGAGAAGACAGCAGAATCAAGAAAACCTACAGTCCTGAAGCCTGTGGAATGAAAAACACATTCACAGAAAGGTAGACAAAAAGAAACAGCAGAAGACTATGTACCAGATGTAGGATCAAGATAAAATCCCAGATAAACAAATAAATGAAGTGGAGATAAGAAAAATTCCAGAAAAATAATTCAGAATAATGATAGTGAAGATGATCCAGGACCTCAGAACAAGAATGGAGGCAAAGATTGAGAAGATGTAAGAAATGGTTAACAAAGAACTGGAAGAATTAAAGAACAAACACCTAAAAGAATGAAAGAACAAACAAACAGAGATGAACAGTATAATAAGGGAAATGAAAACAAAATACACTAGGAGGAATCAATAGCCGAATAACTGAGGCAGAAGAATGGATAAGTGACATGGAAGACAGAATGGTGGAATTCACGCCATGGAGTAGAATGAAGAAAAAGAATGAAAAGAAATGAAGACAGCCTAAGAGACCTCTGGGACAGCATTAAACATACTAATATTCACATAATAGGGATCCCAAAAGGAGAAAAGAGAAATGACCCTAGAAAATATTGAAGAGATTATAGTTGAAAAGTTTCCTAACATGGGAAAGGAAATAGCCACCTAATTCCAGGAAGCACAGAGAGTCCTGGCAGGATAAACCCAAGGAGAAACATGTCGAGACACACATTAATCAAATTGACAAAAATTAAAGACAAAGAAAACTTATTAAAAGCAAAAAGGGAAAAATGACAAATAACATAAAAGGGAACTCCCATAAGGTTAACAGCTGATTTCTCAGCAGAAACTCTACAAGCCAGAAGGGAGTGGCACAATATATTTAAAGTGATGAAAGGGACGAACCTACAACCAAGATCACACTACCTAGCAAGGATCTCATTCAGATTCAACAGACAAATCAAATATTTTACAGACAAGCAAAAGCTAAGAGAATTCAGCACCACAAAATGAGCTCTACAACAAATGTTAAAGGAACTTCTCTAAGTGGGAAACACAAGAGAAGAAAAGTACCTACAAAAGCAAACCCCAAACAATTAAGAAATGGTAATAGGAACATACATATCATTAACTACCATAAATGTGAATGGATTAAATGCTCCAACCAAAAGACACAGCCTTGCTGAATGGATACAAAAACAAGACCCATATATATGCTGTCTACAAGAGACCCACTTAAGACCTAGGGACACATACAGACTGAAAGTGTGGGGATGGGAAAAGATATTCCATGCAAATGGAAATCAAAGGAAGTCTGGAGAAGCAATACTCATATCAGATAAAATAGACTTTAAAATAAAGAATGTTACAAGAGACAAGGAAGGACACTACATAATGATCAAGGGACAATCCACGAAGAAGATATAACAATTATAAATATATATGCATCCAACATAAAAGCACCTCAATACATAAGGCAAATACAGCTATAAAAGAGGAAATTGACAGTAACACAATAATAGTGGGGGACTTTAACACCTCACTTACAACAATGGACAGATTATCCAGACAGAAAATTAATAAGGAAATAAAAGCTTCAAATGACAAAATAAACCAGATAGATTTAATTGATATTTATAGGCTATTCCACCCTAAAACAACAAAATACACTTTCTTCTCAAGTGCACACAGAAAATTCTCCAGGAGAGATTACATCTTGGGTCACAAATCAAGCCTCAGTAAATTTAAGAAAATTGAAATCATATCAAGCATCTTTTCTGACCACAATGTTATGAGATTAGAAATAAGTTACAGGGAAAAAATCCCGTAAAAATAGAAACACATGGAGGCTAAAAGATATGTTACTAAATAACCAAGAGAACACTGAAGAAATCAAAGAGGAAATCAGAAAACACATAGACACAAAAGACAATGAAAGCACAATGATCCAAAACCTATGGGTTGCAACAAAAGCAGTTCTAGGAGGGCAGTTTATAGCAATACAATCTTACCTCAAGAAACAAAACTCAAATAAACAATCTAAAATTACCCCTAAAGGAACTAGAGAAAGAAGAACCAACAAAACCCAAAGTTAGTAGAAGGAAAGAAATTATTAAGTTCAGAGCAGAAATAAATGAAATAGGAACAAAGAAAACAATAGTAAAGATCAATAAAACTGAAAGCTGGTTGTTTGAGAAGATAAACAAAATTGATAAACTTTTAGGCAGACTCATCAATAAAAAGAGACAGAGGACTCAAATCAATAAAATTAGAAATGAAAACGGAGAAGTTACAAGGGACACTGCAGAAATACAAAGCACCCTAAGAGACTACTACAAGCACATCTACGCCAATAAAATGAACAATGATCTGACCGAGGACCGTTGGAGAGCATCAGAGGAGAGGGGATTAAGAGCACTGCTTAAAGGAGCTCCAGAGATAGGCATGAGCTGCAGCTATATCGCAGGCCCCAGAGATGAGCATGAGATGCTAAAGCCGCTGCTGCCGCCACCAAGAAGCCTGTGTTTGAGCACAGGTCACTATCCACACCTCCCCTCCTGGGAACCTGTGAAGCCCGCCATTGCCAGGGTCCCCTGATCCAGGGACAAAATCCCCGGGAGAACGCACAGCACGCCTCAGGCTGGTGCAATGACACACAGGCCTCTGCCACCGCAGGCTCACCCCTCAACTGAACCCTTTCCCCACCCCGCATGGCCTGAGTGAGCCAGAGCCCCCGAATCAGCTGCTCCTTTAACCTCGTCCTGTCTGAAAGAAGAACAGATGCCCTCCGGCAACCTACATGCAGAGGTGGGGCCAAATCCAAAGCTGAACCCTAGGAGCTGAGGAACAAATAAGAGAAAGTGAAATCTCTCCCAGCAGCCTCAGAAGAAGCAGATTAAATCTCCACAATCACCTTGATGTACCCTGCATCGGTGGAATACCTGAATACACAATGAATCATCCCAAATCGAGGAGGTGGACTTTGAGAGCAAGATATATTATTTTTTCCCCTTTTTCTCTTTTTGTGAGTGTGTATGTGTATGCTTCTGTGTGAGATTTTGTCTGTATAGCTTTGCTTTCACCATTTGTCCTAGGGCTGTCTGCCCGTTTCTTTTTTTTCTGGTTTGTTTGTTTGTTTTATTTAAATTTTTTTTCCCCTTAATAACTATTTTTTATTTTAATAACTTTATTTTATTTTATCTTACTTTATTTTATTTTATCCTCTTTCTTTCTTTCTTTCTACTTTTTCTCCCTTTTATTCTGAGCCATGTGGATGAAAGTCTCTTGGTGCTACAGCCAGGAGTCAGTGCTGTGTCTCTGACATGGGAGAGCCAACTACAGGACACTGGTCCACAAGAGACCTCCCAGCTCCACATAATATAAAATGGCAAAAATCTACCAGAGATCTCCATCTCAACACCAACACCCAGCTTCACTCAACGACCAGCAAGCTACAGTGCTGGACACCCTATGCCAAACAACTAGCAAGACAGGAACACAACCCCACCCATTAGCAGAGAGGCTGCCTAAAATCATAATAAGGCCACAGACACACCAAAACACACCACCAGACATGGATCTGCTCAGCAGAAAGACAAGATCCAGCCTCATCCACCAGAACACAGGCACTAGTCCCCTCCACCAGGAAGCCTACACAACCTACTGAAAAAACCTTAGCCACAGGGGGCAGACACCAAAAATAACAGGAACTAAGAACCTACAGCCTGCAAAAAGGAGACTCCAAACACAGTAAGATAAGCAAAATGAGAAGACAGAGAAACACACAGCAGATGAAGGAGTAAGGTAAAAACCCAACAGACCTAACAAATGAAGAGAAATAGGCAGTCGACCTGAAAAAGAATTCAGAATAATAACAGTAAAGATGATCCAAAATCTTGTAAATAGAATAGGGAAAATGCAAGAAACATATAACAAGGACCTAAAAGAACTAAAGAGGAAACAAGCAATGATGAACAACACAATAAATGAAATTAAAACTACTCTAGAAGGGATCAATAGCAGAATAACTGAGGCAGAAGAACGGATAAGTGACCTTCAAGATAAAATAGTGGAAATAACTACTGCAGAGCAGAATAAAGAAAAAAGAATGAAAAGAACTGAGGACAGTCTCAGAGACCTCTGGGACAACATTAAACACACCAACATTTGAATTCAAGGGGTACCAGAAGAAGAAGAGAAAAAGAAAGGGACTGAGAAAATATTTGAAGAGATTATAGTTGAAAACTTCCCTAATATGGGAAAGGAAATAGTTAATCAAGTCCAGGAAGCACAGAGAGTCCCATACAGGATAAATCCAAGGAGAAACACGCTAAGACACATATTAATCAAACTATCAAAAATTAAATACAAAGAAAACATTTTAAAAGCAACAAGGGAAAAACAACAAATAACACACAAGGGAATCCCCATAAGGTTAACAGCTGACCTTTCAGCAGAAACTCTGCAAGCCAGAAGGGAGTAGCAGGACATATTTAAAGTCATGAAGGAGAAAAACCTGCAACCAAGATTACTCTACCCAGCAAGGATCTCATTCAGATTTGATGGAGAAATTAAAACCTTTACAGAAAACGAAAATTTGAGAGAGTTCAGCACCACCAAACCAGCTTTACAACAAATGCTAAAGGAATTTCTCTAGTCAAGAAACACAAGAGAAGGAAAAGACCTACAAAAACAAACCCAAAACAATTAAGAAAATGGGAATAGGAACATACATATTTATAATTACCTTAAATGTAAATGGATTAAATGCTCCCACCAAAAGACACAGACTGGCTGAAAGGATACAAAAATAAGACCCAAATAAATGCTTTCTACAAGAGACCCACTTCAGACACAGGGACACATACAGACTGAATGTGAGGGGATGGAAAAAGATATTCCATGAAAATGGAAATCAAAGGAAAGCTGGAGTAACAATCTCATATCAGACAAAATAGAGTTTAAAATAAAGACTATTACAAGAGACAAAGAAGGACACTACATAATGATCAAGGGATCAATCCAAGAAGAAGACATAACAATTGTAAATATTTATGCACCCAACATAGGAGCACCTCAATACATAAGGCAAATACTAACAGCTATAAAAGGGGAAATCGACAGTGACATATTAATAGTAGAGGAGGACTTTAACACCCCACTTTCACCAATGGACAGATCATCCAAAATGAAAATAAATAAGGAAACACAAACTTTAAATGATACATTAAACATGATGGATTTAATTGATATTTATAGGACATTCCATCCAAAAACAACAGAATACACATTTTTCTCAAGTGCTCATGGAACATTCTCCAGGATAGATCATATCTTGGGTCACATATCAGCCCTTGGTAAATTTAAGAAAAGTGAAATTGTATCAAGTATCTTTTCTGACCACAACACCATGAGACTAGATATCAATTACAGGAAAAGATCTGTACAAAATACAAACACATGGAGGCTAAACAATAAACTACTTAATAACGAAGTGATCACTGAAGAAATCAAAGAGGAAATCAAAAAATACCTAGAAGCAAATGACAGTGGAGACACAAAGACCCAAAACCTATGGGATGCAGCAAAAGCAGTTCTAAGACGGAATTTTATAGGAGTACAATCCTACCTTAAGAAACAAGAAACATCTCTAAAAAACAACCTAACTTGCACCTAAAGCAACAAGAGAAAGAAGAACAAAAAAACCCCAAAGTTAGCAGAAGGAAAGGAATCATAAATATCAGATGAGAAATAAATGAAAAAGAAATGAAGGAAATGATAGCAAAGATCAATAAAACTAAATGCTGGTTCTTTGAGAAGATAAACAAAATTGATAAACCATTAGCCAGACTCATCAACAAAAAAAGGGAGAAGACTCAAATAAATAGAATTAGAAATGAAAAAAGAGGAGTAACAACTGATACTGCAGAAATTCAAAAAATCATGAGAGATTACTATAAGGTACTCTATGCCAATAAAATGGACAACCTGGAAGAAATGGACAAATACTTAGAAATGCACAAACTGCCAAGACTGAATCAGGAAGAAATAGAAAATATGAACAGACCAATCACAAGTGCTGAAATTGAGACTGTGATTAAAAATCTTCAAACAAACAAAAGCCCAGGACCAGACGGCTTCACAGGCGAATTCTATCAAACATTTAGAGAAGAGCTAACACCTATCCTTCTCAAACTCTTTCAAAATATAGCAGAGGGAGGAGCACTCCCAAACTCATTCTACAAGGTCGCCATCACCCTGATACCAAAACCAGACAAAGATGTCACAAAGAAATAAAACTACAGGCCAATATCACTGATGAACATAGATGCAAAAATCAACAAAATACTAGCAAACAGAATCCAACAGCACATTAAAAGGATCATACACCATGATCAAGTGGGGTTTATTCCAGGAATGCAAGGATTCTTCAATATACACAAATCAATCAACATGATACACCATATTAACAAAATGAAGGAGAAAATCCATATGATCAACTCAATAGATGCAGAGAAAGCTTTCGACAAAATTCAACACCCATTTACGATAAAAACCCTCCAGAAAGTAGGCATAGAGGAAATTTTCCTCAACATAATAAAGGCCATATATGACAAACCCACAGCCAACACCATCCTCAATGGAGAAAAACTGAAACCTTTCCACAAAGATCAGGAATAAGACAAGGTTGCCCACTCTCACCACACTTATTCAACATTATTTTGGAAGTTTTAGCCACAGCAATCAGAGAAGAAGAGGAAATAAAAGGAATCCAAATTGGAAAAGAAGAAGTAAAACTTTCACTGTTTGCAGATGACATGATACTATACATAGAGAATCCTAAAGATGCTGCCAGAAAACTACTAGACCTAATCAATGAATTTAGTAAAGTAGCAGGATACATCATCAAAAAATCTAGAAACAATAAATGCTGGAGAGGGTGTGGAGAAAAGGGAACACTCTTGCACTGCTGTTGGGAATGTGAATTGGTACAGCCACTATGAGAACAGTATGGATTCCATAAAAACTACAAATAGAACTACCATATGACCCAGCAATCCCACTACTGGGCATATACCCTGAGAAAACCATAATTCAAAAAGAGTCATGTAGCAAAATGTTCATTGCAGCTCTATTTACAATAGCCAGGATATGGAAGCAACCTAAATGACCATCATTGGATGAATGGATAAAGAAGATGTGGCACAGATATACAATGGAATATTACTCAGCCATAAAAAGAAACGAAATTGAGTTATTTGTAGTGAGGTGGATGGACCTAGAGTTTGTCATACAGAGTGAAGTAAGTCAGAAATGAAAGACAAATACCGTATGCTAACACATATATATGGAATCTAAGGAAAAAAAATGTCATGAAGAACATAGGGGTAAGACAGGAATAAAGACACAGACCTACTGGAGAACGGACTTGAGGATATGGGGAGTGGGAAGGGTAAGCTTTGGCAAAGTGAGAGAATGGTATGGACATATATACACTACCAAACATAAAATAGATAGCTAGTGGGAAGCAGCTGCATCAGCTGCTTTGTGACCAGCTAGAGGGGTGTTGTAGGGAGGGTGGGAGGGAGGGAGACGCAAGAGGGAAGAGTTATGGGAACATATGTATATGTATAACTGATTCATTTTGTTATAAAGCAGAAACTAACACACCATTGTAAAGCAATTATACTCCAATAAAGATGTTAAAAAAAAAAAAAGAATCCTCCTGTCAATGAATGCAGGGGACACGGATTTGATCCCTGGTCCAGGAGTATCCCACATGCCAAGGAGCAGCTAAGCCTGTGCACCACAACTACTGAGCCTGCACTCTAGAGCCTGCAAGCCACAACTATTGAGCCTGCATGCCACAAGTACTGAAACCCATGCACCTAGAGCTCATGCTCCACAACAAGAGAACCCACTTCAGTGAGAAACTTACCACTGCAACAAAGATTAGACCTCACTCGCCACAACTAGAGAAAGCCTGCCTGCAGCAAGGAAGACCCAATGCAGCCAAAAATAAATAAATAAACTAAAAAAAAAAAAAAAAGAACGTCCAGACGGTGTGAGTGTGTTTCCTGCTGGGACAAGGCAGAGGTATCTCCATCCAGGCTTGCTCACCTCCTGGCTGCTTAGAGGTCCTCCCTTAGGATTCTGAGGTTGATCCTCATTCATATAAACCCAGCCCCCCACTCTGCCTGCCTGTCAGCCCTAGGAGGGGCCTTCTCTGCCCAAGCCAGACCTGGCTGTCCTTGCCAGCTCAGTGGATCCACGTGGCCTTGGCTCCAGGCAAATTCCCTGGCTCAGGTTCTTCGGAGGGTGAACAAATAAGCACTCATCTACTGTCAGTCCACTCAGACGTGAAATCCTTCAGGGTCTAAACTCTGAAAATGAACAGGATTAACGTAAGAATAATGCACCAGTGTTTCTAACACTTGCCCTCTGAATGGCAATGGGCTTGCTCATCATTACCCTCCCTTTCACCCACTAACCATATTTAACTTAGCTTTTGATGTGAATTATATCACCCAGAAGGATGTGTAAAACATGTATGAATGGTTTAAACAACAAATTAGAAATTGCACAACCACATAACCACACCCAATGAGGAATGTTGCCAGGATCCCACCCCATCCCCATTGTGTTGTGGACCCCCTTTTCCCAATAAAAATCCTCTCTTTTTCCCAGAGGTACTCTGACTCCATGGAACATATTTTCTTGCTTTGCTTTATACTTTATCACCTATGTATGATTCTCTGTAATTTCACTTTGCTTGCTTTTGAACTTATATACATGGGATGGTGATGTATATATTATTTGGGGTCTTGCTTCTTTGCTAAATATTGTGAGATTCATCATGTTGTGTGAAACTAGTCTGTATTTTGTTTGCTGTTTGGTATTCCATTGTATGAATACTGTAATTTTATCATTTCTACTGTTATGGGATATTTGGGTTGTTTTCTTTATTTATCTTACTGTGAAAAATGCTGCTATAAACCTTAAAAAAAAAGCAAAAAAAGAAAAGCTTCTCAGCATCACTAATTATTAGAGAAATGCAAATTAAAACTACAGTGAGGTATCACCTCACACCGGTCAGAATGACCATCATCAAAAAATCTACAAACAATAAATGCTGGAGAGGGTGTGGAGAAAAGGGAAATCTCTTGCACCGTTTGTGGGAATGTAAATTGTTACAGTCACTATGGAGAACAGTATGGAGGTTCATTAAAAAACTAAAAATAGGGGCTTCCCTTGTGGCGCAGTGGTTGAGAGTCTGCCTGCCGATGCAGGGGACACGTGTTCGTGTCCCGGTCCGGGAAGATCCCACATGCCGTGGAGCGGCTGGACCCATGAGCCGTGGCCACTGAGCCTGTACGTCTGGAGCCTGCACTCTGCAACGGGAGAGGCCACAACAGTGAGAGGCCCACACACCACAAAAAAAAAAAAAAAAAAAAAAAAAAAAAAACCTAAAAATAGAACTACCATATGACTCAGCAATCCCATTACTGGGCATATACCCAGAGAGAACCATAATTCAAAAAGACATATGCACCCCAATGTTCATTGCAGCACTATTTACAATAGCCAGGTCATGGAAACAACCTAAACGTGCATCGACAGATGAATGTATAAAGAAGATGTGGTACCTATAAACAATGGAATATTACCAGTTTGCAAGACAGAAATAGAGACACAGATGTAGAGAACAAATGTATGGACACCAAGGCAGGAAACCAGGGGAGAGGGGTGGTGGTGAGATGAATTGGGAGATTGGGATTGACATATATACAATAATATGTATAAAATAGATAACTAATAAGAACCTGCTGTATAAAAATTAAATAAAATAAAATTCAATAATAAAATAGAATGGAAAAAAATTACTTCATTCCAAGACACATTAACTAAAATTAAGAAAAAAATAGTGATGCATGAAATATTCTAGAGAATTATGTAGAGAGAAAGAGAAAAGAAAGAAATCAGGAGTCAAACTGTCATAGAACTTCTTACAAAAAAACTAGAAAATGAAAAAAATTGAGACAAAATCTTGACTATCCTAAGGGACCATGATTCTGTTAAAAAGGGAAAATCTTAAGCAAGGAAACAGTGAAAAAGAGGTTAAAATAATCATGGTGCACAGAACTAAATGTTAGTAAGTAAAAAGTATGAACTATTCATACTGGGCATATACTGTGAGAAAACCATAATTCAAAAAGAGTGATGTACCACAATGTTCATTGCATCTCTATTTACAATAGCCAGGATATGGAAGCAACCTAAGTGTCCATTATTGGATGAATGGATAAAGATGTGGTACATATATACAATGGAATATTACTCAGCCCTAAAAAGAAATGAAATTGAGTTATTTGTAGTGAGGTGGATGGACCTAGAGTCAGTCATATGGAGTGAAGTGAGTCAGAAAGAGAAAAACAAATATTGTATGCTAACACATATTTATGGAATCTAAAAAAAAATGGTTATGAAGAACCTAGGGGCAGGACAAGAATAAAGACACAGACCTACTAGAGAATGAACTTGAGGATAAGGGGAGGGGGAAGGGTAAGCTGTGAAAAAGTGAGAGAGTGGCGTGGACATGTATACACTACCAAATGTAAAATCAATAGCTAGTAGGAAGCAGCTGCATATCACAGTGAGATCAGCTCATTGCTTTGTGACCACCTAGAGGGGTGGGATAGGGAGGGTGGGAGGGAGATGCAAGAGGGAGGAGATATGGGGATATACATATACATATAGCTGATGCACTTTGTTATAAAGCAGAAACTAACACACCATTGTAAAGCAATTATACTCCAATAAAGATGTTAAACAAAAAAAATATATGAACGATGAAGAACAAGCTAAAATTGTATCAAAACTGAAAATGCTAATATACTGTGCAGGTCAAGTAGTCTAAATTGCAAATTGTAATATTATGAAAGCCAAATATAGATTTAGCTACAAATTCTAATCTATTATAATGGGAGTATAGCAGAAGGGGAAATGTGATTTTGAGTTGGATATGAGAGATGGTATTTGATACTAATCTTCTAATGTCTGTATTAGACACAAAAAATAAACAGTGATAATACCTAAAACTGAAAAAAAGCAAAGAGAGTTGGCATATATACCCACAGGACAGTGGGAGAGAATGAAGGATGGAGAACATTTTACTTAGAAATTTGCAGTCAAAAAATTGAAAACAGCAAAAAATATTTGTGATTGGTTCCCTATGGGGAATGAGACTTAGAATTAAAGAAAACTGTCCTGATTTTTCTTTTTCTTTTTTTTTTAATTAATTAATTAATTTAAAAAATTTTTTTGGGTGTGTTGAGTCTTGGTCGCTGCACACGGGCTTTTTCTAGTTGTGGCAAGCGGGGGCTATTCTTCATTGCAGTGCATGGGCTTCCTATTGTGGTGGCTTGTCTTGCTGCAGAGCAAAGGCTCTAGGCATGCAGGCTCTGTAGTTGTGGCTCGCAGGCTCAGTAGTTGTGGTTCGCGGGCTTTAGAGCACAGGCTCAGTATTTGTGACGTATGGGCTTCGTTGCTCCGTGGCATGTGGGATTTCCCCTGACCAGCAATCAAACTCATGTCACCTACATTGGCAGGTGGATTCTTAACCACTGCGCCACCGGGGAAGTCCTGCCTGATTTGTTTTTGAATTGGTCTTGTGGTATTATCTTTTAGACAAGATATAAGTTTGAAAACAATTGTAAAAAACTTTATTAATATTTGGCTGACTTCTAATCTCCTGCCTGTTTAAATTCCGCATAAAATTAAACATTTCTCAGATGTAATTTTTGTATGATACTTATATTTATCACTTTAACACAATATCAACATTGTTATTGAGTGGGTCTTGAATTTTCAAATTCTTATAAAACCACTACACATACATATATGGGTACATAAAAACTTGAATCGTCTAAATCTACTCTTATAAAAAGAAATTACAAGATGAAAATGGAAAGCACTGGTTTAAGTATGGTGAGTACCATGATAAGGTAAATTTCAGTGTTTCTTCATTTCACAGAGCAAAATCACTTAAAAGTCTATGAGGCAAAGTCACAGTTACCATCTTAAACTCAAATAACAAGTAGGTTATGTTTGGTGAATTACTATTTTATGTATTTAGGAGAATAAGTACCTGAAATTCCCCTTAAAATGTGCCAGAAGTCCCACAATGATTTCAAAATTAATGATACAAAAAAAAACAATAAAAATAATTTGACTATGGTAATCTGAATCAAGGAATGATCTGCTGGTTTACTCTGTTGCTTATAGATAGATCCTTGGTTACAAAATCAACTAGGAAAAAAAGAGAATAAGCAAAACAAAAAATAAAAATAGATAAAGCAAGGGGAAAATGTCAGGAACTTAGCAGACAGGGCAAAGGAGTAAACTAACGTGTTAGGGAACTTTCACGTAGTAGCCCAAACTGGACTACATCATCAAGAGAAATATCCCTTCCAGTAACGAGCTTCTTAGAGAGATCTGCCATAGAGGCTTTTGCAGAGTGTACAGCAAGTTCAAAATCAATCACATTCTTTATAGTAAGAGACATTTCTGTTTTTACTGCTTTACTAGTACCTCTGGGTAAAGACTGAGCATAAATGACAATTTTTTCAGTAGAGACAATCTGAAGTGGGGGCAGGCAGAGGAGTGTGGTTCAGGTATGTCATTTCCAATGAGCTAACTTAATACAATGATGCATCCTGGAATATTTTGAGGCAACAAGAGCAAACTTATTCCTCATGCTCTCAGATATCAGCTGTATCAGCAGACTTTCAAGAGTACTTGAATGGCAGAGAAATCAAATTTGACATCATTAGCAAGATAATAAATAGCATACCTCCATCTTAATATTTCACATTAAATTCTTTTAATATTTCACATTAAAAGAAGATCTATGTGGCTTAAAATCCATATGACTGATGGCAAATTTAATGCCTTATTTTGAAAAAAAACAAACAAAAAAACCTGTGGCTTATATTATTACATTAATGAAGATTGTGGTACCTCTGCATGGAATTTAGCTACAAACAGGTTTATTTGTGGGACCAATAATAAAAGTAGTAGTAGTAGTAGTAATAATAATAATAATGAAGCACTTTATTTGGGTTTAATTTGCTGTTCAATCAAATATGTTCTCAGTTGAGGCTCCACATCTTTCACCATGAATTGGAAATTCACTAAAACTACTGGGAAGCTATATTGAGCTACAGAGCTTGTTAGACATTTTTCTAAATCCTAGGGTAAATATTCCAACCTTCAGCCCAATCAAGACAGCCAACTTAAACTGCAGTAGAAAAAGTTTTTCTGAATTCTTCAGCTGCAAGTTTTCCTCATTCCCCTCTCTGTCTATTTTATATTTCACATTAATTATTATAAATACTTAAATCTGTGCTTCCCTTACCCTCTTTTACACTCTCCTTTGTAATTGCAACTTCTTTCTCTGTATTGAGACACATAACTTGGAAAACAAATTCAAGGTTTGTCAACACCGCCTGGTGATATTACTACTTTCCTCCACTAATCCTAGTTTTCCCCTCTCCTCAATGCTGCTCAGCTTAGCACTTTTACTCAGTACTTTCTTCCCCCCATGATTGCTTCTCCACCTTTAGTTTACTATCTTTGTTTTTCTCATAATTCTTTAAAAAACAGAATTTTTCAATTGGGAATTTCTTGTCTTCTTCTGTGTGTTCAAACTTGTCATTTGATAAAATGAAGACAGTGTCCTCCACATTTGTTCTGGATCTCTGCCCTTCTAATCACCAAAGGCTGCCTCTTCACTTATCCTCCCAGCTCCATCATTATCTGCCAGTTCTTCCCCAAATCTATTCATCTACAAAGAAAACGGAAACTCTGCTAAAGCCATTACATTTTTTTGTCCAGGCAAATGCCAAGGAGTTTTTGAAACTCCCGTCTCACATGCTACTTTTTCTCACTATTTTTCAAACTGACATTTCTCTGATTGGATCTCTGGCCTTTGACTGACTTTAGTTCTGCTTCTCTAGCTGTAGGAATCTGTCTCAGAATGAATGGCCCCCTGTGGTTGGTTGAGTTTTGTTAGGTCTCTGGATAGTTTATTTTCTGGTAGAAAAATAATATTTTTGCCATGGATTCTTTCTACATGTGCCCTTCAACAAATAACTTCCATCCTATAACTTTCTCAGGTCAAAAACATAATGTATCATGCCCTCCTGGAGATGGTCTGGTTTTCAAAATTTTATTTTAAAAAATTCTGTTTCTTTTTTCCTCAATGTTTGCCACTGGGGCATGGATCTCACTCTCATTGGTACAACCTGGTTAAGCCCAGATATTATTGTAATAAAACTGAATCCTTAGAATGATCTTCAAATTGAATAAGCCTACAGGAACAATCCCTATTTTCTCTAATTATGAAATAGAGTTCCCAGATAGCTTAAATCTAAAACAGCGTTCATGCAAGATCTCACCATAAAACCTTTTCACTTCTATTTTTTTTTCAAAACTATATATTCATGCTCTTTACTATATAAAGTGCTACATAAAAGAATACAATACTCACATAGTTCCTCATACATTTCTCTTTTCTCTAATTGTAAAAATAATGTAAACTCATTGTATTAAATTAATACCATAGAAACATATAAATTACAAAATAAAAAATTTCCCTATCTTATTTTAAATTCACCTGCTAAGAAACTTGTTAAATATTATAATTCACAACATAATACTCTTCTATTTATAAAAATGTTTTATTTTAGTTCATCTATTTTAAAATTAGAAACTTTTAATTACCATTATGACATAATGTAATTTAACAAGGTGCTGATTATCTATCAGATATCAATAAAGATTAAAATGACTGCTCCATTTCTCTAATAATTAGTTATGTTGGACATCTTTTCATGAGTCTCTTGGCCATCTGTATGTCTTCCCTGGAGAAATGTCTATTTATTACAATGAGGTATCACCTCACACTGGTCAGAATGGCCATTATCAAAAAATCTACAAACAATAAATGCTGGAGAGGGTGTGGAGAGGAGAATTCTTTTGCACTATTGGTGGGAATGTAAATTGATACAGCCACTATGGAGAACAGTATGGAGATTCCTTAAAAAACTAAAAATAGAACTACCATATGACCCAGCAATCCCACTCCTGGGCATAAACCCTGAGAAAACTATAATTCAAAAAGACACATGCATCCCAATGTTCACTGCAGAACTATTTAAAATAACCAGGACATGGAAGCAACCTAAATGTCCATCGATAGGTGAATGGATAAAGAAGAGGTGGTACATATATCCAATGGAATATGTGTGAAAAGGAGAAAAATTGGGTCATTTGTAGAGACGTGGATGGACCTAGAGACTATCACAGAGAGTGAAGTAAGTCAGAAAGAGAAAAATGAATATTGTATATTAATCATATATGTGGAATCTAGAAAAATGGTTCAGAGGAACCTATTTGCAAAGCAGAAATAGAGACACAGACATAGAGAACAAATGTGTGGACACCAAGGGGGGAAAGGGAGGGTGGGATTAATTGGGAGATTGGCATAGACATATATACACTACTATGTATAAAATAGATAACTAATGAGAACCTGTTGTATAGCACAGGGAACTCTACTCAGTGCTCTGTGGTGTTCTAAATGGGAAGGAAATCCAAAAAATCGGGGATATATGTATACATATAGCTGATTCACTTAGCTGTACAACTGAAACTAACACACCATTGTAAAGCAACTATACCTCAATTTAAAAAAAAGAAAGAAAAGACTGCTCCATTAGCTTTTACAAGGTACAAAATATTCAGGGGGCAACAGCATAATTTGTATTGGCCTTTCCAGTCCAATCAAGCCATTCTTCTTTGAAGAGGAGTGACTATCCAGGAATATACATTTCAGTGTGGAATGTGGTATAATTTTCAAGTATCAGCTCAGCTAGCCAAATAGACATTTTTGAAGTACCAGTCTGGATAGTGTCACATCCCCTACATGTGGTCAGTCAAACCACTGGTTTATTGCTTATTTTAAATTTTCAAATTAAATATTAGAGAAAGTCAAAGAACCCAAAAGATAGACTCAACCAATAACCCGATTTGGGCACCATGCAATACATTCCAAATTTTCTAGTTTCCTGACTCAGAGTTTTTGCCTTTGAAATTGCTTGATTGCTCTCGAGACAGCTATTGTTTTATTTTCTTTACCTACCTCAATATCTTAAAACTATTTATATTGGTGATTCTATTTAATTTTTTTAAGTCAAATCCAAATATTCCTATAGACATTGGCTTGTAGGGAAATTTCACAACACTTGTGTTTCATGATTTATATTTGCAAATCTAATTAATGCTAATTATGTTTTTAAAGTACATCTCCTTACATTCTGCCTTGTTACCAAGCATTTAATGAAAACTTCAAAAACAAATATTTGTTTTCAACTATTTTAACCACCAAAAAAGTGAACAAAATGAACACATACAAAATTTTGATGAGCAACACATCAAAATGAAATAAATTCATTAAAGATAATAATTTAGGCAATTTGCATGTGGCTTAAGCTTTTTGTATACTAAAGTTAATTTTATAATAAAATGACCAGCCTACCGCTGATATCAGTTCCTTAGCTGATCCATCTATTCTGGAATTGATGATATGACACATTATGACAGAGGTAAGTACTCCTCAGTGCATAACTGTGCTCATTAAACCAAATGATAACTCCATAAAAAGAGTATTTGGGGCCATATATGTGAGATTTTACAGAGACATAATAGTTCTTCTCATACTATGATTTGGAAAGAAAATGCATTCATCCTTTGAAAACTTAAACTGCTGGAGAAAAGTGTTAGCAAGATTAATTCAAATGGTAGATAGTCTACCCAACGCTGTCTTTTGTCTTTCCTTTCATAGTAACATTTAAATCATGGGTGAGAGAAATCAAACTGAGACTCAGGGAGCACAAAGAAGATGATTCTAGGTTTGAAGATGTTGTAAGCTGGCATTTTCTTCTGTTAGATTTTAATCACTCTATTTCAGTCATGTATCAGTCATCAAAAAGTAATGTGATATCATTAGTCAAATGATAAAGTCCAGTGTTTTTGTTTTTTGTTTTTTTTTTAGAATTCCAAAATAGTCAAGGATCAAATAGTCCAAAGGAATTTTTTTTTTTTGTAGGTTACAAGGAAAGTCATGGGAAAATATCTGAAAGTTTGAACAAATGAATTCTAAATTGAAATAAATAGGTATTTGGCAAATGATGTTTTAAATCATTGTGAAAGAGGCAATAAGTTGAGCTTAAAAGGTTTATACAGAAACAGTAGAAGTGATACGTCTGCCTCAACTCCTCTTTTTAATAGGATTCTGGGGAAGAGAAGAGATAAATGTATGGTAAATATGCAATTTGTAACTGGAAATTTCCAGTCTTTTAAAAATGTATATATTAGATATTAGAAAGAAATTTTAACACATTTCTGGCTATTTCCTGAACTGTCCCCTCAAAACTTGTATTTTTAATCAGAAAACATGACCTACAGTCTCATACTATTACACAAAACTGGGATGTATTCTAAAGAGTATTTCATTCAAGATGATAATATCAGGTGACTTTACAATAGTCATTCTAATTATGTCCCATATTAACTTTTGCAACTAACTGAGGCAACTCTTTTTAGATTTTTGAATTTTACCTATAGCGATCCTATATACTTTACTTTTCTGTAGAAAGAATAACTGCCACCTAATTTCCAGAATCTCTGATCTGACCTAGTACCCACCTATGTGTCTTCAATAGACTGAATAATGAATTTCTTTTCAAATAATGTTAAAATGGATTAAAGAAAACAATTTAGGTGATGCAAACAAATTCATTTAATACTTGATGAAGTGGACAGTGCCCTTTTGTAGAACTGCAACATGGGGCAGAAGGCAGGAAGGCTTACAGGATAAAGAATATAAAACAAGAGAGATAAATAGAAAATACCTGATTGTTTGGGGCCACAGAGTCTAACTTGCTTCCAGTAAGAAGGAAAAAAGAAATAAATACAGAGCCCAGAGTTAGCTCAGTGTCTGGGGATTGGCTGACTGAATGAATATGTTGCATTTCTGGCCAAGAGGAGTATTTACAGGGACATGAAAGTCATCTAAGCTTCAGTTTGCTGATATGACACTCTGGGCAGGAGCTGCCCTATCGTGGGCCTAGAAACTTATTTCAAAAATAGATAGCTATAAGTTACAGAACTATTTAAAATGTGAATTATCATAACTGTGATTTTGGACAATCTTTGTTAAATTTGGCATATACATTATCCCATGTTAAAAATTAATGAGAATTTTGATTTTATACATCCTCTTAAATAAAAGTTTAATATCAAACTGTTAACCAGTTATTTATGGGCAATGGGTTCTATATGTATGTAGTAGTTAATAGAACAGATTAGCCATGTGGACTGAATACAATATATATGTAATGTAGAGTTAAGCTCTGAATGACATGTCCTTAAGTTGTGTGGGTCCAGTTACACGTGGATTTTTTAAAATAAATGCTACAAATGTGTGGGTCCACTTATACATGGATTTTAAAAATAAATGCTACATTATTAAACAACCCTTGGTTGGTTGAGTCCACAGATTTGGAACCATTGACGCAAAGTGCAGATTGTAGTTATACGTGGATTTTTGACGGGTCAGGTGTTGACATCCACTTCATGTTCAAGTGTCAACTGTAGAAGCATCCTCAATTTTGCCCTTGATATTTTCCAAAATGCGCACATGAACACATGTGCACACACACACACACATTGCTATTTGTTGGGGAAATACAATTAAAACCAAAATCTTCTCCCAACTCAGAAAACCTCTCTGTAAAGGTGTTAGAGAAAAAGAACAATTTTATTTTTTAATAAGCATTACACCAGAATGTGCCATACATCACAGGCAATACCCTAAAAGATTGCAAAGGTGAAAAGCTTTAGAGCCAAACAGATAAAGTCTGTAACATACATATTCTCAGGGTAAACAATAACCTTCATGGAACAGGACTTGACAGCACCACCATTAACACACAGTTTATTGTAGACTCTCCTGTTAATTGGGTCACCACTGTGATTTTGTTCATCATTTCCCACCCTGCCATCCTAGCTTCTCCATGAAATATATGTGAAGGGGGTTCTAAATAATAAATTACTTAGTAAGTAAAATAAAAGCAGGTCTACAGGCTCTAACTAGCTTTTGTTTCTAGCTTTTCATGATTTTATCTCAGTTTACAACTCAACAATGATGAGACATTAAGGATCTAGCAAACTTTGATATCACAGGGTCTAAATCGCTATCCACAGGGCTAACGCACATATATTGTGCTAGATTTTAATTATATTCTTCCTCAATATTCACTTCCTTCCTATCTTTCAAACTCCATAAACTCCTCCTGTACTATCTCTGATAACTTTACAACTAACAACAGATGTTATGTAACTATTTCCTATAATATTCCATTGTGTCTACCAGGGCAAGCCTATTGATCTGATTCGAAATCTCAGGAAAGTAAAATGGAAAGTATCTTGATCAAATTCAAAGTTAACTAGTTACATGGCTGATATTAGTTTCAAGTTAAGCATTCTTCTGCATTATGCAGCTCATTAAATTTAATGCATTGTAACAAAACCATAAATTAATAAAAACCAGTAACTCAAAAATGACCCCCCAAACTGGTGACATTTCCTTCTAGTACAGTGAAATTTTATATGAAAGGTAACATAATACCATAATGTAGACATGCCATTAAAATAGATGTGGAACTGTCTAGTGTAGCTTGGTTGTTAGAGATACCATCAATTATATTCTACCAGATATCTGGTGAGCTTTAAGTAATATCATATTTATATTATATTTCCTTGTTTTCTTTCTTTTCTTCTATTTGGTAATTAAGACGAGCATGTGTAAGTGTCTAGAGAAAATGTTATGCACATTATCAATCTTCATGAATCCTTCACTGAAGACTAAGGTCAAAATGAATTGGTTCCTGTTGTACAAAATTAACTGAAAGGAAATGAGAGCAATTTACAATAGACAAATTGCTGCTGAAGAACAAAGTGCAGCAGGGCAATATTGATAAATTCTCTATAACTTCTCAATGTACAGCAGAAATATGAACAATTATGTGGTGAATTTAGTCTTTAACCACAGATATAAAAATATACATGCATTTTTAATAAGTCAATCTGTGAAGAATCTGCCTATGGTGTAAAATGTGCCATTTGCATCTTAATTGTCTAAAGGCCCTTTTCTACTTAACCGCAGCTAAGACACAAATAAAATAAAATAAAATAAAATAAAATAAGATAAAATTAAATTAAATTAAACCAGTAAGAGACAGAGAGAGGAGAGACTAACTCAGGGACTTGTATGATACCCCTTATCCCTCAAATTTACACCACATGACAAAGTTATATTTCCTCAAATTATAATAGCAAGCCATTTTTTTCTCCCTTAAAGTTGATAAACAGGCAGCAATGATTTACTAACAGATAACATATTATAAAGAAAAGTAAGAGATAACATGATAAAGAAAAGTAATTGGAACACAGCAAAAGGGGGGTAAAATTGTCTAAGACAGTGAACAGTGTGATTAGGATAATGAATTCCTGAAACTCATAAAACTTTTAGTCAAATATATTAAATATATGAATTATTCACTTAGAAAACAACACATGAGTTTATTTGTAAAATTTGGTTAAGTTTGATTTTTGTTTTGTTTTGTTTTTGGTCTTGTTTTTCAGCATAGAGCAAGCATCATTTGTTTGCAAAATGGAGATGCAGACTATCTAGATGGAAAACGGGTCTTGGAGGATGCTTTATATCAGACATACTCAGGGAAGAGTCTGTACATATTAGCTGATCCTTTAAGCCCCTTCCAAATCTGTGATTATGATTCTGAGTTGAGAGAAACATAAAATGGTCAAAAGAACATGGACTTTGGTTTAAGAAGATCCAGACTTTACTCTTAACTATAGAGCTTTCTGTTATCCTGTACTCAAACAAGTCACATCTAAACTAAAATTGTGGGCTAGAAAGTATTGTTATTTTTAATGCATAATGTAATGCAATTGAAGAATTTAATGGTTATGTGCATGGGTTTTGCATTTAGAAAGATTTGGATCTGAATCCCGTCTCTATCACTTGCCAACTGTGATGACTTGTTGAAGGAATTTAAATTCTCTGGGTTTCAAATTTCTTATCTATAATATAAAGATAAAAACAATCATCTCAAAGGTCAACTCAAGGATGAATTAGCTAATGTTTATAAAGAATTCATTTCACTGTGTGGTGCTTATACATGTACAATAAGTGTTGGTTATATTTGTATCCTCTTTAATTCCTTAGGACATAGCAATGCCCATCAATCATTTATTGTAACATTGTTTCTTCCAGCCCTTAGCCATTTTTGAGCTAATTATCTTGCTTATCAGTATCCCTTCCTACAGTGAAATAATTTTATTCCTTTTTTTAAAAAATTAGTAATGATTTTATGACCCTATTTCAAGGATTGAAGGAAAATGTCTGAGAAGTCCCAAAGGGATGCAATATGTAAACAGGAAGGGCTTTCTATGCAATGTTATTTGAAACATACTAAAACACTCTACTCACTTTAGTGTACATCTGAGGTTAACACAACACTATAAATTAACTATATTTCACTAAAAATTAAAAAATAAATAAAAACACATCCACCAATAAATATATGAATAAAGAAAGAAATTTTAAAAACACTCTATTCTAAAGTAACTGATGCCCAAATTCTGATGGTTAACACTACTTTCTAGAGTTAGAAATTACAGGCAAACTGGACTTCAGTGTTATTTAATTAAAAAGGATAATTGGTAAGCTGGCCAATATAAAATTAGCATGCTAATATAGACATGAGGTAGTCTAACATTTTGGTACCCTGCAGTGACAGATGGCCCCCACCCAAAATTTGGTTTGGGTATGGAGAATTATTCCATACACACCTTAAGAACTGCAGAGAAGTCAGCAACAGTTTTAGTTTAGTTGATAAAATAATGAAACAATAAAATGTATACTAACAAAGCCATTCAGATTCTACTATCAGTATTGTTCCCTTAGGCTCAGTGCTTTAATAGCTATTTAAAAAATGTGAATAGCCCAGTTAAATTAGTATCAGTTGTTTTAACTTTGAAGCATTTCAGAGTTTAAGACATGAGAAGATAAGAGGGAGGAAAGGGACAGCATCATGGAGAGGCAAAAACAAAGCAAAAAAACCTCAAAACAACAGTAACAAACCACAGTTGGGAGGCTTAAGGAAATCAAAACGATTTGCCTTATTGAGAAAACACACAGGATCAGAAAAGTTGTCAGACTCAGAGGAATTGGAGATCTTAGTATAAACATTTTCAAGAATAAAGATGATCAAGAAGGAGGCTCAGATGAAGCCTAGACAGGAGAGGAACATCAAGGCCAGGTCTTCAAGTTTCCTCTCCCTGCACTGGACTTGCCCCTCTGGCTCAGAATAGGTAAGATTTCTAAATGAGTTTTCCACTGAGGCCCCTCGCATAGTGGGAAGATTTCTGTTACTAAACATCTCCATCTTATACTCCAGAATTTTGAATAGCTTATGTGACATTCTCCAGAAAATCAGCTTCATAGATTCTGGGTTCTATTTACTATAATTGATCCATAGAGGGTCATCTTGCCAAGGACATTTCATAGATAAATTCTCCTTCTCCAAGCAAATATCATTATTTGTCTACTTATAAGGGAGTCCTGCTTACAAGGAGATTAAACTTAACCAATCACCATCTTTCCTTTTCCCTGGGGACATCCTCCTGGTGAAGGGAGTGAGCAGATCTTAGGACAGGTGATTTAACTCCTTTCTGCTATGAATACATCACAATTATGCATTCTTTTTGTCCTTGTGTTTAAGGCTGCAAGAACAACAACGACAAACAATAGAAATTAACCTGCAAACAAGACCTATGTTAAAACTGAAGACAGAAAAAGTCATAAAAATAGAAGTGAAGAAATCTGATTTTCCATGTCTGTAAACACAAAGTATTCTTTATTGTTCTTCCTTACTCTTTCCTTCCATATTCTAAATTTTCTCTATAACATTGAGAATGAGACGTTGAGTGACTTGCCAAAGATAACCCAGTAGGTTTATTTATTATCTGACCAGCACAAAACTCAGTCTTCTAAATTTGAAAAATTAATTTTTTCAGCCTTCCCTCTTCTTTGAACTAACTTTGTATGTTACTGATTTCAATCTCAATCTTGCAAAAACAATTTATTACATGATTTATTCAAATAAAATTATCCAGAAGCTAACCTACCTATCATGATGTTGGATTATAAAGACACAGTGTAGAGCAAACTGTAGCCCCTGCCCTCAAATAGCTACCTTTCTAGTGTACTTAAAAGGTAAAACAAGCAACAGTAAGTAAAAAATATTATGAGACCACATACAAGAGGATTGTACCGTAGTCTTGGTGCTTGGTGTAGGATTTTTGAAACCTGAAGGTAGTTGGGAAAAGGATGGGAAGAACTTTCCATGCAGAGAGAGCAACAAATACGCAGGCTTAAAAGGGAGATGAGAAGATCAATGTATTAGTATTTGTTCAATATCGGTTGAACAAAGAATGTGAAGGAAGAGAAAGTGTCAAGTGGGGATGAACAAGTAATAAGAAATTAAATAGTAAAGAAACCTGAATAAAGTGCCAAGGAGTTGGGAATTTATTCTGTAATCAACTGGTAGCCTTTGTAGCTAAGCATCACAAGGTCATGACCAAATTTATTTCTTAGAGCAAAAAGCAAACCTTTCTGTCATCAAATATGTAAATCAGCCACTGGGTTAAATACAATTAAATGGAATTCTTTAATTAATAACTTCATGGTGTCATTAATATGTTGACATTCATTACTGATGTCACAGAGGGAGATTTATTATGCAGTGTTTTTCAAACTCATTTGATCATGAACTTCTCCATTCTCTTTCAAGATGACTATTGTCAAGAATTATTGTTTTCCAGTTTATCTGAGAAAATTAGTTGTTTCTGTAATGTAGAAATAGGTTGAATAGAAGCATAACTGGCAATAAGAAAATCAGAAAAGAGTCTGTTTCAGTAATCCAACTGAGAGATTTTAAAAGAATGAACTAAGATATTGGAAGAGCAATAGATTTGAAAGGTAGTAGGATGTGGAATTTAAAGGAGCAGAGTAATCTAACAGTCAATAACCCAGTCACATCTGGACACACTGACATTTTCTATATCTAGATAAAGAAGGTCTTATTCTCATTCTGTCACCCATCTCTGATTTCCAGTTGCAGTTTCTTATCTGAGATGTTTAATTCTTTCCTTTATCCTTTGGGAGAGGCCAATTTGACTTTAGCCTTGAAATCTCTTCCAGTTTGCCATAATATAGTGCAATAATCATAGAACTACTGTAGCCAAATAACAAATAGTAACAAAGAGGGCATTAATTATGCACAGTATGCTGTGGCTTTAAACAACTTAGGCATGCTGGCTTTACTGTCAAAAGGAATTTTATGGGGGGGATGATGTTTTAATATTAAATAATGTCTTATATTTTTATCACGGACTATGGTAAAATGCCCTGAGTTGGTATGTTGCTGACCTAAAAGAAATATGACAAAATTTTAGTAAATCAAAGAATCCACAAGCTGGATAAGTAAGAATAAATTGTGAAATTGTGATCCCCACTGAATTGACGCATTTGATTTTCCTTCCTGCCACACACGGCATTACTAAGATACAGAAAAATGAGGGAAGAGAAAAAAGATACATTTCATGCCAATAAATATTTAGAACCCTATTTTGAGGTTAATGCATTTTTATTACTGTTTAAAGTTTAAAACATGGTGTGTTTTTAAAAGTAATTAAGATTCTAAAAGGGTGAAAACAAGTGCCTATATTTCTAAAATGAGCACAAAACAAGCAAAATGGGGCATTTTGTGGCAAAACTGTAATAATAATTTCATTATTTAAAAAAATATCTTTGCCGCTGCTGAACAGATAGGTCACATTTGAGAGAGACGGGGGAAAAAAACAGCTTCCAACCACGTATTTATTTTGTTTTATAGATACCTTCATTTTAAAACTGTATTTTGTGTTAAAGTGCTCTTCAGAGTACTATTTCCTAGGAGAAATTATTCATAAATGGCACTAATGAGTGTCAAGCTGTGTTTCAAGGCATTTTGAAAATTGTCCTATTAATTAATGGTGTAATTAAGCTTTTGTCAGTGACATATCATATTTCTGACAGGAATAGATGGCCTGTGTAAGTCAGTGCCAGGCAGCCATCCAGGCAGCCACTGTGTATAATGGATGGTAGCAATTTAGTGCAGGTTTGCAGTGATGGGACCACCTACGTGAGGGAGGCTGGCAACTTGCACACACAAACAGTACTTAACACTGTACTTGGGGAAATAACTGTAGCTGAGATTGATGTGGCCCCCTCCCCAGGATGACACATTAGCCTTTTACCATTAAACTGTAAATAGTGTTTCTCTGAGCTTTTGTGACAAAAATGTCAATTAGCTTCCAAATTTCATTTTCATTTAATTTTGTATTCTAATTCCATTTGTATATTAATGTGAAGATGGTGCAGAACTGTTAGATTATAATATCTCACTAAGGCTAATAGGATGTAATACACACTTATTGAGGGTAATAGTTATACACATTTAAATGTCCTCCCCCCATTCAACTATTTGTGTGAGAGATATGCCACCCTTTAGTGCCTCTCGAATATCAGTGTGTCACATACAGTAAGATTTAAGCTTGGCTACAGAGAAATAAAAGAACTATAATTGAAAGAGAAGAAAGATCCAAGTATACTCACATCAACACAATTAAATATAAATCATTTTATTCTGATCCTCTCTCTGCAACAGATGTCTATTAATTCTGGTATTAATAATTTACATTCTGGCTCCAGCTATCAAGGTCTTAAAATCGAATAAAAATCAAATACAAGAATGGAATTTCCTTGGTAGAAACATTTCACTTCAGTGAAGCTCACAGGCTTAGAATGATTTTTTTACAGAAATAACTATTTTTTCTCTTATACATTTTTATATTTTCTGGCTTTTAATAATCCATTTTTATTAAAAACCTATTTTCATAGAAAATTACAAAAATATATTTCAATTCACAGCATCTATATTTAGGCTCTAGTCTTCCAAATATCTTCCAAGGTTTAAATAGAATTATGGAATGGCTAATTGGCACTAGTTCAGGAATCAGTGTTACTATACTTAGACTCTGACTTTTTAAAGGAGAGAAAAGGACATTAAAGATCACCTAGTTCGACCCACTTTATTTTACAGATGAAGAAACAGAAGCCTAAGAGATTATATACCTCACCCAAGGTCAGACATCTAGTAAGTGGCAGAGAGACAACTATGACCTGACAAGCTCAACTGTTTTTCCCTGTAGAGGTTGTTTTCAAAGTTTTTTTTTTTTTTTTTTAAGATAGCAGTTTATATTTAAATGAAAATTAAAAGATTAAATAAGTAAGATGACAGAAAGAAAGGGAATGAGGAAAGGAAAGAAAAAAAATGAAGGAGGCAGGGAGTGAGTGAGAAAGGAAGAAGCAAGGATGGGAAGAAAGAAGGGAGAGAAGGAGGAAGGAAAAAAAATTATGATTTTGTGAGGATCTTATTTCAATCCTCTAAGATGCCTCAGTCATTTTATAAAGTGCTTTGTTCATCTTTTGAGGCACCGATTGTTTGCATAACTTTGTGTAATTAATCCTCAACTTACCAACGAGGGAATGAGATGAGTTCCAGATTTCTATTTTGCAACATAATTTAAAAAATTATTTTAGTCATAGGAACTAGGTTATAGCAGTTTAACACCCAAGTGTCAGTAGTTTATATAACCCATAGTGGATCTTAAATACTTGGATTAAGAAATATCAAAGTTTCAGGGGTAAGAATCACTTTGGTTGGAGAACAGAGTTAAGACAAAGTTCTAGTAGACTTAGAAATGTGGGTTCTACATAAGTTAATACATTGGTAATTCCCTAAAGAAATATTCTTTAACAATTTCTCCCAAATGTAGAAAACAGATTGAGCACTTGTGAGAAAAGGCAGAGAGGAAAGATTGCTGATGGCATCTTTGGCTTTCTTCTATATTGTCCAGTATGACTCAGTTTTGTCTTGAAATTGCTGTCCCACTCAGCAAATGAATGCCCTAGAAGGATGTTTAGATTAAGCTTTGTTACTAAAGCACTCCTTCTTTGGAGGGTCTTATATATCACCCCCTACAGGTTAGCAAAGTATGTATTCTAGTCACATAGCACTTTCACTGATAGAAGTTTCCAATAACAGCTTTAGCATTCCTTAGAACAATAACTAATACACAGGTGGTGTAATTCTGTGCTGTGTGTAATCCTAAATTCTTTTTCATGTATGAATTCATTTACTTCTCAAGGCTGTCCTATGTGATATATATTGGTATTATTGTCATTTTACAGATGAGAAAACCAAGGCACAAATGTTAAACAAGTTGACTAAATTCATACAACTAGTAGATAGCAAAGATGGAATTCAAACCATCCAGACCACCTAGTTCCAAGATTCATAAAGAGAGGACACCCTCATTGTCTGTTATAGGGAGAGAAGATTAGTAAATGTAGAGTTAGAGTAGTGATAATGATTTTCTTTTTTTAATTTTTGTTTTTTTCCCTCTGTCTTCAGATTCTCATAGAATAAAAAAAAATCATCATTAGAATGGTAGAGAAAGTGACTTCCCTGGCAGTCCAGTGGTTGAGACTCCATGCTTCTACTGCAGGGGACATGGGTTAGATCCCTGGTCAGGGAACTAAGATCCTGCATGCCACACAGTGCAGCCAGAAAAAACAAAAGGTAGAGACAGCAATTTGTTAAAAGGGGTAACTGCCCAAGACTCTTATCTTCTTTCCCTTTTTTGGGTGGGGGAGGGAGAATCAAAAGAAAATACATTGGGAGAAAGAAAGTAACTCAACAACAGAGAGATTTTCCTCTCATCTTCTGATGATACCTTTGTGTTATGGGTTGAATTATGTGGTACCAAAAGAAAGATGTGTTGAAGTCCTAACCCCCAGTAACTCAGAATGTGACCTTATTTTGAAGTAAGATTTTTGCAGAGGTAGTCAAACTAAAATAAAGTCATTAGGGTAGATTCTAAACCAATATGTTTTGTGTCCTTAAAAGGGCGGGAGGGAAATTTGGACACAGAGACAGACATGTACACATAGGGAGGATGTCATGTGAGTACTAAAGCACATTGGGGTGATGCACTTACAGCCAAGGAACAATAAAAGTTGTGATGGACACCAGAAACTAGAAGAGAGAAGAACAGATTCTCCCTCACAGTGCTCAGAAGGAACCAACCCTGAAACCTCAACATTTTAGCCTCCAGAACTGTGAGACAATTAATTTCTGTTGTTTAACTGCTTGGTTATGGCAACCCTAGGAAATTAATGCATCTTGAGAACAACACCTCTAAGTTGCACAGATTGGGGAAACCCACACTCAGAAATGGAGAGAGGGCCAGAGGAGCTAAGGTCATGTCTCTAGATGTGGAAGACATGAGCATTTCGTGTGGCCATTGAATTTGGGAAGTTTTTATTCCACAAAAATTAAACAAAGCAAATATCTGCTATTGATCTGGACTCTTAAAATTCAGTCACTCATTTTCCTAATTCCATCACTTTTTCACAAACTCTGTTATTTTTTAGCAAAAACCTTTTCCCGACATTCACATCCACATGTACTGAATATAAATCTTACTCTACATTTAGGAGTTTAATAGAGATCATAGTACTTCAGTTTTAAAAAACAATCAGACTCAAGGCTCATCCTATCTGAATCTTCGAGTATTTGTTATCAGTTATATGATCTGGTGACATTTGGAGGATGGGGACTCACTCATCTTTCTGGGGACTCACAAGAATATAAGATATTTATTCAGAAACAGAGGAAAGATTGCTAACATTTAGTCACTGGTACCTGTATTTGAAGCTCAAATAGTTCTTTGAATGAGGAGGTTAAGTGACTTTCCTGCCACCCTTGAGCAAAGCAAATTTTGAAAGAGCTTCCTAAGGTAATACAATATCATTTCCCTTTGATGTCCTGCCAGCTCTCAGAGTAACACTGCAAGTCAGACTCCCACCAAGATCTGGGATCAGCAGATTACTGACTCTTTTCCCATCTTGAATGTCCTTCTCTCCGTCTCGCTTCTTCCAACAACCCCTTCACATAATTTTTCTTACATACCTAGCTCTGCTTTAGACTCTGACAGAAATCTCTCCTGAAGCAAAGGAATAAATTGAGCTGGAAAGGGAGTGGGATCTTAGGAAGAATGTAGGAAGTTATAAGACACTAACAATGAAATCTGCCACACCTATATAATTGCTGGATAGGTCCACTGCTAAGAGTCAAGAGTTCCATAAAGTCAGCAGAACCTAAAAGAACTCCTCACACAGCACCAAACCTGCCTATCAAGGCAAAACCAATTTGTTCCCATCTCAGGATGAGCACTGTGATACACTTGGTTGCCTAAAGCAGAGATCCCTTTGTTATCTTTGACTCTTGCTTTATTTATTCCCTCATCCAAGTAAAAGCCAAACTCTCTCTCTTCTCCATGATAAATCTGTCTGAAATCCCTACTACCTTAGGGAATCAATATTCTTTATTGCATCATGTACCATGTGACTCATTCAACATGACCATTCAATAGCTTGCAACACTCTCTAAATGGCCTTTGTCTTAAATGTTACCTCTACAATCCTTTCTCCACATTTTGTTGTTTTAAAATATCAGATTTGATCAGAGCATTACTTTGCTTAGGACTCCACAACGGCTTTATTAATTTTCAAGGTGAAGTCCAGACTCCTAACAATGCCATGCAAGGCCCTTCACTATCTGATTCCTGGTTACTTCCAGGCCTTTCCGTGTTACCACTATTTTTCTCCCTACCTTACATACATACTCCACAACTCATGTCTCAGAATTATTGAACTGTTTATATTATAAACATTACGTGAAATTTCTCTTGCCTCTAAGCTTTTGAAAATGCCATTTTTTTTTTCTGGAGTGTTCCTCACTTACACCTTCACCTCATTTTGTCTCTTCATTTCATCAGCAGTGTTTTATCCTGAAAACTAATGAAAATGTCACTTCTTCTGGAAGTTTTACAGGAACTTTCTAACATTCTGGGTTCCCAGAACATCATGTGCTCAGAGAGCTCTGTGGCTTCTCATTATCACATCAGGCTATGTTATGGTTCTCTGTTCACTTGCCCATCTTCCTCAGGTAGGTTATATACCCTTCCAGAAAAGTGATGATATTTTCTTTGTTAATACATCTCCAGTGCCATATAGAGCTTTGTCATTTAGCAAGTGCTAAGTGTTGAACGAATGATTGAGTATCCCAAGGGCATATGTGACTGTTACACAGGTAATTCAAAAACTGCATATTAAACTTCCTTTATTCTAATCTTTTTATAAGAATCTTACTACTCTATCAAAAATAGTTGAAATAGAAAAACAAATGAATTCATTTCTAAGAATTCAAAAAGGAAAGGAGATAAAACAGTATCTAGTATAAAGACTTTGCTCTTAATAATTCTGTCTTCTTGTGATTTAGGGTCCAAAATAACTTTATTATGCTAAAAATCTTGCAGGATGACATTTTAGGTATTCAGTAATGATCAGTTCTACACTAAATGCATAAAATGAGCTCAGTATCCATTTGGTGAATATCTAATATGTTTAAATTAAATTGGAAACTCCTTATAGTGACTAAGACATAGAATTACTTTGTTATAAATTATAGGTAATCTGTATTTTCACATTAACTCTATTACCAGTAATAGAGTTTTAATGTGGTACTTACACTTTGATAAAAGAGAAATCGTGTTGCCACTAGAAATATGTAAGATGTGGATTGAGAAAAAATGGGAAGTCAGGGGGAAAAAGAAATGAAAGATGTGGAGGAGAATGAAGAATTATAGGAAAAGCCAGAATGACTAAGAATATAACAGCAAAGAAAGGGAAGAAGAAAAAAGATGGATGGAAAGAAAAGTAAGAGGATGGGCTATGGAAATTATAGGGAAGGAAAGAACATTAAGAAAAGATGAAATAGAAAAATAGAGAAGGAAATTTAGAGCACAACAATATGAAACATATACGGGTTACTGCTATACTGAGAAAATAAAATGAAATGCATATACTATCTGCATAAGTTTAAACAGGAGTTTTCACATGATTAGCAAACAGAAATAGAAAGCTATAATATTACATTTTGAACTATTTGTTAGTGATTACCAAGAATCCTATTTTATAGCCTGAAATTACTCTAAAAATCACAGTTAGATTGATCGTGGAATGAGGGAAATGACTTTCTTTCTCTCCAGGCTGTGCAATGGTAGGACAGTCCTAAGTAATGCTGTAAGGTTTATATTTATGTTTATCAAGGTGAATTTCATGTACCTTCCTCAGGTGCTAGGTTCTGCAATAACAATATATATCCAAGATAAAGGAAAGGGAGAATGAGCAACATAATCATTAGCTCAGACATTAACAAGAAACATGTGTAGTGGTCCCATTTAATAGAAGTATTTTTTTCCTTAAGAACATAGCATTTTATTTTCCCTGTAGATTTTCTTTAAACCCATTTTATGTATCTGCTGTAATGCCTTTGGAATTCACTATTTGATATCTTGTTACAGAATAAAGGAAAGCTTTCTTATTGGATTTTAGGAATTGGACATTTTGGAGGTTTATATTGAAAAGAATAAAGAAAATGAATTTTCTGACTCACTTTCTATCTTTCTCATATGATTAATTTTAATTCTGTAGTATAGAAAAATGGAAAATGCAAAGTACAAGCTTTGAGCAGATAGAATAAATCACTGTATCGAGAAAAGAAAACTTCTGTATGAACAAGACAGGAACTGATTGAATGACCCAACATATCACAGATTCAGAGATATTGGTGTTAAATTGGATTTCTAGGAATATGAGTATTGGTTCAAGACCATAAGAGCATAAATTTGATAGAAGATGGAAATAGTCTATGTTTTCTGTTAGCTATAGTCAAATGTTCAAAAATTCATATGCATAGTAAGTGGCAAATTTTTGAGTTAAATGAGTAAAATAATATTTGGGAAATTATCACTCCTCCTTAGAAGAATTAATATCAATGTGGCTATACATTATTAGCTGGGGATTTATTTGATACCATAAAATTTTTATGTAAGAAAATTAATACCAACAGATATATTGGGTCCAAATCTTCAATTTGGCATAAGGAGACACAGTTGAGATAAATGTCTTTTGCAGGTGGGGTGGGAGTAGAGTGCGATGGGGCTTTTGGAGAAAGGGATGTGAAATTATACACAGGTATTTGGCCATTGTAATATAATCTTTCTTCCATACTCCTTTCATTTACGAAGAGTTGGATTTGTGAAAAGGAAAATTACTGGCAAAAACATAAATACTGTACAATGGTCTCTCTGCTCCCAACTTCTTAAAAAGAGCCCACATTTTTGCATTCCAAGGGAAGAATTCTTTTATTAGAATAAAAGAGTACAACAATTTTTTTTTTAATTATCCTATACTCTTGAGGAAAGATGAACATTAACACATCAGCAGACAATTTGCTTGGGAGACTTTTGTGGCCATAAATATTCAGTTCAGGATTAATTCTCTGACCATTCACCTATTTGTCATAGCTTCTTTAATTAAGGTCCTTAATTGAGGAAATAAATATATCATGATATTGAACAGGTATGCTTTCTGAAGCCATTCTTCCAACCTAACTGGCTCTAACTTTTAAAATATCAAGCCATTAAAAGAAACTTTCCATAGAAAGTTAGAAAAGTTATCTTCCTGAAAACTTAAAGCTTCCTGGGAACAATATTATATTCATATTCATGTTACTTTAAAATTTTCTTACCTCTTCCACACTTCCATTTTGCCTACCTCCACTATCCTAACTAATTTGTGTTTTCATTAATTACATGCACATTTGCATAATTCACTACTATGGGAGTTCTGTGGATATTAGAAATATCTCTTATTCATGTATCATCTATTTATCTTTTTATTTTGCTACCTCACACAGTGCCTTTTGTATATTATATGTACAATGAATGTTTGCTGATTTAATATGCTTAAATGTAATGTAATAATAGTATCAAATTACCCAGTAAAAATAGTCAATACCTAGTCTAAATTAAATTATTAAATGGTATCTTAAAGGTGATTTTTAAAATAAAATCCAATTTATTTTTTCAAACACAGATATTGGCCAATTGTTTCCATGAATAATATTTTTTAATGAGAAATGTAAACAATTTAAAAATATAGCTTGTTTTTCTAGAAATCAGATTTCAGGTCTCATAATTTTCTGACATGGCTTTATAGTTGGAAGTTATAATGGACAGGGAACAATGATTTTAGTCATTAATACACACACATGCAACCTTTGAACTGGGACAGATGCTGCCTAGTGAAACTAAAGAACAAAGAAATTGCTCTTTGTGTTGTTGGCTAACTGGTAAAAATACATGTTATTTAAGGTCCTCCAAGAAGCAGAGACCAATATGGAATTAAACATCCAAGGAATTTATTAAGGAAAACACCTGTAAGAGAAAGGAAGAGGGAGCCCAAGGAGACAGGGAGAGCTGATGGACCCTGATGCAAGCTCTGAGCCTTGTGAAGAAAAGAGGGAAAGAAGGAATGCAGGATGAAAGAATCTCAGATGGGAAGGCAATCTTAACAATTTTGATGGGGCCAAATGGGAATCTTGAGCCAAAGTCATCCATTGGAAGAGTCCCACTCTCCTAGGAATGAGCCTGTCTTGGTATCTATCCCTGCTAAGCCAATCATTGGTTGGTCACTGTGAGAGGTGTGGCCTCAGAGCCACTAGATTATGGATTTCAGAAAGCAGTAACAGGGATGTTTGATCACTTATGCCCCCCACAGTTGAAGATCAGAGAGCAACCTTTACCCGGCTGCCATGGAAGGTAATGAATGACACAATGGCTATGATTAATTGACAGTGTTTTTAAAAATTAAGGGGTGATGGTGGAAAAGAAGAATAACAGTGATTGATCAATAAAAAGATAAACATTAGATTAGCAGTATGGTCTGAGCAGAAGCAAGAACTCCTGGACTGATGGTGTGTGCAGAAGCCCTGGAATCCCGCTCTTGGATTCAAATCTGAACTCCAAATTTGTTAGCTATGTACCTGTGGGCAAATTAATCCAGCTTACTTTTCCTCAATTTCCTCATCTGTAAAATGAAGTTAATTATTTGCCTCACTTCTAGGAAGTACTATTTTCCTCTTAGATTGTTAACATTGGAAGATACTTTAAAGGTCATATCATTCAACAACATATGACATACTATGTCTTAAGCCCATACCACTATGAACCCAGCAAGTGGATTGTTTTAATTTATGTGAATTGGAAAATAGAGAATGGATAAGGAAATCAGCTCTGTCTTCATGATAAGGCAATGGATCAAAGAGAAACATCAAAATTCTTGACCCAAATTACATTTAGGCCCAGCTATAATTCATTAGGTTCCATTCCCAAGGTATATATGTGTGTGCCACATGTGTGTGTATGTATATGTGTAAACTAAAACTATATTTGCAACAAAATCATAATAATTGATCATGATATAAATAATTTTCAACATTAAATAAGATTAAACTACTTTTAGATAAATATAAGAAGATGAAACACTTAAACACAATTGAAGCAATTTATATTAAATTTCCATAATAAAATGTTTTGATTTTGCTTAGGGAGAAGTTAATACACATGCATATAACACACTGGACATTTTATAATTTATATTGGGAAAGAGTGCTGTGTCACATATTGTTTTTTGTTTTTTTTTTTTTGCAGTACACGGGTCTTTCACTGTTGTGGCCTCTCCCATTGCAGAGCACAGGCCCCGGACGCGCAGGCTCAGCGGCCATGGCTCACGGGCCCAGCCGCTCCGAGGTATGTGGGATCTTCCTGGACTGGGGCACGAACCCGTGTCCCCTGCATCGGCAGGTGGACTCTCAACCACTGCGCCACCAGGGAAGCCCTGTTTATTCTTAAGAATAGACTATGTGAAACTACCTCTGCATTGCAGGACAATTAATATCCTTGCCTCCACACATTTTGAAACACCTACAAGGAAGACACTTCTCTAAATTAAGAAATGTACAGCATACTTCATATCAAAGAAGGCAATTCAGGTTTCATAGAGCTTGGAGGTCTCTCTTTGAGAAATAAAAAAATCAAAAACTAATTTTCAAGTATATATTTATTTGCAGTGAGAAGACAGATGATAAAAGTTAGACATTCTACAAAACTGAAAAATCAACACAAAATTTCAAAAATTAAATTAATAATATACTTGGCAGTTATCTGTTTTAAATGCTATTATGATTGTCTATTTCTCCCTGTTACATATAACTTTACCACAGACTTGTTTCTGGTTTCATATATTTTTAATCTTGTTTATGCTCCACCATTTATATCATAAGAAATTTTCTTCTTATAGTAGGGCCTCTAAACCTGCAAATTCATTCACTAGGCTGGGGCAGTCAACACAGCAAATAATAGAAATATACCTGGAAGCCATTCCTTCAGTGGAGAGGAGGACAGTAATTAACTAGATATGGAAGTGCCTATGAACCACATAAACATCACCCACTGCTCCACCCACAAATGTGCTCCATTCATTTTCCTGTTACTTAGCTCCACAAAATGCCTAAGGTGTCTTCAGTGTCACCCATCAGAGGGGAATTGTGATGGAGAGAAAATTGATACAAAGAGACAATTATTCCAACCAACTGTGGTCAGAATATCTTAGTTTTAAAAATTTTACAAAAACATGTGACCTTATGAAAGTATTGTCAAAAAGGAGCCTATGCAAAGACAGGTCCTTAAGATTAAGCTACATTAGCTTCTTGGTAAATCTACCTCCTTTCAAAAGAAAAGCATTTTCCCCCAAACAGAAACAAGTGCATACCTATATACCTATTCTAAAAGTGCATGCTTCTATTTTATTTAAAAATTCATTGTGACTATGGGAGCTAAATTCTCTTAACAGCTATTATATCTTAGTATTACTTTTTCTTTTATATTGTGTAAGTCAAACTACTAGTGATGGTCCCTGATTTACAAAAATTAACTTACAATTTTTCAGCTTCACAAAAGTACGAAAGTGATACATATTTAGAAACCGCACTTAGAATTTTGAATTTTGTTTTTTTTCCAGGCTAGCGATATGATGCTGGACAGCAGCAGTGACAGCACAGCTCCCAGTCAGCCACGTGATCACAAGGTCAACAACCAATACACTTATGAACGAAAACAAACTATACCCTTAGAAGCATTCTGTTCCCATACAACAATTTTGTTTCTATCAGTACAGTATTCAATAAATTACATGAGATATTGAGTACAATTATAAAATCGGCTTTGTGTTAGATGGTTTTGCCCAACTGTAGGCTAATGTAAGTGTTCTGAGAATATTTAGTGTAGTCTGGACTAAGCGATGATGTTTGGTATTTTAGGTGTATTAAATGCATTTTCAATTTGTGATGGGTTTATCCAGATGTAACCCTATTGTAAATCAGGGAAGACACTTTTATATCTACTTTTGTATATACTTTCCCAATCTATAGTTACTCTGTGGAATTTCAGTTTTTAGGCCATGTAATTGCTCAGCAAACAAAGTTACTGGTGTTTAGGTGTCTTAATGAAATATAAATTTTTGAATTCTAAAGATGCATCATATAATCTGACTGCTTTCTTCCCTGAAAATAATAGATCTTCTTAGAGGAAATTTTTATAATGTGACATATACAATGATTTTAATTTGTGCTTCCATTCATTTTCAAATTTACATTGATGAAGGATTCTGAATTTTCTTTGTCATTGCCATCTATTTTTTGGTTTTACTGTAAATAAAGTAGTTAATTCCCAATTGACTATACATAATCTGTATGTATATGCAATTATAAATATATACACATGTATATATATTAACCTCCCATAAAGTTACAGATAAATGTCTGTTTTCCTGTCCTGATAAAATTGTATCCCATTCTCATAATTATTAGAAAAAGTTAATTAGTTCATAGTCAAATAATCTATTTATCATGCAATCATTCCTAACAAGACAATCTAACAAAATTGATACAATTGTTCAGCACTGTTCTTTTTTAATTTAAAATAAAGCCAGAATATAAAAATAAATATTGAATATGGTGTAAAATATATTATGTTTTGAAACATGTGGCTCTAATAAAACATCTGCTCATAATGCTGTTTCCTTCTGTGCAGAAATAAATTGAAACAACTAATCATATAAAACATACTGCTACTTTGAGAAGTAGACTAGACCAATTTTTCCTTCTGCAAATAGGGAAAAGATTGGAATTGTTTTACATATTTCACAGGGCTCTGATTTGCAAACATTTGTGCTTCGGCAAATACCACATTTTAAAAATTAGACTGGCAAAAAAACACTTATTCTATCAACACCTTGTTATATGTGTGAAAGACAATTTAATCTGCAAAGTGCTTCCGTATTATACTTTGGAATTCTATGGATTAATCAACATTAGAAAGCTATATTCCGTATCACTGACGGTTTGTGTGTAGCTGCTAAATAACTTCTTTTGTTATGAAGGAATAAGTGCCAAGTTTTCAGCACATTTACAATTTTAAATTGAGCATTTCAACACATGCTTAAACTGGTAATTTGACTTATAAAAATATTTAAGGGAATGTTACAATAGTGATAAATGTAACTTATAGGCCATAAGCTATAGTAAGTGTCACCATTGCTTGGCAATGAGAGAAATACAGTATTAGAATTAATTTTTGAGATCAAAACATAATGAATACCAAGATTCAAGTACAGCTATGCAACGTCACCTAAAAGATATATAACAATCTCACCAGCCCCCTGTGCTTAAGCCAGCACAGGACTTACGTATATGTTAATTATTAACTATGTATATATTAATATACTTTTTTTTTAACTGTGTAAACTCAGAGGGCTATTGAGGAAAAATCAGAAACCCGGGCCAGTGGTCCTCATATGTGGCAAATGGGCATGCCTGTCCAGTGCAATACAGGATGAAAATCATAGCTAATGTGTATTTATTATTGTTTCATTTTAACCTATGTTGTAGAGTATATTTGTATGCTTTATAATATTTAAAATATATTAGAACTGTATTGCATGAATTAATGTATAGACATTGGGGTGAGTATTTAAAATGATTCTTAATAGCAGAGTGTAAGATAAAAATGTTTAGATATCACTTACCTAGACAAAGCCATACCCAGCCCAACTCTGTCCAGGAGTTTGAAGAGCCTTAGTCAATCAAATATGAGTGGTCTGATCCCATAAGGAATGCCATGTCTATTATAAAATGGTAATCTTAACCTAATATTAGGCTAGTTGAAACCAGCTGTGGTTCTTTCTATAAAATTCCAAATAGACATTCTGATTTTATTAATCAATATTATGACTTTGATAAATATGCATCAACCCAGGAAAAAACATAACCTAATTCAGTGCCTCAGTGTTTTCATAATATCTTTTGTCAGGACAATACCAAAGGGATGATTTTAGACCTTGTTGAATTTGCTAAATCAATGAGTGCAACATGCCAACTTAAGAAAAATAACGTACTGATCTTGTCCCTTGAAGTTTTCACCTTATAACCATGTGACTATGTGAAAGCATATAGGACTCTGGTACACTAATGTATATAGGACACTGATATGTTAATATCTTCTAATAGATAAATTCTCTTTGTACCACATTCTCGTGTAATCCTCTTCCACACTGACAATTGACCTTTCTATTTGCTTTGGACATAAGGCATTATCAAACATACTAGAAGCTGAAGCTTGAAACATACTTACACATTGCAGTGATCCCTCTCATGTTGCTGGCTAGAACTCTTCCCCCAACAAGTGCGGAATCCTATCCCAGCCTGCTAGATTCCATGTCCTAGTCAACAGCCAAACGCAGCCCAGAAATGTGAGTGAGTGAGGTTATATTAACTTATTTCCAGTCAAGCCACCAGGACATCAAAGCCACATAAGTTATCCTTAGAGTGACTAGTAGAATAAACGCCAACTAAATCCAGCCAAAAGTGCTGACCCACAAAATTATGAGCAAATAAAAAATTGTGTTTTTAAGCTTTGGGGTGCTTTGTTACACATCCACATGTGACTGAGACAAGCATTCTAGAAGTTTGCTGAACAGAGCAATGCTACTTTAATTTCCAATTCTAAGGTCAAGAGCAGAGTTGAAGAATTACACTTCTCTCCTGAGTTGCAAAATCATGTAAGAGATACGTGTGTGTGTGTGTGTGTGTGTGTGTTTGTATAAAACTGTAAGGGTATGATTATGGACTGAAATGTTATACAACAGTTGCTGAGGTATGTCTCTGGGGAAATAGAATGATATGGTAATTATCATTTAGTGGTTATACACTTCCCCACAAATGAACAGAGAATTTTGCTCTATACAGTAATGGGAAGCTTACCAGTAAGTTTAAAAGGTCAGGTGTATTGAAATAATGTGAGACATTTTACTTCTGATTATTAGAGGAAACATTTAGGTGCCAGTCTGTATTACAAGGGGAAATAGTACATCCCATCTATAGCAACTTGATCAACAATGTGACTAACAGTAAGAGAATGGAGAGGTTAGTTTAGGCAACAGATGAAAAACACCAAGAGTAGAAACAGCCAATCAGAGAAAAAGATGACACAGTATTTCCAAGGGCATATAGTTTCTTATAATCAAATACGATGACTCATAGAAAGAAGTTATTTAAAATGTAAGCATTATCTAAATGTTTTCATATTGTTACATCATTATCACAGTATTCTTATATGCTCTTAGTGCTTTAGGAGTTGCTATAAATGACGGGCTAGCTATATAATCATTTGCAGCTGTGAGTAATCCACTATGATCAAATTCTTGTAATTGTGATCTTTTAAATATTTGCACCTGCAAATATTTGGAGCATAAGATCATAATGTGTCTTCCAAAAATGAATGAAACAAATGAATTTGCTTGCATGCATTGATATTTTTGAATACATGCACAGTTATGTAATTTCTAAAACAACTATTTCTAAGATAACTAAGGCACATTTTTATTTAAGATGTGAGTGGAAATCTCATTTTAGCCTTAAGCTATCTACTGATAAAACTTCTGTAAGAGCATATGAAAATGTACATCTATGTGACTATAATGTCATAAACGTGTGAATTTGAGAGGCATTGGTTAAACTCTACTTTTTAAATGTTTCAGAAAATCTGTACTTTTAAAAATTACAAACTAAAATAATGACCACATATTGAGGAGAATCTAGATGGAGATAAAGAGATGGCAAACAATTCCTTTATAGGTAGCTTTCTAATTTTGAGTATATGTTTCTGAAAATATGTTTAGAAATAAAATACTTATAAGTGTATAAAATGGAATCTTTATGCTCAATGGTTTAGAGGATGGAGAATAATGGAGTTCTATTAATTACTTTGTCTCAGTCTGTAATCTCTTTTTCTCTCCCTCTCTATAATATATAGAGAGATACAGATTTATTTATAGATTATATATATAAATATATATATATTATATAGCTATATAATTTTCCTCCTATTTAGGTCCTGTCTTCTTCAGGACCAGGCAACCTAATGAAGTTTGAAAATGAGACATCATGCATGAACTTCCAGGGCTGCTATTAAAGGCCCCAGTGTAACACCTTTCCTTGATACCATTGGAGCCATGAGATGAGCCTAATATTTTCTTTTTCTGGGCCACTCACAAGTAAATCAACAATTAAATAGCAGCATGGAAGAACAATATTGCATGATGGATTTCCTTATTCAATCACCAATTTCTACTTCACATATAAATTAAACACACCACTTGGAGGGTTCATAGTAGAGTGGGCTTAAGCCATGGGGCTATTTGAATTGTTGCTTTGTGCATTTTGGATTATCTAAAGCTCTTATTAACACGAGAATCAGAGACAATAGATTAAGTTTTATCCAGTGTCTGTTCCTCATGCTACCTAGGGAAGTGAAAGGAACCAATCTTTGTGGTGCAACATGCATACCTGTCACTAAACAGGGAAGTTTACACATATTTTCTCATTTAATCCTAATAATAATCTCATGATATACATGTAATCATCACTAAATTTACCAATAAAGAAAATGAGGCTTAGGGAGATTATTTTATTTTTTCCAGTTTTACACAATAGGTAATTTGTGTAACAGATATGCTGGGTTAATCAGAGGCTTAAGCTTACTCAATGTCTCTAGAACTTGTTTTCTCCTTTAGCAGACAAGGTTGTTTGCTTATTGTTAATATTGCTGTACTAGATACTCTATAGGGAAAATACCGTAAATAATATTCAGTGATTGTGTGCTTTTAAGAGTATACATGAACTAAAATTCAAAAAGGCACACCTTATGTATATTTACATTTTAACACAATTTTAAATCTTAATGCAAGTAGTTAAAATTTTTTCTCTGATTTCAGATAAAGTTTGTTAGGGTACAGTTATAAGGATGGTAATGATGTTCCTTTTTATTTATTTTTCCAGTGAGGGCCACTGTAATTTTCCAGTGAGACTCCATTGTAATTAAAGCAGCTGCTCCTTCTACTTACTATAGAGCAAGCTTTATGCTTAGATCATTGTTGTGATGGAACACACATAGCTGGTGGATATAAAAAGTATTTACAAAAGTTTGTGTTTAGAGATTTGAATTTTAAAATGGCTCACTGCTGGGAAAGGTAAATTCTACAGGAGACACTAATGTTAAACAGCTCTAATATACTCTGACACTTGGGATATCAACTCATAAAATATTAATAATCTTAATCAGTTTAGTACCAATGATGTTAAAACACATAGAATATAACTGGGCATGTTAATTTTAATTATTCCATTTGAGATTGAGAATACTGAAATTCAACTAAACTTAATCATTCCCTGTTATCATTTCCCCCCAAAATCTCTAAAGAGATAGCTAACTAGAGAAAACCATGCATATGAGAAGCAAACAAAAATTATGCAAAATGACCTTTTCCCTGAGGGTGGGTTTTGGACTTCCTCAGACAAAATTGTCTGGTTGACTTCTGTTATTTAATCAAAGGGATGCCTTGAATCCATGGTCTATATTCAGATTCTGTACTACAAAATGTATGCCCTGGAAAAGGCTAGAATGAGCCATATGGTATGGGATTACTTGGGGGCATCCCTATAAACAATGATTAGCATAATTCTAGATAGATTGATAAAGTAATCATTTTGGTGTGTGTCTGCATGGATTAGAATACATGCATATACCTTCTAGTTCTGTCTGCCTAAAGGGCCCAGAAGCAATGACACACCAATAGCAATGAACACACCCAGCACCCAATCCTGGTTTCTAATAGAATTCACCAATAGAAAGAACCAGGGCTTCTTGGAGAATGCTTGATTTTAGGGCTGGGACAGGGAATATAATATCAACATGAAGAATTTGAAATGTCAGAAAATAAGGAAATGCTGAAAAAAAAAAGAAAAGAAAAAAAGAGAGAAAGAAAAGGAGAGGACATGTCAAAAGGACAAAGGAGCCAACTGAAAGAGCTCCAAGGCCAAACCTGGAACCATCTGGGCAATGATGTAAAGAATATAGTATTATCTAAGAGGTCTTACTGATTTTGTATATATGTGTGTGTGTGTGTGTGTGTGTGTGTGTGTGTGTGTATATATATATATATATGTAATTTATATAAATTTATAGGAAAATTACATGCTCTGAGTACACTGCAGCAGCCCTGGGGGAATGCCCTTCTTGAAGAGGGATGGAGGATTTCCACCAAGAGCCAGTTCCAACTTGTCAGCTATGTCAGTTAACCACCTTGGAAAGTAGATTCTCCAGCTCCAGTGTTGCCTCCAGATGCCCGAAGCCTGGCATCCATAGGATTACAACCTTAGTGAGAGACCCTTAGCCAGAACTGCCCAGAGCAGCTGCTTCTGAATTTTGGATCTACCGAAACCATAAGAGATAATAAATGATAATTATTGTTTTAAATCACTAATTTGGGGGATAACTTAAGCAGTAAGAACTTATACAACCTCTACAGTTTGTTGAAGGCTGGTTTTCTGAAAGGGTTGATCAAGATAGTTTCTGATTTCATGGACACCAAATACAAGTCTTAGGGTGATATTAAGTGAATATCTTTGTGTGAAAGCCTATTTTTCACAATTTCTTCCAGAACAGAGGGAAACAGGAGATATACACAGGCAAATGATTGAGGAATTACACATAGGGAAAAGACTAAAGTGAAGAGAAAAGACCAATAGATACTGACCTTTCATGATTTCCCAATGAAAAAGCTGCACCTTTATCTGATCAACATAAAGTAAAATTCACCCATCCACCACAGTTTTGCCCACATGCAGAGAATTCTTCTAGTAACTTTTTAGCACATTGCACATAACTATGACAAGACACCTAATAGTCACCTGATATTTAAGGAAACTTCCTAAAGATTTAAGCCAGACAAAAAGGAACAATGAAATAAAGAAATTTAGAGAAAAAGAGAAAAATATAAGAATCAGTAAGAAGTTTAAAAATCATTCAAAAAAGATATTTCATCCAGAAGAAATGTAACACTAGATAAAAAGGAAAAAAAGACACTAGAATTTAAAAATAAATGAATAAATAAATAAAGAGTAAATATAATATATAAACTTGAAATTTTCACCCAGAAAAAAGAAAAAAGTGAGGTTGAAATGGAAATAAGAAAATTCTATCACTACACTTGACTAAAACAATTCAGATTTCAGGAAAGAAGAAGGGGAAATGGAAGTTAGGTTATTATTAATGTAATAATATGAACATGAATATGATCTGAACATAGTATGATCTGAATAATAGACGTTTCCAGACTAAAAAAGTCCACAGAGAGTCCAGCACAGTAAATTAAGAAAAGATCCATAATGATACAAATCATCGTGAAATTGCAGATCAACAGGGGTAAAGAGAAAATTCTAAAAGCTTCTGGAGACAAAGATGTAAAAAACAAATAGGTCATTGACAAAGAAAAGAAAATAAATTGCATTTCTTTATTACAAACCACAGAAACCAGATTTATGAGGACACTGTAGGCTTAAGGCTTCCAGAAACCATTGTGTTTCCTAATGGAAAGAGCCTGCCTGAGAATGAAGGTAATTGAAGTAAACACATGCAAAATATGCAGGAGAAGATCCACTTCTGATGACACCATCAAGTCCTCAGTTCTACAGTAGTCAAGCCCAGTCCCACTCTTTGGACATGTCAGTTGCAGACCATAATTATTATTTTTTTTAAAGCTAATTTTAGTTGGATTTCTGTCAGTTAGAATTGAAAATCTCCTGACAAATACAAGTACAGGAATATCTCCTTCCACTGTACTTTACTTCATTGTGCTTTGCAATATATTGTGTATTTTACAAATTGAAGGTTTATGGCAACCCTGAATAGAGCAAGTCTTTTGGTGTCATTTTTTCAACATTTTCTCATTTCATATCTCTGTGTCACATTTTGGCAATTGTTTTAATACTTCAAACCTTTTAGTTATTATTGTATGCATTATGGTGATCTGTGATGAGCGATCTCTGATGTTATTATTGTGATTTTTTTGAGGTGCCAGGTATCACACCCATACAAGAAGACAGACTTAATTGCTAAATGTATACATTCTAACAGCTCCACCGACTGGCCATTCCCCATCTCTCTCCTTCTCCTCAGAAATCCTTATTTCCAAAGACAATATATATATATTAGAACTAAGTCAGTTAATAATCTTACAATGGCCTCCAAGTGAAAGGAAGAGCCACAGGTCCCTCACTTTAAGTCAAAAGCTATAAATGAGCAAGTTTAGTGAGGAAAGCATGGCAAAAGCTGAAATAGACAGAAAGCTAGGCCTCTTGCATCAAAGAGTTAGTCATTCAAATCAAGTTGTGAATGCAAAGGAAAAGTTCTTGAAAGAAATTGAAAGTGATACTCCAGCGAACACACAAATGATAAAGCAAAACAGACTTTTTGCTGATATTAAGAAAGTTATAGTGGTCTGGATAGAAAATCAAACCAGCTACAAGATTCCCTTAAGCCAAAGCCTAATCCAGAGCAATGCTCTAATTCTCTTCAATTCTATGAAGGCTGAGAGAGGTGAGGAAGCTGCAGAAGAAAAGTCTTAAGCCAACAGAGGTTGGTTCATGAGGTTGAAGGAAAGAAGCCATCTCCATAACATAAAAGTGCAAAAGGAAGCAGCAAGTGCTGATGTAGTAGAAGCTGCAGCAAGGTATCCAAAAGATCTAGCTAAGACAATTAATGAAGGTGGTTACACTAAACAAGAGAGATTCAATGTAGATAAAATAGCTTTCTATTGGAAGAAGATGTCATCTAGAACTTTCATAGCTAGACATGAGAAGTCAATGTCTGCCTTCAAAACTCAAAGGACAACTTGACTTGTGTTAGGAACCAATGATGCTGGTGACTTTAAGTTGAAGCCAATGCTCCCATACCATTCTCAAAAATCCTAAGGCCCTTAAGAATGATGCTAATCCCACTCTGCTTGTGCTCTATAAATGGAACAATAAACCCTAGATGACAGCACATCTGTTTAACACATGGTATACTGAATATTTGAAGCCCAGTGTTAACAGATACTGCTCAGAAAAACAGATTCATTTCAAAATATTACTGCTCAGTGACAATGTACCTGGTCATCAAAAAGCTTTGATGGAGATGGACAATGAGATTAATGTAGTTTTCATGCCTGCTAACACAACAATTCCATGGATCATGGATAAAGGAGTAATTTTGAATTTCAAGTCATTATTTATGACGTATATTTTGTAAAGCTAGAGCTGTCATAAATAGGGATTCCTCTGATGGACATGGGCAAAGTAAATTTAAAAACTTCTGGAAAGGATTCACTATTCTAGATGCCATGAAGAACATTTGTGATTCATGGGAAGAGGTCAAAATATTAATATTAATAGAAGTTTGAAAGGAGTTGATTCCACCCTCATGGATAACTTCAGGGGAGGAAGTAACCAATAACAAGAGAACTAGAATTAGAAGTGGAACCTGAAGATGTGATTGAACTGCTCCAATCTCATGATAAAATTTTCATGGATGAGGAGTTGCTTCTTGTGTATGAGCAAAGAAAGTTGTTTCTTGACATGGAAGCTACTCTTGGTGAAGATGCTGTGAAGATTGTTGAAATGACAACAAAGGATTTAGATTATTACATAAACTGCATCGATAAAGCAGTGACAGGGTTTGAAAGGATTTACTTCAAGTTTGAAAGAAGTTCTGCTATTACCAAGGCTGTTGCTCCAGAATCATACCCCTGCCCCTCCCTCCATTGGAAACCAATTGATCTTATTTAAGTTTCAGGAGGAAGCTGCAAAGAGGAAGACACAAGAACTGATTAGAACTTACTAGTCCCAAGATGGTGGAAGACTTGACTTTCAGTAGACTTTGAACCACATTATACACTAATTGTAATACATTAGCATGCTAAATGACACACCTACCTTCACCATGACAGTTGACAATTGCCATGACAACAACCAGAAAAGCCCATACAAGGACTGAAAAGGAGTGTTATGTAAGTTCCGGGTCCAAACCACACCCCTGTTCTCAGATAACTCATGAATATTACCCTTACTCTTTCCAAGTCCTTTCCTTTTACCCCGACCCATATACATAAACATATACATATATACATACATACATACATACATATATATATATACATATATATATATATATATATATATATATATATATATATATATATATAGTCTCTACCCGAATCAGGTTAAGAAGTTGATTTGAGAACTAAGTTCCCATTTCTCCATTCTTTGGCCACTGAATAAAACTTGTGCTTTTCCAGTTTCAGCATCAGTTTCCTTATTGGCTGTGTGAATCGGAGCAGTAAAAGAACCTCCTTGACTGAGACAAGGGGTCTTGGCTCGGGATGTGCATGGGTCCAGGCTATTTATTTGATAACACAATTTTGACTAAAATGTTATTAAACAGCATTTCATGCTACAGAGAAATCATCTGTGAAAGGAAGAGTATATTGATGCCGTAAACGTCATTGTTATCTTATTTTCAGAAATTACCACCCCAGCCTTCAGCAACCACCACTCTGATCAGTCAGCAGCCATCAACATGACAAGAGCCTCCACCAGCAAAAATATTTTGACTCGTTGAAGCCTTAGATGATATTGTTAGGGAGGAAGAAATTTCCTCTACCTATCTAGGTTCTCTTGGCTGGTCTAAGAATTAAATTGACATGAGACAGATTAAAATGAGACAATCAAACAAAACTTTAATAACATATATACATGGGAGAGACGAAGGAGAGCTAAGTAACTTGCCAAAATGGCCAAAACCCTCACCTTAAATACCATCCTTAGTTAAAGACAAAAGTGGATGTTGGGGTTAGTGGTTTGGGTCTTCAAAGTGGATGAAGGCAATTCATTTGGAGATGGAAAAGCAAAAGTTTTATAAACAAATGTTTGTTGGGCCATGCAGAGACAAAGGGACACAGTGGACTCCTATCTCCAGGTCTTGCTGAATTTCCTCCACCACACATAGCATGTAGTTTTTGTAGATGACTATGGTAATAGCTCTATTTAGGGAGCAGATCCTCTGTCTAAATTATTTAGGCTGCTAAGGGGGAGGTAAAAAAATAAAATAAAATAAAAACAGTTCCTGAGTCTTTTGTTTCTTGAAAATAATCAACCTATATTAATCCCCATGTTGCAAGAAGCGGGATCCCTTCCAGACCCTGAGAGTGTGCTCTTATCTAACACTCAGAAATGAATTGTCTGAGGAGACACATGAGCTGACACAGCAAGAAAATTTATTGGGAAGGGGTGCCTGAGTGGAGAGCAACAGGGTAAGGGAACCCAGGAGAACTCCTTTGCCATGTGGCTCACAGTTTCGGATTTTATGGTAATGGAGTTAGTTTCTGGGTTGTCTCTAGCCAATCATTCTGACTCAGGATCCTTCCTGGTGGAGCGCACATAGCTCAGCCAAGATGGATTCTAGAGAGAAGGATTCTGGGAGGTTGGTAGGACATATGGATTGGCATCTCCCCTCTCCTTTTGACCTTTCACAAATTCTTCCTGTTGCTGGTAGCTTGTTAGTTCCACATTCCTTACCAGGATCTCCTGTTGTAAGATAACTCATGCAAGTGTTTACTATCTTGCCTGGCCAAGGCAGGAGGTTTCCGTAGTGGTTCCCCTAACACTCACGCCAAGGAGAGATATTTTGAGGTGGCAAATTTTGTTCCTTTGCAATTGTTAGCATTTTTTAGAAATAAGGTATTTTTAAACTAAGGTACATTCATTGTTTTTTAGACATAATGCTGCTGCACACTTAGTAGACTACACTATAGTATAAACATAACTTTTATAGGCACTGGGAAATCAGAAACATTGTATGACTCACTTTATTGCATTGCTTACATTATTGTCGTGGTCTGGAACCAAACCCACAATATCTCTGAGGTGTGCCTGTAGATTCACTATTGCTACTACACACACACACACACACACACACAAATACACACACATATGCATACAAACACATATATAAAACATTTATTCCTGCTATGCATTCAAAACTTAAGATGTTTACATTATATACTTTTACACAAAGATCAGAAACAGGACCATCTTGTGAGTCATCAAGGATCTTGTTTCAGATTTATATGTTGATATGGAACCACAGACATTTCATAGGTCCTTGTGAACCAACATGTGGAGGGACATGGGGATTAGTAAGGTAAACGTGAAAAGGTTATGTCTTGAGAGGGGATCCCCAGAAGTCAAGCCTAAGATGAGAGTTTGTGAGAAAGTGATTTATTAAGGAAATCCTTTCAGGGAACTAAAATGGAACTGAAAAAGCAGAAATGTGGGTGTAAGCCAACCAAGGGTGTGATCTCAGGCAGAATCCTCAAGGTAGTAGCAATATGTTGAGTGTAAGTTATACACTTACACTGCCCTGTGCCAAGGAATTTGGGTCTTTCTTAGTCCCACATCTGTTGGTCTTTGGTTGGTGGCCACCAAAAGAAGATGCAAATTCCCAGGCACTTCTGACTTTTGGGCCTTGTGGGCAAAGCAAGCTTTAGAAGCTGTAGGTGCTGGCTGTTGGAAGCAAAAGCACCCTGAAGCCTCATGATAGACAAACACATGGTAATAAAAAGGGCTGTGGACCAAGACCACGCGGGTGACACACTTACATTGGCGGCTACACATAATAAATATAAAGCTGTAGACTACCTAGATCTTTTAGGTCGGAAACAAACAATCTAGTATTCTAAGTTCAAAGTAAATTATTGATACAAGCAAATAGACAATCTAGGTTATCTAGATCAGAAGATTAAGAGACAGAGAAAAAGAAGATTCAGAGAACCCCTACCTCCTCCCTATTCATCTCTGCCCATTACCCGGAGAGGAAGCAGTTTACCGGTGATGCTTTACTTACTCAGCTCTTACATTAACTAGTATAGGGTCTGGTTGACTAGTGGTCACTGCTCTTAATGTCTGGGTTGGCAGTAACTGTTTTACACACTGATGAGTTCCAACTCTCTCTCATGAGCCTATTCTACAGGTGTTCTCAAATTCATAATATTTGAATCTGAACTCTGTCTCCTCACACAAAGAAATTTGCTTTCCCTAGGTCTCTGATGTCAGTGATTTGAACCATTAAACACTCAGTCATCCAAGTGGGAAATGGAAGTCCCATCCCAGAAATTGTCCCAACGATGTATCTGCTGAATGTGATCTCCCGTTATCCAGTCTTGCTTCCTATCAATTCTCCCCTTGACAGCAATAAAATTTTTCTTTTTCTTTTCTTTTTATTAAGCATCTGATATCACTCCTCTAATTAAAAATGTTCACTGGCTCCCTACTGATTCGACACTCTTTAATCCACCTCCTAAGATCCTGTAAAACTCCCACATCCCACTTTTTGGCATGTTTATCTTCCACTCTTACGTTGTAGCATACTGAACAATTTTCAATTTACTGATTTCATAAGCTTCTCTGATTCCTTTGATATTTTGAATATGCTATACCTTTATCTGGAAATAACTTATCTTCTGCCTTTCTTTCCTGTCCTTACTGACTAACTCCTCTATACCATCCAAATATTTAAATAACTCTTCCTCTGGGAACTTCTATCCATTAAGACCTGTTTACTTGTCTCTCCTATGACCTTTCTTACCTTACTCACACTTTTATTTTATATTCTATTTGACTCTGTACTTTCTGGTCTTCACAACCAAATTTGAAACACTTGAGGGCAGAGAAAGTGACTGATTCTTCACTGTCTCTGTACCTAATATAGTGTCTGACACATTAATAAATCAATGAGTCTTTGAATTAATTTAAATTAATTAATACATACATAAAAACATTTTTTTCTAGTTTGACTTATTTTAAAATGTTAGTGTAGCATCCTTTTAAAACTTTTCTTTTCTTTTTTTTTTTTTTTCCTTCTTTGACTGTCATCAATGATAGTTCCTGGGGTAATCTAGTATCACAGAATAATCTTAAATTTAATTCTGTCATATCAGCCTCTGCCTAGAGTAAAATAAATTATGGAAAAGATCATCAAAGTTCTTAATAGATGTGAGCACTTTTCCAGATAGTTCACAGCTTGACAGGCATTTGTCATAATCAACAGTAGACACTTTTGTGCTCATAATTACTTTAAAAACACACCAGATAATCTGATTGTCCAACAATGTGAGGAAATGCAAGTGACAACAACAAAGTACTCACATCAAGTTCTGGATGTTTATAAAGCTGCAAAAACAGTTGATGGATGAGCTTTTTTCATATGATTCCTCTATACATACAAATTCTCTCAATGTCAAACAAAGATAAATTATATAAGCAGGGATAGGAAAGGGGATCACTCTTCTCCTCTTGCAGGAAAGCAATGGGCTATTAAGAGGTTTACTTCTTCATAATTGTTCTTACTAACCTTTCCACTTCCCCTAGAACATCACATACTTGCACGTGCATGCACACACACGCACACACACACACACACACACACACACACACACAGTTTCTCCTCTATATAACAGCATGCTGTCGTGGAAGACAGAATGACCCTGCAGCTAAAGATAATAAACTACTATAAACAATTCACATAAAAGAAGAGAAATTTCTGAAATTCCTTTGCAACATAAATATATTTATATCATTCTTCTTTAGTTTAAGGGAAAAAAAGTCTGCAAGTAGTACTAGGGTGAGCTCACGTCCTCAGCATTTCAGCATGAAATACTGCAGACTGTTTTCTTTTATTCATACTCCGTTTCATGGAGACCTCAGAGAGTCCACAGATAAAACCCTTATGTCCCTGGAGTAGGAAACTTGGTGCCTGACCATCATAATTTGACAAGCCTCCTGCAACACAATGGAGCCCTAATCTCAATTACAATAGTTTAGCACAGATTCTAATCACTGATCCTTCTGAAAATCAGAAAAGCCCCGCATATACATTCACCACATACATTCACACTGTCACACAGAACCCTCAAACTTATTGCCCGCAGAGGCCCTCATTTCTGTTTAAGAGATTAATTTCTTACTTAGAATTTCAGATATTATCATAATCATTCAAGATCTAATCTCCTTCCCTCCACACCCCCTGCCCTAGCAAAGAGATTCCCCATGAGATTAGTTTCAGAGATCATAAGGGAATGTAGAATAGTTCATACATCAACTATTTCCTCTTCTGATGTACAAGGACCCAGTGCCTAACCCTGGTTCAAGCAGGGTTACCTGTAGGACATATGACTTTCTTCCTAGTTGTTTCCTTCTCTCCTGTAGAGATGATGTCCCCTTTACACATTTATGCTGCTCCATTTTTGCTACCATGATGAGCTCCAGAAAAAGGTATTCATTATACTGTCCTCTGTCAGCACACTTACTGTTTCCCAGGGATCCAAGGAAAGGGCAGAGACACTTCAATATTCCTTCTCTTCACCTATCCCCACTAAGAGCACCTCCAGCACAGACATGGTATCTTCTCCTTTTCCTTTATTAGGTAGGATGGAAGGGGCATATCAAATAAACAGAGAAGTTTTTACATAGACTTATATTACCAGCACTAGAGATTAAATTTTAGAGAAATAAAAACATCTGTCCATTCCAGAATGAATTAGATATTGGCTAACATAAACCATTATTTTTTTCTTTTACTTACCTCTGAGAACAAAATACTAATAGTTCAGATGTATTCAATTTGATAGAAATGCAAATATAATATGGAATTTTATTCTCATTTTTTTCATGCTAAACTTAGAGAATTCTATGATGGAGTTCCCTTATTCTTTTCTTATTATTTATTAGCAAAGGGCCTATTTATAACTGTTCTCACACTGTTTTCTTGATAAAGATCAAAGTTTACCTAGTGAACCCAAAATCAATTACTGAATTTCCTGATATTCTAACTTATTCAGGAATTTGGTTTGTCTTAGAATTAAAAGTACCAGAATGCATAAAAATACACTAGCCAGAAATCAGTTTGAGGTATGCTCTAGGAGAGAGAACAGAGAGTTCTGAAATCCATATAGAGAAATGAAGTAAAAACTCTCTCTAGAGCTCATATTTTATTTAACTGGTAGTACTTCAGCAGGAAAAGAAATGGTGCTGTAAGTTACTTTCTATCAATAAAAAATAAATATTTTATTTTGACAGTGCTGCATGACATATAAATGTAAAAAATCACCTTTATTCTTATTATATTTAGGTCAAAGTTTCTGACTTTTTAAGAAGATCTTGAAATACATTTATTTCAGAAAGCATACAATCTCTGATACTAGATAACATTTCACATTTCATGTGTTCTTTTAATTCTTATGATTATTAAATCACACACAAATTTCAAAACAAAATCGAAAGATACAGCCATCAACCACCTTTATTGAGGGTTGAAAAAAGTAAATGGCTGTACCCCCAAAAATAGATAGAAGCACTCATAAGCACAGGAAAAATGATATTTTATATTTGTATAAATGTTATTAAAAGTTTCCAAATGAATTTCATTTTAACTCCAAAAATAGTTGAACGAAAGGTAAGAAACGTGTGTGATATTTTGTTTTTTAATTATTCTATAACATAAAAATTGGCTGTCTGGTGTGATTAGTCTATTTACTAATGGTCACAATATTCACAGTTAACTAAGTTTAGATCCTAATTCAGGTCCTTAGATGTCTAGTTTACAGTATTTTCAGTTCTCCAGTGGAAAAATGTCCTGGTCTTAAAGAATTCTTTGGGACACTTGTTAAAAAATACAGATCCTGAAGCTTCTTCCCTTGAGATATTAATTCAATAGTCTGAAAGAACACACTTAGGTGTTTTCCTCACTATCTTATAAAATTAATCTAAAATATAGAACACCGGGCTTCCCTGGTGACACAGTGGTTGAGAGTCCACCTGCTGATGCAAGGGACACGGGTTCATGCCCCGGTCCAGGAAGATCCCCCATGTTGTGGAGCAACTGGGCCCATGAGCCATGGCCACTGAGCCTGTGCATCCGGAGCCTGTGCTCCACAATGGGAGTGGCCGCAACAGTGAGAGGCCCGCGTACCGCAATAAAAAAAAAATAAATAAAATAAAATATAGAACAACTTTCATATTTTCTATTTATGTTCATATTAAGCTAAGTAGTCATATTAAGCTAAAAAGGTAACACCCTTTGTTGGGCACTAAGGTTGTCAGAGAGAAACTGAGCCAATGAAGCAGAAGGATGAGGGAATGCTGAGGAACGCACCCCACCAAAATCCAGATGCTCTCATGCGTAGATCTATTCAAATTCAATTTTTCAAACAAGGACAAGGAGACTAATCCACAAAGGAAACAACTGGAAGCATGTGTTTTTAGTTTTTCAATACAGAAATCACATTGGGACTTTTTCTTAACAAATAATATAGGAACTTTTTCTTAACAAAACTGAAAGCAACATCTTATGTAAAGTGCAAAACAGTAATTTTAGAATAAAATAAATTAAATATGCCAGTATGAATTACAAACACATTAAATAATTTATACAAAGTACAGTTAGATAAGGCAAATCTCTGGCAAAGAATGCCATTAAAACTAACAACAAAGATGTTATGAAATAATTGTAATTCTGCATAAAATAAAGGTAGAATGAAATGATACATATTTCATACCATAAACTGATTGTCTTTAGGAATAGCCTTGCTTTCCTTGGCTACTATACAATTGATGTCAGGCCTAGTATGGCTTGTTTCATTTTCATCTGGTGTGAGTGGAAGATTTATCAAGGTCAAAAGAAGAATCTACGACAGTACTGACCAGTGGTTCATCCAAATGACAACTAGAGATTTACCAATTCTCTTAATCATTTGAGATGTTTTTCCTGATGCCTTTAAAATTGCACAGCAAATAAAAAGTGAAATCTAAGAATAGCAAATACTACAAACCTAAGTAAAAATAAATTAACACTTGTATTTCTATCAGGGTTTAAATTGACACTTTCCTAAGTATGTTTGATATGGTTTTTTGTTTTGTTTTGTTTTGTTTTTTTGCTTTCCAACAAGAAGCATATGAAAATTGAAACGGTTTTCTCTTGATTTTCTTTCAAGTTAAAGATCATCTTGCTGATGAAAACAGACTGGGAAGTACTAAAAATTAATAACAAAATAAAGTAAAAATTTGCTACTTGAGTTACCCAGGATTAGGATGTAACATAATTATCACCCAGAGATACTGCTCTACTGTAAGGAAAACTATAGGCATAATATGGAATAAGCAAGTCTCAGGTGCTTTGTTCATTTCAATATACGATTTACACTTTCTATAAGAATAAGGTGCGGGCTTCCAGGAAGATGGCGGAAGAGTAAGACGCGGAGATCACCTTCCTCCCCACAGATACACCAGAAATACATCTACACGTGGAACAACTCCTACACAACAACTACTGAACACTGGCAGAAGACCTCAGTCCTCGCAAAAGGCAAGAAAACCCCACATATCTGGGTAGGGCAAAAAAAAAAAAAAAAGGAATAAACAGAGACACAAGAATAGGGACGGGATCTGCACCAGTGGGAGGGAGCTGTGAAGGAGGAAAGGTTTCCAGACACTAGGAAGCCCCTTCGTGGGCAGAGATTGCGGGTGGTGGAGGGGGAAAGCTTCGGAGCCGCGGATGAGAGCACAGCAACAGGGGTGCGGAGGGCAAAGCAGAGAGATTCTCACACAGAGGACCGGTGCCGACCAGCACTCACCAGTCCGAGAGACTTGTCTGCTCCACCACCGGGGTGGGCGGGGGTGTGAGCTGAGGCTCGGGCATCCATCGGAGGCAGGGAGAGGACTGGGGTTGGCAGCGTGAACACAGTCTAAAGGGGGCTAGTACGCCATGGCTGGCCGGGAGGGTGTCCAGGGAAAAGTCTGGGCCTGCCGAAGAGGCAAGAGACGTTTTCTTCCCTCTTTGTTTCCTGGTGTGCGAGGAGAAGGGATTAAGAATGCTGCTTAAAGGAGCTCCAGAGACAGGCGTGAGCCACGGCTAAAAGCGCAGACCTCAGAGACAGGCATGAAATGCTAAGGCTGCTGCTGCCGCCACCAAGGGGCCTGTGTGCGAGCACAGGTCACTATCCTCACCCCCCTTCCTGAGACCCTGTGCAGCCCGCCACTGCCAGGGTCCAGGGATCCAAGGACAACTTCCCCAGGAGAACGCACAGCATGCCTCAGGCTGGTGCAACATAATGCCGGCCTCTGCCACCGCAGGCTTGCCACGCGCTCTGTGCCCCAACCTGCCCCTGGCCTGAGTGAGCCAGAGCCACCGAATCAGCTGCTCCTTTAACCCCATCCAGTCTGAGCGAAGAAAAGACGACTTCCAGCGACCTACACGCAGAGGCGGGGCCAAATCAAAAGCTGAGCCCCTGGGAGCTGTGAGAACAAAGAAGAGAAAGGGAAATCTCTCCCAGCAGCCTCAGAAGCAGTGGATTAAAGCTCCACAATGAATTTGATGTACCTGCCTCTGTTGAATACATGAATAGACAACGAATCATCACAAATTAAGGAGGTGAACTTTGAGAGAAAGATTTATGATCTTTTCCCCTTTTCCTTTTTGTCCATGTGGATGAAAAACTCTTGGTGCTGCATCCAGGAGTCAGTGCTGTGCCTCTGAGGTGGGAGAGCCAACTTCAGGACACTGGTCCACAAGAGACCTCCCAGCTCCACATAATATCAAATGGCAGAAATCTCCCAAAGATCTCCATCTCAACACCAGCACCAGCTTCACTCAATGACTGGCAAGCTACAGTGCAGAACATCCTATGCGAACTAACTAGCAAGACAGGAACACAACACCACCCATTAGCAGAGAGGCTGCCTAAAATCATAATAAGTCCACAGACACCCCAAAACACACCACCAGATGTGGACCTGCCCACCAGAAAGACAAGATCCAGCCTCATCCACCAGAACACAGGCACTAGCCCCCTCTACCAGGAAGCCTACACAACCCACTGAACCAACCTTAGCCACTGGGGACAGACACCAAAAACACTGGGAACTACGAACCTGCAGCCTGCAAAAAGGAGACACCAAATACAGTAAGATAAGCAAAATGAGAAGAGAGAAAAACACACAACAGATGAAAGAGCAAGATAAAAACCCACCAGACCTAACAAATGAAGAGGAAATAGGCAGTCTACCTGAAAAATAATTCAGAATAATGACAGTAAAGATGATCTAAAATCTTGGAAATAGAATAGACAAAATGCAAGAAACACTTAACAAGGATCTAGAAGAACTAAAGATGAAACAAACAATGATGAACAATACAATAAATGAAATGAAAAATACTCTAGATGGGATCAATAGCAGAATAACTGAGGCAGAAGAACAGATAAGTGACCTGTTAGATAAAATAGTGGAAATAACTACTGCAGAGCAGAATAAAGAAAAAAAGAATGAAAAGAACTGAGGACAGTCTCAGAGACCTCTGGGAAAATATTAAATGCACCAACATTCGAATTATAGGGGTTCTAGAAGAAGAAGAGAAAAAGAAAGTGACTGAGAAAATATTTGAAGAGATTATAGTTGAAAACTTCCCTAATATGGGAAAGGAAATAGTTAATCAAGTCCAGGAAGCACAGTGAGTCCCATACAGGATAAATCCAAGGAGAAAGATGCCAAGACACATATTAATCAAACTGTCAAAAATTAAATACAAAGAAAACATATTAAATGCAACAAGGGAAAAACAACAAATAACACACAAGGGAATCCCCATAAGGTTAACAGCTGATCTTTCAGCAGAAACTCTGCAAGCCAGAAGGGACTGGCAGGACATATTTAAAGTGATGAAGGAGAAAAACCGGCAACCCAGATTACTCTACCCAGCAAGGATCTCATTCAGATTTGATGGAGAAATTAAAACCTTTACAGACAAGCAAAGGATGAGAGAGTTCAGCACCACCAAACCAACTCTACAACAACTGCTAAAGGAATTTTTCTAGGCAACAAACACAAGAGAAGGAAAAGACCTACAATAACGAATCCAAAACAACTAAGAAAACGGGAATAGGAACATACATATTTATAATTACCTTAAATGTAAATGGACTAAATGCTCCCACAAAAAGACACAGATTAGCTGAATGGATACTAAAACAAGACCCTTATATTTGCTGGCTACAAGAAACCCACTTCAGACCTAGAGGCACATACAGACTGAAAGTAGGGGGATGGAAAAAGATACTTCATGCAAATGGAAATAGAAAGAAAACTGGAGTAGCAATTCTCATATCAGACATAATCATCTTTAGAATAAAGCCTATTAGAAGAGACAAAGAAGGACACTACATAATGATCAAGGGATCAATCCAAGAAGAAGATATAACAATTGTAAATATTTATGGACCCAACATAGGAGTACCTCAATACATAAGGCAAATACTAACAGCCATAAAAGGGGAAATCGATGGTAACACATTCATAGTAGGAGACTTTAACACCCCACTTTCACCAATGAACAGATCATCCAAAATGAAAATAAATAAGGAAATACAAGCTTTAAATGATACATTAAACAAGATGGACTTAATTGATATTTATAGGACATTCCATCCAAAACCAACAGAATACACATTTTTCTCAAGTGCTCATGGAACATTCTCCAGGATAGCTCATATCTTGGGTCACAAATCAAGCATTGGTAACTTTGAGAAAATTGAAATTGTATCAAGTATCTTCTCCGACTACAATGCTATGAGACTAGGTATCAATTACAGAAAAAGATCTGTCAAAAACACAAACACATGGAGGTTAAACTATACACTACTTAATAACAAAGTGATCACTGAAGAATTCAAGGGGAAATTAAAAAAAAAACCTAGAAACAAATGACAATGGAGACAGGATGACCCAATATTTATGGGATGCAACAAAAGCAGTTCTAAGAGGGAAGTCTATAGCAATACAATCCTACCTTAAGAAACAGGAAACATCTCAAATAAACAACGTAACCTTGCACCTAAAGCAATTAAAGAAAGAACAACAACAACAACAACAAAAAAAAAACCCAAAGTTAGCAGAAGGAAATAAATCATAAAAATCAGATCAGAAATAAATGAAAAAGAAATGAAGGAAATGATAGCAAAGATCAATAAAACTAAAAGCTGGTTCTTTGAGAAGATAAACAAAATTGATAAACTGTTAGCCAGACTCATCAAGAAGAAAAGGGAGAAGACTCAAATCAATAGAATTAGAAGTGAAAAAGGAGGAGTAACAACTGACACTGCAAAAATAGAAAAGATCATGGGAGATTACTACAAAGAACTCTATGCCAATAAAATAGACAACCTGGAAGAAATGGACAAATCGTTAAAATGCACAACCTGCCAAGACTGAATCAAGAAGAAATAGAAAATATGAACAGACCAATCATAAGCACTGAAATTGAAACTGTGATTTAAAATATTCCAATAAACATAAGCACAGGACCAGATGGCTTCACAGGCGAATTCTATCAAACATTTAGAGAAGAGCTAACACCTATCTTTCTCAAAGTCTTCCAAAATATAGCAGAGGGAAGAACACTCCCAAACTCATTCTACAAGGCCACCATCACCCTGATACCAAAACCAGACAAGGATGTGACAAAGAAAGAAAACTACAGGCCCATATCACTGATGAACATAGATGCAAAAATCCTCAACAAAATACTAATAAACAGAATCCAACAGCACATTAAAAAGATCATACACCATGATCAAGTGGGGTTTATTCCAGGAATACAAGGATTCTTCAATACACGAAAATCAATCAATGTGATACACCATATTAACAAATTGAAGGAGAAAAACCATATGATCATCTCAATAGATGTAGAGAAAGCTTTCAACAAAATTCAACACCAATTTATGACAAAAACCCTGCAGAAAATAGGCAAAGAGGGAACTTTCCTCAACATAATAAAGGCCATATATGACAAGCCCGCAGCAGACATCATCCTCAATGGTGAAAAACTGAAAGCATGTCCACTAAGATCAGGAACAAGACAAGGTTGCCCACTCTTATTCAACATAGTTTTGGAAGTTTTAGCCACAGCAATCAGAGAAGAAAAGGAAATAAAAGGAATCCAAATCAGAAAAGAAGAAGTAAAGTTGTCACTGTTTGCAGATGACATGATACTATACATAGAGAATCCTGAAGATGCTACCAGAAAACTACTAGAACTAATCAATGAATTTGGTAAACTAGCAGGATACAAAATTAATGCATAGAAATCTCTGGCATCCCTATACACTAATGATGAGAAATCTGAAAGTGAAATCAAGAAAACACTCCCATTTACCACTGCAACAAAAAGAATAAAATATATAGGAATAAACCTATCTAAGGAGTAGAAAAACACCTGTATGCAGAAAATTATAAGACACTGATGAAAGAAACTAAAGATGATACAAATAGATAGAGAGATACACCATGTTCTTGATTGGAAGAATCAACATGGTGAAAATAACTCTACTACCCAAAGCAATCTACAGATTAAATGCAATCCCTATCAAACTACCACTGGCATTTTTCACAGAACTAGAACAAAAAACTTCACAATTTGTATGGAAACACAAAAGACCCCGAGTAGCCAAAGCAACCTTGAGAATGAAAAATGGAGCTGGAGGAATCAGGCTCCCTGACTTCAGACTATACTACAAAGCTACAGTAATCAAGACAGTATGGTACTGGCACAAAAACAGAAAGATAGATCAATGGAACAGAATAGAAAGCCCAGAGATAAACCCAAGCACATATGGTCACCTTATCTTTGATAAAGGAGGAAGGAATGTACACTGGAGAAAGGACAGCCTCTTCAATAACTGGTGCTGGGAAAACTGAACAGGTACATGTAAAAGTATGAAATTAGATCACTCCCTAACACCGTACACAAAAATAAACTCAAAATGGATTAAAGATCTAAATGTAAGGCCAGAAACTATCAAACTCCTAGAGGAAAACATAGGCAGGCCACTCTATGACATAAATCACAGCAAGATCCTTTTTGACCTACCTCCTAGAGAAATGGAAATAAAAACAAAAATAAACAAATGGGACCTAATGAAACTTCAAAGCTTTTGCACAACAAAGGAAACCATAAACAAGACCAAAAGACAACCCTCAGAACGGGAGAAAATATTTGCAAATGAAGCAACTGACAAAGGATTAATCTCCAAAATTTATATGCAGCTTAATAACAAAGAAACAAAAACCCAATCCAAAAATGGGCAGAAAACCTAAATAGACATTTCTACAAAGAAGATATACAGACTGCCAACAAGCACGTGAAAGAATGCTCAACATCACTAATCATTAGAGAAATGCAGATCAAAACCACAATGAGATATCATCTCACACCAATCAGAATGGCCATCATCAAAAAATCTAGAAACAATAAATTCTGGAGGGGGTGTGGAGAAAAGGGAACCCTCTTGCAGTGTTGGTGGGAATGTAAATTGATACAGCCACTGTGGAGAACTGTATGTGGGTTCCTTAAAAAACTACAAATAGAACTACCATATGACCCAGCAATCCCAGTACTGGGCATATACCCTGAGATAACCATAATTCAAAAATAGTCATGTACCAAAATGTTCATTGCAGCTCTATTTACAATATCCCAGAGATGGAAACAACCTAAATGCCCATCATCAGATGAACGGATAAAGAAGATGTGGCCCATATATACAATGGAATATTACTCAGCCATAAAAAGAAATGAAATTGAGCTATTTGTAATGAGGTGGATAGACCTAGAGTCTGTCATACAGAGTGAAGTAAGTCAGAAAGAGAGAAACAAATACTGTATGCTAACACATATATATGGAATTTAAGAAAAAAAATGTCATGAAGAACCTAGGGGTAAAACAGACACAGACCTACTGGAGAATGGACTTGAGGATATGGGGAGGGGGAAGGGTAAGCTGTGACAAAGTGAGAGAGAGGCATGGACATATATACACTACCAAACATAAGGTAGATAGCTAGTTGGAAGCAGCCGCATAGCACAGGGAGATCAGTTCAGTGCTTTGTGGTCGCCTGGAGGGGTGGGATAGGGATGGTGGGAGGGAGGGAAATGCAAGAGGGAAGAGACATGGGAACATATGTATATATATAACTGACTCATTTTGTTGTAAAGCAGAAACTAACACACCATTGTAAAGCAATTATACTCCAATAACGATGTTAAAAAAAAAATAATCTTCCAAAAGCAATGGACTCCATAGGTTATCTAAGTTCATTAAAATCATTAAAAAAAAATAAAATAATAAATAAGATGCTATGCAAATACATAAAGATGTAGGATATCTAGGTTCTGGACCCAGATCTGATTTTTAATATTAGTTTGCCTTCTATAAACCCACTACCCTCTCTATACCTCTGTCTCCTCTTCTGTAAAGTAAGAGATGGGTATTGGAAGACTGCAGCATTGCAAAGGACTGTACATATGTTATACATCATTGCGCTTAAAATTTACAAAACCATATAATGGAAGATTCATTGCTGAAGTGGCCCCAATTCGCCACTTTTTTTTACAATGGGACTTTCTACTCCTTCTTTAAAGGATAAAATCTGTGCCTCACTCCTTGAATCCGGATGGGCCAGATCCAAGCTTTCAGATGCTTTGTGTACTTATACTTACTCAAGAGGATCCCAAAGGAAAGAGGGAAGGAAATCTATTCCAGGATGAGAGATCATGTGAAGCAGAGGTGAACAGTTCCCATTGAGGGTGTCCTAGAACTGCCAGCCCTCAGTTGATTTGCTAACTAGTTACAGATATGAGTGAACCCAGACAAAAATGAGCCAATCCCAGTCCAGATCAGCAAGATCAGCAGCAAAACCCAGATGACCAGACTCCTGAGCAAGAATAAAAGCTTATTGTTTAAGCCACAGTGTTTTAAAGTGGTTTGTTACCCACTATTTTATCAATAGATAATGGATACATCTATAATGAATATATTATTATCCCTTTATCACTTGTATCAATTAGAAAACTAGAACTCAGAAAAGTCAACTAACTTGCTCAAGATTAATAAGTAGAAAAGTTGTGATTCCAACTCAAACACTTTTCACTATAGAACAGTGTATCTACATGTCTATGGGCTCATAATCATGTCTACCACTCAAATTATTATAAGCCATAAATGTCCTTCCAAAACTATGAAAAAAATATAAATTATCACAAGTTTAATTATCTGATTACATATTCCATCAAAGATGCGTATATATGTAAAGAGCTTTTAAAAGCTGAGGCACATCGTTTGATATATGCTTTCAGTTCTGAAGGATGTGTTCATTCAGTTTCTTTCTTCTGAAAGTGTATACCTATTTGCATATGGGCCTTAGGAAAGATATTAGTAGTGGGAATGGGAACAATATAAAGATATATAACACATGCTTAGTGTGGGCTGCAGAGTACAATGAATACAAATTCATTTCTCTCTGCTCTAATGAGTGTAAAAGATTTATGATATCTTCAATATCTACTTTTCCTCAAGAACTCATCATACAAATCTTTATATTGTGTGTTTGTGTGTGTGGTGGTACTAAAATTTAGAATAATGAAAATCTTTGGGCAGAAAAATACATTGATAAATGATTTATTCAAGACTTGTGTTCTATATTCATGTAGCACTAAGTGTACATAGCAGGTTTCTATTACATTTAAGACACTCCCACATCAATTGGAAACTTAGCCATTAAAATTACATATATCATACTGTCATATGTTTAAATATAAGACTCCAGACTTTATTCTACCTATTTCTGGAAGTATACCTTGATCTTTTTCTGAGGTGAATTGGGGCTATTCTCTCTGGAATTTAACTGGATAAAAAGAAGTGTGGGAATCTGAATTATATTATACTCTGTGACCAGAAAGGCCAGAGGGAACCCTTTCTTTCTGGCAGAGTAAAAAGAACAAGTTGATAAGATAGTAGTTAAACAATTAAGCTAAAACAAATTTCATTAATACATGTCTATTTATTCAACAAGTATTTGTTGATCATACAACTTGTGCTGTATACAGTGATCTACAGTTATTAAAAATTGGCACTTAAGGAATTTAAACTATAGGGAAGAGATGATACATAACTAGGTAATTTGAGGTATCCCTAAAACCATTTTAAAACAATGCATAATTTTTGTTTCAATTATTTAGATATTTCAGGTGAAAGTGTTTTTTGGTTTCTTTTTAACCTATCACAAGTGAGGAAACTTGGGATTTACTTCACACCATCCTCACTATGATTTGTTTTATTATCATAACTAGGTTAATAATACTATGTATGCATACACTGTGTAGCAAGGTTGTGGTCAGAGTAGAATGGGATGGTATAAATGAGAAGGAGTTGTAAAATAATATATATTAATCAATATAAACATGTCTTCCATATATATATTGTGAAATATTTGACTTTGTTCAGAATTGTGTCAAGCAAACTCAAACTTGAAAATCTGTCTTCCTTATTAAAATAGTTATTTAATCCTAAAAGGGTGTTTCCTATTAAGAAATTTCCCCAATGGGTTACAAGTTATAGAGCTTTACTTGCCCCTAGTGTCTTATCAGGGATAAATTGCTCCTTGTATTCTCATGTGGAAAAATAGGGGCAAAATTGAAATTTCCTCCTTTCTAGAGTAAATCAACAGATGGAAGGCATCCTTGGCTTTCTAGAAAGTTGATCCTTATAAATTGTGGAAGTGGGCAGAGTGTTTGTCCAATGCTAATGTATACCGATTTTTTCCCCATAACATTTGGTGAGGTAAAAAATAACTCTTCTAGCTATCATTTCTCTTCTCACATTTGTGACAGCCCACCATCAGTGACATGACATTAGTGTTCAGGGTGTCCATCATGGGGAAATGCATTATTCATTTACATTATGAATGAACTTCTAAAGCAAAAATGTCATAGATGGTCTACAGGAACTAAAAAAAATATAATATATCTAATTATACAAGGAAACATCAACTGATATATAATGCCTTTTTTCACATTTTTCATACATGATTTATTAGTTATGGTAGTATTGCATGTACATTTTTGTTTTAAGACAAGATGGTTTTTAACACAAGGGATAAGATAGGCACACACACATCAATGAACATTTGCACACACAAGCTACTTGTTATTAATACAATGTCTTCTGTAAGGATATTTTGGTAATGATAATAGAGAACATCTGAAGGGTATGAATCTTAATTTTTGACAATTTGCCTGAATATTGTCTTTCCAGTTTGAGAGTGACAATTATGTTTTAGTAACTAAGTTTTCAATTGTTATAGGAGTATTCCTGAGATGTAATAGAATCCTGATAAGTATACACTATGTTGAACAGAACTCAATTCTTCTTGAATAAGTCATTAATTTTCAATCTTTTTTCTTCCCCAAACTTTTCATTTTAATAAGAAACGTATTGTTTTATCAGACATGCAAATCTTACAGAATGCATACATATATTTATCAGACATCCAAAGCATATATAATATATATATATATTTAAAAAATAATAATAACGTTAACTTCTATGTACTCATTATAAGCTGAAAAATTAAAACCAAAACAGGAAAAGTTAGGAAAAAAATGGCTAAGGTCTGAATGAAAGTGCCTCAGTTTTGTTTTAAGTTAAGGGAAAGAAAACAGAAGCTGGGGTTTGTCTGAATATCAGTTAGTTTGACAAAACTTTATTAAGTTTTAATAGATATCATTATATTTTTCTAACTTCATAAGCTTCCAAACTTGGCATTATTCATAACATTTTCTTAAATTTTTAGGGATTTCTTTGTAGATTATCAAAAAAATCTTACTCAGCTAAATAATAATAGAAGTGATGATCTTTGCTCTTATCTCTTACCCCATGTTAGGTGGGGAGCATCACCACCAAGTACCAGGAATAGCAGAAAATGTAAATGAACCAGATAAGTCCTATAATCCAAGGGGCATTAAATAAGGGTTAGATGTGGAGTTAACTCTTTCTGCCTGGAAGCCAGTGCCCTTTATCATATTTCTTTATCATCCTTATCCTAAAGTTTCAATCTAAATGTCATCTCAACCATAAAGCTGGGTTTTATCCTCTTAGAAACTATTAGTTCATGGACATGAGGAATGAAGCCAAATTCATCACCATGTTTCTTTCTCCCTTACTCAATGATGAATTGTCCATTTGCTGCAGGGTTTTTATATGTGCTCCTAGCAGCCTAGGTTTCTAACTTCCAGAGCATACATATAGTATTAGCATTTTGTTTCAATGTGGAATCCATGAATATTGTCCTGTTCTTTTATCTCACAAATGATATATTTTTTTAATTTAACATCTTTATTGGAGTATAATTGCTTTACAATGTTAGTTTCTGCTTTATAACAAAGTGGATCAGCAACACATATAACCCCATATCTCCTCCCTCTTGCATCTCCCTCACACCCTCCCTATGCCACCCCTCTAGATAGTCACAATGCACCAAGCTGATCTCCCTGTGCTATGCAGCTGCTTCTCACTAGCTATCTATTTTACATTTGGTAGTATATATAAGTCAATGTCACTCTCTCACTTGGTCCCAGCTTACCCTTTCCCTTCGCCCTGTTGTCAAGTCCTTTTGCTACGTCTGTATCTTTATTCCTCTCATGACCCCAGGTTCTTCAGAATCATTTTTTTCCTTCTAGATTCCACGTATATATGTTAGCATACGGTATTTGTTTTTCTCTTTCCGACTTACTTCACTCTGTATGACAGACTCCAGGTTCATCCACTTCAATACAAATAAATCAATTTTGTTTCTTTTTATGGCTGAGTAATATTCCATTGCATATATGTGCCACATCCTCTTTATCCATTCATCTGTCAATGGACACTTAGGTGGCTTCCATGTCCTGGCTATTGTAAATAGAGCTGCAATGAACATTGTGGTACATGACTCTTTCTGAATTATGGTTTTCTCAGGGTATATGTCCAGTAGTGGGATTGCTGGGTCGTATGGTAGTTCTATTTTTAATTTTTAAAGGAAACTCCATACTGTTCTCCATAGTGGTTGTATCAAATTACATTCCCACCAACAGTGCAAGAGGGTTCCCTTTTCTCCACACCCTCACCAGCATTTATTGTTTGTAGATTTTTTATTATGGCCATTCTGACTGGTGTGAGGTGATACCTCATTATAGTTTTGATCTGTATTTCTCTAATGATTAGTGATGTTGAGCATTTTTAAATGTATTTGTTGGCAATCTGTATATCTTCTTTGGAGAAATGTCTGTTTAGGTCTTCTTCCCAGTTTTGTATTGAGTTGTTTGTTTTTTAGATATTGAGTTGCATGAGCTGCTTGTAAAGTTTGGAGGTTAATGCTTTGTCAGTTGCTTCATTTGCAAATATTTTCTCCCATTCTGAGGGTTGTCTTTTCATCTTATTTATGGATTCCGTTGCTGTGCGAAAGCTTTGAACTTTCATTAGGTCCCATTTATTTATATTTATCTTTTATTTCTATTTCTCTAGGAGGTAGTTCAAAAAGGATCTTGCTGTGATTTATGTAATAGAGTGTTCTATGTTTTCCTCTAAGAGTTGGATAGTGTCTGGCCTTACATTTAGGTATTTAATCCATTTTGAGTTTATTTTTGTGTATGGTGTTAGGGAGTGTTCTAATTTTGTTCATTTACTTGTAGCTGTCCAGTTTTCCCCACACCACTTATTGAAGAGGCTGTCTTTTCTCCATTGTATATCCTTGCCTCCTTTATCAAAAAAAATGTGACTATATGTGCATGGGTTTATCTTTGGGCTTTCTACCCTGTTCCATTGATCTATATTTCTATTTTTGTGCCAGTCCTATACTGTCTTGATTACAGTACCTTTGTAGTATAGTCTGAAGTCAGGGAGTCTGATTCCTCCAGCTCTATTTTTCTTTCTCAAGATTGCTTTGGATCTTCAGGGTTTTTTGTGTTTCCATAAAAATTCTGAAACTTTTTGTTCCAGTTCTGTGAAAAATGCCATTGGTAGTTTAATAGGGATTGCATTGAATCTGTAGATTGCTTTGGGTAGTAGAGTCATTTTCACAATGTTGATTCTTCTAATCAAGAACATGGTATATCTCTCCATCTGTTCATATCATGTTTCATTTATTTCATCAGTGTCTTATAGCTTTCTGAGTACAGGTCTTTTACCTCCTTAGGTAGGTTTATTCCTAGGTATCTTATTCTTTTTGTTGCAATGGTAAATGGGAGTGTTTCCTTAATTGCTCTTTCAGATTTTTCATCATTAGTGTATAAGAATGTAAGAGATTTCTGTGCATTAATTTTGTATCCTGCTACTATACCAAATTCATTGATTAGCTCTATTAAGTTTCTGGTACCATCTTCAGGATTCTCTATGTATAACATCATGTCATCTGCAAACAGTGACAACTTTACTTCTTCTTTTCAGATTTGGTTTCCTTTTATTTCTTTTTCTTCTCTGATTGCTATGGCTAAAACTTCCAGAACTATATTGAATAATAGTGGTGAGAGTGGACAATCTTGTTTTGTTTCTGATCTTAGTGGAAATGGTTTCAGTTTTATGGTATTGAGAATGATGTTGTCTGTGGCTTGTTCATACATGACCTTTATTATGTTGAGGTAAGTTCCCTCTATGACTACTTTCTGGAGGGTTTTTATCATAAACTAGTGTGGAATTTTGTCAAAAGCTTTTTCTGCATCTATTGAGAAGATTATATGGTTTTTCTCCTTCAATTTGTTAACATGGTTTATCACATTGATTGATTTGCACATATTGAAGAATATTTGCATTCCTGGGATAATCCACTTGATCATGGTGCATGAATCTTTTAATGTGCTGTTGAATTCTGTTTGCTAGTATTTTGTTGAGGATTTTTACAACTATGTTCATCCAGTGATATTGACCTGTTGTTTTCTTTCTTTGTGACATCTTTGTCTGGTTTTGGTGTCAGGGTGATGGACGCCTTGTAGAATGAATTTGGTAGTGTTCTTCCCCCTGCTATATTTTGAAGAGTTTGAGAAGGGTAGGTGTGATCTCTACTCTAAATGTTGATAGAATTCACCTGTGAAGCCATCTGGTCCTGGACTTTTGTTTGTTGGAAGAGTTTTAATCACAGTCTTCATTTCAGTGCTTCTGATTTGTCTGTTTATATTTTCTATTTCTTCCTGGTTCAGTCTCAGAAGGTTGTGCTTTTCTAAGAATTTGTCCATTTCTTCCAGGTTGTCCATTTTATTGGCATATAGTTGCTTGTAGTAATCTCTCATGATCTTTTGTATTTCTGCAGTGTCAGTTTTTACTTCTCCTTTTTCATTTCTAATTCTATTGATTTGAATCTTCTCCCTTTTTTTTCTTGATGAGCCTGGTTAATGGTTTATCAATTTTGTTTATTTTCTCAAAGAACCAGCTTTAGTTTTATTTACGTTTATTATTGTTTCCTTCATTTCTTTTTCATTTATTTCTTATCTGAAATTTATGATTTCTTTCCTTCTGCTAACTTTGGGATTTGTTTCCTCTTCTTTCTCTAATTGCCTTAGGTGCAAGTTTAGGTTGCTCATTTGAGATGTTTCTTGTTTCTTGAGGTAGGATTGTATTTCTGTAAACTTCCCTGTTTGAAATGTTTTTGCTGCATCCTGTAGGTTTTGGGTCTTCGTGTTTTCATTGTCATTTGTTTCTAAGTATTTTTTGATTTCTTCTTTGATTTCTTCAGTCATCTCTTGGTTTTTAAGTAATGTATTGTTTAGCCTCCATGTGTTTGTATTTTTTACAGATTTTTTTCCTGTAATTAATATGTAGTCTCATAGTATTGTGGTCAGAAAAGATACTTGATATGATATCAATTTTCTTAAATGTACTGAGGCTTGATTTGTGACCCAAGATGTGATCTGTCTTGGAGAATGTTCCATGAGCTCCTCAGAAGAAAGTGTATTCTGTTGTTTGTGGATGGAATGTCTTATAAATATCAATTAAGTCCATCTTGTTTAATGTATCATTTAAAGCTTCTGTTTCCTTATTTATTTTCATTTTGGATGACCTGTCCATTGGTGAAAGTGGTGTGTTAAAATCCCCTAGTATGATTTGTTACTGTTGATTTCACCTTTTATGGTTGTTAACATTTGTCTTATGTATTGAGGTGCTCCTATTTTGGGTGCATAAATATTTACAATTGTTATATCTTCTTCTTGGATTCCATTGATTATTATGTAATGTCCTTCTTTGTCTCTTGTAATAGTCTATTTTCTTATATGATAATTTTATGCATATTCGTTTGCTGTTGGTCTTTTCCACTCTTCTGCCATTTCCATGATAATAGCAACAAGTTCATTTTGATCACCATTGTATATCTTTCACCTGACACAACATCTTGCTTATAAAGGCTCAATAAATACAATGTTTGCTAAATGGGCGAACTTAGGCTCAGGACGATGATATCTTGCAAGGACAGAAGGTAAGGAACAATCCATTATGGATCAAAATGCTTAACAAAAATATGTTGAGATATGTGCATGTATCCACTTTCTCTCATATCTAACTGTTCTTCAAACAGACAGCTAAGTCCTTTGCAAATCTTTATCTAGGGTATTTATTTTTTTAAGGCTGGAAATCATAGTAGCTTAAAATCAAGGAACCATGGGACTCTTCCAAGCTTTTTTAAAAGCTAAGTCCAGAGATATGCATCTTATCTATATAAGGCCCTTATCCAAAGCATAGAATGCTTTCCGTTTTTCTCCATCCTGAATTCCCCTCAGGGCACACCATGTGTAGTGGAGGTAGGCAGCTGTAGTGGCAGATGGCTTGATCCTTGGAGAACTGAAATTGTGGGCAACATTCTTTGTTTATTAGAATGGCAGGCAACATACCCTTTGCATAGTAACCTTCAGATTTGAGGGGCCTTGAATGAGGTGACTTGAACCAAGAGGATATCAACTCCCTGCTCCGATTTTCCACCTCTGAATTTTTTTAGTAGATCATGCACATACTGACAAATAAGAACTCTGATAGGTTTCTAAGTCAGGCAGAGAAAGATAGATTGTCCAACATAAACAGTATCATCAAAAATATTACCATCTGTAGATGAGACACACAGTATTATATACCTACAGCTATTGCCTAATCATAGTGAGTTACCATTTCAATCAATTTTAAAGTCCTTTTATCTTACAAACCCCAATGCTTCCACTGATAAGTTTTGTTTTAAAATATTCATTTTGAAAGTTACTTCTTTTAACAACTATTATGACATATGTATTCTTATCATAAAGCTTAAATTTAGAACTGTGATCTTTCTTTGGGCCTTGGTTTATGTTCTAACTATTTTATTGTATGTTTAATGGAAATTACAAAGATATTTTGTTTACCTGGATATATGAATCTCTCTTTGTGCATGTGTATAAGAGAGACCTTATATGAACTGTGCAACCTGAAAAAAACACTATTAAAATAAAAACTCCACTAGAAAAACCATTCACACTCAGTTCAGTTTTCTTGTCTTTAGATGACTTATTTGACTCTATGAAATCCTCATGTTTATTCTATTCAGTACAATAACATTTCCTTTTACTTAAAACTTCTCTGTTAAGGCATGAACAACTTTTGTACTGGATAGTCTTATTTTGCCCTTTAGAATCCCCTCTTCTAAGTCTGTGACCCTGAGGTTCTTACTCTACATGTTTTTTCATGAATCATCTGGGAAATATTCCAAGAGTATTGAAGCACAGCCAGGAAGCTGAGGAAATGTTGAAGAGAGCTGGAGAAAAACTGCTGGGAGGGTCAGAAGAATGTCAGAGAAGGTCGGGAAACATCAAACCCAGGAAGACTCTAAACACATGCCCTTAGGTCAATATCATGTCACAGCCAAAACTTCAAAAATATCAAGGTTAGAAAAGCTACTTTGCATCACTTTTTCTATCACTCTTCATTAGTTTTTTGGTTTTTTTTTTTAACATTTACTGTTAAGGAGATAAATAGTACAACAATAGAAATATATTAGCAATAATACTATGGCTCAGATTAACAATGACTATTTAATAACGAGCATAATAGCTACTAATTGTCGAGAGTTGTCTGTTAGAAGCTCTGTATTGATCACTGCACATACTTAAGCTCGTATGATCCCCATAAAAAATTTGTGGTATTATTATCTCATTTTGCTGATGCAGAATCAGAGATTAAAATAACTTATGTTAGTTTGAGAAGTTCACTCAGCCATTGAGTGAAATTCAGAACCAGATGTACCTGACCCCAAAGTTCCTTAATTGTGTTATGGCAATGACTTTTGCAATTGTCTAAATGCTGTGAGTGTATATAGTTACTAAATTAACTGTAAGTTTACTTTTATTTTTCTTTCCTCTTATAAGCCAAATTTCAGGACAAAAAAAAGTCAACTTATTCTCGCTTATTAAAGGTATACCTAATATTTTTAATCCAATATATATCATCTTGTAGAAAGACTTTATATTATCCTTGTTGTAATCAAGTTTTTCACGTTTACCAAATTAAAATAGTCTTATCTCTGAAAATAATGTTAAATTTTACTGTTTAAGATTATTTTAAAATTGGAAATTTTATTTTTGTTATAATTGTTATTAAAATATTCAACTGTTATCAACAGTTACTAACAAAGAGGACCCATGAGATTTATTTATTTATTTATTTATTTAACATCTTTATTGGAGTATAATTGCTTTACAATGGTGTGTTATTTGCTGCTTTATAACAAAGTGAATCAGTTATACATATACATATGTTCCCTATCTCTTCCCTCTTGCGTCTCCCTCACTACCACCCTCCCTATCCCACACCACTAGGTGGTCACAAAGCACCAAGCTGATCTCCCTGTGCTATGCAGCTGCTTTCCACTAGCTACCTATTTTACGTTTGGTAGTGTATATATGTCCATGCCACTCTCTCACTTTGTCACAGCTTACCCTTCCCCCTCCCCATATCCTCAAGTCCATGCTCTAGGAGGTCTGTGTCTTTATTCCCATCTTACCCCTAGGTTCTTCATGACCTTTTGGGTTTTTTTTTCTTAGATTCCATATATATGTGTTAACATACGGTATTTGTTTTTCTCTTTCTGACTTACTTCACTCTGTATGACAGACTCTAAGTCCATCCACCTCACTACAAATAACTTAATTTCTTTTCTTTTTATGGCTGAGTAATATTCTATTGTATATATGTGCCACATATTCTTTATCCATTCATCTGTTGATGGACCCAGGTGGCTTCCATGTCCTGGCTATTGTAAATAGAGCTATAATGAACATTTTGGTACATGACTCTTTTTGAATTATGATTTTCTCAGGGTATGTGCCCAGTAGTAGAATTGCTGGGTTGTAAGGTAGTTCTATTTGTCGTATTTTAAGGAACATCCATAGTGGATGTATCAATTTAAATTCCCACCAACAGTGCAAGAGTGTTCCCTTTATTCCACAACCCCTCCAGCATTTATTGTTTCTAGATTTTTTGACGATGGCCATTCTGACCGGTGTCAGATGATATCTCATTGTAGTTATTTATTTTTCTTTCTTTTTTTTTTTTTTTTGCGATACGTGGGACTCTCACTTTTGTGGCCTCTCCCATAGTGGAGCACAGGCTCCGGACATACAGGTTCAGTGGCCATGGCTCATGGGCCCAGCCATTCCATGGCACGTGGGATCTTCCGGGACTGAGGCACAAACCTGTATACCCTGCATAGGCAGGCGGACTCTCAACAACTGCACCACCAGGGAAGTCATTGTAATTTTGATTTGCATTTCTCTAATGATTCATGATGTTGAGTATTCTTTCATGTGTTTGTTGGCAATCTGTATATCTTCTTTGGAAAAATGTCTATTTAGGTCTTCTGCCCATTTTTGGATTGACTTGCTTGTTCTTTTGTTATTGAGCTGCATGAGCTGCTTGTAAATTTTGGAGATTAAGCCTTTGTCAGTTGCTTCATTGGCAAATGTTTTCTCCCATTCTGAGGGTTGTCTTTTCATCTTGTTTATGGTTTCCTTTGCTGTGCAAAAGCTTTGAAGTTTCATTAGGTCCCATTTGTTTATTTTTGTGTTTTTTTCTTCCATTTCTCTAGGAGGTGGGTCAAAAAGTATCTTTCTGTGATTTATGTCATAGAGTGTTCTGTCTATGTTTTCCTCTAACAGTTTGATAGTGTCTGCCCTTACAGTTAAGTCTTTAATCCATTTTGAGTTCATTTTTGTGTATGGTGTTAGAGAGTGTTCTAATTTCATACTTTTATATAAAGCTGTCCAGTTTTCCCAGCACCAATTATTGAAGAGGCTGTATTTTCTCCATTGTATATTCTTGATTCCTTTATCAATGATAAGGTGATCATATGTGCATGGGTTTATCTTTGGGCTTTCTATCTTTTTCCATTGATCTATATTTGTTTTTGTGCCAGTACCATACTGTCTTGATTACTGTAGCTTAGTAGTACAGTCTAAAGTCAGGGAGCCTGATTCCTCCAGCTCCATTTTTCTTTCTCAAGATTGTTTTGGCTATTCGGGGTCTATTGTGTTTCCCTACAAATTCTGAAATTTTTTTGCTCTACTTCTGTGAAAAATGTCAGTGGTAGTTTGATAGGGATTGCATTGAATCTGTAGATGGCTTTGGGTAGTAGAGTCATTTTCACTAGGTTGATTCTTCCAATCCAAGAAGATGCTATATCTCTCCATCTATTTGTATCACCTTTAATTTCTTTCATCAGTGTCTTATAATTTTCCACATACAGGTCTTTTGTCTCCTTAGGTAGGTTTATTCCTAGATATTTTAATCTTTTTATTGCAGTGGTAAATGGGAGTGTTTTCTTAATTTCACTTTCAGATTTTTCATAACTAGTGTATAAGAATGCCACAGATTTCTTTGCATTAATTTTGTATCCTGCTAGTTTACCAAATTCATTGATTAGCTCTAGTAGATTTCTGGTAGCACCTTTAGGATTCTCTACGTATAGTATCATGTCATCTGCAAACAGTGACAGATTTACTTCTCCTTTTCTGATTTGGATTCCCTTTATTTCTTTTTTTTCTCTGATTGCTGTGGCTAAAACTTCCAAAATCTATGTTGAATAAGAGTGGTAAGAGCGGGCAACCTTATCTTGTTCCTGATCTTAGTGAGAATGGTTTCAGTTTTTCACCATTGTGGACGATGTTGGCTGTGGGTTTGTCATATATGACCTTTATTATTTGAGGAAAGTTCCCTTTATGCCTACTTTCTGCAGGGTTTTATCATAAATGGGGGTTTAATTTTGTCAAAATTTTTCTCTTCATCTATTGAGATGATCATATGGTTTTTCTCCTTCAATTTGTTAATATGGTGTATCACGTTGATTGATTTGCGTATATTGAAGAATCCTTGCATTCTTGAAATAAGCCCCACTTGATCATGGTGTATGATCCTTTTAATGTGCTGTTGGATTCTGTTTGCTAGTATTTTTTTGAGGATTTTTGCGTCTATGTTCATCAGTGATATGGGCCTGTAGTTTTCTTTCTTTGTGACATCTTTGTTTGGTTTTGGGATCAGGGTGATAGTGGTCTCGTAAAATGAGTTTGGGAGTGTTCCTCCCCCTGCTTATTTTGGAAGAATTTGTGAAGAATAGGTGTTAACTCTTCTCTAATATTTGATAGAATTCGCCTGTAAAGCCATCTGGTCCTGGGCTTTTGTTTGTTGGAAGAGTTTTAATCACAGTTTCAATTTCAGTGCTTGTGATTGGTTTGTTCGTATTTTCTATTTCTTCCTGTTCAGTGTCAGCAGTTTGTGTATTTCTAAGAATTTATCAATTTCTTCCAGGTTGTCCATTTAATTGACAGAGTTGCTTGTAATAATTTCTCATAACCCTTTGCATTTCTACAGTGTCATTTGTTACTTCTCCTTTTTCATTTCTAATTCTATTGACTTGAGTCTTCTCCCTTATTTTCTTGATGAGTCTGGCTAATGATTTATCAATTTTGTTTTTGTTTTCAAAGAACCAGCTTTTACTTTTATTGATCTTTGCTATCAGTTCCTTCATTTCTTTTTCATTTATTTCTTATCTGATTTTTATGATTTCTTTTGTCTGCTAACTTTGGGTTTTTTTGTTCTTCTTTCTCTAATTGCTTTATGTGCAATGTTAGGTTGTTTATTCGAGATGTTTCCTGGTTCTTAAGGTAGGATTGTATTGCTATAGACTTCCCTCTTAGAACTGCTTTTGTTGCATCCCGTAGGTTTTGGGTCATCATATCTCCATTGTCATTTGTTTCTATGTATTTTTTGATTTCCTCTTTGAATTCTTCAGTGATCACTTCATTATTAAGTATTGTATTGTTTAGCTTTCATATGTTTGTATTTTTTACACAACTTTTCCTATAATTGATAAGTAGTCTCATAGTGTTCTGGTCTGAAAAGATACTTGATACGATTTCAATTTTCTTAAATTTACCAGGACTAGATTTGTGACCCAGGATATGATCTATCCTGGAGAATGTTCCATGAGCACTTGAGAAAAATGTGTATTCTGTTGTTTTTGGATGGAATGTCCTATAAATATCAATTAAGTCTATCTTGTTTAATGTATCAGTTAAAGCTTGTGCTTCCTTTTTTATTTTCATTTTGAATGATCTGTCCATTGGTGAAAGTGGGGTGTTAAAGTCCCCTACTATGATTGTGTTACTGTCAATTTCCCCTTTTATGGTTGTTAGTATTTGCCTTATGTATTGAGGTCCTCCTATGTGGGATGCATAAATATTTACAATTGTTACGTCTTCTTCTTGGATTGATTCCTTGATCATATGTAGTGTCATTCTTTGTCTCTTGTAATAGTCTTTATTTTAAATTGTATTTTGTCTGATATGAGAATTGCTACTCCAGGTTTCTTCTGATTTCCATCTGCATGGAATATCTTTTTCCATCCCCTCACTTTCAGTCTGTATGTGTCCCTAGGTCTGAAGTAGGTCTCTTGTAGACAGCATACATACGGGTCTTGTTTTTGTATCCATTCAGCCAGTTTGTGTTTTTTGGTGGGAGTATTTAATCCATTTACATTAAAGGTAATTATCGATATGTCTGTTCCTAATCCCATTTTCTTAATTGTTTTGAGTTCGTTATTGTAGGTCTTTTCCTTCTCTTGTGTTTCTTGCCTAGAGAAGTTCCTTTAGCATTGGTTGTAAAGTTGGTTTGGAGGTGCTGAACTCTCTCAACTTTTGCTTGTCTGTAACGGTTTTAATTTCTCCATCAAATCTGAATGAGATCCTTGCTGGGTAGAGTAATCTGGGTTGCCGGTTTTTCTCCTTCGTCACTTTAAATATGTCCTGCCAGTCCCTTCTGGCTTGCAGAGTTTCTGCTGAAAGATCAGCTGTTAACCTTATGGGGATTCCCTTGTTTGTTATTTTTCCCTTGCTGTTTTTAATATGTTTTCTTTGTATTAACATTTGATAGTTTGAATAATATGTGTCTTGGCATCTCTCTCCTTGGATTTATCCTGTATGGGACTCTCTGTGCTTCCTGGACTTGATTAACTATTTCCTTTCCCCTATAAGGGAAGTATTCAACTATAATCTCTTCAAATATTTTCTCAGTCCCTTTCTTTTCCTCTTCTCCTTATGGGACCCCTAGAATTCGTATGTTGGTGAATTTAATGTTGTCCCAGAGGTCTCTGAGACTGTCCTGAGTTCTTTTCATTACTTTTTTTCTTTATTCTGCTCTGCAGTTGCTATTTCCACTATTTTATCTTCCAGATCACTTATCCATTCTTCTGCCTCAGTTATTCTGCTATTGATCCCTTATAGAGTATTTTCAATTTCATTTATTGTGTTGTTCATCGTTGTTTGTTTCCTCTTTATTTCTTTTGGGTCCTTGTTAAACGTTTCTTGCATTTTCTCTCTTCTATTTCCAAGATTTTGGATCATCTTTACTATCATTATTCTGAATTATTTTTCAGGTAGACTGCCTATTTCCTCTTCATTTTTTAGGTCTGGTGGGTTTTTACGTTGCTCCTTCATCTTCTGTTTGGTTTTCTGTCTTCTCATTTTGCTTATCTTACTGTTTTTGTGGTCCCTTTTTGCAGGTTGCAGGTTCGTAGTTCCCAGTGTTTTTGGTGTCTGTCCTCAGTGGCTAAGGTTCATTCAGTGGATTGTGTAGGTTTCTTGGTGGAGGAGACTAGTGCCTGTGTTCTGGTGGATGAGGCTGGATCTTGTCTTTCTGATGTGCAGGTGCATGTCTGGTGGTGTGTTTTCACGTGTCTGTGGTCTTATTATAATTTAATGCAGCTTGTCTGCTAATGGATGGGGCTGTGTTCCGGTTTTGCAAGTTGTTTGGCGTAGGGTGTCCATCACTGTAGCTTGCTGTTCGTTGAGTGAAGCTGGGTGTTGTTGTTGAGATGGAGATCTCTGGAACATTTTTGCCGTCTGATATTACGTGGAGCTGGGAGGTCTCTTGTGGACCAGGGTCCTGGAGTTGCCTCTCCCACTTCAGTGGCACAGCCCTGATGCCTGGCTGGAGCACCAAGAGACTGTCCTCCATACTGCTCAGACTAAAAGGGAGAACAAATGAAAGAAAGAAAGAAAGAAAGAAAGAAAGAAAGAAAGAAAGAAAGAAAGAAAGAATGAAACAAAGAAAGAAGGAAGAAAGAAAGAAAGAAGAAAGAAAGAAAGAGGATAAAGTAAAATAAAGTAATATAAAATAAAGTTATTAAAATAAAAATTTAAAAATAATTATTAAGAAAAAAATTTTAATAAGTAAAAAAAAGAAAAAAAAATGGACGGACAGAACCCTAGGACAAATGGTGAAATCAAAGCTATACAGACAGAATCTCACACAGAAGCATGTACATACACACTCACAAAAAGAGGAAAAGGAGAAAAAAGTAATCTATCTTGTTCCCAGAGTCCACCTCCTCAATTTGGGATGATTGTTTGTCTATTCAGGTATTCCACAGATGCAGGGTACATCAAGTTGATTGTGGAGCTTTAATCCACTGCTCCTGTGGCTGCTGGGAGGGATTTCCCTTTCTAATCTTTGATCACACAGCTCCCGGGGTTCAGCTTTGGACTTGGCCCCACCTCTGTGTGTAGGTCACCTGAGGGCGTCTGTTATTTGCTTAGACAGGACGGGGTTAAAGGAGCAGCTCATTCAGGGCTCTGGCTCACTCAGGCCAGGAGGAGGGAGGGGTACAGATTGTGGGGCGAGCCTGAGGCGGCAGAAGCCAGCGTGACATTACACCAGACTGAGGCGCGCTACACGTTCTCCAGGGAAGTTGTCCCTGGATTACAGGACCCTGACAGTGGTGGGCTGCACAGGCTCCTGGGAGGGGAGGTGTGGATAGTGACCTGTGCTCACACACAGGCTTCTCGGTGGTTGCAGCAGAAGCCTTAGCGTCTCATGCTCGACTCTGGGGTCCGCACTGATAGCCACAGCTCACGCCTGTCTCTGGAACTCCTTTAAGCAGCACTCTTAATCCCCTCTCCTCGCACACCAGGAAACAAAGAGGCAAGAAAAAGTCTCTTGTCTCTTCAGCAGCTCCAGACTTTTCCCGGACTCCCTCCCGGCTAGCCGTGGAGCCACCTTTAGGCTGTGTTCACACAGTCAACACCAGTCCTCTCCCTGCGATCCGACTGAAGCCCAAGCTTCAGCCCCCAGCCACCACCCGTCCTGGTGCGTGAGCAGACAAGCCTCTCGGGCTGGTGAGTGCTGGTTTGCACTGATCCTCTGTGGCGGAATCTCTTTGCTTTGCCCTCCGCACCCCTGTTTCTGCGCTCTCCTCCGTGGCTCTGAAGCTTCCCCCCTCCACTACCCACAGTCTCCGCCTGCGAAGGGGCTTCCTAGTGTGTGGATATCTTTTCTCCTTCACAACTCCCTCCCACTGGGGCAGGTCCCGTCCCTATTCTTTTGTCTCTGTTTATTCTATTTTTTTTTCTTTTTTGCCCTACCCAGGTACGTGGGGAGTTTCTGGCCTTTTGAGAGGTCTGAGGTCTTCTGCCAGTGTTCAGTGGGTGTTCTATAGGAGCAGTTCCACGTATAGATGTATTTCTGATGTATCTGTGGGGAGAAAGGTGATGTCCACATCTTACTCTTCGGCCATCTTCTCCTGTCTCTCTCCCATGAGATTTATATGATGGAAAAAGATAGTCTATCCAACTATAGATTCACAAATGACATGGGTCATAAAAATTGACATTAATATAAACAGAACTGTGCCTTTGAGCAATGAGATTTATGAATTTAAGAAAAGTTCTATTCTGATCTTTAGTAGATCTCCTTATATTGCTGAAATAGCATGGGATCATATTTATACTAGTTGCACTTGTATTACTGAAACATAATTTTAAATTTGTAAACCGTTATATCCTATCTTTAATTGATGAATGTATCATTTCTTGAAGTTGTATGTGTTGAAGTAGCTGTGAAACAGCATAAAATTTTTATAAATAAATTGCCCATCAATATGATTTGATTTCTTTAAATGATATTTGATTTCAGTTTAATTTAAAGCTACTCAGTATGTACTTTATTCCATATACTATGGCATTTCTAGGGGAAAGGGGCAAATAATTTATGGTACTTGCCTCTAAAATTCTTTTATCCTAAATGAAAGACAGGTGCTAAATAAGTTCTTTTCAGTAATGAATTACATGATCATATAGAGTCTACAAGAAGCATTAATACATGGTAAGGGGGAGGAACTTAATTATAGGAATTTGGATCACTCACTAGCTGCCCTTCAGAATAAACTGAAAACATGTATCTATTGCTGTTTTTCAGATTCTATGCACAACTGGCTGTACTGATACTGTTATTTACATTCCATAATATTTTTATTTCTTAAGACCAGACTGACAAAATTATTTAATCTGTTCCCTGTAGTAACAGACCTTAAAATAGATTTTTGTACACTTTGAGGGGAATATATCCATTATATCTACTACTAAAACCCTGGTACCTATCACAGTGTCTAGATAAAGCCTGTGTCAGGAGATACTTTCTGAATGGATAAAGGAAGGAGTGAATTGAAACTGTTAAGATAATAGTCTTACCCAAAATGCATTGGAAGTGCTTATATCGTGAAATACTTCTAGTGTGCAGAGTTTCCTCTTATTCCTTTGAATCATTAAAAAAAAAAAAAAAAAAAAACCAGAAGATGGCGGAAGTGTAAGACGCGGAGATCACCTTCTTCCCCACAGATACACCAGAAATACATCTACACGTGGAACTGCTCCTATAGAACACCCACTGAAGGCTGGCATAAGACCTCAGACCTCCCAAAAGGCAATAAACTCCCCCACGTACCTGGGTAGGGCAAAGAAAAAGGAATAAATAGATACAAAATGATAGGGACGGAACCTGCACCAGTGGGAGGGAGCAGTGAAGGAGGAAAAGTTTCCACACACTAGGAAGCCCCTTCGCAGGCGGAGACGGCAGGTGACAGAGGGGGAAAGCTTCGGAGCTGTGAAGGAGAGCACAGCAACAGGGGTGCGGAGGGCAAAGCGGAGAGATTCCCACACAGAGGATCTGTGCAGACCAGCACTCACCAGCCCAAGAGGCTTGTCTGCTCACCCGCTAGGGTGGGCGGGGCTGGGAGCTGAGGCTCCAGCTTTGGTCAGAGTACAGGGAGAGGACTGGGGTTGGTGGCGTGAACACAGCCTGCAGGGGGTTAGTGCACCACAGCTAGCCGGGAGAGAGTCCGGGGAAAAGTCTGGACCTGCTGAAGAGGCAAGAGACTTTTTTTGCCTCTTTGTTTCCTGGTGCACGAGGACAGGGGATTAAGAGCACTGCTGAAAGGAGCTCCAGAGACAGGAGCGAGCCACGGCTAACTGCGCGGACCCTAGAGATGGGCATGAGACGCTAGGGCTGCTGCTGCAACCACCAAGAAGCCTGTGTGCGAGCACAGGTCACTATCCACATCCCCCTTCCGGAGAGCCTGTGCAGTCTGCCAATGCCAGGGTCCTGAGATCCAGGGACAACTTCCCCAGGAGAACTCACAGCACGCCTCAGGCTGGTGCAACGTCATGCCAGCTTCTGCCACCGAAGGCTTGCCCCACACTCCGTGCCCCTCCCTACCCCAGCCTAGGTGAGCCAGAGCCCCTGAAGCAGCTGCTCCTTTAACCCCGTCCTGTCTGAGCAAAGAACAGATGCCCTCAGGCGACCTACACACAGGGGCGGGACCAAATCCAAAGCTGAGCCCCATGAGCTGTGCAAACAAAGAGAAAGAGAAATCTCTCCCAGCAGCCTCAGAAGCAGCCAATTAAAGCTCCACAATCAACTTGATGTACCCTGCATCTGAGGAATACATGAATAGACAACAAATCATCCCAAATTGAGGAGGTGGAATTTGAGAGCAAGATTTACTAATTTTTTCCCCTTTTTCTCTTTTTGTGAGTGTGTATGTGTATGCTTCTATGTGAGATTTTGTCTGTATAGCTTTGCTGTCACCATTTGTCCTAGGGTTCTATCGGTCCACATTTTTTTTTCTTTAAAAAAAACCTTTTTTAAAAATTACTTTTTTAATAACTTTATTTTATCTTACTTTATTTTATTGTATCCTCTTTCTTCTTTCTTTCTTTCTTTTCTTTATTTCTTCCTTCCGTCCCTCCTTCCATCCTTCCTTCCTTCCTTCCCTCCTTCCTTTCTTCCTCCCTTTTTTTCTTTCTTTCCTCCTTTCTTTCTTTCATTCTTCTTACTTTTTCCTTCCTTTTATTCTGAGCCGTGTGGATGAACAGCTCCTGGTGCTACAGCCAGGAGTCAGTGCTGTGCCTCTGAGATGGGAGAGCCAACTTCAGGAAACTGGTCCACAAGAGACCTCCCAGCTCCACATAATATCATAAAGTGAAAATCTCCCAGAGATCTCCATCTCAACACCAGCACCCAGCTTCAATCAATGACCAGCAAGCTACAGTGCTGAATACCCTATGCCAAACTAGCAAGACAGAAACACAAACCCACCCATTAGCAGAGAGGCTGCCTGAAATCATAATAAGTCCACAGACACCCCAAAACACACCACCAGATGTGGACCTGCCCACCAGAAAGACAAGATCCAGCCTCATCCACCAGAGCACAGGCACTAGTCCCCTCCACCAGGAAGCCTACACAACCCACTGAAACAAATTTAGCCACTGGGGACAGACACCAAAAACAATGGGAACTACAAACCTGCAGCCTGCAAAAAGGAGACCCCAAACACAGTAAGATAAGCAAAATTAGAAGAGAGAAAAACACACAGAAGATGAAAGAGCAAGATAAAAACCCACCAGACCTAACAAATGAAGAGGAAATAGGCAGTCTACCTGAAAAATAATTCAGAATAATGACAGTAAAGATGATCCAAAATCTTGGAAATAGAATAGAGAAAATGTAAGAAACATTTAACAAGGACCTAGAAGAACTAAAGATGAAACAAGCAATGATGAACAACAAAATAAATGATATTAAAAGTACTCTAGATGGGATCAATAGCAGAATAACTGAGGCAGAAAAACGGGTAAGTGACCTGGAAGATGAAATAGTGGAAATAACTACTGCAGAGAAGAATAAAGAAAAAAGAATTCAAAGAACTGAGGACCGTATCAGAGACCTCTGGGACAACATCAAACACACCAACATTCGAATTATAGGGCTTCCAGAAAACGAAGAGAAAAAGAAAGGGACTGAGAAAATATTTGAAGAGATTATAGTTGAAAACTTCCCTAATATGGGAAAGGAAATAATTAATCAAGTCCAGGAAGCACAGAGAGTCTCATACAGGATAAATCCAGGGATAAAGATGTCAAGACACATATTAATCAAACTATCAAAAATTAATACAAAGAAAACATATTAAAAACAGCAAGGGAAAAACAACAAATAACACATAAGGTTAACAGCTGATCTTTCTGCAGAAACTCTGCAAACTCTTCTCTCCCCAGAAGGGACTGGCAGGACATATTTAAAGTGATGAAGGACAAAAATGTACAACCAAGATTACTTTACCCAGCAAGGATCTCATTCAGATTTGATAGAGAAATTAAAACCTTTACAGACAAGCCAAAGCTGAGAGAGTTCAGCACCACCAAATCAGATTTATAACAAATGCTAAAGGACCTTCTCTATTCAAGAAACAAAAGAGAAGGAAAGGACCTACAATAACAAACCCAAAACAATTAAGAAAATGGGATTAGGAACATACATATTGATAATCACCTTAAATGTAAATGATTAAATGCTCCCACCAAAGGACACAAACTGGCTGAATGGATACAAAAACAAGACCCATATGTATGCTGTCTACAAGAAACCCACTTAAGACCTAGAGACACATACAGACTGAAAGTGAGGGGATGGAAAAAGATATTCCATGCAAATGAAAACCAAAAGAAAGCTGGAGTCGCAATTTTCATATCACAAAAAGTAGACTTTAAAATAAGGACTATTAGAAGAGAAAAAGAAGGACACCACATAATGATCAAGGGATCAATCCAAGAAGAAGATATAACAATTGTAAATATTTATGGACCCAACATAGGAGTACCTCAATACATAAGGCAAATACTAACAGCCATAAAAGAGGAAATTTACAGTAACACATTCATAGTAGGGGACTTTAACACCCCACTCTCCCCAATGGACAGATTATACAAAATGAAAATAAATAAGGAAACACAAACTTTAAATGATATATTAAACAAAATGGACTTCATATATATTTATAGGACATTCCATCCAAAAACAACAGAGTACATAGTTTTCTCAAGTGCTCATGGAACATTCTCCAGGATAGATCATATCTTGGGTCACAAATCAAGCCTTGGTAAATTTAAGAAAATTGAAATCATATCAAGTATCTTTTCTGACCAGAGCGCTATGAGACTAGATATCAATTACAGGAAAGGATCTGTAAAAAATACAAACACATGGAGGCTAAACAATACACTACTTAATAACGAAGTGATCACTTAAAAATCAAAGAGGAAATAAAAAAAAATACCTGGAAACAAATGACAATGGAGAAACAGTGACCCAAAACCTATGGGATGCAACAAAAACAGTTCTAAGAGGGAAGTTTATAGCAATACAATCCTTCCTTAAGAAACAGGAAACATCTCGAATAAACAACTTAACCTTGCACCTATAACAATAAGTGAAAGAAGAACAAAAAAAGCCCAAAGTTAGCAGAAAGAGAGAAATCATAAATATCAGATCAGAAATAAATGAAAAACAAATAAAGGAAACTTTAGCAAAGATCAATAAAACTAAAAGCTGGGTCTTTGAGAAGATAAAAAAAATTCGTAAACCATTAGCCGAACTCATCAAGAAAAAAAGGGTTAAGACTCAAATCAATAGAATTAGAAATGAAAAAGGAGAAGTAACAACTGACACTGCAGAAATACAAAAGATCAAGAGAAATTACTACAAGCAACTCTATGCCAATAAAATGGACAACCTGGAAGAAATGGACAAATTCTTAGAAAAGCACAATGTGCCAAGAATGAATCAGGAAGAAATACAAAATATGAACAGAACAATCGCAACACTGAAATTGAAACTGTGCTTAAAAATCTTCCAACAAACAAAAGCCCAGAACCAGATGGCTGCACAGGCAAATTCTATGAAACATTTAGAGAAGAGCTAACACCTATCCTTCTCAAACTCTTCCAAGATATAACAGAGGGAGGAACACTCCCAAACTCATTCTGCGAGGCCACCATCACCCTGATACCAAAACCAGACAAGGATGTGACAAAGAAAGGAAACTACAGGCCAATATCACTGATGAACATAGATGCAAAAATCCTCAACAAAACACTAGCAAAGAGAATCCAACAACAGATTAAAAGGATCATACACCATGATCAAGTGGGGTTTATTCGAGGAATGCAAGGATTCTTCAATATACGCAAATCAATCAACGTGATACACCATATTAATAAATTGATGGAGAAAAACCGTGCGATCATCTCAATAGATGCAGAGAAAGCTTTTGACAAAATTCAACAGCCATTTATGATAAAAACCCTGCAGAAACTAGGCATAGAGGGAACTTTCCTCAACATGATAAAGGTCATATATGACAAACCCACAGCCAACATCATCCTCAATGGTGTATAACTGAAAGCATTTCCACTAAGTTCAGGAAAAAGACAAGGTTGCCCACTCTCACTACTCTTAGTCAACATAGGTATGGAATTTTTAGCCACAGAAATCAGAGAAGAAAAGGAAATAAAAGGAATCCAAATCAGAAAAGAAGTAAAGCTATCATTGTTTGCAGATGACATGATACTACATATAGAGAATCCTAAAGATGCTACCAGAAAACTACTAGAGCTAATCAATGAATTTGGTAAAGTAGCAGGATACAAAATTAATGCACAGAAATCTCTGGCATTCCTAAACACTAATGATGAAAAATCTGAAGGTGAAACTAAAAAAACACTCTCATTTACCATTGCCACAAAAAGAATAAAATATAAGGAATAAACCTACCTAAGGAGACAAAAGACCTGTATGCAGAAAATTATAAGACACTGATGAAAGAAATTAAAGATGACACAAACAGATGGAGAGATATACCATGTTCTTAGATTGGAAGAATCATCATGGTGAAATGACTCTCCTACCCAAAGCAATCTACAGATTCAATGCCATTCTTATCAAACTACCACTGGCATTTTTCACAGAACTAGAAGAAAAAAATTCACAATTTTTATGGAAACACAAAAGACCCTGAGTAGCCAAAGCAATCTTGAGATTGAAAAACGGAGCTGGAGGAATCAGGCTCCCTGACTTCAGACAATACTACAAAGCTACAGTAATCAAGAGAGTATGGTACTGGCACAAAAACAGAAATATAGATCCGTGGAACAGGATAGAAATCCCAGAGATAAACCCACACATATATGGTCACATTATCTTTGATAAAGGAGGCAGGAATGTTCAGTGGAGAAAGGACAGCCTCTTCAATAAGTGGTGCTTGGAAAACTGGGCAGTCACCTGTAAAAGTATGAAATTAGATCACTCCCTAACACCATACACAAAAATAAGCTCAAAATTGATTAAAGACAGAAATATAAGCCCAGAAACTATCAAACTGTTAGAGGAAAACATAGACAGAACACTCTATGACATAAATGACAGCAAGATCCTTTTTGACCCACCTCCCAGAGAAATGGAAATAAAAACAAAAATAAACAAATGGGACCTACTGAAACTTCAAAGCTTTTGCACAGCAAAGGAAACCATAAACAAGACCAAAAGACAACCCTCAGAATGGAGAAAATATTTGCAAATGAAGCAACCGACAAAGGATTAATTTCCAAAATTTACAAGCAGCTCATGCAGCTCAATAACAAAAAAACAAGCAACCCAATCCAAAAATGGGCAGAAGACCTAAACAGACATTTCTCCAAAGAAGATATACAGACTGCCAACAAACACGTGAAAGAATGCTCAATGTCATTTATCATTAGAGAAATGCAAATCAAAACTACAATGAGATATCACCTCACACCAGTCAGAATGGCCATCATCAAAAAATCTAGAAACAATCAATGCCGGAGAGGGTATGGAGAAAAGGGAACACTCTTGCACTTATGGTGGGAATGTGAGTTGGTACAGCCACTATGGAGAACAGTATGGATGTTCCTTAAAAAACTACAAATAGAACTACCATATGACCCAGCAATCCCACCACTGGGCATATACCCTGAGAAAACCATAATTCAAAAAGAGTCATGTACCAAAATGTTCATTGCAGCTCTATTTACAATAGCCAGGAGATGGAAACAACCTAAGTGTCCATCATTGGATGAATGGATAAAGAAGATGTGGCACATATATAAAATGGATTATTACTCAGCCATAAAAAGAAATGAAATTGAGCTATTTGTAATGAGGTGGATGGACCTAGAGTCTGTCATACTGTGTGAAGTAAGTCAGGAAGAGAAAGACAAATACCGTGTGCTAACACATATATATGGAATTTAAGAAAAAAAATGTCATGAAGAACTTAGGGGTAAGACAGGAATAAAGACACAGACCTACTTGAGAATGGACTTGAGGAGATTGCAAGGGGGAAGGGTAAGCTGTGACAAAGTGAGAGGGTAGCATGGACATATATACACTACCAAATGTAAAATAGATAGCTAGTGGGAAGCAGCTGCATAGCACAGGGAGATCAGCTCAGTGCTCTGTGACCACCTAGAGGGGTGGGATAGGGAGGGTGGGAGGGAGGCAGATGCAAGAGGGAAGACATATGGGAACATATGTATATGTATAACTGATTCATTTTGTTATAAAGCAGAAACTAGCACACCATTGTAAAGCAATTATACTCCAATAATGATGTAAAAAAAAAAAGACCAACACTTTAATATTGATATGGGTAAAGTTATTATATTAATCTATAAAAAGCTCAAATTAAAATGGGGAAAATCACTAAGCATGTGTAAACATAGTAAGTGACGAATGATTTGACAGACTTTAAAATTCTACAGAACTATTGAAGATTTTACTTGCATGATATGTTTAAACACATTCTACATATCAGAGGACTGAAGAAAAACAGTGCACTCTGTACACATTTAAGCAAACACTTTTACAATACCCAGAGCCAAAGATATATTTTACGAAGGGCATGAGCCATTTCTAGAGGTGGGAAAGAATGATAAACGCAAATTTTTTCCTGTTTTTTTCTTGACATCTCAACCAGTAGAATAATACAGATCATTGGTAATGGCTTGAATTTGAATTATGAGGCTCACTTTGCTCCAGGCACACAGGCTTTTGTTTTGTTTCTCTAAGTCTAGTTTTCCCTTACTTCTAAACAATTGTATACAATTCTGTGAGAAAACTCTCTCTTGATCCTTTCGCTGATTGAACTATACTTTTCCTCCAGATGTCAAGACAAATATAACCAACTAAGGAAAAATTCCCTGATCACTCAGCTCTTCCTTATCTAAGAACTCATAACAATATAAAATATTCATAGCTTGTATCACAGTTTCTGAATATATATTTACTTGCTCACTAGTGGGATCAGCATCTCTTTTCCACAAGCTTTAAGTAATGTGTGAACAGAGATGATGCTGTAGACAGAATAATGATCCCCAGAGATGTCCACATTAATATGTTATGTTCCATGGCATAGAGGAATTAAAGATTCAGATAGAATTATGCTTGCAATAATTTTAAGCTGACCTTAAAATTGGGAGATTTTCCTGGATTAGCAAGGGGTGGGCATCATGTAATCACATATATCCTTAAAAACAAAAGAAGGAGTTGGGCGACTCAATGTCAAAATAATTCAATGTGAGAAAGACTACACCAACCATTACTGATTTGAAGATGGAGAGTGGCCATAAGCCAAGGAATATGGGTAGCCTTTAGAAGTTGGAAAACTCAAGAAAATGGGTTCTCATCTAGTGCTTCAGAAAGGAATGCAGCTCCCTCAGCAACTTGATTTAAGCCTAATGATAACATGTCAGACTTCTGTAGAATGGTAAGGTAATAGAGTTTGCAGTGTTAAGCCCCTAAGTGTGTTATAATTTGTTACTGCAGCCATAGAAAGCAAATAGTAGATGATATTCTCAGAATCTAGTACATGCCTGGCACATGATGTTTGATACTATTTGTTTAATAAACAAATAGATAATGAGCCTGAGAGATGCACTGTATCTACTGTATGATATTAAGATCCGAATATTTTCTTCTCCTTCATTTATAAATGAATTAATCTGAGTCAAGAAACAAAGAAAACCCACAAAACTCTATAATCAGTATTTTGGAATTTGAAAATTACAGATCACAATCTACTAAGCTTGCATGCATAGTAGTTGTAGAGTGAGACTCTGCATTACCCACCTTCACCAGGTTTGTTTGTTTGAACCTTATTCTGGCTCTGGAAGTGGGAACACTGAGATAACATGGAAGGGCTACAGCTGGCCAAGTGCTGGAACATTGTTCAGAAATCAAGTGTGATAAAATGTGTGCCACAAATTAAATGACTCCCATTATTTGGTGGTGACTATATTATGACTTCTTACTTCACTTATGCTTTCTCATTTACAAAAACGCTGTGGGCTACCTATTACTAGTCCAATTTTCATATTATTAATTCAGGCTCAAAACATCCAATGAGGGTAGGTCATGGTAATATATGAAAGTAGAAAGGTAAAGATGGTGGGAACAGCCCACCTCAGTAGGGAGCAGGGTTTTATCACTGACATTTTAAAAAATACCCTGCACATGATGAAAATAAAAAGCAGACCAACTTTTTCTTGTTTCTACTCTTCTTCACTTCTCTATAGACAATGCTTTCTCTCCCTTTCTTCCTCCATGGCATTGAGATATGGGATTACATTCAGGCTCATTGAATCCAGCATCTACTTTTCTTCAATCATGTCATGTCTCTGTCTAGAATGAGGCTGCCTGTGTTCAACTTCTTTTTTTTTTTTTTGTCCTACACTATACAGAAAGTTCTTTTTCTTCTTATTTATTTATTTGTTTATTGTACAGCAGGTTCTTAACAGCTATCTATTTTGTATATATTAGTATATAAATATATAAGTATAGTATATAAGTATATAAGTCAATCCCAATCTCCCAATTCATCCCACCTCCATTGCCCATCCCCCACCCCCACTTTCCCCTTTTGGTGTCCATACATTTTTTTCTCTACATTTGTGTCTCTATTTCTGCCTTGCAAACTGGTTCATCTGTACCATTTTTCTAGATTCCACATATATGTGTTAATATATGATATTTGCTTTTCTCTTTCTGACTTATTTCACTCTGTATGACAACCTCTAAGTCCATCCACATCTCTACAAATGACCCAATTTCATTCCTTTTTATGGCTGAGTGATATTCCATTGTATATATGTACCACATCTTCTTTATCCATTCCTCTGTCAGTGGGCATTTAGCTTGCTTCCCTGGCCTAGCTATTGTAAATAGTGCCACAATGAACATTGGGGTGCATGCGTCTTTTTGAATTATGGTTTTCTCTGGGTATATGCCCAGTAGTGGGATTGCTGGGTCATATGGTAATTCTATTTTTAGTTTTGTAAGGAACCTGCATACGGTTCTCCATAGTGGCTGTATCAATTTACATTCCCACCAACAGTGCAAGAGGGTTTCCTTTTTTCCACACCCTGTCCAACATTTGTTGCTTGTAGATTTTCTAATGATGCCCATTCTAACTGATGTGAGGTGATGTCTCATTGTAGTTTTGACTTGCATTTCTCTAATAATTAGTGATGTTGAGCAGGTTTTCATGTTCCTCTTGACCATTTGTATGTTTTCTTAGGAGAAGTGTCTACTTAGGCCTTCTGCCCATTTTTTGATTGGCTTGTTTGTTTTATTAATATTGATCTGCATGAGCTGTTTATATATTTTGGAGATTAATCTTTTGTCCATTGATTCATTTACAAATATTTTCTCCCATTCTGAGGGCTGTCTTTTCATCTTGTTTATAGTTTCCCTTGATGTGCAAAAGCTTTTAAGTTTCATTAGGTCCCATTTATTTATTTTTGTTTTTATTTCCATTACTCTAGGAGGTGGGTCAAAAATGATCTTGCTGTGATTTATGTCAAAGAGTTTTCCTCTAAGAGTTTTATGGTGTCTGGTCTTACATATAGGTCTTTAAGCCATTTTGAGTTTACTTTTGTGTATGGTGTTAGGTAGTGTTCTAAATTCATTCTTTTACATGTAGCTGTCCAGTTTTCCCAGCACCACTTATTGAAGAGGCTGCCTTTTCTCCATTGTATATCCTTGCCTCCTTTGTCATAGATTAGTTTACCATAGGTATGTGGGTTTATCTCTGGGCTTTCTCTCCTGTTCCATTGATCTATATTTCTATTTTTGTGCCAAGATCATATTGTCTTGATTACTGTACCTCTGTAGTATAGTCTGAAGTCAGGGAGTCTGATTCCTCTAGCTCTGTTTTTTTTCCCTCAAGATAGCTTTGGCTATTCAAGGTCTTTTGTTTTTCCATACAAATTGTGAAATTTTTTGTTCTAGTTCTGTGAAAATTGCCACAGGTAGTTTGATAGGGATTGCATTGAATCTGTAGATTACTTTGGGTAGTGTAGTCATTTTCACAATATTGATTCTTCGAATCCGAGAACATGGTATATGTCTCCATCTGTATGTGTCATCTTTGATTTCTTTCATCAATGTCTTATAGATTTCTGAGTACAGGTCTTTTACCTCCTAAGGTACGTTTATTCCTAGGTATTTTATTCTTTTTTTTGCTGGTGAATGGGATTGTTTCCTTAATTTCTCTTTCTGATTTTTTTGTTAGTGTATAGGAATGCAAGGGATTATTTTGTTGTTAGTGTATAGGAATGCAAAGGATTAAAGAAAGATGCAATAATTTTGTATCCCATAACTTTACCAAGTTCAGTGATTAGTTCTAGTAGTTTTCTGGTAGCATCTTTAGGATTATCTATGTATAGTATTGTGTCATCTGCAAACAGTGATAGTTTTACTTCTTCTTTTCCAATTTATGTTCCTTTTATTACTTTTTCTTCTCTGGTTGCCATGGTAGGACTTCCAAAACTATGTTGAATAATAGTGACAAGAGTGGGCATCCTTGTCTTGTTCCTGATTTTAGAGGAAATGATTTCAGTTTTTCACCATTGAGAATGATGTTTGCTGTGAGTTTGTCATATATGGCCTTTATTATGTTGGGGTAGGTTCCCTCTGTGCCCACTTTCTGGAGAGTTTTATCATGAATGGATGTTGAATTTTGTCAAAATATTTTTCTGCATCTATTGAGATGATCATATGTTTTTACTCCTTCAATTTGTTAATATGGTGTATCACATTGATTGATTTGCATATATTGAAGAATTCTTGTATCCCTGGGTAAATCCCTCTTGATCATGGTGTATGTCCTTTTAATGTGATGTTGGATTCTGTTTGCTAGCATTTTGTTAAGGATTTTTGCATCTATATTCATCAGTGATATTGGTCTATAATTTTCTTTTTTTGTAGTATCTTTGTCTGCTTTTGGTATTACAGTGATGGTGGCCTTGTAGAATGAGTTTGGGAGTGTTCCTTCCTCTGCAATGTTTTGGAAGAGTTTGAGAAGGATGGGTGTTAGCTCTTCACTAAAAGTTTGATAGAATTCACCTGTGAAGCCATCTGGTCCTGGACTTTTGTTTGTTGGAAGTTCTTTAATTGCAGTTTTAATTTCATTACTTATGATTGGTCTGTTCATATTTTCTATTTCTTCCTGGTTCAGTCTTGGAAGGTCATACTTTTCAAAGAATTTGCCCATTTTTTCCAGGTTGTACATTTTATTGGCATAGAGTTGCTTGTAGTTGTCTCTTATGATGTTTTGTATTTCTGCAGTGTCTGTTGTAACTTCTCTGTTTTCATTTCTAACTTTATTGATTTGAGTCCTCGTCCTCTTTTTCTTGATGAGTCTGGCTAAAGTTTATCAATCTTGTTTATCTTTTCAAATAATCAGATTTTAGTTTTACTGATCTTTGCTATTGTTTCTTTGTTTCTATTTCATTTATTTCTTCTCTGACTTTTATGATTTCTTTCATTCTACTGACTTTGGGTTTTTGTTTTTCTTCTTTCTCTAGTTCACTTAGGTGTAAGCTTAGATTGTTTATTTGAGATTTTTCTTGTTTCTTGAGGCAAGATTGTATTGCTATAAACTTCCCTCTTAGAACTGCCTGTGCTGCATCCCATAGATTTTGGATCATCATGTTTTCATTGTCATTTCTCTCTATGTATTTTTTTATTTCTTCTTTGACTTCTTCAGCTATCTCTTGGTTACTTAGTAGCACACTGTTTAGCCTTCATGTATTTGTTTTTTTTTTCAGTTTTTTTTTCCCTCTAATTGATTTCCAATCTCATAGCATTGTGGTCAGAAAAGATGTTTGATATGATTTCAATTTTCTTAAATTTATCAAGGCTTTATTTGTGACCCAATATGTGATCTGTCCTGGAGAATGTTTCATGTGCACTTGAGAAGAAAGTGTAATCTGCTGTTTTCAGATGGAATGTCCTATAAATATCAATTAAATCTTTCTGGTTCAACTGCTTTTCAAATTTGAGTACCAGTTGCCCTTTCCCTCCCTCAGTTTCATCATCTATTAAAGCAACAATATCTATCTCAAAGATTTTTGTTAGATTGAAACAGTTTAATATATGAAAAACATATGCTTAGAATAGCATCTGCCATAGAGATGCCCTTTGTGTATCTTAGTTCTTATCATAAGAACTCTGAAATTGTCACTGGAAAATCTTCTCAGTGTGAGCTTGGAAGAAATATTTTACTAAACTACATGAGGTGATTGAGGAGACAAAGCTATGAAGCATGGGTAATATATTTTGATCTAACATGCTTTCTTAAAAAGGATGAGTTGGATTACCTAGAAGGTTTTAGTTTGCTTACTAGTATGTTCATGTTTCAGGACAAAGCTGACTCTTCACGCCAATATAATTGCATCACCCTGGTTTTTGAGTCACACGCCCTGGGTTCCAATGTCAATTCTGCCACTCAGTATGCGTATAACTCTGAGCAAGTTAATTTACCTTTGGTAAATTGTATTGTATTGTCTATAAGATAGGGATAGTGATGATACCAAACTCACAGGGTTCTGAGTGTTAAACAAGTTCATGTTTGAAATGTACTTATAATAGTGACTGTCTCATAAGTACCCCATAGTTATTAGATATTTTTTATCATAATATTCCAAAGTGGTTTTTCACAAAATATTAATTATTTTTGACTAAAATCATTATTTTATTTCACAGTAGATTTTTAATGGTTCAAATAACTAAAATAACAAGAACAACAAAGTAAACAGCATATGCTCTTCAGAGCCAAGGTCACTTACCACTAAGCAGATTGGAGATATACTTACTTCACATATTCACTAGCTAGTTAAGCTACAAAAGGGGGTTTTAAAGATTTTGTTTTTGAAATTATAAAGTTAAAACTATGGCAGTGGAATGTTTGTGAAGATATTTTTGTTTCATTTTTCTGGTATACAAAAATAACTTTCAAAAAGCTAAGTGGTGTGCTTTTATTTGTTTCCTGTCACACATTCTAAAGGGCCTTTAAAAGTCAGTAGCTGTTACTCAATGAATAATGATGTATATTATACTCTCAATGCACTTGCCAATCTCCAATTAACACTAATGGGATTTATGGCAATGAAACCAAGGGAAAATCTACTTCAGTGTTTCACAATAAGGAACCTTTATTTTTGATACCTAAATTTTTACCATCTAAGTACTGTCAAACAAAAATAAACAAATTAGTATTAAGCATCAATTTGACACATCCATTCATGTTGACATTTGGAAATACTGTCTTTAAACAGTAATATGTTTTAAAGCAGAGATGTGGCTTTAGATATCAGTTAAGAACATATATATCTCTCCCTCCTCTGCCATTAGTGTTAAAAATATAAAGAATAAGCTGAACAGTCCTGGTAATGCTTGAGAAATACAGAAATGATGAATTATTTAAGTATGTGTGGCAAAACATTTTTAAGAGCAGCATTTCAGAATATTATCTCTTTTATGTGCACACATAGAATCCTATTATCTCTTTCATGCACAATCATATATCTCTCTTTAGTAAATATTTCTTTCTTAGATTTCTATAACTTTAGTCTTAATCATATAGTCAAATCTTCCTAGAAGGCACCTTTTAAGTAGGGAAGTGAAAAATCATTAAGATATTATTGAATTGAAAGAGCGTGTTAAAGAATGTATTCTTGAGGTATTTGTATAACTATCTGTATGAGATGTGACAGCACAATTGAAATAATTATTTTTATTAGCCTAAATGTAGGATGATCTATAGACACTTCAGCCATAGATCTTTGGTACAGTCTCAGTCTTTAAGATAATTATTTAAAGACATTGTACTACACAGCTAAAGTGTAAATTCCTGTGTAAAGAGGACAAAGAAGCTCACTTTAATAGAATTCAGTCAGAAAAGAATAAAAGATATAATATACAGAATATATGTTGATACAGCCAAAGTCTATTCATTCATTATCTAACATTATTTATTTCTGGATGCCTGAATAGACACATCTTTCAGAAAACTTATTTAAAGAGACTATAGCAAGTAAATAACTCATAAAAACATAGAAAAATATGTTTTCCTAACTATTAAGATAGAATACTTCCCTCTAAAGATTTTGACTGATAAAGTAAAATCGCCCACAAGCTGAGATATTTATCTAACATCAACTTATCTGAGGTGTAATCATATCTAAACAAGGGCTATCAGTCTTTCTTAGGTAGAGAGAAGTTGACATTTTAAGAAGCTAATCTATTAAAACAAGAGGTGGGTTTTATTTTACATGCCCACCAGGTAGTCTAAGGAAAATTTGACTTAGTGATTAGGCCTGAAAGAATGCCCAGAACACAGTAGGTACTTGATAAATATTTTTTGAATTAATAAATTAATTAACTAACTTTTCAGAAATTCTATTTGCAACATAAAAAATGTGTTTGTCTCTTCTGTACCTTGACCTTCAGTTCCATGAGCTGAGAACAAGATATATTAGTTGGTTTATGAAGCTCAAAGTGTGCCTGGGTATGGAGGAAAAAGAAAGTTATTATGCTTTAATGTAATAAGTATTAAAGTATAATATAGTAAATGACATTTAAATGAATTAATGCCATTCCATATCAGACACATACAAGAAGTTTATTTTTGGATAAAGTTTTTGTTTTAAAACATATTAATTTGCATGATTAGTTTGTTAATTCATCCTTATGTACTCTAACCTATCAGCTTATGTCAATAAATATATTTTTAGATATTCCAAAAACACAAAGAATACTTGAACATTGTTTTGTTTGTTTGTTTGTTTTTTAATTTAATTAATTAATTAATTAATTAGTATATTTATTTACTTTTGGCTGTGTTGGGTCTTCGTTTCTGTGCATGGGCTTTCTCTAGTTGTGGTGAGCAGGAGCCACTCTTCATCACAGTGCATGGGCTTCTCACTGTCATGGCCTCTCTTATTGCAGAGCACAAGCTCCAGACACGCAGGCTCAGTAGTTGTGGCTCACAGGTCTAGTTGCTCCATGGCATGTGGGATCTTCCCAGACCAGGGCTCGAACCTGTGTCCCCTGCAGTAGCAGGCAGATTCTCAACCACTGCATCGCCAGGGAAGCCCTGAACATTGTTAATTATACTTTTGGATTCTATTTAATAAAGTAAAAAAATGTTACCTACCGTGTCTTAAATTTATACAAATAAAATTATATTTATTTGTTCAACTAAATGATTACCTTATCATGAAATTAGTAATTTGCACTAATTTCATTGATGATACTGTCAATTTTATAATCTGAAATGTTGGTTAGACATAGTCTAGGGGATATAGTAAAAGTTTTTCTTTTTTGTGTGATCATATTCATGACAACTGGGATTTTATTTACAAATTACTGGTAGATTAAGTTGTTTCATATTGATTTATAGTCATCTGGATTTTTAGCTCCTTGTTCTCAAACATGACCATGCAACTAATCTTGGTTGATAGCCTTTTATCTATGCAGTAGTAGTATCACCCTAGGTGGTATGTCATCAGGATCCACTGAAACCAATTTTAGTTTTTGAATTTCTTTTTTTGAGGAGTTCTAACTCTTTATAAGACTTGATATTTTATGATATTTAGTCTTTCTTAACTGTCCTTCGAAGAACAAGAAAATAATTTACTTCATATTTTTTAATTGAATATAACTCATTCTATCCCATAATTAAAATATAGGTTCATTGCATCTCTTTATGAATCTAACATATATACTGGATCTTAGTTATCTTATATTTCCTATACATTGAAATATTTTGTTAATTATCCTCAAAATTATTTCACAGTTGTTTGTCCATTATTCCCAACTATTCAAAAAAAATAAATAAAAGTTTAAAACAAAAAGAAAATGGAACAGAAGAATGAAAGAATCACCTAGAAAGATGATGCAATGAGAAATTGATTGTCTCTCATTTTTCTTAGTGTATTGCATCTTTAATGAACGTATTATATTCTTCCTTTAGATTTCACTAGGTAGAGAATTCAGAATCTTAAAATTTATTCTTTTAGTAGCAAAAACTGAAAGAAGATATTTTACAATTATATGAATCAGAAGATGAATGCAACATTATTCATAGCAGCTCTGTTGACATTAATCATGACAGTGAAATTGATCATATAATTCTGAAAATCATATAATGAATGATTAAGGACAAAAAGAAAATGTGGTATTTTCTTCCAGTTGGCCATTCAATGAGAAGACCTTTATCATGCAATGGACCATTACATTTTGCCAAAAGAATATGTGGCAATATTCATTCATTTATATTTCTCTTGGTATCCTGGGGGTTAAATGACCACAACATAATCACAGAAAGTCATAGATAAAAGGCACAATATTGGATATTTCAGAGATATTATCTAAAAAATTTAGGAGAGTTTTATATGTTTTAATAGACATTCAAACTCATAAACATGTAAACAATCATGAGGTCCCAAGGGTTCCCAGAAGTTTTTCAAAAGCTTCTCATCAGGTTTAATATAGAAATGATTATGTTCCTAAAAGTAGGCCACTCTTTCTAAATGGCAAAATAGGTAGTTGGCACATCTCTAAGAAATTAATATAAATTTTATTATATAGTTTATTCTTAAACTTAAAAATTTAATAAAAAATTGTCTTCTAGTGAAATCAGATTTTTTTCCCACCAATTTAGAAGTCAGTCTCAAAAAAAGAACTCTTCATTGACAGTGGATTTCAATTGTGAAAAAATCAAGGAAAAAGAGAGAATAAAGAAAAACATACATAGTAGGGTGATAAACTGGGAGGAAATCTATCCTAGAGGGGTTTAGGAGAGATTATCAACTGCATTCTTTTTCAAAAAATATGCTCTTATTGTTTTTTATGAATCTTCAGGGAAAAAAGTAAATTTTATGTTCACTGGGTTTTCAGAAAAAAAGCTCTGTTAAAACTATTGATTGATAATTTCAGATACAGTAAAAGTACATTATAACCTACATATTTTTTTCAGTTGAGATGGATATAATTTCTGTGCTGGGGAAATTATAACCTCAAAGGTCCGACTAAATACACAGTTGGATATTAACCATCTTTGTATCTAATTCAGAAGTTTATGCTAAAATTCATTTATTAAATTCATGTAAACACCTAGCTTCTTAAATGGTCTTCTAACAATTTGGAAATCTTTTGAATCTCCCATTAATAAATGATTTGGATAAAATTTTGATACATATTCATTATATAGTTTTATGAGTCATGTTCTTAACTTTTTGGAAATTATACTTCAATAGTTTTAGAGTTTGTCCCAAGTGGAGTGACCTGATAATCATTTAAACAATGTTATTTAAGAAGTGCACTTCATGGGCTGCTTAAGCCTTGTCACGCGCATTTTCTTATCTCTCAGAATGAATCCCAAGTGGCAGTAGAACATTAACTTTCTGAGCCTGTTTATCTGCATTTTTTCTTTTTTCTTCTCCAATGATTTTGTATTTTTGTTTTTGTTTCTGCTTCAGTCATGTTCAGTAAGAATTTTCCATATGGAGCCCGTTCCTGCTAAACCCACAGGATGTCTGGCTTACTGGGACCAAATCTCCCAGCTGGAAAGGAAGGTTACTTCCTTGCAGACCAGAAACTTTAGCAAATTTGGGGCATCTCAAAATTAGAAGAATTTACACACAAAAAATACTAGTATTACATTTTGTAGACAGTGGTTAATTCTCTGGCTTAATAGTTGCACAATAGATTTATATGGCTCTAAATTCATAGTGCAAATTCAGGGAGGTCTTTATCATGTTGCATCTATGTAAATAATCAGTCTAAACATAATAAAACCTGCCCCTTTTTGCAATTAAGAATGACTTTTAGAGACTTTTTATAATCATCATGGAAAGGAATGTTAAGACAATTCATTTACATATCCAGATTTGGTGAAGTTCCTTATTATCTTCAGATTTTTGTCTGGTTGATATACATATAATCACTCAGTGGAAAAAACGTCAGTGATTTGGTCTTATTACCTTGTAGAACATTAACTAGTTTTGTATTTAATCTAACAGTCTTATACTAACATTTCTTTATTAGTTGCCTATAAATTCTTAGCACTCCATATGCTCTCTGAACAAGTTTTAATATCTGACTGGTTACCTCACTAATTAGTTGAATAAACTTTTTGACACATATTCATTATTTATGTGAAACATGTTTTTCAATTTTGAAAATTACACCTTAACACATATAAAAGCACTTGGCTATTTGCCCCTAAAGGAACTTTATGTTTCTTTTGCATGTGTATATCCCAATACATAAAATTGAGTGTGAAAATGTATTTTTATTCAATAAATGTTAATTGAATGAATAACTGGGTAGACAATAAATAAATATTTACATTTGTCACTAGATTAAATCTAAAAAATGCATGTTTTGATCAAGTTTAAGAGTGTTATTCAATAATATTGTTATAGTATGGATACAGTTCCTGATAGAGGTATAAAACATGAAGTTATATTTTTCTTCATCCATTTGTTCTCTATGACACTCCATTTTGTTTTGTTTTTTTTTTTCCAGCATAGCCACAATGACATTTATCCCTCAGTGACCATGGAAAATTTATGCCATAAGAAGAATACAAATTTTAAGGCCCAAAAGCCCTGTATTCAAACCCTGCCTCTAATAAGTCATTTGATCTCTTTAGGCCTTAAATTTCTCTTCTACAATTTGAGTATAAAATTATCTTTCTTGAAGTATTATAGTGAAGAAAACATGAGGTGAGATATATATATATATATATATATATATATATATATACTTTTTAACATAGTTACTGGCATATGGGTGATCACCAAATAATAAAGCTCTTCTCCATTATTTATAATTTCCTCTTGATAATCCACAACCCAGGGCCATGGGCTCTGCTGAGGAATACAACTTGGCTTGTCACCATTTATCTGTCAGTTTGAGACAACTATTTAATCACTTTAAATCTCAATTTTCTCAAATTCAAAATGAGGGATTTGAAACAGAGGTATGCAATTCAAGACATGGCCCAGGGACCAGCAGCATCAGCATTATATGGACATTTATTAGAAATGTAATACTTTATCCCCACCTCTGAATTACTGAATCAAAAGTACCATTTTTATAAGATCTTCAGGTGATTCATAGGCACATTAAATTTTAAGCAACTCAAACTAAATTACTCTAAGCTATCTTTCTGCTCTCAGTTCTGAAAATATAAAAAATATATATATATTTTCAAAATAATATCCCTGTTATTGTGTTAAAAACAGTTAACACTTTAAATTTTTTAGTCATATGCCATTTCAGTTATCAATTGCTAAGTCACAAACTGCTACAAAGCTTGGTGGATTGAAACAACAACTATGTTATTCTGTTAGTAAGAAATTCAGACAGGGCACAGCAAAGATGACTTGTATCTGCTCCACAATGTCTGGGGACTTTGTGGGAAAGATTTAAACTTCCTGGGGTTACCTGAATGTCAGGGAGATGAAATTATTTAGAGAGTTTTTCACTCACAAAACTGGCACCTGGATTGAGATGTCTAGAAGGTTAGGCATATCTGAATTTTAGATTAAAATGTCTACATTAGGCCTACCAAGAAACTTGAGCCTCTCAGAGTATTTAGACCTTAGGATGGTAAGACTTCTGACATGGCATCTCAGGAGTTCAAGAGAAAATGTTCTTTTGAACTCAAGACAGAAGTTAAATGATCATTTCTGCATTAACTTCACTCCCAGTGTATTCAACTACTCCAAACACTGACAGACTTGTCCAGTTTCAAGGAGAGAGGGTGTGGATACCCCATTTCCATAGAGAGATGTCAAAGTATTAGCAGCCATGTTTTTAAACCTGCACACTTTAAGTTTTTGTATTTATGAAAAGGTTTTGCAAAAATTTTACCAAAATGAGTCCTCTGAAGAATGAATAGACAATAGCTGCAGTTTGGGGGGAAGTGTCATCAATAAGATGACAGAATAAGAAGTTCCAGCCCTTGTTCCCAAACAGAAGCATCAATCAAAGGACTAAAATACTTCATGAGAGGTCCAGAATTCAGTTAAGAAGCTGCAGTAACCCCGATGTACCCAAAACAAAACAAGTGCACTGAAACAGACAAGAAGAGCAATTTTACTTTACCCACATCAGCCACCCTCCCAGGTTGGCACAACTAATATGAAAAGTGAGCACCCTGGGCTGCAACTTCCACCTCAGGTTGGGGGGATGGGGTGAACAGCCAAAGTCCCCTGCCTTTCAGTGAGCTTCCTAAGGGTCTGGCTTCTGTCTCACCTAACAGAGCACTGAAAGAACTGGCATAGTCTAGATGCCCGGGATAGCTAGGAACAAAGGAAAAGGTGTGGAAGGACTTACTGCAGCAAAGCAATCTTGAGAAAGAAGAACAAAGCTGGAGATATCACACTTTCTGATTTCATGCTATACTACAAAGCTACAGTAATCAAAACAGTATGATAGTGCATTAAAAAAAAAGACATATAAACCAATGGGACAGAATATAGCTGAGAAACAAACCCATGCATATAAGGCCACCAGCTCTTCAACAAGTGTGCCAAGAATAAGCAATGAGAAAATTATGGTCTCTTCAATAAATGGTGTTGGGAAAACTGGATAACAATATGACAAAGAATAAAATTGAACTCCTATCTTACACCATACACAGGAATAAACTAAATCTGAAACTTTAAATTTCCTAGAATATAACACAATGGGTAAGCTTCATAACATCAAGCTTAACAATAACTTTTTCAATATAATACCAAAGCACAAGCAACAAAAGCAAAATGGATTGCATCAAACTAAAAATCTTCTGCACAGCAAAGGAAATAATGAACAGAGTGAAAAGGCAATCTAAGAAATAGGAGAAATTATTGGCAAATCATATATTTGAAAAGAGGTTATTATCCAAAATATATAAAAATTCATACAATGCAATAGTGAACAATAATAATCCAGTTACAAAATGGGCTGCAGACTTGAATAGGCATTTCTCCAAAGAAGACTGAATGGCCAAAATGTATATGAAAACATAAAAGAAGTTCAACATCATTAATCATTAGGGAAGGTAAATCAAAACCACAGTGAGATATAACTTCACCCATGTTAGCCTGGCTATTATAAATATACATATATAATATACATAATGCATCATTACATACATGTATATAATACATATATCATTATGTATATGTATTATATACTTACATATATCTCTACATTTATATATACTGAGGAGAAATTGGAACACTTGTGCACTGTTGGAGGGAATGTAAAGTGGTGTAGCTGCTATGGAAAACAGTATAGAAGTTTTAAAATAAATTTTAAAATAGAATTGCTGTATAATACAGCAATCCCACTCTTCTGAGTATATATCCAAAATAATTGAAATCAGGATTGTAAAGAGATATTTGCACTTCCATGTTCATTGCAGTACCATTCACAGTAGCCAAGACCTAAGTTTTCATTGATGGATGAATGAATAAACAAAATGTGATATATACATAAAGTGGAGTACTATTCAGCCTGAAAAAAGATAGGATGCCATTTTTGACAACATAGGTGAACCTGCTAGATGAAATAAGCTGATCACAAAAAGAACATGATTCTACTTATATGAGGTACCTAAAATAGTCAAATTCAGAGAAGCAGAAGATAAAATGATTGCCCGGGGGAGAGGAAAATGAGTTGCGGTTCAATGGGTATAATGCTTCAGTTTTGCAAATGAGTAAGTTCTAGAGATCTACGGTACAACATTATGTAATGTAGTTAACATATTCTATTGTTACATTTTGTTAAGAAGGTAGATCTCATGTTAAGTGTTATTACCCACATAAAAAATAAAAATAATAAAATAAATTATCCAAAGGGAGGAAATAATGACAGTTCTGGAAGTATATTACTCTAAAAGAAAATGTTATTAAATCACCTTGTTTTATTATTAAATCACTTCATTTTATTGTTAAATTATACTAAATGTTTGCATCTGTTAATATATTTTATGTTTCTGTTAATATTTTTATTAGTGTTTCAGGTAAAATACAAGACTCACAGTTAAATTTGAATTTCAGATAACTGACAATTTTTATTTTTAGTATAAGTATGTCCCAAATATTGCAAAGGACATATTACACTAAATAAATTATTGTTTATCTGAAATTTAGATCTAACTGTCAGGCTTGTATTTATTTACTAAATCTGGCAACCCTAAGTTTAATTTAGATGTATACATTCTCCAATCTTTTATTAATATTGATGCTTTAGGAGGATGTGCCATACTTACCCAGGTTCTTCTCCTACCCTATGGTTCAACATGGGGATACCCTAGAATACATACACCTCAATGTTAGGGGTATGGTTGGTCACAAGACTGAGTAATAACAAGTTCAAACTGGTGAAAAGCTACCAGGGACTATACTTTGAGGCAAGCAGTCATTTTAGATTTCTCCAAATTCCAAGTGTTTATTTGTAATTCTCTATTAAGATATTTTAGTACATTAATGTTTATAAAGTTTTATAATTCAATATTCAAAGATATTATGAATACTCAACCAGATATATAATCAGAATGTATATATTGAATTTCACTCTATTGATAAACCATGCAGAGCTATAATCATAGCATTCTTAGATTTCAAATACCATGATTATATTCTTCTACCTGTGAATCTTATACCTTCAGTTAAAACCTATGCATGTACTAGGAATTTAACAAATTTAACAAATTCTGGTTGAAAAATTAGAAATTATGTGGCTGAAAAATTAGAAATTATTTTCAAACAAAATAAAAGGCAATTTCCAACATAAACTTATATAACAGGCACAGAAATAATTTTAATAAGATTTTTTCCCAGTAAATGTTTTACTTCTTTAAATCAGGTTTCCAATAAATTTTATGTATTTTTTATTATTTTACTTTTGAACCTGTAAATAAATGTTGCAAATATATGATATTATGCTGTGGAAATGTAGCTGAAAATTTAATTTATACATCCATCCACAGTGACTATAAGTATATCTCAATGTTTCCCTTCAAATGAATCTAAGACATCTCAAAACTTTTCCTCTCACTAAATTTAAGGCTTTACATGTCTGATTTTGTGCATTAAAAGCAGGTTATTCAACTGAAGCAAATCCACAGTTATGTTAAGTTCTCTGAGGAAAAAAAAAAGTCTGTTGAAGAAGATAAACTCTTCCCTACTTTTCCTTTTTCAGGTCAAAGGAAAATATACCTTTCTTATTTTTGAAAGCTTGTATGAGAGGAAGAATTATAACCACATACTGTAAACTTCATATTAAATCATAGAGTTTTGAGAAGAAAACAATCAAAAGTTCTTCACTGCTTGCATTAATATTTCTACTGTTTGTATTTAAATACTTTTGCTGATGGGTCAGAAAATAGTGTCAGTTATATATAGCACAATATCAAAGGAACAAAAAAAGAATTTCCGGAAGAGCTGTCAGAAAATACTGGCACCCATTATCATAGAGCAAACATTTTAGTATAGACATAATATGTTATTAGACTTCTTTTCCTTTTAATATGGCTCTATATATTTTCAAGGTGACTTAGAATCATGATGTGATTAATTCTAACAAAATTCTCAAGGTCCCAAAGATGTACATGTTCTTTGTTAACAATGATGTGATGGTAGAAATTACCCTCGAATTTCCTATTTACCTCTGAAGTAGAAATTCTTTGGGTTTCCATATTCAAAAGCATATTTGCTTAAATATTAATCATAAGTGCTTATAGGAAAATAAAAAACAAACCAAGAAAATTATGATTAGGTTTTCACGGTACACATTCTTTGTTAGAATTACTAATTTGGTAGAAATGTATTGAACATTGTGTTAGGACACAAAATATTAAATAGATTATTTGCAGTCTTTTTGCTGAAAAATTTTACATCAGATTCGGAAAAAAACAAAAAGCATTATAAGGAGAGAAAAATAATATTACATATGTATGTAGTTAAGTAAATAAATGATTTTTCCTATTCAATAAATTGCTATTGGCAATGTAATTTGTGCTTTTTTTGGCCTTAAAGTATAGACGGAAAAATATGTATCTTACTTGACTTACCATGGGGTGGGTTACCTCCCAAAAAACCCAACTTAAGTTGAAAATATCATAAGTTGAAAATGCATTTAATACAGCTAACCCACTGAACATCATAGCTTAGCCTAGTCTGCCTTAAATGTACCCAGAACACTTATGTTAGCCTACAGTCATGCAAAACGATCTAACACAAAGTCTATTTTACAGTAAAGTGATAGATATATTGCATAATATATTGAATACTGTACTGAAAGTATGAAACAAAATGGTTGTAAGTGTATTGGTTGCTTACCCTTGTGATTACATGGATGACTGGGAGCTGCAGATCACTGACTCTGTCCAGCTTCCTAAGAGAGCATCATACAACACATATCACTACCAAGGAAAAGACCAAAATTAAAAATTCAAAGTACAGTTTCTACTGAAAAACTATTGCTTTTGCACCATCATAAAGCTGAAAAATTGTAAGTTGGACCATCATCAGTTGGGACTGTCTATAGTAATTTCTAATGGAAATTGGAAATAGTTGATGACATGGAAAAGACAAAAACATTTAGTTTATATTATAGTTCAATTTTAATTATAAATAAAAGGGAAGAAATGAGTTAAATGCTGAATGCATTTGAGGGCACAGAGTGGATTTTAATATATGTTTGTGGAACAAAGGAAAGCATGGAGGGAAGAAAAAAAAGTTATGGTCACTGCATATGAGTTGGGGTAGCTTCTGTCCAACATGTTACCATTTATTTTTACCCCCTCAGTACACACATGCCATCAAATTATGACATCTATTTCTCCACCCTCTTGATCTGGCCTGGCATGTGATTGCTCTGAAAAATCATATATGGTGAAAATGACTCTAGTCAGTTCCAGGCCTCACCACTGAGAGAATTGATATCTTCCTCCAAGCTGTCTTTCCTTTCCTTTTCTTTTCTGTGAGTTTATTTGTTTTTATTTTTTCTTCTAGTTTTATTGAGATATAATCAACATGCAACACTGTACAAGTTTGAGATATACAGCATGATTTCGTTTATATACATCGTGAAACAATTACCACAATAAGTTTAGTGAATATCAGTCATCTCATATAGGTACAAAATCAAAGAAATAGAAAAAAAATATTTTTTCCTTGTGATGAGAACTCTTAGGATTTAATCTCTTAACAACTTTCATAGTAAAATACAGCAGTGTTAATTATATTTACCATGTTGTTCATTATATCCCTAGAACTTATTTATCTTATAACTGGCCTAATAATTTTTTAGGGTGATATTGGTGAAGTTTTATTCTGATTAATGAAATTTACATTCAGAAAGTTGTAAAACGTATGTCACAGTTTACAAAGCACTCTATTGTGCAAAAAATGTTTGAGCCTTAAAATAACTCTGCGATGTAGGCATATGAGTTATATGATTTTCAAAAGCAAGTATCCATTGCTCTCTCTTCTCCCTCTATATCCTGAGCTACATTGATTGCCTCCTTTCCTAGCTGCAGATGATCCTTTTAGCTGTTTTGTAATGCTTTCCTTTAGAAGCCAGCAACCATGTAAGAAATGAGACTATACTGACATCATCAATCTCTAAGCAGCCCAACTAGAGATTAAAACACCAGATTAACACCAGATTAAAACACCAACCAGATTAAAACACCAACTAGAGTATCAAGGCACCAGTCACATGAGTGAAAAATTTTATATTGGCTATCCCACCCAAGAGGCTTCAGATGTCTGCAGTTTCAGGCATTATCTGACTTCAATTACATGTGAGGCGCTAAGCTAGAACTATTCCTAAGCTCATTCAATCTAAAGGTCAAAGAGAAATGTTCATTATTGTTATTTTAAGCCACTAAATTTTCATGGGATTTATTACTGAGTAATAGATAACTAAAACAGGGGCCTGTTCATGTTCAAAAATACCATGAAACTTTGATAAACTTTATTCAAACTGACTCATGTGTGTGTATTTGCTGTAGTGCAAGAACCATAGGACTGCCCCCTAACAGGTAGACATCCCTTCCCAGGGAAAGGGAAAATCTGCTTCTGGTGTTAACTATACAGTGGTAATATCCACCTCATTGCAGATTACAGTTTGAAGAGTGAAAAATTATGTCAGACATAACAAAGGACAGGATGACAACAGCTAAAAATAGTGCCAATGGTAAGAGGAGACATTCTTTCAGTTGAGACCAACTTAGACATAGAATAAAGAAATGTGGAAATGAGAAATATATAAAGATTAAAAAGGGGCTAAAAACTGAAATTATAGGGACTAGCCAATAAGGCTAATGAATTTCCCTAACTTCATTCCCCAAGAAAGGAAACCTTTTTTTGGAAAGCTATTGGCTGTTATTTCAAGATGGAACTTGGTAAAAATAAAAGAAAAAAAGGTTGGGCAATAGAGCAGTGCAAGTACCCTTACCCTCAAGAAAGGAGTGGTTGGGTGGGGATGGGGGCAGCGGTACAAGATTGAAGATAGTAAAGGGTCAGCCCACCCTGAGAAAAAAGATATAAAACATTACATACAATTTTCTCTTGTAACTCCTAAGCCCTATCTGTATATTTTACAACTCACTAAATTATACTCTTGAAGAAAACTTAAGATGGAGTCTAAACCTTAGTTTTTCTAAGCCTATTTTAGCCAGGAACATTCTCAGATATCCAGTAAGCTATCTCTACAGTCTTCAAGATAGATGGCAGCTATATTTACTCTCTGAGAATGTCCCAAACCTGCACTATTTCTTGAAAAACAATTATCAGTGATTTCTTTCCTTCACATTCTCCACCATCCACATGTCTCCTGCTATTGATCTTTGTAATTATTCCCTGTGCAATAGAAGGGAGTAATTCCTTGTTCCCTATGGGTAGCACACAAATAATACAAAATAATGTATCTCACAATAGCTAACCTTTACTCAATACATATTACATTCTATCTATGTTCATAGATTCACATAGATTATTTCAATTAATTCTCATAACTCTATGAGGTAAGCATAATAGTACTGTATTATTTGCACTTATCTTGGTAAATGTTAAAATGAGTACTTAATTTACAGATAAACAAATAAAAAATAATAAGAATAGCAAGTAGCTTGTCCAAAGTTACAGATATTGCCTATATCTTTGGACAAGGATTTGAACCCAAGCACTAACTCTAGTGTGTGCCTCCTATTTTCTAGAATACACTAGGTATAATAATTAATGGAGGTCATAGCATTGCTAAAGGCACATAAAGTCCTGAGGGAACTTAGCAGATACTCCTGTGGGATTTTGAAACTTCCCATCAATAAGCTCTTTACCATTTAATTATATATAGGGGGATACAACTGGGCAAACATATATGTGACCTTTATCAAGTTTACAAAGCAAAAAATATAAGTAGAAGGAAGCAAAAAAAAGGAAGAGAGGAACTTATTACTTTATGTAGATTGGTTTAATGTATACATTTCAGAAACTAAATTATGTTAAGCATCACATTCAATTAAATTTAAGATGTACTTTGTACAATTCAATTTAATATTTGTATAATTCTGGTTCTTCTTTAATTTAAATTTTATAATTAATATTGAGGTTTTTTTTTTTTAAACTATGAAAAGCTGTTTAATTTTGAAGGCATGTCTTGGGTTTGATGTCACAGCTTACACTTAATGGCATATTTGAAGTATAAGACTACAGTCACCACTGGCTTCCTGGACACCCAACATGTATAGTCACACAACACCCTGTGTGTAAAAGGGCCCCAGTCTTGGTTAGGCATTCTGGTGCTGCTGCCTTAAAATTCTTAATAAGAATGAATAAGGAGCCACATGCTTTAATTTTGCACTACACAGCACAACTGAAGCAGCCAATTTTGATGACTGTAATATTTGGCATAATTATTGATGTATGATTTAGTAACTCAGAATTTGGGCTCAAATTTTGTGATTTTTGGTATATTCTACTTGTGTCCTTATCATCACTTTGCATTAGCTATTTTCTGGATTCAGTGGCCTGGAAGTTATCACATACCAGAAGGAAGATGTTTATCATATTCCAGAATCCTCACAAATCACCATACATATCACAGTATTTGGATGAAACTGACAACTAGTTCAACAGATAGAACTACTAATTTGAAAGCAAGGAACATACGATACTGTATCTCTCTGTCTGTCATTATAAGAGATATACTTCATTTTAGATCCAAGTGTAAACCCATCCCACACAGACCCAATATTATCTGACGTTTATTTTGGTAAATTATTTACATCAGAAGTGCTACATTATGAAAATAAGGTTACAGAATATTTAATTTATGCTAAGACATTAATCATACAACTTTAAACCTCCTACATCACACTTTCCATGTGTTCTTCATTCTGTTTCTGTACCCCATATTCTTCCTGCTCTTTAGTCTTGGACATTTGAGAAATTTAAAGTAATATATTATGTCAGTGTTTGTAATAGCATTTTGCCAAATATACATGATAACATATAACCGAAGGAATATCACAAATTGTGAAAAAAGCTATATTTTTAAAGTAGTGACTATAAAACCAGCAGTCATAACCTCTGGTGAAACTCATTTAACGAGCTCTTAAAACATTGTTCCCTAATTTTTTTTAGTGGTTTGTTCTGAAACAGATATTTGCACTTTTGGAAAATAGTGTGTGTTTTAAACTAAAATATTGACAAGAGGAAGCTCTGAATCATTGAAAAATTGAATAGATCTATCTCCTATCTACCTATGTATCTATGTATCTATCTATCCTCTATCTTTCTTCCTCCCTCTTTCCCTCCCTCCCTGCCCCATCCTTCCTCCCTCCCTTCCTTCCTTCCTTCCTTTCTCTCTCTCTTTTTTCTTTCTTTCTTTGTTTCCTTCTTTCTTTCTTCCTTCCTTCCTTCCTTCCTTCCTTCCTTTCTTTCTTTTTCTTTCTTTCTTTCTTTTTCTTTCTTTCTTTTTCTTTCTTTCTTTCTTTCTTTCTTTCTTTCTTTCTCTCTCTCTTTCTCTCTCTCTCTCTTTCTTTCTTTCTTTCTTTCTTTCTTTCTTTCTTTCTTTCTTTCTTTCTTTCTTTCTTTCTTTCTTTCTTTCTTTCTTTCTTTCTTTCTCTCCATCTGTCTTATAGATATTTTTGCTTCTGTTTCTTGGAGAAAATCTGTGAACAGCTTTGAGGGGGTTGTCATAAGATGACTTGTTTCTCTCCTCTCCGTCTTTTCAGAGACATTCCATTGTTATTAAGTATTTAATGACTGAGTAAAAATCATAATAACAACTGTAAAGAAAAATAAGAGAAAGAAGGGAGTTAACTCCAAATGCATTCAGAAAATAAAATCCTATATTATTATATTTATCTACATGTCCATTTTTATACCGTCATTATACTTTTGATGCAAAATAATAGAAATCTTAAAATAAGACAATTTAAGTCACCCTTCTTGAATGTCACTCAAACTCCTTTTGGCTCTCCTAAGTCTTCATGCATATCTATATAGATTTTAGAATTTGCTTGTCAATTTTTAACAGAAAACCTAATGGTATTATGAGCTGTATTTGGGAGGAATTATCTTCTTAAGAATATTGAGTCTTTGACTAATGAATATGACACTTAGTCTATTTACTTAGATCTTCCAAGTTTTGTAGTTTTCAGTGAATATCTATTTACTTAGATCTTCCAAGTTTTGTAGTTTTCAGTGAATATACCTTATACAGAGTTCATTAAAAATACTTAACTGTTTTACAGTGGGTTTTTTGCCATTGTAAAATTTTGTTTAAATATTTTCATTATCTAATTGCTCATTGCTACTATTTAATAATAAAATTAATTCTGATATATCAGTCTTGTATCTTGCAACCTTGCTATTCTCACTCAGCTTTGAGGTTTTGTCTGTGTGTCTGTATGTGGGTCTTTTTTTTTGTGTGTGTGTATATTGTATAAAATCATCTCTATATATGATTATGTTATCTGTGAATAAATACTCTCCTCTTGATTTCTTAGGTCAATGATTTCTATATCTTTCAATTGCCTTTGTGATTTCTTAATGAGGATCCCTTGTATGTGACTAGTCATTTTTCTCTTGCTGCATTCCTGATTCTCTCTGTTTTGTCTTTCATAGCTTAATGTGTTTAATTTTCTGTCCTTATGTTTATTCTATTTTGAATTCTTTGAACTTCTTGGATGTTTACATTTATGTTTTTCATCAAAGTTGGGAAGTTTTCAGCTACTATTTCTTCAAATATTCTGTGTGCCCCTTCTCTCTTTTTCTTCTGGAACTCCCAAAATGTATATGCTGGTCCATTTTTGATGTCCTGTAACTCACTTAGACTCTTCACTTTTCTCTGTTCTTTTTTTCTTTCTGAAGTTTACCCCTAGCTCTGCATAAATGGTGGAGTCACTCTAGGATAAGGAAACTATGCTAAAAGAAGTAAAGGGTGTGTGTGAAAATGTCTCATAAATAGAAAATATCAATAAAAGAAATAGAAATTTTAGAGAACCAAAGCTGAGCATACTCTAAGAAACAGACACTTCAGTGACCATGCATGGCAAGGAATACAGTTTCTTTAAAAAAAAAAAAAAGGAAAAAGTCACTGGACAAACACCATTATGGTATTGGGAGGTGAGGACTTTGGGAGATAACTAGATCATGAGGGTGGAACCTTGTTAATGGAATTAGTGTCTTTATAAAAGAGACCTTACAGAACTCTCTCATCCTTTCCACTGTATGAGGACACAGTAAGAAGACAGCCACCAATGAACCAGGCATTGGGTACTCACCAGACACCAAATTTGCTGGTGCCTTGATTTTGGACTTCTCAGACTCCACAACATTAAGAAATAAATTTATGTTGCTTGTAAGCCACACAGTCTATGATGGTTTGTTATAGCAGCCCAAACAGACCAAGACAGGAAATTTGTACCAAGAAGGACGGTGCTGCTCCTAAAATAAAAATATCTAAAATATGGAAGCAGCTTTGGAGCTGCATTATAGACAGAAGTTGGAAGCATTTTGAGGTCTATGCTAGAAAAAGCCTACATTGCTGTGAGTGAACTATTAAGGGTGATTATGGTGAGATCCCAGGAAGAAAAGAAGAATGCTGTAGAGAAAGCCTCAACTTTGTTAGTGAATACCTAAGTAATCCTGAACATAATGTTGATTATGACATCATCAGAATGGTCTTTACCATCCATAATTCCTGAGTGGAATGAGGAAAATGTTATTTGGAAATGGAGGAAAAGTCATCCTTGATATTAAGTGGAAATGAAGTCTGAATTGTGTTTGTGCACTTGTATTTTGTGTAGAAACTGTGAGCTATGAAATCAGCTGCAGCAATTTCTAAGCAACTGTTGAAGGAGTAGTCTGGTTTCTTCTGACTCATTGTAAAATATAAGAATAAAGAAATAACTTTGAAGACAGAATTGTTAATTAGGATGAAAGCAGAACTGAAAAATGTGGAAAGTTCTCAGATGATTCATATTGAAAAGAATCGGAAAGGCTGCTTGGGAAAAAACAAACAAACAAAAAACTAAGGGGGTAGCCAGGGACCATTTGATAATGAGGTTAATATGAATCAGCCATCTCCACAGAAGCCAGATCTATCTTCCAAAAACAATGGAACAATGACCAGAAAGACAATTGGGACATCACTAGGCCTGCCCCTCCCATCACAGGCCCAGAGTACAGAAGCCCTGGGGACATGGCTGACTCTACTTAGATTTTAAAGAACAGAACCACGGTCCCTCAGAGCTGTGAGGACAGTGCCCAGGTGGACAGTGTCCCTGCTGCCATAGGAGCAGGGCCACCCAGAGCCTTGGGGGCCTAACTCTTTCAAAGTAGGGAACCTTTGCTCCAGTGAGTTCCAGAAGATGGGACTCTTGCCACAGAAATGTAAGACCTCTGCCTCTTGGCATGCAGGGCAGAGCATTGAGTCAAAGGCTTATTCTCAAGTCCTAAGATCTCATGGAGTTTCTCTTATAGTTTGGACTAACTTGGGACTTATGACTCCTTTCTTTTTTCTTAATTTTCCCCTTTGGAATCAGAATGTTTATCCTCTGCCTGTCCTACCATACTAATTTGGCAGCCCATAACTTGTCTGATTTTATAGGTTCACAGCTGGAGAGCAATATGTCCCAGGATGAATCATATCTTATTAATATCTTATTTAGATGATATTTAAGATGAGACTTTAGACTTAGATTTTAAAATTGATGCCAGAACCAGTTAGGACTTTTGGGGATATTGGGATGAAATGAATGTATTTTGCCTGCAAGAAGGACATGAATTCTGGGGGGCTGAGTAGAATGCTGTGGTCTGAATGTTTGTGTCCCCCAAATTCATATGTTAACATCCTAACCTCAATATGATGGTATTAGGAAGTAGGACCTTTGGGAGGTGCTTAGGTTATTAAGGTGGAGTTCTCATGAATGGGATTAGTGACCTTATAGAAGGTCTCAGAGAGCTCCCTTGCCTCTTCCATCATATGAGGTTATGGTGAAAAGACAGCTATCTATGCATCAGGAAGCAGGCTCTCACAAAACACTGAATCTGCCTGCACTTTGATCTTGAACTTCCTGGTCTCCTGAACTGTAAGAAATACATTTCTGTTGTTTATAAGCCACTGAGTCTATAGTATTTGTTATAAAACATTAACAGAACAAGATACATACCATTTATAAAACAAAGTCAAAAAAACAACTGGGTCAGAAAATGCTAAAAGGAGATGGCATTACTCTGCTCCAAAGTGTCTCCAACTAGAAATGACCAATGAAGTGAGAAATTGTTGAGAAGGCAGTACAGTTTGTTTAGGTGTCCTTTGTTAGAAGTGTAGTTCTAAAGCATTTATTCATATTGTTTTGCTCACCTTTATGTTATTACCAGATGACAATAAATGCTGTGAGATTGTTTTTCAAAAAAAAAAAACTCTGCATCATTATATTTTAAGTGTACCTTTGCAGACATTGACTTACAGTAAGTATCTCTTTCATTGGTTTTATTGTAACTAATTAACATATTTTGTTTTTCTGAGTTTTTCAACACACTTTGTTAGTTTATTACAATCTTCCTTCAAATAATATCTTACCAATTTATATATAGTGTAAGAATATTATAGCACTGCACTTTTGTATCCCCAAATTGAGTGTTTAGGGTATAATTATCATACTTTTATTCCTGCATAAATTATAAACCTCACATTACATTTTAATTATTTTACTTTAACAATTATTTCACTTAAGTAACTATAAAGAAAAATATATTTTATATTTACCCACATACTTATAATTACAGTGTTTTTCAACTAATTGTATAGATTTCTACTTCCATCTGGTATTAGTTTTATCTATATTGAAAACTTTTCTTAAACATTTCTTTTAGTACAGGTCTCTAATCAATAAATATTCTTATCTACTTTTCTTCCATTTTGTCATAAGTAACATTTATCTTGTCTTATTAATCAATAAATTTGTTTGCTGGATATAAAATTCTAGCTTTAGAGTTCATATTTTACTTTCAGAGATTTAGAGATGTCATTTCACTGTCAATTCCTTCCATGATGTTTTTTTCTCTGGGTATAATGCTTTCCCCTGGCCTCAAGATCTTTTTAGTATTTTCTATTTATCTCAGATTTCCAGAAATTTAATTATGATGTGCCTTGGTATAGTTGTTACTATTACACTATTTTTTCTCTGTTTATTTCCATCTGTCTGTCTCTCTGTCCTTCTGTCTTTCTTAAGTCTTGTTTGGGGTGCTTTGAGTTTTCTAGATCTGTAGGTATTTTTGCTTACATTAAATTGAAAGATTTTGGGCCATTTTTCTTCAAATATTCTTTCTTCCCTGCTGTTTCTATTCTTTTGGGATTCCAGTTATTAAAACACTACTTAATTTGAAATAGTTCAAGAGTTCCATAAGTTTTTGGAATTTTTTGTTTGTGCTTTAGTTTTTTTTTTGTTTTTGTTTTTCAAGTAGTTCTATTTTTATTTCTTTTTATTTTCTTTGAATTTTATTTTCTTTATTTATTTTTATATAGCAGATTCATATTAGTTATCCATTTTATACATATTAGTGTATATAAGTCAATGTGCTTTAGTTTTAATAATTTTTTTATGTTGTGTTCATACCTATTTCATCTGCTATTAATCATATTCAAATTTTTATTTCATATGTGAATATTTCAACTCAGAAGTCAGCTCTTTTTTTATATTACCAATTTATCTTCTCATTATCTTCATTTTTTCCTTTTTATCCTTGAACAAAGCTGTTTTAATGTTATTGTTGATTCCATTATCTCTCTCATGCCTGTATCCATTTCTGTTAAATAAAATTTCTCTAATATTTTTAATATATTTTAGGATGATGCTATTCTATCTTGCTAATGGTTTTACTGGATGATGACCATGGTGAATATGGTGTTGAGTGTCTATATTACTGAGTGTCCATTTGATGAATGAAAAATTTACCCTTCAAGTGTAATTGCAAATAGGACAGAGATAAAGAAACAGAAGCGGACAATAGGTAATACTTTTTTCCTTCATTTTATCAGAAATTTGTATTCCTAGATACATAAATAGAGCATGAATAGAAGATAAATATTATTCTCCATCTGTCTGTTCAAAGAATCAGCAGTAGGAACTTGATTATCTTTTCCTGGAAGTGCTAAAATTATAGTAAGAACAAAGTATATTTCAGTAAGAATATTCACCAATAACAGTTTCTCAAATCTTCAGTACACTAAGAAACCACAGTCCATCATTCAAGATGAACTACAGTGAGAACTGAAGATAAGGAAGATGCAGTGACAACACATGTTATGGTTTTGGTCCAGCAGTTTATGACCATTTTCTGAATTGCCTCTGGAAAGGGCATTTTAGGATGTCTCTGTTTTCATCACATGTTCATGTGTTAATTTTGGTGGGGAAAATAAATCTAATTAATAAACCAAAGCAATTTTTCCTTACCTGAATTTTAGTCATCTCATTTCATGGGGGCTCTACGGTATTTTTCAAATTTTATATTAGAAATACTTTGTTAAAGTGGACTCAAGTAAAATGTTTACAGCAATCACTTCCTTTAGCATTCATTTCTAATCAGCTGTGTTGAGCCTAGGACTTCATGTCTTCTCATGTAGCTCACTATTTTCCCCCATATTCCTACTGACCTAGAGTCTAATTTTTTTATTTATTTACCACAATAATTATTAAATATAAAGTTATTTATATAACATCATATAAACATATAAAGGTTTTTTGTTTGTTTTCACTGTATTTTTCCTCCCAGTTATCTTGCCATTTTAGAGAAATTAGCTAGGGCTTTTAGTCACCTGTACCTCAGAAAATGATTAAGTTGCAGGGTCCAAAGGAGAAGTTCCTCTAAAACAATTTGTCTTCCTCTCAATTTGTTGGATGATGGGGTAGACCTGCATTCCCTTGAAGGGACTATTCTCTTAAGAATGAACAAAGGTGAAGCAGAAAAAATTAAAGAGAGAGAGAGAGAGAGAGAGAGAGAGACCCTAAGATTAAGAAGGACAAAGAAGTCCATTGTGCCCAGAATAAATGGGATTTTGTGACCTCACTGTCCAGTAATACCCAGAGAAGTGATAGTGAAAGGTTCTCCATCAAAGTGAAAAGTATCTCTTTGGTTCCCCAAGAATTAGGACCTTGAGCATTGAAACATAAATGGAGAGAGATGACTCAGAGCAGTAGGAAGCATCAAGAGAAGCATGAACCTGGGAACTGTGATCCTTATATTTGGTAAGTATTTCTTTATGTCACCAGCATATCCTGGAATGTCATAGGCCTTCATAAAGCAATGGTGACTTGGAAGTGGTCATCAAATGAAAACCAGAGTGAACTAAGAGTGTATGTGTGGTATGAGTGTGTGTTTCTCTGTGTGTGTGGATATGTGTTACTTTTCTTGTTCTGCCTAATGCCACAAGTATATATTACAAACCATGAGAAAATTAAAAGACCCCAATGATGATCAATTCTACAACTCTTTGCACTTTGGTTATATGAGAAACAAAGTCAGATTTAATTTGATTTGAAGAAAATGAATTACTATGACAAACCATGTGTATCCTAGTTTATGTAGTAAGATACTCACCCAGTACAATAGCTCATTAAGACTGGTAAATATATCAGGAAGACTGCTGATTGATGATGGATTTTTCTGAAGTAGTTCTGGCCATCTTTTAATGTTATTACCTGATTCAAGTTTGTTTTCTTACACAATTCTTTTCCTTTCAGAGCTGGCTTGCATTAGCTCACAGCCACCATTATCACCACAATGATACATTGTGGCCATTGCTTTACTGAGTATAATCAGCACATGCACCATTGCCATCCTGAAGGATCTTAAATGAGCCCTTCTAACATAGTGGCAAGGTGGCAATTTATTCTCCCTCCTTTTATCTTCTTATTAAGACTTTCACAATCCCAGAGGTGATTTCTCATTGCATTTTTCATAAGTGTGTAACAGACTGGTGGTTTTCATCAGAGGGTTTGGAAATTGCCTCCTTTTAGATGAAGACCACCAGATCTGTATATTCAAGTGTGTGTTAGATTAATTACTTTATGCCAAAAATATTTAAATATCTGGGTAATGTAGGGATTCCAAAGCAAATACAAATTATCATATTTTTTCTCAAGAATATTTAATAATGAGAAAAAGCATCAACAATTAGTCAGAGCTAACATTAAAAGATGCCAGCAACACTGTAAGAAAGTAAACTGAAACTTTCCAGTATTAAATACCAATGAGAGAAATTAAAAAAGAAAAAGAAAAGAAAATTAATCAAGTTCACTTAAACAGTTAATCATTCTTAGCATCTATTGCAGTCTTACTATATTTGAGGCCTTTGCTAACCATTAAACATAAATTAGTCTATGTAATACCCAGAAGATTCTTTGAGATAGTTACTATCACTACTATTAGGTGAGGAAACTGGTGCAGGGGAATGACTATCAGCTCAACATCACAAAGCAGTAAGTGGAGAATCCAGGATTCAAACCTAGGCTCAGAGATACTGTTCTCATCACATTCTTACAGTGACTATTCTACAAGTATGAACAAAATGTGAAAATTCCGAATGAAAAAGGAAAACTAACTACTAAAAATATTTAAACACTGATCAACATTGTTATAAGTATTTGACAAAACCCACCACACTTCTGTGTAATAAACAGTCAAAAAACACACAAAGTAGACAAAGCTACTAGAGAAGAACTCATTAAATGTAGGAATAAGCATACAGAAATTATTTAAAGCAAATTCACTGACAGGTGAATTTTAATTCAATTTTAATTATTCTGAAATTATTCTCTTAATTCAACATACTTTCAATAAAATTTTCAAGAAAATTTATTTTTTAATACATTACTTAATTTTTATAAGCTATATAAAAGATGAAAAGTAAGTGTAGATTGGCAAATAATTTTGCCCTAAAGTTATACCATATACTTATATCATAATAAACTAGATTAATTTATATTATATAAGATTGGATGTGAATAGATAAGTGATCAGTGTAAAAGCTTTAAGTGCAGGAAATTTTTTCAGGAAAAGACCATAATTTTAGTTTATAAAAAAATAGAAAATTAAGTAATAAACTAACCTTTACTTACTAAGATTGCTAAATATTTCCAATACATTTATTAAACTTACTAGATAATGTCTAAGTCTGTTCAGGTCACTATAAAAGAAAACCATAGACTAGGTGTTTTAAAGACAACATAAATTTATTTTTAACAAATTTGAAGGCTGGGAAGTCCAAGGTCAAGGCGCCAGCAGATTCGGCATCTGATGAGACTTGCTTCCTAGCTCATAAACAACTGCCTTCTCACTGTGTCCTCACATGGCAGAAGGGAGGAGGAAGCTTTGGAGTCTCAGTCAAAAGGGTACTAATCCCATTTTGGGGGACTCTGTCCTCATGATCTCATCACCTCTCAAATGTCCTACTTCCTAATACCATCACATTGGGGGTAAGATTTTAACATGAATTTTGTGGAGACACAAACATTCAGTCCATAACAGACAAAATACATGGTTAAAAAATGAATATCAGTATGAAAAAGGCTTTTCTTGGCAATATTCAAAACCCCATAATCATATAGGGAAAGGTCAAGAAATTGACAATTGTGACAACATGCTTCAACCTTGAGGGCATTATGCTAAACAAGATAAGTCAGACAGAGAAAGACAAATACTGTATGATATCACTTATATGTAGAATGTAAAAAAGCTTAACTCATAAAAATAGTAGAATGGTGATTACTAGGGGGTGGAGGTTGGGGGAATTGGGAAGATACTGTTTAAAGTTACTAACTTGTAGCCAGTAGATAAATAAGTCCTGGAGATCTAATGCATAACATAGTGATTATAGACAACAATACTGTTATTAAGAGACTAGATCTTAATTGTTCCCAACACAAAAAAGAAATAATAATTATGTCACCTGATAGTGGTGTTAGTTAATGCCATGTTGGGTGGTAATCATATTGCAATATATAAATGTTTCAAATCTACACATCACATAATTTAAATTTATACAATGTTATATGTCAATTATATCTCAGAAGAATAAATTTAAAAAATGAAAAAGCATAAGGAAGAGAAATTATCATCATCATGTGCTCTTAAAACAGTAATGCCATTGACCTAAAAGAAAGAAAAAAATATGGCCTCATGAAGCATAAAACCACTGACCCATTAAAGGCACAATGACAAAGAATTATTATTCATAATACAGAGAATGCCCAAAGTAAAATATAATAAATTATTTTTAAAAACTGAGGAAAATACTTAACCATCAAACCTCATGGGAAAATAAGACACGTAGGTGGCCAATGTATAGTAACTGATATGCAATCTCTCTCATAACTAAAGAGGTACAATGAATAATGCCTTGCCTACCTATCAAAGTAGCAATATTTTATAGGGCATATTATGTCATATTTTGACAAAATTTCTGGGAAATAGGTCTTCTCTGATTCCTCTCGGTGAACTAAATATAATAAAGTATGTTCAAAGCCTTTAAGTCAACAATTATTTTTGTAGAAATCCAGCAAAAGCAAACCAACACAACAAGAATAATTTTAAAAAATACATGTCCATGCCTAACTCTTATATTTAAGTTACAAACCCACAAAAGATGCCAAATAGCCAAAATGATCTTGAGAAAAAATAGCAAAATTTATATTATAAATACAGAGATCAGATTAGTGGTTAGCAGAGGGGATGGTGGTTAAGGGATGAGCGACATGGGTGAAGGGGTCAGAGTAAGGTGATGATGGATAGTAGCTAGATTTGTGGTGGTGATCACTTTGTAGTGTATATAGATGTTGAATTATAATGTTGTACACCTGAAACTTACGTAATATTTTTTAAAAAGCATTTTTTTAAAAGAAGAAAAAGCAAGACACACACAGCAGCAACAGCAATAACAATTATCATAAATCTCTTTAAAGTGTAGACTTTAAAACATTATGGGGTATCCCATTGCATTCTTATATGGATTTCTACTTAGTCATCAATAAGAAAAAGGTAGACATATGCATATCCTCTGTCTATGTTATTAAACTACTGACAACATATTTACCATGCTTTATGTTATATATACAATACATGCTGAGTATACTTACACATTTGTGTAAGTATATTTGTGTATGAAAATAGAGTGAACTGAAACAGTGCATACCACTTTATCAGGCTATCTCAGGAATAAGGAAGAAATACAGGGAGGGTGAATAGGAAATTTTTTATGTTTTAATCTATAGACATATTCATTATTGGAAGCTTTAGATCAGAAATGTGTTCATGTATGACATGCAAAAAAAAGTGTAATTTTAAACATGTTGAAGTATAAAAGAAATGTGCTGCTGCTACAAAACTTCTTCATTTTATGAATATAATTTCTCCTGACTCTATTCTGGCAAATTCACAAAATGGGGAGAGAGCTACTTGGTAGTTATGTACCAATTAATCATTTACTCCCATTCAATAAATATTTGTTGAGTTCCATTCTTTGTAACATACAAGTGTGGTAGATGCTGTGGACAAAACAGTCAGGAGAATAGACAAAGTCTCTGACTCATTAGATTGCAATCTACTTGACCAGATAAAACAAATAAGTAATGACAATGAGCACAGATTGTAAATCATCCAATAAAAGGAAATTAAAAAATGTGGTTCACAAAGACACAGGAAAAGTCACTTTAAGTGAAATAGTCACTTGTGACATTTGAATGGAGTCCTGTAGAATATGAATAAATTAGCCATTGAAGACCAGTGAGGTAAATATTCTACATATAGGGAAAAATAGTGTAAAGGATTTGGCTTTTTTGAGGAGTGGAAAACAGGCAAGGTGAGGAAAGAGAAAAATAAAATAAGGTTGTATAAATCAATGGGAGTCAGATTATGCCGTCTTAAAAGTTATAATTAAGAATTGGGATTTTATTCCCAGACTTATCTTCCAGGAGTGAGTATAACTGGAACAGATAAATAAGCTAATAGTGCTTGTTATTTGTTTAGTTAAACATAAGCATGTGAAATTATGTTGGTTTTGTTTCTGATGGTATATTTCTAAAAGCTTTTGTAAGGGTGAGAGAAAGTTAAATTATAGCTCTAGAGATGCCTGAATCATAATAAGCTCAGGATAAATGTTGTATCCCTTTCTATCTTGTGCTCCTTGTCCTGTGTTTGGTTTATGAACTTCAGAAATGAATGAATGGATGGATGAATGAATGAATGAATAAATAAGTAAATACTGAAAAAAAAGGTAGGCTCTTTTTATTTTCTATTTCTTTCTTGAAGAAAGCATGTAGAAATAGTTTTAAATTTAAACTGAACTGTGATCAGCAAAAGAACACCTAAACATTTTGATTAGCTTACCTATCATTCTTTCAGATGCTATTTTATCTAAATAGGTATTTTGATCTGTTTGAAATGTGCAAATGAAAGAAGATACATTTTTTATTGTTATGTATAAAAATTAAAAAAAAGTATCCTGTGGAATATAAATGCTATATAAGAAAGGGGAGGGGGGAAAGCTTAAATGGAAATACTTTAAAATATTACAGGGAATATTTCTTATGAGACTATCTTCTAAAACCCAAAATAGAAAACTTTTATTTTCCATTTCTTTCCTAGTATAGTCTCTGATGAACTCACGTTTCTTTTATTTTTCTTTCTTTATTTCATTTTTATTTTTTGGTCTATTTTGTTTTACATTTCAGCAGAGCTTCTATAACTATTACTTATTTTGTTTTAAATGTTTTCTTTTTCCTTTTCTTCATTAACAAGAATCTTTGAGGCTGCTGCCTAAAGTATATAAATATGCTCACAATTCTTTTTTTTATATATATACTTTATTATAAGGCTACTTTTCCTTTCTTTTCAAGTGCAATTTGAATATAGAAAAGGGTAAACTTACTACCTTATTACAGTATTTATCTCTTGTTCACAGCTATTTCTCTTTGATCGGCCTATCATATTTCTACCTTGAACTTTTTACACTTCTCCGGTTTATAACACAGCTCTCTATTTGCTTTCCTTCTTGTAGTTATCTTTTGTCTTTCCCTCCTTTCTCATTTTATTTTTATCTTTGTTATTCTTCTCTATCATATCTCTTATATGTTCTCCATTTCACTTTTCTAATACTTGTAGGCTTCTTCAGATTGAAAATGATCTCATGATCGCCTATTTTGTTTTTCCCTAAAATTTTGTTTTTCAAATTCTCAAATTTTTATTAATTTTAATCTTTCACATTACAAGCTTGAAACATATTTTTATTAACATAGATTTGAAGTAAGGAGAAAAATAATAGCAAACACTTTACAGCATTTTCTATGTGCCCAGTACTTCTAGGTATTTAATATATCATTTTAGCTTAACAATTATATGAGGTAATTTCTATTATTAGATCAATTTTAAGGAGGTGAAAATTGAAGCACACAAAGGTTGTGTAACTTCCTTAGTGTCACAGTGGTAGGAACTGATTTAGCCAGGTTCAAACTGTAGTTTGACTCCACAGTTAGTGTCCCAATCATTCCATTATACTGCTTTTCACAAAAAGCTAAACTATGAGAGAAATGTGTGGGTTTTTTTCCTATTTCTCAATCTGAATTTAAACTAAATAAAATAACCGTGCCTAAAAACGTCATTAAAAAAAAACCCTAGATTTTTAAATGAATCCACTAAAATAAGGTGCTCCATTAGTTGTCATATATGAGGCAGATTTTATACTATAAGAAATATGTGGATAAATTGTTTTTCAAAAGTTTCAGTAATAATATATATTATTGTAGTTAAAAAAAGATAATATTTTTTTCCTGATTAAACTCAATTATCTTTCTTAATCACTTTTAAAATTTTTGGTGGGGGGAAATCATAATTAAAAATATTTATTAAACCACAGATAATCCTTTAGTAGATGAGGGGATTCAAAAGGGAGTGAATCAACCAACAAAATAGGAAAGATTCAAGGGCAAAGTTAATGAAAACCATCAATCAAAAATGTTATATATACATAATAAAACATTTGTTAATTTGTTACAAGGAAATTATTCTAATCAAACTATAAATAACAAATTATTGAGGTGATGATTTAGAAAATAATGAGGTGCACTACCAGCTATAAAGCTATAACTGTGATATAATTTATTGCTGAAATTGATTCTCCTCTCTGAGTATTTGCTTCCTTCCAGTTGGATTTATGCATTGTATTGGTCTCTTAAATTAGTGGATTTGATGCTGAAAGCTCAGCCTCTGTGCACTGGTGCCAAACAAATCTTGGAGACAGAGTTTTAGGTGAAGTAGAAGAGAATAGCTTTATTGCTTTGCCAGGCAAAGGGGTACACAGCAGATCCTGCTCTGTAAAAAACTATGTATCCCAACCCAGGAGGATTTGATGAGGAGTTTTATAGTAGTGGTTCAAAGGTGATATTGCTTATAAGATTAGGGGTTGTGCAGGGCCTGCACTCCTTTAATCTCATCTCAGGTGGTCTCTTAATCTTGATGAGCTTCTCTGGTTCCTTTAATCTTGCCTCAGGAGGTTTCTTGACTGTTCCTCCCTTGATTACCAACTGTTCAAATCTGCCCTTTGGAACTCAGGGAAGGTCATGGAGGCTGGAGTCTGTTCCAAGAAACAAGAAACGGGGGACAGAAAGGCATTTGTGTCCAGGAACCTGACAGGGTCCTGCTTAGTTTCACTTCATGCATCCTCTTAGATATTACCGTTTGAGGTACCTTCAGATATTCACCTACATACTCCATTTCAGTCAAATCCTTTGGCTTTCAATTTCATCTACGGCAATGTTCATTTGGTAGCTGTTAAATACTAAGGTTGCATTCGTCAGAGAGGAAGAAATTTTCCTCTACCCTCCTAAATTCTGGCTGCTCAAGAAATTAAATTAACATGAGTCGGATTAATAGGAGAAAATCATATATGTAATCACATGTATTATATGGGAGAGACCCAGGAAACCTGAATGATTTGTAAAAATGGCCAAAACCCTCACCTTAAATACCATCTTCAGCTAAAAACAAAAGAGAATGTGTGTGTGGGGGTAATGGTTGGGACTTCAAAGGTGATAAAGCAATTCACATGGAGATGGAAAAGCAAATGTTTGATTAAAAAATGTTTGCTGTGCCATGCAGAGACTATGGGACAGACTCTGATCTCTAGGTCCTGCCAAATTTCCCCCACAATACCTAGCCCATATTCTTTATAGATATCTCTGGTGATAGCTCTATTATAAGAATAAGTCCTTTATCTACATTCTTTTAGGCAGTTAAGGGAGAAGTAAGAAGAAAAACTTCCTGAGTCTTCTGCTTCTTAAAAGCTATCAGCCTAAATTAATCCTCATGCCAAACAGATACCAAAATTTGCCACAAATTTTGCTACCCTAGACATGGATTTTATGTCAGACCTGATGATAGGTGATGGATATTAGAGATGAATAAGGTGTGAGACATGAAATAGAATCCTGAAAGACCCTTTTTGCCACTCTCCAAAATTCCACAAGAATATTGATTTTAAAATAGAAAACAGCTATTCCTATTTTCTGGGTTCCTAAAATCCTGTACTTGCATGGAAAAAAATGGTGAAAGAATTTGTAAAAAATTCAACATAATTATTAAGAAGAAACATGATGAGTTTTAGAGCAGTGAAAGGAGTATTATTTAAGTTTGACAGTAGACAGAAAAATGGATTCACTAAATGCTACCTGAGAGTGAATATAATGTATATTTCTGAAGAGAATTTAAAATGAAGAAATTTTTGGGAAAATGGTACTTGAAAGGAAGAGTTATTAGTATTAAGAAAGATTAGTGCTACATTCTTAGCAGCACAACTTTTAAATGTCTTTTTTGCATAATTGTCTTTTTGTGTTTCAGTAAGTACAAGAGTAGTATTTTATTATTATTTTTTTCTTTACCTGAATTAATCACTAGGTTTTCAAAATCTTTCTCCTAGTAATCCAATTGTCTCCTCATAAGATTGATTTCATTGGGGTTTCATTGTTTGGAACATGACTAAGTGTAGTTGTGGTCTCAATAGCTTCTGGCTACATTGGTAACTTCTGTCAGTAACTCCTTGTCTCATTGGAAATTGTTGAACGTATTTATTTGGACTTGCTTGGAAAAGAGTCTTGTATATTTGAAAAATTACTTATCAGAAGTATATAAATCTAAATGTATATTATTTTTTACTGTTCATAGAGAGTACAAATATTTTTAGAAGGAGCCAAACTACTGACAAGATTATTGCCCATACATTTTCATTCAGAAAAATATCCTGCATTCAAAATCTCATCCTCTGACTAAACTATTATGAATCATGTCAAAAAAGTCATTGTCTCTTAAAATCTTTAATACATTTTAATTCATATAATAAATTTAATATAAATAATTCATTTTATGTAAGCTATGTATTTGTCAGGGTCAGTTTAGTTATCTCTGACAATGTTGACTGATTTAATTAGTTGACTAATTAATTAAATGCCCAATCTTGCTGAACAAAGTATTTGAAGCAGCATATAGCCTATATTATAGTCATAAAATTTCATTATTGAAAGAGGCTTATAGATCATCTGTTTCATGTCTCATTTACAAAAATAAGAAAGCACTGGCCCAGAGTTTTTAAATTATTTTTGCAGTTTAATTAGTAGGATAATGTGAATTGGAACCTCATTCTTCTAACTTTCACATCAGTGCCTTTTTCAACAACCTGATTATCAAAAAAAAAAAAAAAAAAGAAACAACTTATGTGAATAGAAACATTCTAATAGGTATTTCTTGATGATGATGATGATATTTAGTAATTTTTTATGTAATATGAGGTGGTAGAGAGTCATAAAAATATTTTTAACTCACTGGACAGTCTTTCTGTACTTACTTGTGTCCTTGAAAGTTGTCCTGTGTACATTTTAGAGAGGGTATAAATCTTTGGTCTTAAAATCAGGTCTGTAAGATATTTAACTTTTCTATTTTCATATTTCTGGACATATTTTTCACTTAAGTGCCTTTTTCAATGATAGTTGGAAATTAATATTATTCAATTCAAATATATGTCCACCAATTAATTTAATTCAGGGTTTCCCCTAGATTACAGAGTTGCTATTAAATTCTTGGGAGGATTTCATGTGGCCAAGGTGCTAGAGAGAGACACAGAATATTTTATAATCCACTGTTCATGCTGGCATGTTTGATGGAATTTGCTGTTACAACTCATTTCTGCTGTTTTTTGTGGCATCTACCCATCCATGGCTTTATTGGGAATCACTTGTGTGCAGTCCATATAGTCCTGGAGTTTGTGGGGACTTTCAAAATCTGCTTCAGGCCTCTCTTCCCAACTGATACCCCATATCCATTTTTGCAAGTCTGCTTTTTCACCTGATTTGCCAGGAAAACAGGCGATTTGCTTGTTTGCTTTATTGATTCTTCTGAAGGGAAAAATATTTTAGATATATTTTGTTCTCCCATTTTCTTTATCCCACCTGCTAGCCACCATCTGCCAGTTAACCTGGAAATGAGTAGGATAAAGAACTTCTTCTCAAGGATTTCCAGTGAGGTCCACCTCACTTGCCTCTTGGTTTCCTCTTCTCTGTCCTTGGCTAGGGACACCTCAAAACCTCAAAAGACAATTTTGTAATGCCCAGAACATTTTTATATCAAGTTATTGTCTCTGAAAATTAATTGCAGAATAAAATGCATTGAGTGTTCCTCCCCAAATTTACAGCTTTTATTAAAGTAGTATTTACATGCCATAAAATTCACCCATTGTAAGTATGCAATGACTTTTAATAAGTATTCAGATTTTTACAATAAAAACCACAATCCAAAATTAGAATATTTCCATCACTCCAATGGATCTCTGTGTGGGTTGGGGTGTGTATTCAAAGTTCAGGCAGTTTTCAAGTCTTTCCCAGGTTTCTTTTTCTGCATGGCTGACTTACATCTCTACTGCATATTTATTAAGGTTCACAGAAAGCCAGGATAGTATGGAGAACTTCTTACAGCCTTCTATGGATTTCTCATTTCCAAGACCTCACTGTTAAATTTCCCTATCAGGATTATAACCTAAAACTAGCTAAGCCACTGTCATCCCTGCTCATTAGGTACTGAAATCACTATTGTTAATGATTAGGCAAGTGGTTTTTCTTCTCCTATCCAAGTCAAGTAAACTCCATCCATCAGCAAAGTGGTTGGTTTTTCTAGCTTTTCCCACCAAATGGTGGGAGAGGGATGTTCAGGCAAGAATTCCATGAGCACTCACTGTTCAATAGTTTAATAGATTTTTAAGAATAACATCTCTCAACCATTGTAAACCTTCCATCTACTTCAGAGCCCTGGAATTTTGGTTATTGACCATTTTGTCCAATTTTATAGTTGATTTTTGGGGAGAGGTTTTTCTGAGTTCTTCACTTTGCCATAATGGAGGTCCCAACACTGAAAATCTCTGCTGAAATTCAAAATCTGAGAATAGACACATTTTTATTCTTATCAACCTTTACCTTGGTCAAGTTTTAGGACATCCTAAGTATTGCCTGGATAGAGCAGAGGCATTGAGGTAGAGGATAAAATTCTAGAATTTAAGGAAATGGAGATTAAAAAAAAAAAAAATTCGGCCATGAAGGTAACATTGAAATATTTGATATCCCCTCTTTTGTGCTATAGAGAATCTTTTTCCTTGCATCCTGTTGTATAAGAAGTTTCACATTCAGCACCAATACATATTGGTGATCTAAAATGTTTGCCTTTTCCACTAGATAATGATTTTCACCTTTCCACGAAACACCACTGCAAACTTGCCCCTGTCAGCATACCCAACACAGAGAAACTCTCAATAAATAGTAGTCAAGGAAAAAAGGGTTATTTGTGACTTGAGTAGAAAATATTAAATGAGGAAGATAGGGGCATAGGTGGTCCTGATTCAACTTACTATAAAATATGTGAAAATTGATTAAAACATCTTAAAAAGATTTAGCTTTATGTGTCATTTCTGCATATAATCCTTTAAAAGTATACTTGAAAAGTATAAAAATACATTTTGAACAAAAATGAAAATTAAAGGAAAGGCAGTTATATATGTAATACACGTGAACTCATGAATTAAACATCATTCAAATTTATTCTTCAGTTTCATAGTTCAATGAATCTGAACTTTCAGAAAGAATTTCAGAGAAATATTTTTGATGGAAATATTAATAATGAAGTGAACTTTTCTTAATACATCAGGATATAAATGAGAATGGTGAAAAATTTTTAGCTTTGTTTCATTAAGCTGTTTTTCATATAGTACTAAATATTTTGAAGGACTGCAAAAGGTAATATTTTTCCAATTTAGATTTTAAGTTTTCTAATCAAATAAAATTGTCTGGTCCCCAAATACATTGAAACCATATTTTCCAGAGTCTAAATGGGAAATGATGCAGGTTTAGAAAATCCTGCTTCTAGTCAAGAAAACTGTAGATCGTTACAAAATCTCTCAAAGACTACTGGGGCAAAGTCACATAGCATGAGTGTATTGGAAGAAATCTTTATTTCATTCTTTTTAGATAGTTTTAGATTAAGAAGTTCTATCAAAAAGCCCATGCTGTTTTAAATTATACCTCATAGGAAGAAAAAAATAAAACAACTTGATTTAACTTTCTGTTTTCCATTTATAGAAGAAAATTCTATTGTCTCTTATATACTTAGTTACAGAGATCACAGTAAATTTCTTAGTGTCTTGGTAGCTTGTGTCACCAAGTTGTTTTTCTCACATTTTAACTTAAGTATTTAAGCAGGTAGCATTGCAAATGAGGAATAAAAGAAATTTCTCTTTAGATTTTATGTATTAGAAAAACTGTGTCATGCATATATTGAATTCAAAGAACAATTTAGGTTCATTGAAAACCATTAGGTATTTTGCTCTGACGTTTAGTTAAATAGAATAAATGAGCCTCTTTCCAAGTGAGAAGCACCTTTCTTTGCTTTAAAAGTCATCTAAGCAGAGTTCACAGAAACAATTTTCTAAAATACAAAGAAATGGCTTCATTGTTTTATTTTTCTAATAAATACCAGAAGTACCTTGACACGTGTGTTACAACAGTAATAAACCTCTTTAAAATATCAATGTGCTTTTTTTCTTGAAAGGGCATAAATGTTTATCTGCAATTGTACAGAACTGCTCTATAAGTATATTATATATGCATACACACACACACACACACACACATATACACACGAAGTCCGGCCCTCAACCAATGGTCTATTTATCTTGCATTGTTTCCACTAGTAATAGAGTTGCATGTGCACAAGGCTGTTAAACTTTATTTTTTTGGGTGGGAGAGTGCATAACTTTTTTTTACATATTGCATAGGATAGTTGTTTCTATCACTTGGGAAACGTCTAAAAACCATAAATGAACTGGTTCTACCCGCAGAGAGCTGGTTTCAGTTGGTCTCTTGTGGGACTCAGGCATTACTATTTCTAAGAAAGACTGTCAATGATTTTAATGTGGAGCCAAGTTGGAAACCATTGTTCTTGATTTTAGCTTGTTACTAATCCTAATTCCCTAAATACTTTTAAGAATTGTATTTAAGGAAAAATGAGCCCTTTTCATTCCTTACTTTGGCTTTATCCTAGAAACTTGCTTTTCTACCCTTAGTAAAATAATTTGAATAATGTGTGGAGCTCAGAGATAGCAAACTTGTGCCATTTTTTTTATCTCTTAAGTTTAGTTCAATCACCAGAAGAGTACTGAAGAGAATGGTCCTCCTCTTTCCCTTCCTTTGGCATCTAATCCTGCTGCCATGTGATCCTCTTAACTGAGTATTTCCCAAGCAAAAAAAAAAAAAAAAAAAAAAATACCCCAAATCATTCCAAAGGAAGGAAGTGAAGTAAAAAGAGAAAATTTATTCCTCTTATTCCAGACCTCCTATTGAAAGATCCAGATTTAACCCAAAAGGTAATGTATAGGCATCTTATTTTAAGACAACAATAATAGTATTTATTTTACACATCCTACCAAAGAAGAAACTGCATTAGTATCTTATTAATCATATTACAGTGAACATGGATTAGCAGCATACAATGAGTTTGGGTTAAAATTGACAGGTGAAAATATAAACAAATGAAAATTAGTAAAGCGGAAGTAATATCCAGCTCTTAAAATGCATATAACCTAAGCTTTCACAAAATTACAAATGACAAATAATGATCAGTACCTAATATTAAAAAGTTGTTTATGTACATAATAGGCATTTAATAAATATTCATGAAATGAATGAGTATGAACTTAAATATCAGTCAACATAATATCAGTTCAGCAGTCAACAGAAATAGCAAATTGAAGCATCCATTTATTTCCAATATATGCATTGTATTCTAATTCTTACACCTTTTAGTTGAGAAACCACAGGAAAATACTGAAATCACCAGCTCCTTCCAACTAGCCATGCCAGACTCTGAGACTTGTTGTGTGGCTTAAGTAAAATCCAGCAATATGAGTGAAAACATTTTTGTAAATTGAAAAGTACTTTGCAACATTAAGATATTATTAATTTGTGATAATATTAATGGCTCAGTAATATTGAATTTCAGAGATATTTATACTGTTCTACACTCTCAACAGAAGCTCTACCAATAAGACAGTTTACTTCTTGAAACTTTTTTTAACCTAAATTAATAACATCAAATTTTTTTTTTTTTTTTTTTTTTTTTTTTTTTTTTTTTTTTTTTTTTTTTGCGGTACGCGGGCCTCTCACTGTTGTGGCCTTTCCCATTGCGGAGCACAGGCTCCGGACGCGCAGGCTCAGCAGCCATGGCTCACAGGTCCAGCTGCTCCGCGGCATGTGGGATCCTCCCGGACCGGGGCACGAACCCGTGTCCCCTGCATCGGCAGGCAGACCCTCAACCACTGCGCCACCAGGGAAGCCCAATAACATCAAATTTTAACGTTCATATTTCTTTTATTTAATTCACATGTGTTAATTTTTAATTTTAAAAGGTATTTTTAAATTGTAAGAGAATAGTTATATTGAATTGATCCTATTATACAAATAATAATCATAATCATGTTTAAAATCATAAATGGAAGTCCAAGATTTGTGAGAAACAACTAGAACAAATGAGCCCATAATTTGACATTCTCATTAAGCTTACAATAAAGATAATCTAAAACCTATTAAATAATAAGCATTATGTTACATCATGCTTAGGCATTTTCATAAATGGCTGCTTTGGTATTACTTTCAAACAGTGATACTTTTCTAATTGTTTTCTTTTTGATTTTCAGTTCTTACTTTTGAATTTTTCTATATCAGTAACTATCAGAAATGATATTGGTATTCCCTGACAGTATGTTCTAATAATGAATCAAATCATTATGATTTGTTCTCCACTATTAAATATAATAAGCAAAAAAAAAAAAGAAAGAAAAAGAAAAACATAAAAATCTGTGGCCTGCAGGTTGATACACAAACAAATAACCAATAATGATATAAAACCTCAACAAATTTTATAAGAATTTAAATCACTTAAAATATGCTCTCTAAACACAGTATAATTAAAAATTAAAAATGTTAAGAAGATAACTAAAAATTTTCAACCACCAGGGAGTTAACCCATGGTTAAAAACAATTAGAAAATATTTTGAACATGATTAAAAACACAAAATATCAGAATTTCGACAAATGCAGCTAAATGTCAGGAAATGTACAGCCTTAAATGCATATAGTAGGGGTAAAAAAGAAAGATTGAAAAGCAATGGCCTAATTTGTATCTCAGGGTTATCCTGAAACAAAGGATAGCCTTAAACTCAAAGAAACGGAAGAAAAAAAAAATCAAAATAACAGCAGAAACCACCCAGGTCTTCATGGTTTCACTGGTAATTTCTTCTGAATATTTAAGGAAGTATAACATCAATCTTACTCAAACTCATCCAGAAACTATTAATAGAAGAAATGTTCCACAAATGCTCTTCAGAGTCTATCATAACCTTGATTTAAAAAACAGACAAAAATGTCACAGGAAAAGAAAATTACAGACTCTCTAATCAATTGCATATAAATATCCTAAACAAAATATAAACTCATTAAATTTGGCAATATATAAAATAATAAAGTAGTTTGACCAAGGGGGATTAATTGTAGAAATGCAAGGGTAGTTAATATTCAAATATTAACAAACAATATGAATCATCACATTTATAGAAGAAAATTAGGTAATAATATGAATTTTAATAGATGAAGAAAAAGTATTTAATTTAACAAAATTTAACACTATTTGTGATATATAAATCCTTAACAAATGAGAAATAAAATGTAACTCACTGGATCGTATGAAAACTAACTATAGAAGTCTTATCGAAAACATCATACTATATGGTGAAATATTAAACACTTTTCCCTGAGATGATAAATGAGAAAAAGATGCCCCTGCTATTAAACATTGTACTGGAAATCTAAGGCAGTACAATAAGAGAATAAAATCCTTTTAAAAGCATAGGATTGGAATAGAAAAAATAAAAGTCTGTGCCCAAATAAAATCTAAAAGCAAATCTATAGCTATACCTCTTGGGATACAATGTGAATATTTCCAAGTCTCTTCATGGTCAGAACTTACAGAGCAAAAATTACTGTCTCCATGGCTTAAAGGATCATTGAATGGCAAATAAACCTTGGAAATTAGCGATAGTGAATAAAGTCAGAGAAATTGCAGGTTTATCTCTCCTGGAGCCATTTATTTACATTTCAAAGGGTGATTGGATAAAGGATGTTTTGTTCCCTCCTCTTCCTAGAGAGATTTGTATACCTTAGAAAGATGAGTGCCCATATTCCCTTGCAAGCTCACTCTCTTTCTTCTCTCTTTCTCTTCTCCTTTACTTTTGAGGAGAAGAGGTGTAGCTATTCAAGATGTTATATATAAACTCCAACTTTCATAATTCTGGGGTTCCTTTCCAATAAAGCAGACCAAGCCTGCACATGCAGAGCTCATCTGATTTATACCAGGTCAACCTCTGAGGAAAAATGGGTATGAAAAATTGACACTGAAATACTCTATAAGTAAATAATTACCTGTTTCTGGTCCAGAACACTCATATTTATTGTCAGAAATAGATTGAAAGTAAGAGAGTGAAATAACCCATTTTATATGAATAAGTGAATTCAGCAATATTGTTGAATACATAATCAATAAACAAAAATCAATTGTATTTCTATATACCAATAATAAACTTGAAATAGAATGTTAAACATATATAGCATCAAAGTTATTGACTGCTTAGCAATATATCTAAAAATGATATATAAGCTTTCTGTATTGAAGACTAGAAAATGTTTGTGAGAGAAATATTATAAGACCCAAATGAAGGAAGACTCATATAGCATGCTCATGTTCTGGAAAACTCAATAGTAAATATCTCATTTTTCTCAATTAATCTGTAGATTCACTGCAGTCCTAGCCAAACTTCAAGAAGTTTTGGTCAAATTTGACAAATAGATTTTTAAATGTACATGGAAATTAATAAGGCTAAAAAGTCTAGGTAACCTTGAAAAACAAGAACAAAACCTGAGTACTTTTACTTACCATATATCAAGACTACAAATGACTAAAAATTGCAATAATATAAAGTAGAAGATCTACAAGGGTCTGAAAAATAAATATTATATGGAATATAGCATAAAGCAGAAGTGAACAATGCAGGTTCTGGAAAACAATGCCCAGATTTAGAATTTAGATTCTGTCATTTACTAATTTTATGACCTTGGATAAATTATTAACCCCTCACAGCCTCAAATTCATTTCACATAAAATGGTGCTAAAAATAGTAGCTACCTTATTAGGTTAGATTGTTGTGGTAACTGAATGAATTAAATCATGTAAAGTATTTTGAGCAGTGTCTGGAACATATTTAGTACCCAAGAAACATTAGATACCATTACTCAAGAAAAGAGGAAATAAGCTACAAGGGAAATAAAGGAGGTGGAGGAAGGCTAATGTGATAGGAACACTGTGATCAAGGGTAAGGGTGGGACAAGATAATGCAGTGGAGGAAGGCAGATACATGACAATGACTGGTTCTGTTGATCATGATGAATGTTTAGGAATTCAATGTAATTGTAATTGGAAACTAATATGGATGAAGAATGGAAGAATGTCACCTGCCATATCAATAAACAAAAGACAATGTGGCCATCAACCATCAGTCACTGAAGCCACCCCCAATGGTGCACACTGAAGGAATTCAGGATGAAGAAAAACAGGATACTGTTTTTATGCACTTACATAGTCAAGGTGCATATCAAAGGAATGATTTCGAAAACCCAGACTCTTACATCTTCCCATACATAGAAAAGTGCTAAATTCATTAATTTGAAATGTTTGGTTTCTTTAATTAACAGTAATCTTTTGATGTTCCAACTATCTGGTTTTTGTTTTTGTTTTTTTTGTTTGTTTGTTTTTGCAGAAACTCCTATATATCCTGGCTTCTCCCTTACCTCTTCAGAAGAGTCCTTAAGAGCTAGCTGAGAGGCTGTCTCCCAGGCTTAAGTTCTCAGTATGTATGCCAAATAAAACATAATTCTCAGTTGTTAGACTGCATTTTTTTTCAGTCAAAACTAATGAAGAGATTCAGGAAGGGAAGTGACAAAATAAGATGCACATTTTAGAAAATTCTCTGGTTTCTACATGGAGAACAGAATGTGGCTGTGAAAAACTGCAAAGAAGGATACTAGTTATAAAGTTGTATAAGCCAGTATGATAGAGGCCTGGGCTAGTGTTTTTCAGTTGAAATGGTGAGAACTGGTTTGAAACAATCTATGTTTTGGAACCAGAGCTTACAGGATTTGCTGATAGATTGGATGTGTGTGATGAGAAAAAGAAAGATCAAGAATCCTTCTGAGGTTTTGGTGTTGGCAACACGTGGGAATTATAGTGTTGTTCAGAACAATGGGAAGAAGGAAGGAGCCAGAGATGAGGTAGGAGTTGAAATGTAATATTTAGGGTATATTTCATATGAGTTGTGCACTTTGTACCCAAGTGGGCATGTTGGAAAGACAGTTGGATAGCAAGGTCTATACACAGCTTAAGGGAGATATTAAGGGTAGAGATAAAGATTTGTGTGTCAAATGGATGATATTTAAAATAATGATAAAGGCTATTATGGCTATAGGTATTTAGTTATATATAATTTCTGACCAGCCTCTGTGCTGGAAACCTTTAATGTATTATCTGATTTATCACTCAGAAATGACTCTAAGGGATAATTCCTATTTAGTGTCCATTTTAAAATAAGAAAATTAAACCTGGAGCTGGAGTAATCAGCACATGATTGCAAATAATAAGTAACAGAGCTATGATTCAAACAAGTGACGGCCTGACTAAAAGTTTTCTTTTCCAATTATGTTACATTTTTTAATGTCAAATTGCTTCCCTCTAGTCAGAGAATTAAAAATGTGGCTTTCTAACAGCACATAATTGTTTAAGTTTGTCACTATGCTGCTGTCTCTCATATATTTAATTCATGCCACATCATCATACAGAAATATAAATCTTTATTTGAATTATTTTGTATTAAGAAAACAATAGTTCCTCCCCATATAAATTTATATTATAATATTACATTGATATTTTATAATCTTACAATGCAGTGACCATGATCTTTGTGTCCTTGAAGAAGAAAACTGCATGGAGCTATATCTTCTGTTAAGGAGTCTAACGTAAGGAGTGGCAAAGCAGCACCAATGGGGGAAAAACATTTAATATACTTACTAAAAGTTTTCTTCTTACATGATGAAGCACTTAAGATTTTAGCCAGTTGTGCAATGCATATGAATTCGTTCCTGTGAAATCCTTACTCTCTCACTTTAAAGCCTTCCATCTACTCCCTTTGCAGATTCTCCTTTGTGGTGTCTTTGAAATGTATTTTCATGTTATCTGAATCTCTCCTGTGATTTCTTTTTCCTCTACATAACTGAACTTTATCTCAACTCTCCTTAATTAAATCAATAGCTGACTACACTTTCTACCAAAAATATTGAACACTGATAAGCTGCCAACAGTTTGGGAAAAACTAAACTTCATATGGCACAGCTGTGAGGCCAAAGATATTTTTCCTCTTTTTTGCCCCTTTACTCCCAACCTCTTCACCCTCCCCCCTGGTTATTTTGTCCCTTTCCCTAATCATTCAGGAAAAAAAGAGTTTAATACATGTCTTGGAGATGTGAGTGTGCAGCCAGAGCATGGTCTGTTGAATAATCAGCATTCGTGCAGGGGTTTTTTGTTACTGAAAAATCCCACTGGGAGCAGAGGAATATAAGCAGATACGCTGCTGCTAACCTGGAGGAATGATGGTAACCTGGCTAAAAGGCTGCAGTTCTAGATCTTAAATCCTTTAAGTAAATGCCGCTTCAAGGAGAAGTAGCCAGGACACAAACACCTGTAAACATGTTTTTCTTTTGAAATCTGAAGGACCCCTGAGTCTTCCAGTTTGAATATCTTATCTAAACAGTATTGCTTTTTTAGAATAGTTTCTAGTATATTTTCATGGGCCTGATATAGCCACTCCTTGGCAGGTCTTATACATACTAAACAGAATAAATGTCACATTTCCTACAGTACAAAATGCTTAAATACAAAATAATGTGCAATTACTTTTCCATTCTGAGGTATATATTTTTATTAATAAAATGTTATATCATGAAATGAATGAATATTTCTTTGAGAATAAGGGACTACTTTGAAAAAGAAAGATAAACAATATGTCAAAAATGGTTTCCATTTATGATATTGAAGAGCAATTGCTTTTATTTCACTTTATCTATGAAAATAGAGATGATCAACTCTAGTTCTGAATGCCATAAGGCAATTGACTTCTATAGGGCTTTTCTAAGCTATGCATAGGTTATTAGGTTGTTTTTCAGAGATATTATGTTAGAGCATGTTTTGTGTGTGTGTGTGTGTGTGTGTGTGTGTGTGCGCGCGTGTCTGTGCACGTGTGTGTATTTATTTATTTTTGGAGGGTTATTTTTTATTTAAAAAATTTTTTTTAACATCTTTATTGGAGTATAACTCCTTTACAATGTTGTGTTACTTTCTGCTATATAACAAAGTGAATCAGCTATACATATACATATACCCTCCCTGTTGTGTCTCCGTCCCACCCTCCCTAACCACCTGTCTAGGCTGACACAAAGGACCAAGCTGATCTCCCTGTACTATGCGGCTGCTTCCCAGTAACTATTTTACATTTGGTAGTGTATATATTTCCATGCCACTCTCTCACGTCGTCCCAGTTTACCCTTCCCCCTCCCCATGTCCTCAAGTCCATTTTCTATGTCTGAGTCTTTATTCCTGTCCTGCCCCTAGGTTCTGCAGAATCATTTTTTTTTTTTTTTAGATTCCATATATATGTGTTAGCATATGGTATTTGTTTTGCAATTTCTGACTTACTTCACTCTGTATGACAGTCTCTAGGTTCATCCACCTCACTACAAATAACTCAATTTCCCTACTTTCTATGGCTGAGTAATATTACATTGTTTATATGTGCCACATCTTCTTTATCCATTCGTCTGCTGATGGACACTTAGGTTGCTTCCTTGTCCTGGCTATTGTAAATAGAGCTGCAATGAACACTGTGGTACAAGACTCTTTGAATTATGGTTGTCTCGAGTATATGCCCAGTAGTGGGATTGCTGGATCATATGGCGGTTCTATTTTTAGCTTTTTAAGGTACCTCCATACTGTTCTCCATAGTGGCTGTATCAATTTAAATTCCCACCAGCAGTGCAAGAGGATTCCCTTTCCTCCACACCCTCTCCAGCATTTATTGTTTGTAGACTTTTTGATGATGGCCATTCTGACTGGTGTGAGATGATATCTCTTGGTAGTTTTGATTTGCATTTCTCTAATGATTAGTGATGTTGAGCATTCTTTCATGTATTTGTTGGCAATCTGTGTATCTTCTTTGGAGACATGTCTATTTAGTTCTTCCGCCTATTTTTCGATTGGGCTGTTTTTTTTTTTTTGATATTGAGCTGCATGAGCTGCTTGTATATTTGGAGATTAATCCTTTGTTAGTTGCTTCGTTTGCAGATATTTTCTCCCATTCTAAGGGTTGTCTTTTCATCTTGTTTATTGTTTCCTTTGCTGTGTAAAAGCTTTTAAGATTCATTAGGTCCCATTTGTTTATTTTTGTTGTTATTTCCATTTCTCTAGGAGGTGGGTCAAAAAGGATCTTGCTGTGATTTATGTCATAGAGGGTTCTGTCTATGTTTTCCTGTAACTGTTTGATAGTGTCTGCCTTACATTTAAGTCCTTAATCCATTTTGAATTTATTTTTGTGCATGGTGTTAGGGAGTGCTCTAATTATATTCTTTTACATGTAGCTCTCCAATTTTCCCAGCACCAATTATTGAAGAGGCTCTCTTTTCTCCATTGTGTGTTCTTGCCTCCTTTATCAAAGATAAGGTGACCATATACATATGGGTTTATCTCTGGGCTTTCTCTCCTATTCCTTTGATCTATATTTCTGTATCTGTGCCAGTACCATATTATCTTGATTACTGTAGCTTTGTAGTATAGTCTAAAGTCAGAGAGCCTGATTACTCTAGCTCCATTTTTCTTTTAAAAGATTGCTTTGGCCATTTGGGGTCTTTTGTGTTTCCATACAAATTGTGAAATATTTTGTTCTAGTTCTGTGAAAAATGCCATTGATAGTTTGAAAGGAATTGCATTGAATCTGTAGATTGCTTTGGATAGTATAGTCATTTTCACAATGTTGATTCTTCCAATCCAAGAACATGGTATGTCTCTCCATCTGTTTGTATCATCTTTCATTTGTTTCATCAGTGTCATTGTTTTCTGCATACAGTTCTTTTATCTCCTTAGGTAGGTTTATTCCTATATATTTTATTATTTTTGTTGCAATGGTAAATGTGAGCATTTCTTTAATTTCTCTTTCAGATTTTTCATAATTTGTGTATAGGAATGCAAGAGATTTCTGTGCATTAATTTTGTATCCTGCTACTTTACCAAATTTATTGATTAGCTCTGGCAGTTTTCTGGTAGCATCTTTAGGATTCTCTATGTATAGTATCATGTCATCTGCAAATAGTGACAGTTTTACTTCTTCTTTTCTGATTTGGATTCCTCTTATTTCTCTTTATTCTCTGATTGAGGTAGCTAAAATTTCCAAAACTATGTCAAATAATAATGGTGATTGTGGACAACCTTGTCTTGTTCCTAATCTTAGTGGAAATGGTTTCAGTTTTTCACTATTGAGAATGATGTTGGCTGTGAGCTTGTCATATACGGTCTTTATTATGTTGAGGTAAGTTTCCTCTATGCCTACTTTCTGGAGGGTTTTTATCATAAATGGGTGTTGAATTTTGTTGAAAGCTTTTTCTGCATCTATTGAGATGATCACATGGTTTTTATCCTTCAATTTTTTAATATGGTTTATCACATTGATTGATTTGCATATATTGAAGAATCTTTGCATTCCTGGGATAAACCCCACTCAATCATGGTGTATGATCTTTCTAATGTGGTGTTGGATTCTGTTTGCTAGTAATTTGTCAAGGATTCTTGCATCTATGTTCATCAGTGATATTGACCTGTAGTTTTCTTTTTTTGTGACATCTTTGTCTGGTTTTGGTATCATGGTGATGGTGGTCTTGTAGAATGAGTTTGGGAGTGTTCTTCCCTCTGCTATATTTCTGAAGAATTTGAGAAGGATAAGTGTTAGATCTTCTCTAAATGTTTGAGAGAAATTGCCTTTGAAGCCATCTGGTCCTGGACTTTTCTTTGTTGGAAGGATTTTAATCACAGTTTCAGTTTCAGTGCTTGTGATTGCTCTGCTTCTATTTTCTATTTCTTCTTGGTTCAGCCTCAGAAAGTTGTGCTTTTGTAAGAATTTGTCCATTTCTTCCAGGTTTTCCATTTTATAGTCATATACTTGTCTGTAGTTATCTTTCATGATCCTTTGTATTTCTGCCATGTCAGTTGTTACTTCTACTTTTTCATTTCTAATTCTGTTGATCTGAGTCTTCACCCTTTTTTTCTTGGTGGGTCCAGATAATGGTTTATCAATTTTGTTTATCTTCTCAGAGAACAACCTTTTAGTTTTACTGATCTTTGCTGTTGTTTCCTTCATTTCTTTTTCATTTATTTCTGATCTGATTTTTATTATTTCATTCCTTCTGCTAACGTTTTCATTGTTGTTCTTCTTTTTCTAATTGCTTTAGGTTACGGTTACATTGTTTCTTTGTGATTTTTCTTGTTTCTTGAGGTAGGAGTGTATTGTTATAAACTTCCTTCTTAGGACTCCTTTTACTGCATCCCATAGGTTTTGGGTCATCTTGTTATCATTGTCATTTGTTTCTAGGCAATTTTTGTTTTTCTCCACTGATTTCTTCAGTGATCTCTTGGTTATATATAGTGGATTGTATAGCCTCCATGTGTTTGTATTTTTTACAGGTAGGTAGGAAATGATAATTGATATGATTTCAATATTCTTAAATTTACCAAGGGTTGATTTTCTTAAATTTACCAAGATATTTTCTCTCCTGGAGAATCTTCCATGGGCACTTAAGAAGAAAGTATATTCTGTTGGTTTTGGGTGGGTGGAATGTCCTATAAATATCAGTTAAGTCCTTCTTCTGTAATGTGTCACTTAAAGCTTGTGTTATTTTCATTTTGGATCATCTGTCCACTTCTGAAAGTGAAGTGTTAAAGTCCCCTACTCTTACTGTGTTACTGTCAATTTCCCCTTTTATGGCATTAGCATTTGGTTTATGTATTGAGGTGCTCCTATGTTCGGTGCATAAATATTTACATTTGGTATCTTCTTCTTCAATTGATCTCTTGATCATTATGTAGTGTCCTTCTTTGACTCTTACAATAATCTTTATTTTAAGTTCTATATTTTCTGATATGAGAATTGCTATTCCAGCTTTCTTTTGATTTCCATTTGCATGGAATGTCTTTTTCTATCCCCTCACTTTCAGTCTGTATGTGTCTCTAGGTCTGAAGTGGGTCGCTTGTAGACAGCATATACAGGTCTTGTTTTTGTATCCATTCAGCCAGTAGTTGTCTTTCGGTTTGAGCGTTTAATCCATTTACATTTAAGGTAATTATCAATATGTATGTTCCTATTCCCATTTTCTTAATTGTTTTGGGTTTGTTATTATAGGTCTTTTCCTTCTCTTTTGTTTCCTGCCTAGAAAATTCCTTACCTTTTGTTGTAGACCTGGTTTGGTGGTGCTGAATTCTCTTAGCTTTTGCTTGTCTGTAAAAGTTTCAATTTCTCTGTTGAATCTGAATGAGATTCTTGCTGGGTAGAGTAATCTAGGTTGTAGGTTTTTCCCTTTTATTACTTTAAATATGTCCTGCGACTCCCTTCTTGCGTGCAGAGTTTCTGCTGAAAGGTCAGCTGTTAACCTTATGGGGATTCTCTTGTATGTTGTTTCTTTTCCCTTGTTGCTTTTAATATTTTTCCTTTGTGTTTAATTTTTCATAGTGTGGTTAATATGTGTCTTGGAGTGTTTCTCTTTGGTTTTATCCTGTATGGGATTCTCTGTGCTTCCTGGACTTAATTGACTATTTCCTTTCCCATATTAGGGGTGTTTTCAACTATAATATCTTCAAATATTTTCTTAGTCCCTTTCTTTTTCTCTTCTTGTTCTGGGACCCCTATAATTCATATGTTGGTGTATTTAATGTTGTCCCAGAGGTCTCTGAGACTGTCCTCAATTCTTTTCATTCATTCTTCTTTATTCTGCTCTGCAGTAGTTATTTCCACTATTTTTTCTTCCAGGTAACTTATCTGTTCTTCTGCCTCAGTTATTCTGCTATTGATTTCTTCTAGAATATTTTTAATTTCATTTACTGTGTTTTTCATCATTGTTTGCTTGCACTTTAGTTCTTCTAGGTCCTTGTTAAATGTTTCCTGTATTTTCTCCATGCTATTTCCAAGATTTTGGATCATCTTTACTATCATTTCTCTGAATTCTTTTTCAGGTAGACTGCCTATTTCCTCTTCATTTGTTTGGTCTGGTGAATTTTTACTTTGCTCCTTCATCTGTTGTGTATTTCTCTGTCTTCTTACTTTGCTTAACTTTCTGTGTTTGGAGTCCCCTTTTCACAGGCTGCAGGTTTGTAGTTCCCATTGTTTTTTGTGTTTTCCCACAGTGGCTAAGGTTGGTTTAGTGGGTTGTGTAGGTTTCCTGGTGGAGGGGACTTGTGCCTGTGTTCTGGTAGATGAGGCTGGATCTTGTCTTTCTGATGGGTGGGATCACGTCTGGTGGTGTGTTTTGAGGTGTCTGTGAACGTATTATTATTTTAGGTAGCCTCTCTGCTAATGGGTGTGATCGTGTTCCTATCTTGTTAGTTGTTTGTCATGGGGTGTCTAGCCCTGGAGCTTGCTGGATGTTGAGTGGGACTGAGTCTTAGCATTGAGACAGTGATCTTTGGGAAAGCTCTCACCAATTGATGTTATGTGGGGCTGGAAGGTCTCTGGTGGTTCAATGTCCTGAATTCGGCTCTCCCACCTCAGAGACTCAGGCCTGACACCCAGTCAGAGCACCAAGACCCTGTCAGCCACACAGCCAGGTACATGGAGAGTGTCTTGCATTTTTGGAAGTCTGAGATCTTCTGCCAACATTCAGTAGGTGTTCTGTAGGAGTTGTTCCACATGTAGATGTATTTGTGGGTAGGCAGGTGATCTCCACCTCTTACTCTTCTGCCATCTTGAAGGTCCTACCCAATTTTTGGGTTTTTTAGACTCAGGAAGATTAATTTTAAAAGGACAGGTCCTGACAAGTTCAGAGAAGAATTCTGTGGAGAAAATTTCAGAGAAAAAGGGAAGTTTGGTGAGATAATTACTATGGAAGAACTGGGGGTACAGAGGAGGTTAGGTGTTCTATATTAGAGCTTGTTAATTTTAGTAAAGGAAAATTTAAAAGTCACCATCCATTTTTGCCCTGCTTCAGAGTTTAAGAAAGAAGGATAATATTAGGAAAATATTGTAAGCCTGTAGCTGGAAAGCTTGAATTGAAATTTTATCTCTGTGATTTACTAACTGTATGGTTCTCGGTGAGTCTCTTAATGGCTATTTCCTTAACTCTAAATAATCATAGGTATGTTTAAATTTTTTGGATGATAATGATGAATATAGTGGACTAAACGTTTGTGTCTCATCAAAATTCATATATTGAAATATTTCCTAATGTGATGGTACCCGGCATTAAAGCCTTTGGCAGATGTTTAGGTAATGAGGACAGTGTCCTCAAGAATGATATTAGGGCCCTTATAATAGAGGCTCCAGAGAGTTGCTTTATCCCTTCTACCATGTGAAGAACTAGGAAGTTTGTCTTCACCAAAGTCTGAATTGGCCAGGGCCTCAATTTACAACTTTCCAGCCTCCAGAACTGTGAAAAATAACTTTATTATTTATAAGCCACTCAGTGTATGATAGTTTGTTATAATAGCCTAAATGGACTAAGATACAGATTAGTACCAGAAGTGGGGTGCTACTATAACAAAAACCTAAAAATGTGGAAGAGCTGAGGAACTGGGTAATGGATAGAGACTGGAAGATTTTGGAGGTGGATGCTAGCAAAAACCTACATTGCTATGAATGAACCATTAGGTGTAATTCAGGTGAGAGTTCAGTTGCAAAAGGAAAGAGCTATAGAGATAGCCTTAATGTTAGATAATATCTAAGTAATCGTGAACAAAATATCTGTAGGAATATGAATGGTAAAGGCCATTCCGATGTGGTGTCAGGTACAAATGATGAAAATGTTATTGGACAATGGAGGAAAGGCCATTTTTCTTGTAAAGTGACAAAGAACTTGGATGAATTGTCATGTTCTAGGGTTTTGTGGAAGGTAGAACTTATGAGCAATGAAACTGAATATTTAGCTGAAGAAATTTCTAAGCCAGATGTTTAAGGGATGGCCTGCTTCCTCTGGATGGCTTATAATAAAATGAGAGGGGAGAAATTACTTGAAGATAAAATTGTTCATCAATAAGGAAGCAGAATTTAAAGATTTGGAAAATTCTCAGCCTATTCATATTGTAAAAAATGAGGGTGTGGTCAAACAACCATTTGATAAAGAGATTAGTCACTCATCTCAACTAAAGCTACCAGCTATTGTTCAAGACAATTTCTATTGGTTATAAGCTACCCAATCTAGTGTAGTTTGTTATAGCAGCTTGAACAGACTAAGGCAGTAATGTAGCTCTTGTATGACATATAGCACTCATTCAAAATATGGTTCCCCACTTGTCATTACTTTTACTATATAGCAGTAATTACATTCAAGCATTGAATTGCTTTTCTTCACATATCATGATATATTTATTGTTTCCATGATATATATTATGATATCATGACACAGTTCTCAGAATATTTTGAAACCAGATTTATTTAGAGTAAGATACTGAAATCAATAAATCACCAAGCAACCCCAAGTCTAAATATCAAGAGGAGCCACACTGATAAAAAGCAGTTAAGCATCTGGTAAACCACAATATATATTCCAATGGTATAGTCAGCCCTGAAAGTTTAGGTCCTGAGGACTTTGTCTCAAATGAGTCCCTGCTTTGAGCAGATGGACATTATATGGCACAATTTTTCTGGACTAATAGACTTTGTTGGTTTACCTATGCCATGTCTAATTTAGTATCTGTCTGCAGTAGTAGTAACCGGACAAATGGGTTTATGATTAGCATTAATTTTTGGTCTATGGAGCTGCAAGCGATCCAGTCTGATTAGTATAAAATACGTACCTATAAATAACATAATTCATGACACCATTGTTTCTTAAAACTTTTAGAACCACAAAACTCTGAAAACTGATTAGGTATGTAGCAATTTAATCTAGCCTACTTTTGGCACCTGAAGTAAAAGTGTTGTGCCTTTGGGATATATATGAATCTCTTTAGACCATATCCAGTGGACTATTATACTTGATGATGCTAGCTTGTTATGCTACTTGAAGTAAGTGAAAATGAGAGGATAAAAAAACTCTTTAGCTTTCCAGTCAATAAGACCCAGATATTATGATACATTAGGATGTGGAAATTTAAGCCAAAAATGGGAAGGAAAAAGGGAAGTTTTCCATTGGCTTTTAGTATGTAAATATCTGTTGGTGTTTTAGGAGGTTTTTTGACTGATTTCAGCGGAAGAGACGTACGTAATTATTCTGAAGTGTTTCATTTTCAAGGGAAATATTTACAGAATATTTCTGTGGACAAGAAATTAACTTCAGTAGACCAAAGTTAACATGTTTATCTGGAATATTTTCTTAAAAAAAAGAAACCCAAAGTATCTAATCTTAGGGTTTTATTTTATACCTAACAGATATAATCCAATTTATAGCCTCGTAAACTGCATAAAATATTAGGCAGTACCTAGATATACGTGAAATGGAAGCAGACTTTAGTTTCAATCTCCCACATTTCCCATTCTCCTGGCATCTTCAAATGGACTGCTTTCTTAATTTGCCGGGTACCTTCCTGGTCTCTCTTTTCTCTCATTTGTAGATCTTAATTTATTCATCCTATGATACAAGTTGAAAAATCAAATATTTTCTTTCCTTTTCACCAGATTTTTTTTGAAAAATGGGTCTAACAGTGATTTTTTTTTTTTTTTTTTTGCGGTACGCGGGCCTCTCACTGTTGTGGACTCTCCCGCTGCAGAGCACAGGCTCCGGGCGCGCAGGCCCAGCGACCATGGCTCACAGGCCCAGCCGCTCCGCGGCATGCGGGATCCTCCCAGACCGGGGCACGAACTCGTGTCCCCTGCATCGGCAGGCGGACTCTCAACCACTGCGCCACCAGGGGAGCCCTAACAGTGATTTTTAAAGCATTATGCACTGCATTTCTGTCAGTCTGTGCAGTTAGGTATGTGGATATGTTTAAAGATATTAGTGGAAATCTTTTATTGCACTCTTAAAATTTGTCATCTGTATTTAAAATTAAATAAACTGAATTCTTTTTTATTTTGCATGAATTGCTTGCCAAGATACTATCTTCCTATAGAGATTAGAATTACAATGAGACTAAAATGGAGAAACAATATAAATTAAGCTAAATATAAAATACAGCAAAAGGGAAAAATAAACACATTTGTCTGTAAAATGTCTATATGCTGGAAAAAAAAGCTTTATTTTTCTGTCAAATTATTAGGATTATTGCTTTACTTTTTCACATACCTCTCACATGTATACATATTCTCAGTTGCAATTAAATCCATTTTCTTATTTTATCAGTCAATGTAAAGTTTCTTCACTATTGAAATCATCATAATACCAAACCAAACATTTCTAATAAAGTTCCTTTAGAGTGGCTAGACTAGAAGGGTAGCAATCTGCTCCTTACCTTCTAAATGACGCTTTTCTCAAACACCAGCCATGTGACACTGACTTCTCATAACTCTCTGCTCAAACACCTTATCTTCAAATATCATTTGAAAAAAGTTGTGACTTTTTTTTCCTTCTTGTCCCGTCTATGCATCACATCATGATAACAGACTAAAGCATTTATAGATTATCATGTCCAGGACTTTGGCTTGGCAATAATTTAGCAGTTTAGCATGTAAAATAATCTAACTTCAAGAACTGGATTTTGAAGGAAAGACAAGAGGAAAAAGAAAGGCAATATTAATGATTTTGTTTAACCCAACTAAGCTTTTTGGAAATATTAATATAATTTACCAAATAATTTCCAGTTATTATCTATCACCATCAATATCCTCCTCCTCATCATCATCATCATCTTTCCTTTCTCCATATAGTTCTTGAGAAATTACCATTTTTAACAAGGTATTCTTCATTTAACCTTACAATGGCACTGTAAAAATGACCAACGTACACAGAACAACAAAGCCCCAAGGAAGTTAAAACAAAAACAAAACTGTACAAGATAATATAACTAGTAATTATGTTGTGTTTCAAGATCATGATTTCTAATTTTAAGTAGAAAGTATTTTTCTCACTGTTAGCTTTATAATATCTATATTTATTATTATTATCCTAAATATATGTACAAAGTTTCTGGAGCAGAACAGATTATTATCTACTTACAGTAAATAAGAACTGTGTGATTCCTCTGTGCCCCTTTTTTTTTTTTCTTTGTGGTATGCGGGCCTCTCACTGTTGTGGTCTCTCCCGTTGTGGAGCACAGGCTCCAGACGCGCAGGCTCAGTGTCCATGGCTCACGGGCCCAGCCGCTCCGCGGCATGTGGGATCCTCCCGGACTGGGACACGAACCCATGTCCCTTGCATCAGCAGGTGGACTCTCAACCACTGCGCCACCAGGGAAGCCTTGTGCCCCATTCTTTACCACTGCAGTGGTACGATGAAAACCAGATGTCATCCTACAAATACAGGGTCTGTACTGTAGGTGAGGGACCAAGCACAAAAATCTGGACTTTATATAGGAAAGTCTCCCATTCCCTTCAGAGAGAGTCTTTTGAGAAATGTAAGAAGAAGGATGCTGGTCCCTCACTCTTTGGAATGCAAGTAAACCTCTTCAGCGGAGATATAAGACTAGTGTTTCCAACTTTATAAGCCATGGAATGTCTCCTTCTCCCGGGTAGCATCCTCCTTTGAAATACAGACACATGTCTGAAGAAGTGAATCTCTCTATCATTCTTACTGGATAATGAGTTATAAATTAACTTCTAACGTGTGTTTGCTAGGCTATGAACATTCATCTAGCATTATTTCTTGTTAGTAATAATGTGATTTATTGCCACTGGGATTAGTTTTTTACATTTATTAGATTTTCCATGTTACACAAGCTCAGATTTCATGGTTTTACTTTAGGAGGCATAAGTGACTGAAGTAGGCATCTTCTTTTTTAAGTGTAAAACTTTTAGTCTATGTGCATAAAAACAAACAGAACAACAATAATAAAACAGAGTTACTGACAGCATTTTAAATGATCACAGAAGAAATGATCCAAAAGTAATGTTGAAAACATTTCAGTATGCTTGTCTGTTTTTTAAAGTTTGTGTATCTTCATATATAATCTGGTAAATGCATTTTATTATGATACTTTATTATTTTTAAAAATAGTTTTTGGATTTCCATAGAATATTTCTTGATTCCAAAGTGAATAATTCCAGAACATCTATTGTCATTATATCATGAAGAATTATGTTCAGAAAGACATGTTTAAAAGAAGTCTCCATGGAATTAATTTAAAAATCCTGCATAAAAAATTTGTATTTTACTAAAGCCAAAAATCTACTAAAAATTGTTCATTGTATTATTTCTTTAATTCATGTTTTACATAATGATATGTAATTCACCTGTTATGTGGTTTCACCTCTATAGGTGGGGAGAAAACCTACTGCTTTATGTTGACTCAGGATTTCCTTTAGACTATATTTCTTATCTAAATGGTCAAGATCTCATTTCTGCAAAGGTGGGATCCACTATTATTTTATCTCCAAAATACTACCAATTTTAAAATGCCTTATTTAGCAAATATAAACAATTTCATTTAATCTAATTCCTTTTCAAATGAAGTTGGAAAGTAGCAATTTATTCATGTTAATTGAGAATGAGGTATTGTCTTTTCAGCAGCAAAATTAATTATTAGCAAAGTTCAGACTCTAGCTCAGGCTCTGATGGCCTGGGGCAGGTTGATTGCCCTAAGCAGAGCTATATATGTGATGACTCTTTTGACCATTTAACTTGGAAATTTAGAAGCAGTAGAGCTTAAATGTCTCTCTCATTTAAATTCTAAGATCTCATTACTTATAAAAGTGTCTCATCTAAATGTGTAGCTGTTCCATTTTCTACAGGCAAAGTTTTGTCAGTGAAAAAGAATATAACATTGCTGATAACTATTCCAAAGCCACCTCTACTGCCTTCTGTTTAAAAATATTTCAGTAAGTCTACTTTGGGTCAGTTGAGTTTTTCAATGAAACAGGGTGGATTAATTTCCTTGACTTCATGTAAGAGTGCCAAACCTGTGAGAAGTTGATTGAAGAGCTAACATTTATAATGGGAGGAATCAGAAGGACAAAGAGGTGTCAGGAGAAGAGGCTACCTCTGACAGTAGTACAGATTTATTTGATATCAATGAGCATGTTCCACTCAACATGAACTGCAAATAAGCAGGGGAAAGGACAGTGGCTAGCAGTCTAATTAGGAGTCATAGTCACACAGAAGAGCAAGGTTTGGCCCAAGGATGCATGACATGGCAGGAAACGAAATTTAGACAAGGCACAGTAGGTAGGACTCGACAATCCTCTAAATTAATTAAGAAAAAGAAACAGGCTACGTAACAATTAGGCTTAAGATATTAAGAAAAAAAATTTAAATGCAAGACAAAGAATATTTAAAAGGCAAGATATAATTATGAAAGGATGAGGCAATAAAAACATTTCAGTGGCAGAATGGCAGACTGGCTGCCTGCCACATGAATTTGGCTGCACATAAGTGCATTCAGATTGACCCTCACAGTGTTAAAAAAGAAAAAAAAAAGAGTAAATAGTTGCCAACTTTTAAAAGCTTGAGATGTCACATGGAAAAAAAAATTACACTCTTCAATGGATCCATGTTTCATTCAGAAACATATAAAATTCCTTACAATTCTGTATAGAAACCTAGAATTGCCCACACTGTAGCCTTACCTCTCTGACTTCACTGCCTATTTCTCTCCCTTTGCCGTAGCCACATTGGCTTCCTTATCCTTCTTTCAACATACAATCTTGTACAATAACAGCTTCTTCTGCCTCTTGTCCCCAGATACCAGCATGACTTCTTCCCCCATTTCCTACAAGTTAAAATCACACTGACTGTTCTCTTTAAAATTGCAACCCCGGGCTTCCCTGGTGGGGCAGTGGTTGAGAGTCTGCCTGCCAATGCAGGGGACGCGGGTTCGTGCCCTGGTCTGGGAGGATCCCACATGCTGCGGAGCGGCTGGGCCCGTGAGCCATGGCCGCTGAGCCTGCGCATCCGGAGACTGTGCTCCGCAACGGGAGAGGCCACAACAGTGAGAGGTCCGCGTACCGCAAAAAAAAAAAAAAAATTGCAACCCCACACATTATTCTTTCTCCAGAGCAGTTATCATATGTTAAGAGATTATATAATTCACTCATTTAGTATGTATATTGCTGGTACTTTCCCCTGTAGACTGTGAGTCTCTATATGTTTCTAAAGTTTTGGAAGATCCTATAACACCAGAACTCTACTACCTCATAAAAAATTTGTCTGGGCTTCCCTGGTGGCACAGTGGTTGAGAGTCCGCCTGCCGATGCAGGGGACACGGGTTTGTGCCCCGGTCCGAGAAGATCCCACATGCCGCGGAGCGGCTGGGCCCGTGAGCCATGGCCACTGAGCCTGCACATCCAGCGCCTGTGCTCCGCAATGGGAGAGGCCACAACAGTGAGAGGCCTGCGTACCACAAAAAAGAAAATTTGTCTGAATCCCAGGAGCACATGCATCTTTTATATGAAGCATTCATTCTTATGTTTAATATAATCTCCAGTATTCCCTTTTGTATCCCTGACAATAAAGCTTGGAGTCATGGTTTATCACCAACCTCGCAGTACTCTCTTTTATTTTATTTTTCAAACAATAAGTTAAGAAGAAATTCAAGTATGTTTTGTATCAATATATGGAAATATTTGTAAGAAAACACAGAAGACATATTACTTTAGGGAAGTAAAATATATCTCTCTTTATTCAGCTTTAATATGCACTTGAATCACCATTATGAAACAAATACAGCATGCTTCACTTATTACATTATTGACTAACCCTGTGGGAATTTGAATCTGAGGTCTCTGAATATAAGATAAATAAATGTAATACCAGAAATTTCAGCTGGAGTGTAGATCGAGACCAAATAATAATAATAATAATACCCATAAATGTTGTATTAAGAAGTTTACAATTGTTGGGGAGAAAGCAATTTTCCTCTACCCTTCTAGGTTCTTCTGGGTGGCCTAAAAATTTAATTGATATGAGACAGGTTAACAGGGAAAATCAAACAAAAATTTAATTACATGGGAGAGACCCAGGAGAACTGAGTAACTCTCCAAAATAGCTGAAGCCCTCACCTTAAATACCATCTTCAGCTAAAAACAAGAAGATGTTGAGGGTACTGGTTTGGGACTTCAAAGGGGAGGAAGCCAATTTACACAGAGATGGAAAAACAAATGTTTGGTAAACAAACATTTGCTGTCCAGAGATGATGGAACACAAAAAGCAATTTTAACAGACTTTGCTAGGTTCCTCCCTGTCTACACACTTAGTTCATACTATAGTTATCTATGCTGACAGCAGTTCTTTTCCTGGAACAGGTCCTCTACGTACATTCTTTTAGGCAGTTAGAGGGAAGGTCAAAATTTCTTCCCAAGTCATTTGGGTTTTTATTGTTTTCTGCTCAAAATAATTCTTATACCAAGAATATATTTTGGGGTGGCAAGTTTTATTCCCTTACACAATTAATGTTGGATAAACCCCCAATTAGAAAGTCAACACAAGTTTGTTTTAATAATTTCTATTCCAATTTATTTTTTATTGAAGCTTTTATTTTTAGAGTTTAGTTATTAGTGAACGATGTTCTTTTTAAATTTAATGGAAGAAAAATTTGTTCTATACTTTGGTATCTTTAGAGCTGAAAAAGAAATCTCATTTCCTCTCATATAAGGCAAGTTCTCACTCTGCCTGAAGTACATTTCTAAGACCAATCTTGCCCCAGAAATTTCTTCATTTTCCCCATTTTGTCAATAGATGTTGTAGCATTTCTTTAACCAAAAGTTGTGTCTTGTATTTCAAAATTGCTTGATCATGATCGAAACTAAGGTGAAAGAAACACTAGACATTGTATATGCCAAACCAGTGATAACTCTTGTGTGTCTATAAGGCATTCAGAGAAGAATGGCACCAATATATTAATAATTAAACAATAGATCCACTATTGAATTTTAGACTTGTTAACATATATTTTCTTGAAGATATAACTAGCTTAATATTAACTTGGATTGCCTTGCTTTAATAAATTACCATAGAATGGGAAGGAGGGCCAGCATAGGTAGGTGGAGATTGTATAAAATAGATTTTAGCCTTAGCATTGGCACTGATCGGTTGCGCAGCTGTGCTACTTTCGACAGCTCAGCTCAGCTATCTGGGTTGCAGTGATTTCATCTCTGAGTAGGAATTAAATTAGCTATGTGAGCTTGGGCAAATTAAATTGTATCTCTGCACCTCAATTTCTTCATCTATGAAAATGGTAATAAGTAGCTTCACTATCCTCATAAATTTGTTATGGGGATTCAATGAATGAATAAATGTAGTAACACTTAGAGCATGCCTAGACTAGAGTAACTAAGTGTAAGTGTTTGGGTCCTAATCATATGTAAAATGTTAAGCAACTAAATGTTGGTATAACTTTTTAAATGTGTAAAAATTTCTGGTAGGAGAAATTATTTTAAATATTAGAATTCATTAAAAATATTTGGAATTGGGTTGTGGTCATAAACGCTACCTTCAAATTAACCAATAAAGTCAACATTGTAAGAATACTTATCTTTAGTCAGGAGACAGAGGATTTAGGAACACAATTTAAGGTAGGAGTCTTATGTTCAATGATGTACTTAGACACCTCTGGGTGTCCAGAGGTCCTCTTGCAGAGGACAGGGTCCTCTTGTAGATCCATAGTGCAAAATATTATGTTGATTAGCATTAGTAAATCATTGAATTTTAGAAGAGGGAGCATCCTCAGCAGTATTTACTTCAATAAATTCACATTTAAAAGTTTTAGATAAGCAAACTGATGCCAAGAGAATTAAATTAAAAAGCCACCATGGTTCAATGGAAGGCCACTAGAATGAGAAGATCTTAGTTATAGTCCTTGTTTCATGACTTATTAGCCATGGGCTTCTAAGCGAGCCATATAGTTCTGTGTGTTTGACTTCTCTACTGTTAAATAATGATAATCATGCCAAGCTACCTAAATCAATCATAAGCCTGGGGGAAAACAGATGGCACCTTCAAAGGGTAATTAAAGATACTTTAATAAAGGGATTATTTTCAAAGACTTGAGTCGACCTAAGGAAACCACTGGGGGTAAATGAAATACCAACGGATTTGTATCAGTACTATGATTAGATTTCTAGAAAGATGAATTGGTGTACAATGGAGTAGATAGATGCTTTGCACTCACAGGAAACAAAGAAAATTTACTTCTAATATTCCCTTTACCATATTTTTCCCACTGTGTATCTTTTCCCTTCATTCTATAACTACTTTAGTAGAAGTGTGGGCTTATATTTATTAATTAATTCATCAAAAATACCAACTGCTATTTGACAAGGGAGCCAAGAATATTTAATGGGGAAAGGCAATAAATCGTCTTGGGAAAACAAGATAGCCACATGAAAAGAATGAAATTTTACCCCTATCTTATACCATTCTCAAAATTAACTCAAAATAGACTAAAGAATTAAATGTAAGAGCTGAAACCATAAAACTTCTAGACAAAAACATAGGGAATTTTTTTCTTGACATTAGTCTAGTCAACAATTTTTTTGGATATGACAACAAAAGCACAAAATAAAAATGCCCAACATCACTGATCATCAGGGAAACGCAAATGCAAGCCACAATGAGATACCACCTCACACTTGTTAGAGTGGCTATTATCAGAAAGACAACAATAACAAGAGTTGGCAAAGATAGGGAGAAAACAGAACATGTGTGCACTATTGATGGGAATGTACATTTATTCAGCCACCATGTAAAACAGTATAAAGAGTCCTCAAAAATTTAAAAATAGAGCTACCATATGATCCAGCAATTCCACTTCTGGATATATATTCAAAGGAAACAAAGTCACTCTCTCAAAGAGATATATGTACCCCCATGTTCACTGCAGCTTTGTTCAGAATAGCCAGGACATGGAAAAATCCTAAAAGTCCATCAGTGAATGAATGGAAAGAAAATGTGATGTAAATAAATAAATATACATATATATATATCAAATTATATATATATAGTTATATTTACATATATTATTAGATTATATTATTTAGCCATCCATAAAAATGTAGGAAATCCTGCTATTTGTGACAGCATGGATAAATATTGAGACATTATACTAAGTAAAATAATTCAGACAGAGAAAGACAAATACTGTATGATCTCACTTATACATGGAATCTAAAAAAAATTAAACTCAGAGAAACAAAGAGTAGAATGGTGGTTGCCAGGGTCTGAGGGATGAGAGAAATGGGGAAATGGTCAAAGGGTACAAACTTCTAGTAATAAGATGAATTAGTTCTGGGTATCTAATGTATAGCTTGGTGACTATAGTTAACAATATTTATTATATACTTGGAAGTTAAGAGAGTACATCTGAGATCCCATCAAAAGAAAAAAAAGGACAGGTAATTATGTGAGGTGATGGATGCAATAACTAACCTTATTGTGGTAATCATTTCACATTTCTGAAAATATAAATTCAGATCACCTTATTGTACACCTAAACTTATACAATGTTATATGTTAATTAATTATATCTTGAGGATGTTGGTAAAAATATACTGATATTGTGCTACCATTGAGAGCAGGAATCACGGAAGAGACAGGCATAATGGAAAAGTGTAGGATACAAAAAATAATAGAGATACTTCTGGATTTCTAGTCAAATAATTTGAATAGAAAAAATCTCCCAATTATTTATAAATTATTTATATCTGTTACAGGAAAGCAAATGTAAACCCAGCCAAACTCTCCAGAAGCTATCTCTAATTTTTAGATCTTAAGAAATGTTACTGACCAGCTTGCCCAGTCCTTTCAATTTACAAGCAGGGAATCATGTATATAGAGAAGCAAATAAATTTTTCTAAAACACAGCTAGAACCAGGTTCAATGTTCTTCTCAGTATAATACACAGCTTCTTTATTTATGGTAGATGCTATAATGTTCTCCATAGCATATAAAAGTGTTTTAGTTGTTAAAACAGTGTTCAAAATCTCTTTTCATTGAACTGTAAAAGAGAAAAAGATTACATGAAATTTATTTTAGACCTGCTGGGTTATTTGACTAAAGCAAACAAATAGCAAAATTATATATATATATATATATTTTTAATTTTGTAACTATGCTATTTTCCCCAAAGACAATATTTTCCTCAGGTAAATGTAGTAAGGAAATTTTGTTACTCTATGCACCTATCCCCAGAATGGGATTACCCACCTCCACTGCTTCATGGTTAATGCTCAGAACAAAAGGATTGGGAAATTTATATAGACCTATTTTAAAAATTCAGGAGTCTATCTGTTCATTCTGGGACATACTGCTTCTTTCCTTTCCTTACCTACAATACCTACAATCCAGGTGTCAGGCTGGACAGAAGAGGTCCCAGAGCATTCAAATTTAATTTTTGATTCAGTCATCTAGATTATTTTGTTTGATTAAAAGAGTCCTTGGGGCTTCCCTGGTGGCGCAGTGGTTGAGAGTCTGCCTGCCAATGCAGGGGACATGGGCTCGTGCCCCGGTCCGGGAGGATCTCACATGCCACGGAGCGGCTAGGCCCATGAGCCATGGCTGCTAAGCCTGCACGTCCAGAGCCTGTGCTCCGCAATGAGAGAGGCCACAACAGTGAGAGGTCCACGAAAGCAAAAAAAAAGAGTCCCAGATCACAAGAATAATGACTACTTAGTCAAGCACACTGCTTGACAAGTCCCTCTACAATAGGCCAAAGTGAGATCATCATAGAACTCTGCAACTTTTAAAAAAAAAATTCCTTGTCCTTGAACTGACTTTTCCAGATGAAAGGTCTTCATATGAGTAGGAAATACATGGAAAAAGGGTGAGGTTATACCTATTAGAATGGGACTTCTGACTTTTATGGCAAACACCTCTCTGAGGTGTTTTAGATCCAAGAAAGTCTAAAGAAAGAACATTAATTATCTATCTCTTTACAATTCACCCCAAAGTCTTCCTCAAAATGGAAAAGCACTATGGAGCAAGTGTCCCAAATGTTGCAGCACATTGTTTAACTGACTGCTGAGTTTTCCATCCCCTGACAGATTTCACTGACCATGATTTGATCACCATCTTGATCTTACTGAGATGTCAGAAACAGCAGGGCTTCCACACAACACATACGTCAGCATTTCCTGATGTTTTTCCTGTGCTGATTCCACAGCCATAGCAGAGTCAGACCGTGGGTGGATGAGTCCCATTTAGCTAGAGGTATAGATAAACAGGACTGTTGGACTGATTGAGGGTTCCTGGAAGGCTATAAGTTCGTGGCCTGCATATGCATAGTTCACTCCCTTGTCTGGCTTCAGAAGGTCCTTCCAGGTTCCCAGCATCTGGGGCAGAGAGGGTCCTGTGCAGACTTCTTCAGGGGACACCACAGCACCATGACTCTGACTGTGGAAAGTTGAGGAACCCATGAGTGGTAAGATTGCGTGATGGGTGGTGTGAGACAAACTCCTTACTTATGAGTCCAGGAGGAGAAGCCTTAAGCATAGGGGGACTGAGGCATTTCTCATCCCAGGACTTACCTGCTGGACCCTGTAGATAGAGATCCCACAAGATCACCCTTCCTCTGGGAAGTGTGGTTGTGACTACAGTGCCTCTGGCCTGATTCAACCTTCTAAATGTGGATTAATGTCTTGGGGAAGGTGGAAAGATCAGTACAGAAATTTAACAAGAAAGTCACATGGCTTTTTAAGGTGGGCTCTGATGCATTATGGTATTTGTTCAGCTGATTTTGTCCAGGACATTGAGGGGATGCTTGAGGTCAGTACTCAAGTTGGTCTCATCCTGCTACTTGGGGACCTGTTAACAGTAGCCTTAATTAAATGTTAAATGAGACAATTGAGCAGATATGGTCCCAGTCTCTGTAGGATAGATTAATCAGAATGGTTGACCAAGCAGCATGCTCATGAGACAATGCTCCACATGTCTATCGTATTTCATGTTTATTCATTCTTGTGAGCAAGACTTTAAGTAGTTACCTCCTTTTTTTAGACTGTCTTTTCAAAAATGTTTCCATAGTGCACAGTCTTGGAAGATACAGTGTCTTCCTTCAGAGGAAAATACAAGCATGCTTACTCTCTAGTCTGATGATGATGATATGCTTCTTTAGAGAAGAGGGCAAGCATGCTTACTACCCATTAAAAGAGCCAGGTTCCCTAGGCTCAATATTCCTTTCCTGTAACACAGTCCAATACATGGGCTGGTATCCATCTGTGCCCATCCCTTTGCCCCTTCAGGACTAGGAGGCAAGGTGAACTCATGTAAATATGCTTGTGCTGCTTTCTGTGCCGTGTATAAGAAAGTCCTTGATCTCAGACCAGGAGTCTCCTATCTTCAGCCAACATCCATGAAAATGTCACAGACTATGACATTAGTGTGCACCCAGGGTAAATTCTCAGGTCTTTCACAATTCTTGACACCCTGGGACCATTTGTAGGCTACACATTTATCTTGAGAAATAACATGATTAAATCATTCTTTACTGAATATATAAATATATTTTATGCTGAGAATCTCTTAAAACTCTGTGTGTATATGTGTGTGTGTGTGTGTGCATAAATATAAAAAGAATGGTAGCATTGTCAGACTGTGAGTTCAAAAGTTACAGGATGCTTTCAAAATTCTAGGTCCATCCATCAGCAATAACAAAAAAAAACATTAATTACCCTTATATGGTGACATAATATTTAGTTACTTTGTTAAGACTGAATGTTAATAATAATCTTCAATCTTTCCCCAGGAAACTTCATTTAATATTAGAAGATTTCTCAAGTTAAAACAACCTGGTGGAAATTCCCAAGAGAAGGATAACGTTGGTATTTATACAGTTCTATTAAAATGAAGGTCAAGTTTTAAGCCAGCCAAAGATTCATTAGGAACAGGCTGCTTGGGCCTGGAAAGCTTTGCTGCCTCAAACCCATTATGGAACTGATTAGTATCAGGAATGTAATGAGTCTCATTACCCCCATCTGCAGTATATCCTCCTCCTTCACCTCCCCACAGTCCACATATTTTGTTTCATAGAAATTGTCATTTTTCTTGGTTGACTGCCAATTTGCTACAGTAATGAAATTGTTCCAAATTAAATGCTGCTACCAGGACAGGATGACCATATAAAAGATAGTGACTATAGGTTCTGTCTTGTAGTTGGACAGCAGAGCTCCTAACAAAGGCATGTATTTCTAGGATTTAGCCATTAAGTCATCTTAGATGTAGCAAGGGTGAAAGACAGTTTTATCCCTTTAGATGCCCTGGAAGGGGAAATTTAGAGGCAGGGAATGTTTTGTTGTCAAGCTTTCATTTTTCCTAAATCAACATTGCCTGGAAGAACATGAAACATCAACATATACAAAAGTCTTCCTGTACTTTTAAGATTAAAAATGAAAGATGACTTTTGTACTGCATACACTTTCATGATATCCTGTCCATCATTCAATCCAAAGAAAACACTTTACTGTGTTATAATTTATTTACTTATTGCTTTGCTGTCCTTGACAGAAATTGTCTTGAAAACAAACAGTATATATTTCTTTTGCTTTTTTATTTCAAGTCCAGTTAGAAACTTGAGGAATGTTTTTAAATGAAAGAAGTCTTGATTTTAGAGAGCTATAACTTGTTTTATCCTTAGTGATTGCACTGACATTGTACAGTTTCTGTCCAGGAGGCCAGATTGGACAGACAAGGATGCTGTAGGACAAAATGAAGATGGAGTCTCAATAGCCATGTTGAGCTGGAAACAATGTTTCCCAGAAGATTTGCTGTGGATACACAAAGTCATAATCAGAGGGAAAGACTGACAGCAACAGCAAAAAAAAAAAAAAAAAAAAAAGACAAAAGCAAACCAACCAGCAAATAAAAACAAACAAACAAAAAATCCATAGTCTTTTCTATTCCCACTCCAACCAGAAAGTTAAAACCAAGAGCCACAAGAATCAAAATTTAAACTGAAGGACTGAAGCAATATATTCAATCATATTTGAGATGAAGAGAATGGAGGTGATACAAAACAGTTAATATTTGCTGTTGACCACTCAAGATTAGAATATTCATAAATGTAGAAATACCTCTGCCTTTTAGAGAAAGCTTCAGAGGAGTCTGATTTGGAGTGGGCAAAATTAGCCCATGCCTATCACTGAGCTTAGCCAAAGACTTAGCAGTGTAACAATTAGTTTCTCCCAGCTCACTCAGCAGGCAGGATTCAGCAGACCCTTTGTTCTTAACAAAGAAAACTAGGCTTGAGGAGAACTTTAACTAAGACCATGAGGCAAAAATTAATAAAGTATATTCAATTTATTATTAAACTTCCATAACCAATTTTCCAAAAAAACTTTATACTGAACTAAAACCTTTAAGGATCTGAATGAAACTATAATTCATAATTATTGGTCTACATCATAATTCCCTGATTCTTAAAATTCTGTCATATGCACAAATCATGGGATTCAGAGACTAAAATACCTTGTTAGGTTAGAATTAGGAAATAAGATGGCTCTTAACACATGCTAATTTTTCTAATAATAAAATTTCATATTTTTGAAAAGCTAAAACCTACTACTTTAGTTTTACAAGAACTTAAAAACTATAATTATTTGTATATTTTCAATATCTGTAAGTTATTCATTTACGTATTTCCTAAACCTTATAAAAACTATAATTATTTGTATATTTTCAATATCTGTAAGTTATTCATCTATGTATTTCCTAAACCTTATTTTGCAATATACTATAATATACATATGTTCTTATTTCTTTTATGTTCCAGTTTTATTATTCTTAGATTGTTTTTTTGTTTTTTGTGGTTTTTTTGGCTGCGTTTGTTCTTTGCTGCTCTGCGCGGTCTTTCTCTAGTTGTGGTGAGCAAGGGCTACTCTTCATTGTGGCGCGCAGGCTTCTCCTTGCGGTGGCTTCTCTTGTTGTGGAGTATGGGCTCTAGGCACGTGGGCTTCAGTAATTGCAGCACACAGGCCCGAGAGCACACAGGCTCCAGTAGTTGTTGCATGTGGGCTCAGTAGTTATGGCACACAGGCTCAGTAGTTGTAACACACAGGCTCAGTAGTTGTAGCTCACAGGCTCTAGAGTGCAGGCTCAGTAGCTGTGGTACACAAGCTTTGTTGCTCCACAGCATGAGAGATCTTCCCAGGCCAGGGATCGACCTCATGTCCCCTGCATTGGCAGAAGGATTCTTAACAACTGTGCCACCAGGGAAGCATTGATGGTTTTTGTTTAAAGACCAAATCTTGGGATGAAAAGATTTAGATGAATTAGGAGTCTTGGTAGTTTTAGACCAAAAGTATCCAAATGTACAAGCAGTATTCTCAAATTTCCAGTTACATAAATTATTTTCTCTTTCCTTCCCAGAAATATTTAGGATGGAATATTTAAGATTACTGAATGACATATTCTATGAGGGCTGGAGTATGTAAACAAAGTTTTTACTTTAAAACTTAAATAAAAAATAAAGAATATGAGGCAAAACAAGGTAAAAAAAAGTCGAGTTAAAACAGTTGTTTTCAGTAGTTAAGAATGGTTTATTTATTATTTAAAAGAAAAACATTAATCACATTATAAACAAGTATGACTAGGAACAAAAAATTCCTTCTGAAATTTCAATTATACACATTAAACATTTTCACTGTTAACACCTATGTTTCATGCACATATTTTCCATTCTTTTGTCTCTCTATGGTTCAGTGCACCTATTGCCCTATTTTCCAGTTTACTTGTTCTTATTAGTTTTCATTTTAAATGAATCTGCTGTTAAATACATCCATTGAATTTTAAGTATTTCTCAGTTCTAGAATGTACACTTGGTTGTGTAGCATTGATTCCAGTTCACTGAAGAAAGTCTCAGACCAGTCATTATTTCCTTGAAGACAGTAAACAGTCATCTTAAAATCAATAAATCTAGGCATAGTTTGAAAACTAAGACAAGGTTTTCAGTCTCCAAGGCAGGTATATGTTTGCTTTCTAGCAGGCATCAAAGGGCTGTTACAATACTGAATCAACTTAATGCTCAAATTAAATCATATATTAAAGAGGTTTAAACCTCAGACTCAGTTTCTGCACAGCTGCTTCATTTCCAATTCACCCTCGTGTCCAGGGTATAACTTTTCAGGGTTAAAATTACAATTGTGTGAATGTGTGTGTATGAGCGTATGGAGAGTGGAGGTTATTAGGCCTCTCTTTGACGGTCTCCTCCTAACATAGGTTAATGTTGAAAGCTCTGCCCAGTATCTCTGCTTCTCTACTGTCTCTTAGGGTATTTGCAGACGTGTATGGTGCAAAAGTGTCCCGCAAATCAGAGCTCATATCTCTGGGTTTCCATCTTCTAGATCCTGCCTAATATTTCTTCATTGCCCTGTGAGGTGAAGTTTTCCAGAGTTGTCAAAGGGATTTTTAATTACTGGTCTACTCAAAGTTTTCCTCAGAATTACCTACTTTGATATTAGCAGAAGTCCTGAATTAGATTTTAAAGCTAACTCCAAAAGAATAAATTGAAGAATTGTAAAGCTTATTATTTACAATTACAATAGCATTCTCTGTGGGATATCATAAATGTTTAGATAAAACTGGACCAAGAACTATATGACTATATGTAGTAATTCTCACTTGTGGCATAAGTGTTCAAGGTTTCACAGGGCCCACAAGGAAGGGGTAAGATGAATGGATAAGGTTCCCTTGATTCAATAAAAATAGCACTTCCTTTACATGTTCATACACATAAAAGTACCTTTGAAGAAAGTGTTCTTCTGCTGAAAAATATAAAAATCAATGATGTTTACAAAGATGTTAAGAATTTCTAAGCTGCATAATGACAGGAAAAGATCTATTTTATTATTGTTGTTCTAATATCTACCATGGTAACTGGCATGTTATAGGTTCTCAATCAATATTCATTGAGTCAATGAATGGATTACTCAGGAAATTTGCAATCATATTGTAGTATCCACAAATCAATTTTGAAATACTTTATGGTATTCAATTTAATTGTTTTTCTATTAAAATTTTATTTAATTTTAAAAAATCTTATTTTTACATGCTTTATTGATGTATACCTTACATACCATAAAGTTCATCTTTTTAAAATGTGCAATTCATTGTATTTTACTATATTTACAGAGTTGTGTAACCATCACCATAATCTAATTTTAGAACATTTTCATCACTCTCAAAACAGATCTTGTACCCCTTAGCAGTCACTCCTTACTCACTCCCATCAACACCCACCTCTCCCCCAACCCTAGTCAATCAGTAACCTCTTTTCTGTCACCCTAGATTTGCTATTTGGGCATTTCATATAAATGGAATCACATTATGGCCTTTTGTGATTGGCCTCTTTCTTTCATTTAGGGTAATACTTTTGAGGTTCATCCAAGTTGTGGCATTACTTAATTCCTTTTTTATTGCTGAATAGTTTCCCATTATATGGATATGCTGCATTTTATTTATCCATTCTTCAGTTGATGGACATTTGAGAGATACAAAAATCAAACTACAATTAGATCATTCTTCAGACCCATCAGAATGCCTATAATGAAAAAGACAGAATAACAAGTTTTGGTGCAGATGTGGAGAAATTAGAACCCTCATGTTGCTGGTGGGAGTATACAATGATGTAGACTCTTTGGAAAACAGTTTGGCAGTTCCTCAAAATGTTAAACATAGGGTGGTATTATTCAACAAATCTATTCCTAGGTATATACCCAAAAGAAATAAATAATGTCAACGCAAAACGTTTGCACAAGTGTTCATTGCACCATTATTCAACAACCTATTTGCTCTTTTATCTGCATAATATTATATTTGAGATTTCATACTTTTCCAGATCTGTATTTTTTAACAGGTAGAATTCTATTATATTTTTTTCCAATTTTTTTCTGTAAAGTATTTCTCACTGATAATTGAATTACTCTGGCAGTGTTGGATTTGTTTTTTACCTTTCAGTCTAGCACACATCACCTTCACTCATTTTTGGCCAATCACAAGTATTTGCTGAGTATCTACTATGCATCAATAACTGTAGCAGTTACAGAAGATTCAAAATAAATCTAAGAATTTATTAAATTATCTATTAGAATGTCAGGTAATAGTGGGCACCTAATGAACATTTACTGAATTCATAAATGAGTAAATGTACAAGTATACAGTCCATGTCTTCAAGAGTTAGACAAAGATTTACAAAGACAGCTATACATATTACACAAAGGAATGTACAGTGTGCTATATAGCAACAAACATTTTAACCATGAGATCTTCCAAAACTCATGGCTTTCTTAGCAGTAAATATGTTATTTCACAGTTGGAGATTCTTTTCCAGTTTTACTGTGATTCAAAACTCGCTTACTTCCTATTTTTGTAGGTTTTGCTCCTTAGCTTATTATCTTATGTAAATGCTCATCTGGTAATATCAACTCTGAAGTCTGATAATCAAGTATTTAATCAAAACATAATTCTTTGTGCCTATAATTCATTTATTTTTGTTAAAAGTTACCTTTATTCTGCTTTAGAACACTGTGAATGGGTTGTTTTCTCTTTTATTTATACTTTTGATCTTCTTTTTACTTCAGTGTAAACATTAGGACTGAATTTTTCCACCTGTATGACCTATATTGCACAGTATGATATTTCAAAACTGCAGTTGGCTCAGATCTTAATTCAAAATGCAGTTCATTTATGAGGACCACATTGGTGGGATGAGCTGCATATGTTAACTTTTTTTTTTTAAGTCATAATTAGAAGTAAGTTATTTATTCACAAACTGAGCTTTCATTTTATAATCAACCTATAATATATTATATGGAAAATAATCAGCTTATAAAATAATTTTGCTGGCATTGTAAAATTTTGAGTTGAGAACTTAATAATAATAAAAATGTTACCATTGTTTCCATCACTGTACTATGTACACTAATGGATCACATCATTTCATTCCAACAACGATCCTGTGAGATATTATTGGCTTCATTTTGCTAATAAGGAAATCATGACTTAAAGGACTTATATAATTTTCAAGGTCACATAATTAGTGTGTGGCAGAGCCCAAAGTTGATGGTTCAAATCACGATGTTACACTGGGCTAGATTTGATGCTTTAGTTGAAGTAGCTACAGAATGGATTCTTTTCCTATGCATACATTTCCTTAATTATTCTAATATCAACCTCCATCAAATAAATTAAACTTAATTGAGTGCCTGAAGGCAAGGACTATACCTTTTCACCTGTTTTTAGCCTCAGATTCCAGCACAACCTGTGCATCTATTTGTTACTCAAAACTATTTGATTGAATACATTTTAGATACAAATCATTTAACTTCTTTTTAATATGGGAATTTGTAATCAGTTATAAATATCTCTTTTGAAAAAAAGCTCATGATTACTTTGAAAATAAGGAAAGATCATGAGAGCTTGTTTCCAAACATTTGTTCTTCTAAATTCACATATTGTTTTAATGGATTCTTGGTAATTAACTTTACCTGAGGGGAAAGGTCAGGATGAGGAAGTGGCTTATGAGAAAACTGCTCTTATCCCTGTAATCCAATGCTGACCTCAATATCACATTTTGCTACTTCAAATTTTCTAAAGGTTAGATTTATTTTCTAGATTCATAAAAATTTAAGTTGCTTCACATAGGATCCTTCATTGCAGGTACTAAATGTTTTAATTAGCATGGAAATTACCTTTGAAATTAAATAGTAACAATGAACCAAACGTCTTTAAAATTAACTGGAAGCAAGTGTTTATTGCTTTTAGAGAACTTTACATCACAGAAAATGCCTAGTAACTAACTGCCTATCTTAAAACTGTAATTACTGTTTTCTGCTGAAATCATCTTCATTAAAATAATCTTCAAAGAGAGAAAAAAGCATGATATTCAATATTTTCCTTTCTAGTTTTTTAATACTACAAGATAATAGAAACAATCAGACATTACCCTAGTTTTCTTTCTATATCTAATTACTAGAGTAAATTTGATATTTAGTATTTCCTTGCATGCCTTTATACTATTTCTACATCTGAATAGTTTTTAAAAACTGAATTTTGCAGAATACTTATCACTCCACAGTGTAATTTTCCATTCACCATCATGTTTTTTAGAACTTATCTATTCTGATTTATATGGTATGTCTCTTAATTTCTGTATATGATTTGCTATAAAATATAAACTTTATTCATCAATTTTTTTATTGTACTAAGTTATTTACCACTTTTGCTGTTACAAACAATGCTATGATGATCATACTTGCAGTTTGGGCAGGTGACTGAGAATTTCTTTAGGGTTTTTACTCACAAGGGGATATGTTGGTTCATCATCATCAACTTCTAGCTTTCTATCCAAAACAATTTGTACAAATTCTGAATTCCACCAGTATTATTTAAGCATATCTCAAATACTTTCATCATACGTTTTAACTATTGTTAATTAAAATTATGTGGAATGATTTCTCAAGATTTTGATTTGTGCTTTTCTAATTGTTTATGAGGCTGAGTATTTTCACATAAAACTTTGTCTTTGGGGTGAAATGCTTGTTCATTTCCTTCATTAATATCTTGAATTTTTTCCCTTTTTTACTTGTATTAATGTGTGGCAAAATAAATTGTTAAATTACAAGGCTTGTAATTTCACTTTTCTTACATGAAAAAAGTTAGTGTATTCAAATTAATCCATTCTCATCTCAATGAGTTGTGTTTTTCTCTATACTATTATTGAGGATATAAGGTGGTCTTCTGTAAATTTTGTTAGTTTCCAAGATTTGGTCTTTATACTTCAGGCTCTATTTGTGTAGGGTATATATTTAATGTAATTATTTTCTATAAAAAGAGTCAATTGTACCAGTATCATATTTTTAAAAAGCTATCCTTTCTCCACTGATTTGAAAGTACTCTCTGATACATTCACCCATTCATTCTGTGTAGTAGATTTTATTAGAAAATATTTATGGACAATCATGTTTTAGCCATTTCACTCTACTCTTCTGTTTCAATTTTGTAAGAGGAGAAGAATCTGTAATCTGTTCCTTCCTAAAAGTGCTCCCTCCAAGTCATTTTCTTTTCTCATTGTACTTGTCAGGACATCTTTGATAATGTATAAGATAGCAGTCATAGAAGACATTTATACTTTTTCATTATTTTGACTTGAAAGCTTACAAAGTGTCATTAGTAAGTATTATAGCTAATCTGCTTTTTTAAAAATATTTTATTTTGGTGAAAACAGTTAACATGAGATCTAACCTTTTAACATTTTTTTTTTCTAAGTTTACATTATAGTTGACTATAGGTGCAATGTTGTTCAATAGCTTTCTAGGGCTTACTCATCCTACTTAAATGAAATTTTATGCCTTCTCAATTTTCCCCTGCCCTCAGCCCCTGGAAACCACCATTCCACTCTTTTAATCTATGGATTTGACTATTTCAATTAGCTCATATAAGTAGAATCATGGAGTATTTGTCTTTCTGTGGACTGGCTTACTTCTCTTAGCATAATATCCTCAATGTTCTTATGTGATGTCATGTTTTGCAGAATTTTCTTCTTTTTGTAGGGCTGAATAATATTATTTTGTTATGTATATACTACATTTTCTTTATCCATTCATCTGTTGGTGAATATTTAGGTGTTTCCACATCTTGGCTATTGTGAATAATGCTTCAGTGAATATAGGTGTGCAAATATCTCTTTGAGACATAGTTGCAATTCTTTTGGATGAGTAATCAGAAGTGGGATTGCTGGAGCATGTGATAATTCTATTTTTTAATTTTTTGAAGAACCTCATGCTGTTTTCCATAATGGTTGCACCATTTTACATTCAATAGTGTACAAGAGTCCTGATTTCTCCACATTCTTATCAACATTTGTTGTCTTTTTTTTTTTTAACAGATTTGAGGTGATTATTGTGGTTTTGATTTTCATTTTTCTGACAATTAGTGACATTGAACATTTTATTGATATACCTGTTGGCCATCTGTAAATCTTATTTGGAAAAATTTCTATTCAATTTATTAGTTCATTTTTAAATCAGTTTATTAAATTTTTGTGCTATTGAGTTGTAGGAGTTCCTTATATTTTGGTGGTTAACCTTTTATCAAATGCTTTTGATAATCTGGCAGGTTAAGCAATTCTCTTTTATTCTTATTTTCCTGAGAGTTTTTTTTAAATTAGAATTTAAGTATCCATGAGAACAGGCAGAATTTTTAATTCTTATTACATATAATGCCTAGAATTTTTACGACCTCATATAACACTGACCCATAATATATAGATGTTGATTGATTAAATACTTTTAAATTTTATTTAATGTTTTGTTTTCCATTTATTGAAATATTCGTATGTATTGGTTTGGCCAAAAAGTTTGTTTGGGTTTCTCCATAAGGTATTATAGAAAAACCCAAATGAACTTTTGGCCAACCCAATATTTTTGTCCTTTCATCTATTAAAGTGGTCTTTTAAGGAATTTTCTCTTTTCAATTGTTGAAACATCTTCTGTGTGAACTACTAAAATACACACTTTACGTGTGTGGGTGTGGGTGTGCATGCATGTGTGTGTGTTGCTTTGAATTATGGATGTGCATCTTGATGCATTAAGAAGATTGTCAGATCCTATGGATGAAGTAGTAGAAAGCTGTAAGCATATGGGTCCTTGATGACTGAAAATTGCCGTACTAGGCCTGAACTGTCTACAGCTGGAATTTTACTTGAGCTTTTATCCTCCTTAAGGTACTGTACTTTAGTATGGGCTTAGCGGTTAAAAAGTAAGTATCAAAAATTCAGTATGGGAGGCTAGACAGCTAATGATCCTTGTTAGGCTAAGGTAAAATATTAGGTAAAATTGACACATAGTATTGAAAGCAAATTTGAAGCCAACAAATTTTTAACATTTGGAATAATAAAAGGAAAGATTCAGAATATTACTGTGTGTTGGATGCTTATTGATACTTTTAGCAAAGCTCCTAAAACTAGACAAATTTATGTGAGAAATACCAGTGTGTAAGTAACCATAAAAAACAACACATCTCTTCTTACAACAATATCTGCCTGAGGTCTGAAAACTAAGATAATTGAGACCACCATAATTTGCAGCCCTGAATGTTTTAAAATCCAGAAGCTTTTGATTCTCTCAATGGATTACTTATAAGAAATAGCATTGAAGCAGCAGCAGTAGCAGGATATTAAAATTTTGTGCTGCCCTACCAAAGGTTAAGATATTTCTGACAGATTCAGGATTAAAAGTATAGGCTTCCAATCAAAGTCAGTAGTTCCATTTAGACTCAAGATAGACTCCCTTCAGTAAAAGATAGTGATAGGCAGAGTTTAGGTGCTTAAAAGCAATGTCCAGTCAATGTCATTCACTAAGATTAATAGTCAAGAAGCAGATAGACTCATCGAAAGATAGCAGTTATCGAAAGGACTCTACTACCAAAGAAAGCACACATTAATTCTTCAAACACCCTTTTGCCTCCTAAAAACTGATGGGCCCTCAAACTGTAGCTCATGTTGGATTCACAGATTGTATGGCCCCCAAAGTGGGCACTTCATAGGTGACAAATCAGAATGATACACAGGTCTTTTAAATGGACTAGTCTAGTAATTAATCCAGCCATTTTGCTTCCAGTTCCACCATATTGCAAGGTCAACTAGTCCTCCATTACAGGACAAGGAGCTGTAATTATCATGAGGTGTTTGTAGCAGAGAGATTGCTCCAATATGTGAAACTCAAAGCACCACCTTGATCATAAACCACCCTCAATCTGCCATTGTTTACTAGAGGCTGCCACATTTTCCTATACTCTATCATCTTAAAAAAAATCTTGTATAATTCAATATTTAACTGAGGCATATATTTATAGCAAGGATGGTCCATAGCATAGGTATCTTAATCAAAACATTTCCTGAACTATATGACAAATTTTAAGATATTTGTGGCTCAGAGGATGCTTATGAATGAGATAATTAACGCATTCATATATAAATGATAGTTAATTTTAAATGACAAACTATGGAGATTATTTATCCATTAATATATATATAAATGATCATCATTAACATGATAGGAAAGGTGACCAAAAGGGAATATTGTTGAAAAACAAGTTGCAGAAGATAACACAAGAGAAGCAGAGAATTGAATAAAAGTATATGTAAATATTAAAGTATCCAGAAACATTTATGTCATTGTAGAGTTTTATAGGAATATGTTGCAGGAAGTAGACATAGTCTGTTTATATGTTCAGAGTAACACATAGCACATAGCACATGCTAAGCAGGGTTAAAACTTTGAACTTAAGTGCAGAATTATGAGTTTTTAAAGACCCAGCTTACATTATATTTCTTTTATAATGATATTATATCTTAGATAGATATGAAATTCAATTTTTTTAAAAAGCATTTTAAAATACAAGAGTAGGGAAAATGTATATGAGTCTCCGGAGGGTTGCTGAATTCTAAATACTTTGATGTGGGAAATAATCATCATAATTTAAGCCTTCATGAAAATATGACATGGTTAAGTTTTTCCATGTCTATATTTATTCATTTATTCTAGCAGAGAATACAACATCTCTAGATCAGTGGAGAGTTATTTTATTTACTCACAGATTATCTTAACATCACTGGTTCCCCTTGCCCCAGTTCTACACTGGGTGACAGGATGTAGGTCAGATGTACCTGAGCTGATAGGAAAAATTACGCAACAGAAAAGGACAAAATTATGAGACTTGCAGCTTAAATAAGGCAATTGTCACATCTGTGGTTCTTCCACCAGAGAGAGACAAATAAACTTTTATTCTCTAAGATAAACACATCTCTTCTAGGGAAGGATGGGGAAGATCTATACCTTGGAATATAAGCAAATGGCTAAAAAGGAGATAAGAAAGTTGTCTCTGGGTCCATAACTTTAGAATTTAAGTAAATTTCATGTCTGACATTCAATAATAAAGCCTGAACCATGCAGAAATTTAAGAAATTTTATGACCAAAGAGATCTCCTTTATTTACAAAGGTTCATGAAGTCTAGTTGATTTTATTTACTTATAAATGAAATTTAACTTTGAAAGAGAAATGAAATTCATTTGAACTAGGAATAAATGAAGATAGGATTAATAAAGTTATAGAGACATTGCTTAAAGACAGTTGAAGAATGTAAGATTCTTTAGCATGTTCACATATAAGGTACTCTTCAGCATGATGTCTTAGTCAAAGTCAAATAGCATATGAGAAAGAATCCCTCTTACTGAGGAACTGGGGAGCAGTTGTATTATTTGGTTACACTGGAAAAATAAAGTCCACTGACAATAAGAAAAGAAATTTTTCAGTATTGTTTTGTTATCACTGAAACTAGTTGAGTATAGTTATAACTATACTATGTTTTATTTGCATTTATCTAGCAAAGCAAATTAGATTACCATTGCTACGTATTTTGGTTAATTTTACTGACATGTAGATTGATTCAGTCTAATTAAATTAATAAAGTAAAAAGAATATATTCAACCTCTAATGAGAGGTGTATGCTGACCTATTTCTCTATACTATAAAAATCTTGAATGATAGGATAATGCTGTACTTACACTATGAGTACAAGTTCAGTGAGAGAAACAATCACTCTTGGTATTTTGAGTAAAAAGAGATTTTATACAGGCAATTAGGCACTAATAAAATTGTTTCAGTATCTGTAAGAGCAGTGAAAACTATGTATCCAGGATGAGTTCTGTAAAATCAAAACAACAGACTCACCTAGGAATCTATGATCTATGAGACTGCAACACAAGTCGTGAAATCAAGAACATACATCTTTAGCTGCAATCCCAAAGCTGGAATCAAGAATCTTTCCTTCTGGTCCCAAACAGGATCAACCCAAAGAGGACCACACCAAGATACCTTGTGATTAAAATGGCAAAAATTAAAGATAAATGTAGAATGTTAAAATCAGCAAAGGAAAAGCAACAAGTTACATACAAGGGAATTTCCATAAATCTATCAGCTGATTTTTCAGCAGAAAGTCTGCAGGCTGGAAGGGAGTGGCATGATATATTCAAAGTGATAAAAGGGAAAAAAACTACAACCAAAAATACTCTGCCCAGTAAGGCTTTCATTCAAATTTGATGGAGAGATCAAAAGTTATACAGACAAGCAAAAGCTAAAAAAGTTCAGCGTCACCGAACCAGCTTTACAAGAAATGTTAAAGGAACTTCTCTAAGTAAGAAAGAAAAGGTCACAACTAGAAACATAAAAAATTACAAAAGGAGAAATCTCATTGACAAAGACAAATATACAGTAAAGATGGTAAATCAGTCACGTATAAAGTTAGTAGGAAGGCTAAAAGATAAAAGTGGTAAAATCATGTACTGGGTCGGCCAAAAATTTGTTTGGGTTTTTCCGCAACGTCTTACGGGAAAACCCGAACGAACTTTTTGGCTGACTCAATATACCCACAATAAGTATTTAACATATACACAAAATAAAAATATATAAAATATGATGTCAAAAACAGTAAACGTTGGGGGTGGGGGAGTTAAAATTGTTAAAATGTGTTTGAACTTAAGAGAACAGCAACTTAAAATAATCACATTACATATAGATTGCTATGAACAGTCTGTGGAAATATAGTCAATAACTATGTAATATCTTTGTATGGTGACATATTGTAACTAGATTTATCATGGTGATCATTTTGAAATGTATAGAAATATCAAATCACTTTGTTGTGTAACGAACTAACATAGTGTTGTAGGTAAATTATACTTCAAAAACAAATAAAAAAGAGATCAGATTTGTGTTTACCAGAGGCAGGGGATGGGGACAGGGAGAATTGGATGGTGGTGATTAAAGGTAGAAATTTCCATTTATAAGAAAAATAAGTACTAGGGATACATTGTAAAACATGATAAATATAATTAACACTGCTGTATGTTACATATGAAGTTGGTAAGAGAATAAATCCTAAGCTTTTTCATCACAAGAAAAATTTTCTATTTCTTTAATTTTGCATCTATATGAGATTATGGATATTCACTAAAATTATTGTGGTTTGTATTTCATGATATATGTAAGTCAAATCATTATACTGTACACCATAAACGTATACAGTGTTGTATGTCAATTATATCTCAATAAAACTGAAAGAAAAAAAGGAATCTTTCCTTCTGCTGCTGCTGCAATTGCCTCTCAGACTCCAATTTTGAACTCAAACTCTGTAGAGAAAACTTTCATCAACTTGCTTAACAGAAGAAAAAGAGTTAAAATAAAGAAGGGAGTGGAAGATGGCTTTCATTTCATTTCTGATTCCACACCTCATGAGATTTCATCTAAGTGGAAACATGAGTTTTCACCTAGAATCCAAGCTACAGAGTCTTACATTTAGTTTTTAATATTTTACCTTTTGCAGTATGTGATGACACCTTAGAAAATAATTGAATAAGAGATCCACAAGAATGTAATTACTTATCCTCTAGAATGTAAAGGGCATAAGGGCAGGAATTTTTACCTCTTTTGTACATTTTATATCCTCAACCTCAAGAACACTCACTGGCTCATAGTAGACACTCAATAAATATTTGTTGAATTAGTGATTATTTTGTTGAATCCCCAATGTCTAGTACATTATATGGCACATACTCACTAAATATTTAGCATTAACGTTGCTTTTTACCACATTTTTTGTTAATTTCCCATAATCCATAGCAAACATACACCCAACACATACACATACACAATTTTAAAACTAAATTGAGAATACCATTCTATTACCTATGTTAATAAATTTACTGTTTGGTCCTTTTATTTAACATGATGTGTCAAAACAAATTTCTCATTTCCCTTATATTCTCAATGCCTTTATCCACTTCTTCCCCTGTCTGTGATACAGTGTTTCCTTGAACATTTAATATGACCTCTACACTGCTAAATTCTCTTTTAAGTGTTCCTCTCCCCTTCTAAATTCTTCTGCTGTCTGATAACAACTTTTACTTTCATGCCTTGACCTACCATTTCCCACACACCCCTCTCATGATGCATTGCTGCTTCAGACCACCTCAAAATCTCAGATCTCTACCAGGCTTCTACCTGCAGCATATCTCTGTGTTGACACTTCATTAAAGTGATACTGATCAGGTAGCCTATGCTCTAGAAACATGTACCATGTGGTTGTAGCCTCCTATTGTCCTATTAATAGTAGCTGGCATTGCATTAAGGAAAGACCTAACAGTCCAAAATCTACTTTTCTGTTGAGTTGTTTCCTGACTTTTTCTTTTTCCAGTTTTTATTTGAGGATATATGGTAGATATTTTTACATGCCACCTAAATTTCTATTCAAAACTGAAGGATTTAATTCCCCAGTTGTTGGTACTGTCAGCAGACAACACTCGATTTTCATAAATTGCTCATGACTAGAGAGAGCCGCCTCACACACCTTCTTTTGATAGCCTATTTCTAGTGACTGTTCAGTGACAGAATATGAAGACACCTCTCTTGTCCCAATGTAAGACCTCTGAAGAGAGAGCTCCCAATTTCAGAGCTCCCTGTAGGGTTATATAAGATCACTGTAAGACTAAATCACAACCCTATGTGTTTTTCTCCAGTCTCCCCTCTCCCTCTTCCACAGATGTTAGTCCTAAAATATATATGTTTCTAATAAATATCCTGTATAATAATCTCTGAATCTGAGTTTGCTTCCCAGGGAATTCAACCTACAAAAGATCAAAACATTTTCATATTTGAGGAGCTCGGATAATTTGGCATGTACTACTAAATAGACGTAGCTAGTAAATAATTATATTAAGTGAGATTATAGCACTAAAAATAGAACTTGAAAACAAAATTCTATGATTAAATGCTAAACAAGATCATGTAGACTAAAACTGACATAGAAATTCAGAGAAGGAAAAAAGTATTGAAGGCTGTCAGATTCAGAGAGATTTTTATGGAACAGAAATATTGAGCTCAATCTTGATAAGTGGACAGGATTTTGATAGATGAAAGGAATGAAGAGCATTCCAAGCAAGGTAAACATTCCTGAAATGAGTAGTGGGCCTGGTGAATTTCTGGTATTCTTTATCCTTTAATCTGAGAGTGACTTGGTGGTACTTGGGAAGGTGACAATCAAATAGCTCTTATTCAGTGTTTTTGAAGTATATTTTTATAATTTTTTCCCCCTGAATAGCCCTGAATTTGATTGTGTCTCTTATCACAGTTTCTGTGAAATCTTTAGATTTAATGAGCTTATTACTGGTTTAAGTAAGCTGCCACTGGAGAGCTGTCAACCTAAAATAATCTCACATGTTCTCACTTGAAGAACTCTCCCAGGAAATGGATGATCAAGGAAATGATTACCCTTAAAATAAAAGTGTTTAGTGAAATTCTAAAGGGAGAGTGTGTCCATAGTCCTTTATCAGTATAATTTTTTCAGACTAGACCATGTCTTGAGCAATTAAGCCACAACTAAATATATTCAGATTGACATTAAAACATGGGTAACACCCAGAATCAGTTTTGACATAGTCTTTATAGCTAAAGCTTCTGTTTCTTAGGGAGTCCACATTTCCAAAAGAAAATTAGGGAAGCTAGTCCTATCTGCAGGTACAGAAGAAGGGATCAAATGGGGCAATTTGATATTTGACATTTTTATTATTACATGTTCCACCAGTTAAACAGTCATTTTAATTTTCATTAAACAATAGACATCTTTGCTAGCCTCTTTATATTTTAGGATATATGTAAAAAGATAAATAGAGAAACTCTCAATCAGTAATAGTGTTTCACTATGGCAGGCATTAGGAAACAAGAGGTTGCTGTGATAAGGCTTTTTATATAATTCTTAAGACTTAATCATTTACTCAGCTTCTCCCTTGAACAGATAGCTAAAGCAGGACAAACGAAATAAAGTTGAGGCCTGGTCCAAAATAAGTCATTACTACCTCATGTATCGTCAGCCAGATATACACAAAGAATTAAGAGAATCTTATCCTAAGACTACAAGGCAAAGAATGACAACCATTGACACTACATTCCTTTTTTGTCAACTTCACTGAAGCAGGCTTCTGGCACTTGTCTCTGCTTCGTTGAAGCCATGTGGGTGAGTTAGGTAAGTATGAGATAACTGTTCCATATTATCCAATTCATCTAGCTAAATTTCAGGACCCCTGTATACCTTTGCTTCTCAAAACACATAAATGTAATCATCATCTATAGACATTTTAATTTCACTGAAATCAGTGCAATACAATAAAAAGTAATAAATATTCACAGTGTGATTACTTTTTGCACAGCATTCTCTAGATATCACGGAGGGCAAAAAGAAGTAGAAATAAATGGAACTTACATAAAAATTAAGACATTCTAAAATTCACACAATTCTATACTTTAGGCTTTCTAAGATGGAAAAAAAAAACAAAACAACTAAATATACATAAGTCAACTTCTATGAAACCACATTGAAAATTGTCTTCAGATTATAACTGTTTAAGACAAAAACCATTTTTTTAATAGCTCTTAAAAATGTGGGGGAAATATATATAGTAATCATAGAAACAAAACAGCATAAGTTCGAAAAGGCTCTATTATCTACTATTTACATCAACATTATGAGTTAAATGTGTTGTTTTCCCTTCACAGGTGAGAAAACTCTAAAGATAGAGGTTTAATAACTTTCTCAAGGTGACAGAACTAATATGTTTCAGAGCTGGGATTCGAACCTCATTACCCCAGCTCCCTGAGTACATGCTCTTAACCTCTGCTCTGTGTTGCCATTTTATTGTCTCTATGTCAACACAATATAAATAAAGCTACAATGTTAAGAAAGTAAGCTACAACTATTTTGTTAAATATGATTCTTCTTTTGATACTGCACAAAATGCATTTAATCATTCTATTCAGCTAGATATAGGTAGTTTAAATTCTTAAATGATTTTTCATTTAACAATTATCTAGTGGTCCATATATGTTATAAGTTATCTGGTAAAAGAATCACTACTTCATAAAATACAAAGAAACTTTAAAATGAACTAATCCAGGGCTTCCCTGGTGGCGCAGTGGTTGAGGGTCCACCTGCCGATGCAGGGGACGCAGGTTCGTGCCCCGGTCCGGGAGGATCCCGCATGCCACGGAGCGGCTGGGCCCGTGGGCCATGGCCGCTGGGCCTGCGCGTCCGGAGCCTGTGCTCCACGACGGGAGAGGCTACAGAAGTGAGAGGTCCGCGTACCGCAAAAAAAATAAAAAATAAATGAACCAATCCATTTATAGTCTGTCCAAATGGATTAAGTTACTTACCAGAAACTATAGTGTTGTTTAATAGAATCATTACTAGATTTTAGGTCTTGTAACTTATAACCCAATGATTTTTCTAGTTTTCTATGATATTGCTATTAATATAGAAAGCAATAGAAATTCAAAATCATATTCCTACATGTGTAAATAGGCATTTGATAATGTTTGCTGTGATGAACAAATGATAAACTGTGTTTCATGCCTTCTCTAATTTGTTTCTTGGGAGTCTGTATCTCACTGCTGGAATTTTAAAGAAATTTTGAATTCAAATTACTGTTGCTAATGGCTTATTTTCCACTTGAATGTGTTATATTGATATGCTCAAGAAACGGGGTATCACTATGGAAATATGAGGAGAACAATTTTGATAATCTTGACATAGGGGCCATTAATCATTTATATTAACATAAATCAGTTAACTGAGTAGTTGGATATTATGTAACTTATCATTTCAGGAATACAGTGATTTCCATACTATTTAAAATTCCCAGAGAAGAATCTAAGATTATTATCACTTATACATCTGTTCAGTAAAAATTATTCTGCAGTGTTTAAATATTAGCTTCACTTGGGGAAATATAAGGCATCTATGAGTTTTCAAACTGTGTTTAGATCTGTTTCCCTATTTTCAAAATTAGCTTATACACTCCCTCTGTAAAATATTGTATTTTATTTGATAATAAAATTGAATTATTTTACTGCTAATTAAAATTTCAAATATCAGTTTTCTTAAACAAAAACCTATGTGTATCCCTCAAAGCATCAATTCTTTATCTACATTCAGTCCATAAATTCTAATCTTTTATGTAATATAGCACAATGTCATTTTTATCAGAACTAAACTTATTTTAATTTTCAAAGGTAAAATTGTGACATGTTCTTGATTCTTTTAAATATCATTCTTGATCTTGAATATAAACTACTCTCATCATCCCTTTCCCATCACATCCTAGAAAATATCATTTTCTACATTCTCCACATTGTCTGAAATAGCTAAGAGCTAATGTATTTATTCTCATACTTTAACTGCGAAAGAAATGTTGGCCTTTTAATTTAATAATAAAAACTATTTTTTAAGCAAGTCAGAGAGATACATGTGCATATTTGAGTTTGGTGGATGAGCATTACTTTTGAAAACATAGGTCATAAAAGCACTTTGGATTAGTTTCATTCCTGACAATTGATAAAACGGGATGGTAGAAAACAGCACAGTGGGACTTTTTAACGATGGTAACTGATGTCTCAAATTAAACTTCATGTCAAAATATCCTTCAAGAAAATGATAGATGACACATGATCTGCAAATTACTGCTCAGCAATCTCTTTGTTTCATGGCAAAGTTCACGGTACCTTTCTTAAAGTTGGTCTTGGGTATAAGCACAGCATTTACAAATATCCCAAAAACTAGATTGAATATCACTCCTTTCTTCTCCCTTAAATTTTGGGTATTCTTAAAAGATAATTTCTGTTTTATAAACCAACACAGAATAATTGTACAAATATATTTTTGTGAAATATGTTATACTTTTACAACCCAAATTTCCTAACATGATGGTCTATATAATATATTCAAGATTATTATATAGTAAAAAAGGAATCTTTCATCTGTCATTATAAACAAGTATAATTTTTTTTTCTTTCTGAGAGATTTTTTACTCTTAATTGCAATGATGGTCTTTTAAAATGAGATTTAAAATTTTTATTGAATATTCCTAAATGTACTGACTTTGCCATTAGTAAAATGGTGAAACATCACTTTTGCAAAATAGTTAGTGTTGAAAATTGTTTTCTAAATGATTTCTAAAAAAAGAAATACATTTTCTTAAATATAATAAATGCATATTTTGGTCATAATAGCTGTATCTCTTAAAACCTTGCTAAATTTTCCATTTATATTTTCTAAATCGTCCTTCTTCCACGTTTTGGTATATGACTTGTTCAGCTTGCTGTACTTTCACAATGTTTTTTCTTTATTATTCTGAAGGCTTAAGAATTCCTTATATTTCATGTATATTTGTGGCTTTGAGGCTGTGAGTCTCTGTCATAGGCTCCTTAGACTTCTGTTCTAGAACAGCTTGTTTGCTTGTTTGTTCTTTTCTTCAAACCTATGTTCATCTTTTTTTTTTTTTTTTTTTTTTTTGGCTGCACAGCAAATGGGTTCTTAGTACCCTGACCAGGGATCAAACCCACACCTGCTGCACTGGAAGTGTGAGTGTGAAGTCTTAACCACTGGACCACCAGGGCAGTCCCCCTATGTTCATCTTTTATTTAACTTCTTGCATCTCAGAAACACCTTATAATCAATGTATTCAATAATCAGTTTACCATGCATCTTTAGCTACAGTTGCTTTTTCTCTTTTTTCTTGGTGTTTCTCTCATAAATGAAACACTGTGGCAAACAGAAAAACTGACTGGTGTCAAACAAGGTACAATCTTCCCACATAAGACTCTTGGTCTCAAGGCAGCCACATCAAGATGGGAGAGAAACATGTGGATGTTAAAGAAAGGAATCAAATGCATTTGAGAACCACAGCAAGAGAAGAAAATTTGAGAACAATTACCTGTGCAAGAAACTAACTGAGAGTGAATAAATCAGAAGCCAATTAAAGACCCATATTACCTAAGAAATAATGAGCCAAGACTAAAAATGCCCTTTACCTCTTTGAGCTGTAAAGCAGCTTTCAGGCCACCAAACTGTGGGTGAGAGAAAGGCTTCATTCAAAGACAGATGAGCCATAGAGAGCGTGTTTTTTCTTTTTCTTCTTTTTTCTTTTGTCCTGCACAGGACAAAAGAGATTACGTGGAGATTTACATGGAGATTTTCCTGCCCTTTCAAAAGTCTGTGGTCTTCTGCCAGCGTTCAGTAGATATTCCATGAGAATCGTTCCACATGTAGATGTATTTTTGATGTATTTGTGGCAGGAGGTGAGCTCCATGTCCTACTACTCCACCATCTTGATTGTTCCCCTGCAAGGAAAGCATGTTTTCCAACACCTTTTCAGATGAGCCCAAAGTATATAATCGCAAAGAAAAAAATCTCAGAGGCTGGAGCCAGGGCACTAGGGAAAATCAGACAAAGCTTCAGGAGAGGAGAATCAGGATCTGCTCAAGACAACTTCTCACTGCAAATGTGTTTTTAATTTTATTATTTTGATCACCATTTCCAGTGAAAAATTAAGGTTTAAATAATATTTTAAGCTTTTATTTAGCTTTATTGAATTGATAATGCAGGTATCCTCACAACTTTATGAAAGTTATAAAGGAGTAGCCATAATTTTTCAATGAAGAAAACACAAAAATATTTATTATTTATCATCCTGAAAATTTTTCCACCAAGGCTTGGGAATACAACTCCTCACAATCACATTTTTGAGAAATGGAGTCTTCATTTTTTTTAAGCTAAATTGCTATGTATATGAATATGAATTAATATCAGGATAAATTACATGGATGAAAAAATGAGCTAAAAGCTATTACAAAGGTTTTCATCACTTTTGAGGTGACATTCTATAGTGTGAGAATGACACCATCACTTTTGGGAAGTGCCAAGAAAGACAAAAAAAAAACAAGTTCTCACTCAAGCTCACACTAATTTTGTTCTGCTTACTCATGAAATTAGTGGACATATCTATATTGTTAGCACCCAAAATGACAGCAGGACCCAGAAGACATCCCTTGATACTTCAGGTTCTAGTATAAATTGAAAGTAATTCCGCTAGAACTGTATGGCAGACACCTTGCTTTCCTACAAATAGAGCATTTTCAGTATCACCACACAGATGTGTCAGCATTTATCAAGGCCTTGGGAATACAGTCCATGGTGAAAAATTGACATAACTTGATTCTTAAAGACCATCAAATGTTGACTTTCTTTATACAAATGTACGGCATCTGTGAGGAAATAGGGTCTGAAGAGATTCTAAATAAAATGTGTCACAATTTCATCTGTGGCCAGGACTATAGAATGAATTCGGTATCATAGAGCCATCTAGGGTTCAGTAGAAGGAGAAGCCCCAATGTCCTCTACATTAATTTTTTGTCACAGATGCTACAGATTTTGAGTTAACCTTATAACATATATAACCTTTCTAGGAATGATTAGGTATCCTTGAAGGTTCCTTTACATCCTAATCAGACTCCGTTTATAATGTACTTCTCAGAAACACTTCTTTAGCATATTGAAAAAGAGGCATAGAATGTGATCATCTGCTGATGAAAAACTACTGGGTATCACACACATTATGTCAATGAACTGAATATTCTGGAGTCTACATTTATAAGAAGCAAATAATATGGGTAGAGAAACATTTTTGAAAAAATATGCCTTCACATAAATATATATTTGGATTTCTCTTCAGATAATTTTAATATTTAGGGATTAAATTGGTTTTAAAGTGATTAGAGAGGAGGTTTCAAGATGGCAGAAGAGTAAGACATGGAGATCACTTTCCTCCCACAAATACGTAAAAAATACAGCTACATGTGGAACAACTCCTAAAGAACAGCTACTGAATGCTGGCAGACTTCCCAAAAGGCAAGAAACACTCCATGTACCTGGTTAGGGAAAAAGAAAAAACAGACACAGAAAAATAGGGATGGAACCTGCACTTCTGGGAGGGAGCTGTGAAGGAGGAAAAGTTTCCACACACTAGGAAACCCCTTCACTGGAGGAGACTGGGGGTGGGTGGGGGTGAAGTTTCAGAGCCACAGAGGATAGTGCAGCAACAGGGTGCAGAGGGCAAAGAAGAGAGATTCCCACACAGAGGATCAGTGTTGACCAACACTCACCAGCCTGAGAGGCTTGTCTGCTCACCTGCCGGGGCAGGTGGGGCTGGGAGCTGAGGCTCAGGCTTTGGAGGTCGGATCCCAGGGAGAGGACTGGGGTTGGTTGCATGAACACAGGCTAAAGGGGGTTAGTGCACCACAGGTAGCTGGGAGAGAGTCCAGGAAATAGTTTGGAACTGCCTAAGAGTCAAGAGACCATTGTTTTGGGGTGCACAAGGAGAAGGGATTCAGAACACTGCCCAATCGAGCTCCAGAGATGGGGCAAGCCATGGCTATTGGCACAGACACCAGAGATGGACATGAAATGCTAAGGCTGCTGCAGCCACCAAGAATCCTGTGTACAAGCACAGGTCACTCTCCACAGATCTCCTCCTGGGAGCTTGTGCAGCCCGCCACTGCCAGGGTCCTGTGATCCAGGGACAACTTCCCTGGGAGAATACAAAGTGTGCCTCAGGCTGCTGCAAAGTCATGCCAGCCTCTGCCATTGCAGGCTTGCCCCGCATTCCATACCCCTCCCTCCCCCCAACCTGAGTGGGCCAGAGTCCACTAATCAGCCGCTACTTTAACCCCATCCTCTCTGAGCAAAGAACAGACACCCTCAGGTGACCTATACACAGAGGCAGCACCATATCCAAAGCTGAACCCCAGGAGCTGTGCAAACAAAGAAGAGAAAGGGAAACTCTCTATGCAGTCACAGGAGTAGTAGATTAAATCTCCACAATCAACTTGATGTATGCTGCATCAGTGGAATACCTGAATAGAAAATTAATCATCCCAAAATTGAGGTGGTGGACTTTGGGAGCACCTGTAGACTTGGGGTTTGCTTTCTGCATCTAATTTGTTTCTAGTTTTATGTTTACCTTAGTTTAATATTTAGAGCTTATTATCACTGGTAGATTTGTTTATTGACTTGGTTGCTCTCTTCCTTTATTATATATATATAGTTTTTTTCTCTTTTTGTGAGTGTGTCTGTGTATGCTTGCTTCTTTGTGTGATTTTGTCCGTATAGGTTTGCTTTTACCATTTGTCCTAGAGTTATGTCTGTCGATTTTTTTAAGTGTAGATTTTAGTGCTTGTTATTACTGGTGGATTTGTTTATGGGTTTGGTTGTTCTCTTCTTTTTTTTTTTTATCTTACCTTTAGATTTTTTAGGTTAATAACTTTATTTTATTATTTTTTTCCCTTTTCTTCTGAACTGTGTGGCTTACAGGGTCTTGGGGCTCTGGCCAGATGTCAGGCCTGAGCCTCTGAAGTGGGAGAGCTGAGCTCAGGACATAGGACCACCAGAGACCTCCTGGCCCCATGTAATATCAATCGGTGAGAGCTCTGCCAAAGATCTCCATCTCAATGCTAAGACACAACTCCACTCAATGACCAGCAAGCCCCAGTGCTGAACACCACATGCCAAACAACTAGCAAGACAGGAATTTAACCTCACCCATTAGCAGAGAGGCTGACTAAAATCATAATAAGTTCACCCCAAAACACACCACCAGACATGGTGTTGCCCACCAGAAAGAAAATATCCAGACTCAACCATCAGAACACAGGCACCAGTCCCCCCCACCAGGAAGCCTACACAACCCTATGAACAAAACTTACCCACTGGGGGCAGACTCCAAAAACAACAGGAGCTATGAACTTGCAGCCTGTGAAAAGCAGACACCAAAACAGTAAGTTAAGCAAAATGAGAAGACAGAGAAATACACAGCAGATGAAGGAGCAAGGTAAAAACCCACCAGACCAAACAAATGAAGAGAAAATAGTCAGTCTACATGAAAAAGATTTCAGAGTAATGATAGTAAAGATGATCCCAAATCTTAGAAATAGCATGGAGAAAATACAAGAAAAGTTTAACAAGGACCTGGAAGAACTAAAGAGCAAACAAACAATGATGAACAACACAACAAATGAAATTAAAAATTCTCTAGAAGGAATTGATAGCAGAATAACTGAGGCAGAAGAACAGGTAAGTGACCTGGAAGATAAAATAGTGGAAATAACTACTGCAGAGCAAAATAAAAAAAATAATGAAAAGAATTGAGGACAGTCACAGAGACCTCTGGGACAATATTAAATGCACCAACATTTGAATTATAGGAGGCCCAGAAGAAGAAGAGGAAAATAAAGGGATGAGAAAATATTTGAAGAGATTATAGTTGAAAACTTCCCTAATATGGGAAAAGAAATAGCTTCTCAAACCCAAGAAGCACAGAGAGTCCCATATAGGATAAAACCAAGGAGAAACATGCCAAGACACATAACTATCAAAAATTAAATACAGGGCTTCCCTGGTGGCGCAGCAGTTGAGAGTCCGCCTGCCGATGCAGGGGACACGGGTTCGTGCCCCGGTCCAGGAAGATCCCACATGCTGTGGAGCGGCTGGGCCCGTGAGGCATGGCCACTGAGCCTGTGCGTCTGGAGCCTGTGCTCCGCAATGGGAGAGGCCACAACAGTGAGAGGTCCGCGTACCGCAAAAAAAAACCACACACCAAAAAAAAACAAACCAAAAATTAAATACAAAGAAACAATATTAAAAGCAGCAAGGGAAAAGCAACAAATAACATAAAAGGGCATCCCCACAAGGTTAACAGCTCATCTTTCAGCAGAAACTCTGCAAGCCGGAAGGGAGTGGCAGGACATATTTAAAGTGATGAAAGGGAAAAACCTACAACCAAGATTACTCTACCCAGCAAGGATCTCATTCAGATTTGACAGAGAAATTAAAACCTTTACAAACAAGCAAAAGGTAAGAGAATTCAACACCACCAAGCCAGTTTTACAACAAATGCTAAAGGAACTTCTCTAGGCAGGAAACACAAGAAAAGGAAAAGAACTACAATAACAAACCCCCCCAAAATAAGAAAATGGTAATAGGAACATACATATTGATAATTACCTTAAATGTATATGGATTAAATGCTCCAACCAAAAGACATAGACAGGCTGAATGGATACAAAAACAAGACTGTATATAAGCTGTCTACAAGAGACCCACTTCAGATGTAGGGAAACATACTGACTTAATGTGAGGGAATGGAGAAAGATGTTCCATGAATTTGGAAATCAAAAGACAGCTGGAGTAGCAATTCTCATATCAGACAAAATAGACCTTTAAATAAGGACTATGACAAGAGGCAAAGAATGACACTACATAATGATTAAGGGATTAATCCAAGAAGAAGATATAACAATTGTAAATATTTATGCACCCAACATAGGAGCACTGCAATACATAAGGCAAATAATAACAGCCATAAAAGGGGAAATTGACAATAACACAATCATAGTAGGGAACATTAACACCCCACTTTCACCAATGGACAGATCATCAAAAATGAAAATAAAGAAGGAAACACAAGCTTTAAGTGACACATTAAACAAGATGGACATAATTGATATTTATAGGACATTCCATCCAAAACCAACAGAATACATTTTCTTCTCAAGTGCTCAAGGAACATTCTCCAGGAGAGATCATATCTTGGGTCACAAATCAAACCTTGGTAAATTTAAGAAAATTGAAATCATAATCAAGTATATTTTCCAACAACACGCTATGAGACTAGATATCAATCACAGGATAAAAAACTGTAAAAAAAAAAAAAAACACATGAAGGTTAAATGATACACTACTAAATAACCAAGAGATCAATGAAGAAATCAAAGAGGAAATCAAAGAAAACATGATAAACCAAAACTTATGGGATGCAGCAAAAGCTGTTGTAAGAGGGAAGGTTATAGCAATACAATCCTACCAGAAAACAAGAAAAATCTCAAATAAACAACCTAATCTTACACCTAAAACAATTAGAGAAAGAAGAACCAAAAAAAAAAAAAAAAAAACAAAGTTAGCAGAAGGAGAAAATCATAAACATCAGATCAGAAATAAGTGAAAAAGAAATGAAGAAAATGATAGCAAAGATCAACAAAACTGAAAGCTGGTTCTTTGAGAAAAAAAACTAAATTGATAAACCATTAGCCAGATCATCAAGAGAAAGGGAGAAGACATATCGATAGAATTAGAAATGAAAAGGCAGAAGTAACTACTGACACTGCAGAAATACAAAGGATCATGAAAGATTACTACAAGCAACTGTATGCCAATAAAATGGATAACCTGGAAGAAATGGGAAAAATTCCTTGGAAAGCACAACTTTCAGAGGCTGAACCAGGAAGAAATAGACAATATAAACAGACAAATCACAAGTACTGAAATGAGACTGTGATTAAAAATCTTCCAACAAACAAAAGACCAGGAACAGATGGCTTCACAGGCGAATTCTATCAAACATGTAGAGAAGAGCAAACACCTACCCTTCTCAAACTTTTCCAAATATAGCAGAGGGAGTAACACTCCCAAACTCATTCTACGAGGCCACCATCACCCTGATACCACAACCAGAGAAGATGTCACAAAAAAAGAAAACTACATGCCAATGTCACTGATGAATATGGTTGCAAAAATCCTCAACAAAATGCTAGCAAACAGAATCCAACAGCACATTAAAAGGATCATACACCATGATCAAGTGTGGTTTATCCCAGGGATGCAATGATTCTTCAGTATACACAAATCAATCAATGTGACACACCATATTAACAAACTGAAGGATAAAATCCACATGATCATCTCAATAGATGCAGAGAAAGCTTTTGACAAAATTCAACATTGATTTATGTTAAAAACCCTCCAGAATGTAGGCATTGAGGGAACTTACCTCAACATAATAAAGGTCATATATGACAAACCCACAGCCAACATCACTGTCAATGGTGAAAAACTGAAATCATTTCCACTAAGACAAGGAACAAGACAAGGTTGCTCACTCTCACCACTATTTTTTTTTGCAGTATGTGGACCTCTCACTGTTTTGTCCTCTCCCGTTGCAGCGCACAGGCTCCAGACACTCAGGCTCAGCGGCCATGGCTCATGGGCCTAGCTGCTCCATGGCATGTGGGATCTTCCCAGACCGGGGCACACACCTGTGTCCCCTGCATCGGCAGGCGGACACTCAACCACTGTGCCACCAGGGGAGTCCTCACTACTATTTTTTAATGTAGTTTTGGAAGTTTTAGCCACAGAAATCCAAGACAAAAAAAATAAAATGAATCCAAATAGGAAAAGAAGAAGTAAAATTGTCACTGTTTGCAGATGACATGATACTATGCGTAAAGAATCCTAAAGATGCTACCAGAGAACTACTGGAGCTAATCAATGAATTTGGTAAAGTGGCAGGATACAAAATTAATGCACAGAAATCTCTTGCAATCCTATACACCAATGATGAAAATTCTGAAAGAAAATTAAAGAAACACTCTCTTTTACCATTGCAACAAAAAGAATAAAATACCTAGGAATAACCCTACCTAAGGAGATAAAAGACCTGTACTCAGAAAACTATAAGACACTGATGAAAGAAATTACGTGTGATACAAACAGATGGAGAGATATCCATTTTCTTGGATTGGAAGAATCAATATTGTGAAAATGACTATACTACCCAAAGCAATCTACAGATTCAATGCAATTCTTATCAAATAACCAATGGTAGTTTTCAAAGAACTAGAACAAAAAAATTCACAATCTGTAAGGAAACACAAAAGACTCTGAGTAGCCAAAGTAATCTTGAGAAAGAAAAATGGAACTGGAGGGAAAACGAAGCTCTGTGACTTCAAACTATACTGCAAAGCTACAGTAATCAAGAGAGTATGGTACTGGCACAAAAACAGAAATGTAAATCAATGGAACAAGTTAGCTCAGAGATAAACCCACACACATATGATCACTTTATCTTTGATAAAGGAGTTAAGAATATACAAGGGAGAAAAGACACTGTCTTCAATAAGTGGTTCTGGGAAAACTGGACAGCTACATGTAAAAGAATGAAATTAGAACACTCCCTAACACCATACACAAAAATAAACTCAAAATGGGTTAGAGACCTAAACGTAAGGCCAGACACTATCAAACTCTTAGAGGAAAACATAGGCAGAACACTTTATGACATAAATCACAGCAAGATCCTTTTTGACCCACCTCCTAGAGAAATGGAAATAAAAAAATAAATTAAAAAATGGGACCTAATGAAACTTAAAAGCTTTTGCACAGCAAAGGAAACCATAAACAAGATGAAAAGAGAACTCTCAGAATGGAAGCAAATATTTGTTAACAAAGAAACTGACAAAGGATTAATCTCCAAAATATACAAGCAACTCATGCAGTTCAATATCAAACAAACAAAAAACCCAATCCAAAAATGGGCAGAAGACCTAAATAGACATTTCTCCAAAAAAGATATACAGATTGCCAACAAACACATGAAAGGATGCTCAACATCACTAATTATTAGAGAAATCCAAATCAAAACTACAATGATGTATCACCTCACACTGGTCAGAATGGCCATCATCAAAAAGTCTACAAACAATAAATGCTGGAGAGGGTGTAGAGAAAAGGGGATCCTCTTGCACTGTTGCTAGGAATGTAAATTGATAGAGCCACTATGGAGAACAGTATGGAAGTTTCTTAAAAACCTAAAAAAAGACCCCACAATCCCTCTACTGGGCATATACCCTGAGAAAACCATAATTCAAAAATAGTCATGTGCCACAATGTTCATTGCAACACTATTTACAATAGCCAGGACTTTGAAGCAACCTAAGTGTCCATCAACAGATGAATGGATAAAGAAGATGTGGCACATATATACGATGGAATATTTCTCAAACATAAAAAGAAAGGAAATTGAGTTATTTGTAGTGAGGTGGATTGACCTAGAGACTGTCATACAGAGTGAAGTAAGTCAGAAAGAGAAAAACAACTACCATATGCTAACACATATATATGGAATCTAAAAAAAAAAAGTGGTTCTGAAGAACATAAAGGCAGGACAGGAATAAAGACACAGATGTAGAGAATGCACTTGAGGACACAGGAAGGGGGAAGGGTAAGCTGAGACAAAGTGAGAGAGTGGCATGGACATATATACACTACCAAGTGTAAAATAGATAGCTAGTGGAAAGCAGCCGCATAGCCACATAGCACAGGGAGATCAGCTTGGTGCTTTTTGACCACCTAGAGGGAGACACAGAGGGAGGGGATATCTGGATATATGTATACGTATAGTTGATTCACTTTGTGATAAAGCAGAAACTAACACACCATTTTAAAGCAATTATACTCCAATAAAGATGTTAAAAAAATAAAGTGACTAGAAGTAAAGAAGTTGCCCTAACACATCTAAGGTTGTTTTAAAACCAGTTATTAAATCCAATAGTTGTGAAATTCTATCATTAACCAATGTTCCCAGTCATTTATTTAACAAATGTTATTCATTAATTTAGTACCTATCAGATGCTAAGCATCATTCCAGGTGCTATAAGAACATAAATGAGTAGTATGGACAGAATTGTTGCCTTCAGTCTAGTAATGAATTCAGACAAAGCTAAGACAGCATTCACATTAGTATTATGGAGAAAAATATAGTCATGGATGAGTAAAGACATGCTCTGTAGTGGGTTGGAGCATGTGCTGTTTTATTTTGTGTTGTCAGAGAAGGACTGCTCTCTAAGGTAATACGTGAGGAGAGATGCAAAGAATGTGAAAGAGTGAGCCTGGTGGATGAGATATTTGTGCAAAGAGAGTTTCATAGCAAGGATAAAGACTCTGAGGAAGGAATGTGCTAACAGAGATCAAAGAAGGAGATGGTTAGTATAACCCAAGAAGAATGTACAAGACAGGGATCGGGTGCTGGGTGAGCTAGTAGGAAATAAAGTCAGAAAAAAGCAGGTGTGAAGCTCCTTGGTAAAAGAGGCCATGGTAATACAAGCCACAGTAAAAGCTTTGCCCTTATACTGATTGTGGTGGGAAATCTGAACATAGAAACAATACTGTCTGATTTATATTTTAAAAGAATCCCTCTGGCTGCTTAGTTTGAGAATATGCTAGACTGGGGCAGGGACAATGGCCTGAAAAACAGTTTTGAAACTGTTCTAATAATCCAGGCTAAAGATGCCAGTGGCTTGGACCAGGTCTGTGGCAGCACAAATGGCAATACATGATCAGATTCTGGATATGTTTTGACATATGGTCAAATATTTTTTTGATAATATGAATGTATACTATTTAAAAATATTTTCAGAATTATATTCCTTTACAAGCTAAAATGCATCTCTCCTCAGTTTGTCTAAAATTATAGTTCAGAAAAATGGGGAAACAAGAAGGGTTTATTACCTATGGAAAGTGACCTGTAACATAGGAGAACACTCCCCTCTCCAGGGTCAGTGGTTTGTGCAAGAAGGAAAATAGAAATAGATGGAGGTAATGTAGTGTGTGAGCAGATGTCTCCATGCTGAAGCCTTGGAAGACAAATTTGCATTTCTTTATCTCAGTATATGGAAAGTGATTCCATTAAAAAGAACCCACAAGAGTTTGCATTAGTTGGTCTTTCATTTCTGGGTCACATGGATATTGTAACTTCTAAGTAGTATAATCCGTTAATTCAATAGTTTTTCAGAAGTGCATTCTCAGCCAGTCTAGATTAGCATGAACTGTATCTGGGAGATTCTTTAATTCATCACACTTTTAAAGCCTCACAAGGCTGTGACAACATGAATTGCATAATCTAGGTTTTCTTACTATGTGTTCAGAATGTCAGTGGCCAGTGGTTGTGAGTGCAATCTTGGAACAGACCACACTGACCCATTAGCTATCATAAGCAATTCATAGATGCTCTGCTTTTGTTACAGGCTGAACAAGGGCAGGGCGTGTGTGGCATATAGAAAGGAGAGTTTCTGATTATTAAGGAAAAGTTCCTGGAGAAATTTCAAGAGCTAGATAGGACTCAGGATATTATAGTAGGCAAAACAAGTAGGGATGTAGGAATTTATTCAGAAAGGGTTAATTGTATTAATTCTATGTTGCAGAGAAACAAAGTTTCAAATAAGACCCAAATATAATGATCAGTTTGGCAACACTAAAAACAAAGTTTGGTCTTCAGCTAACTGGTATTGTGTTTATATTAGAAGCTAGGTTTCTCTCATGCTAATCCAACATGCACAGCTATATCAATGCAATCTCTGAAATCGGCCCCATTGGACAATATTGCTAAAACAGGATGATGGCTTAGACTTATATTTAAGATATGAACATTACCTCCACCAAGATGCATGAATTATGAGGTTGGGGAGTTTATTTATTATGCATATTAAGAGAAAATCATTTCAAGAGAATTCTCAGAAACTTTCTTCACTAAGAGTAGGTGGTAGCTATTGATTTGTTTCAATCATCTCCAGAGCTGGGAGGAAGAAGGTGCTGCCTCCTGTTAGATTGATTCCTGGTCCCATGATGTAACTGTGTGCTTGTGATTATAAATCTTGTAGCATGTAGGAGTTTCCAAAACCTTGTCATATTTCAACCATGACTTTTTCAAACTGATTTAAGCAAACTTTAGTCCTATACCTGGCCTAACCCACTTCTCTGCCTAGCTTGTCAGCTGGCTTATAAAAATGTAATCAACTCATTCTCAGGGAATTTTATAAAGTGTTGCCTACTAGTTTTTACCACGTCATGTAAAATGGTAATTCCACAAGTATACCTGGAGATTCTCTTCAGGCCTTTTTAGTATTTCAGCCTTGGCCTCAGAGCAGTTAAGAGACTGCTAATAATGATGTGACTTGCAGTCTGTAAGTAAATTACCCTACTGTGCCCAGATGAAATGCTGCCAACTACTGTGACACATGCCATAAATAGGGACCTGCTGTTTGTGGTAAAGTTGAGTAAAACTGGAGATTTCCCAAGCTTGGATCAATCACAGAATGAAGATAGGTGATGGGAATATAGAAGCTGAAATTATTCAGACATCAATTGAGGAAGAATGAATTTAAAAAATAAAATAAAAGTGATTCAAATCAGGAATGACTAAAGGTAAAAAGTTAATCTGAGCACAGGAATTAGACAAACAAAACAAGTTCGATTTGAGGAACTTTTGATATTGTAACAGGTGCAAATAAGCAGAAGCAAAATGGTACTCAGCAAAAGCCACAGTACTTTTTCAGATGCTATAGTCACTCAGTGTGCAGGCATTTCTTCTTCTGGACAATTTCAAAAATTCAAACAAACTTCTGATGAAGGACAGTCAGTATAGATAGCTTTACAATGTCCAAATTGAAAGTTTGATTTATTGGGTTAGTCTCCCCCTGCTTATGCTTCAGAAATAACAAGGTTGACTGTAAGATAATTTATCACTAACAAGATAGAATATTTTGTGTATTACTTGTTTATTTTGTTTTGTTTTGTTATTCCTGGCTTCTCATAGAAAGAACTCTCATGTTTTCACTGAAATTTCTCTCTTTCCAGAAGGTATCTCTCTGTCAGCGTGGACTAAACATTATTTTTCCTTCTAGTTTCTACAAAAAGGAATTGCTGTTTTCTTTTCCTAGACAAGAAAATAGAGCCCCCTCAAAAGTTCTCCCTAATTCCACACTTGCATAACCTCTTAGTTACTTCATTTTTACTTTTGTAGGTGTTTTTTCACAAACATTTCTTAACCAAATATTTTCCTACCTTGTCCACTCCTAGTTTTTCCAATCAACTTTGTGTGCTTTCTGCCAAGCAATACCCAGACCATTCAAAATTAGTATTTATAAATATCTGTGCTTGTATTTATCATAAAAGGGCAATAGTAAATAGCCTTTGGCAAGAATCTCCACCGTTAGGGAATGGCACTTGCTCTTTCTACTATCACTGATTTTTAAGACCCAAGAACTACTAGCTATTATTATGTATGATTTAATTCATTCACAGAATAACAAAATATAATCAGTTTTGGTTTTCAATCTCATATAAATTGATCATTTTTAAAGCTGTGTCACCCTATGATTCATTTTATTTATAATGCTCTTAGTAAAGCAGAACCACAATAAAGGGTGGCCAAAAGTTTTTGTTTTAGGAGATTAAAGTCATGGCTAATTAGCTAGCTTGCTGTAAAGATTGCCTATGAGTTTCCTAAACTGTTATTTCCAGAAATCTATCCTTCAGAGTCTGGGTTTCACTTTCAGGAGAGTAAATAAGCATGCCAATTTCTGATTATTGAGGTTTCTCAGTAAATCAGTTCTTGCTAAAACTAAAAATCATGTTGAGAGGCAAACGAGACTAATCAGAGACTAATTATTATGCTTTAACTCTGCCTCAGAGTCAAAAACTTTTAGACCCTGCTAAAAAGTTTTTTGATAAAGATCAGAATATTAACAGAGAATAGTGGTGTTTTTCAGTCCACATACACAAATTCTTCTCAACTCTAATTGCATAGAATTAAAAGTGCATTAAAACTTTTATTTTTAGTGCTCACACTAGCTTTATGCATCTCAACAATTTCAGCTTCAAATTCTCCATGAACATATTACTGTGATATCAGACAGACCAGAGACTGATACGTCCAATGCATTAAATCCAATTGTAATTAACAATTCTCTCCCACTCACGATAGTCAATGAAGTTCTATAATCAACATTCCAAAGAGATTTCTAATACACTCATTTCTCTTCATCAAGTTGGTCACCACATTTATTCAGTTCCTCATCACCTTGAATTTTTCAAAATTTTCTTAACTTGTCTTGTTGTCTCTATTCTTTGTACCAAACCAATTTTTCCTGAATTTAAGCTGATTTTCTAAGATATGACACTAGTCCCTATATACCAGTACTGTGGCAAATTTCAGTATTCTTCATGTCACAGATGGAGACTGCAGCTTTATTCCTATATAAACAGTGTTTCCCTATCTGGTCACAGCCCTCTCTCCCTAGGTTCAGCCCCTGCTGTTTCACCCCTCAGATAGTTTGCTTTAGTCAAAATCAGTTACGGCATTCCCAGAAAGTGCCAGGAATTTTCCATGCCTTTGTACATATTGTTATTTTCTTTCTTGTTTTAAAAATTTTTTATTGAAGTATAGTTGATTTACAATGTTGTGCTAGTTTCAGATGTACAACAAAGTGATTCAGTTATATGTGTATTTATAAATGTATATATATTTTTTTAACATTCTCTTCCATTATAGGTTATTACAAGATATTGAGTATAGTTCCCTGTGCTATACAGTAGTTCTTTGTTGGTTATCTATTTTATACATAGTAGTGTGTATACCTTAATCCCAAATTCCTAATTTACCTCTCCCTACCCCTCTTCCTCCTTTGGTAACCATAAGTTTGTTTTCTATGTCTATGAGTCTGTTACAATTTTGTATAATTGCCACTGGGAAATGTGACACCAGGGACAGTGACAGTTACAAAGATGCATTAACATGGCTGCCTGAGACCATGGAACATTCAAAAATGGAGCTATAAATAATAAAAGAAGAAAGACTGGTATGGGGTAAAGCTAGCTCTGCAATAGTTGTGATTTGTCATAGACACCAAGGGAACATTAGGAATTAAACACTGGTAGTATGTATCCAGCCAGCTCAGTGGAGCACCTCACTGGACTACAGATACCAGATCTCATAGCCAGGAAAAATGGACTGTCTCTCCAAACCATGTTTAGTTCTATTAAGGTTAGTCTTCTTAAGAATAAAAATGCCTCTTTGCTGTTGCACTGGAATGGCAAAAGACAGTATCCAGGAAAGGAGTTGGATGGAAAACAATGGGCTAATTAGTTGGCAAATGATCAGAGGAAGGATCTCCTATTCTTGGAGGCTTGTATCTCTTTTACAAATATGAGGTAATGTGTATATACATATATGTGTGTGTGTGTGTGTGTGTGTGTGTGTGTATACACACACACACTTTGATTAAATAATATAATCCACATCACAAAGGATACATGAAAAACATTGGTAAAGACAGAAGCAACAGTGGCTAGACCTGCCTGAGAGCCTCATGGAGGAGTTTACACTAGATTCTGGAAAAAAAAAAATTAATAGGCAAAGACATCTGATCATTATTCCAGGAAGTGGAAATAATATGCCTGGGGATCATGTGGAAAAACATTGTATGAACAGGGAACAGTGGGAGTGTAGCACAGGGTGTATAGGATAGAATGGTTAAAGCTGAGATTGGAATGAGTGGTGGATTCTAGTTATAAAATAATTAGTCAATTTTGTTATGGCATTTAAAATGCATCTTTTCAGTGATGGAGCCAATGAAGGAAATTTAGTAGAGGAAGTAGCATAAGGTTATTGACTAGAGCTGGAGAGGATACAGGGAATAAGGCAAGTTAGGAAACTTACAATTGTCACAAAGAAAAATAATTAAAAGATTATACTAAGAGTTAAAGGGGGACATGAATTGTAGACATGAGCTGTAGGAATCTTCCATGGTGATAAAGAAATAATTCAAAGTATAAATTTTGCTTAAGTAAGTCACAGACAGCTAAACCATATCTATATCACTGTAACCTGTCCTCTTCTACTGCTTCATTTTCTCCATGTTTGGGAAACTTCTCCTGAGCTTTGGTTTTCTTATATGCAGGACAAGTGTTTTGAACTATGTGATTTTGAATATTTTTTTAAGTAAATCAAATTGTTTTTTCCCCCAATCTATTGAACAGATAAAAAGTTGATGCATTTTAGGTGAGATAACAGAAAGAAACCCAGAAATCGGTCCCCTTTTCCCAAGGCAGTTTTTGTGGCATCCCTGGGAGAAACAAATTCTCACACATCCAGCTCTCCAATGGATTAGATAATTGCTAAGATCCTTCTAGCTCTATTATGCTATTATTCCTGGAGGATATGATTACTCCAGTGATTGATTTCTATTTTTACACAAGGTGAATATTCCCAGCAATAATGTCACTCACTAACTATGAAGTATGGTAACTTACATTAAGTGGGTGAAAAAAGCAATATGTAGTCATTTCCTTTTTGAGTTTCTGATTACACTGTATTGTAATTTGTCAATGAAAACACTCCAAGTTAAAACTACAGCTGAGTTATTTTACTGATTATAGAGTATGACAGGTTAGTCAAGTAAGGATTAAATGACCACTATGTGTTCTAATAGGTAAAACTGTGTGTAAAAGGGAAAAGAAAAACTGTAGTTACAGAGCCATTCTTTCCAGTAATTATTATGTATTAAGACCCATTATTTTTTAAAGTCTCTCCTAATTTGGTCTAAACAAAGCTACGTCATTATCAAAGACTAGGCTTGCTGTTCTATTCTCTGAGCAAAATGGCAAATTTTATCAAGTGATAAGGGAATAATTATAGGGACCAAGCACTCAGTCCAAGTTCTTCCACTTGAAATTGCTTAATATGATACTTTGATTCCTCCTAATTTTGACGTTTCCAGTGGTTTTACAAGTTCTATAGAAGCTTTGTTTACCGAATTTTAAAAAAAAATACCCCAAAATATGAAAGGGTTAAGTATATATAAAGAAGAAATGAATCATGATAACTTCATATCATAAATTTAACCGTACTTCCTATTTTAGAAAGTATATTTTTTACACAAAATTTAAGCAAAATGATCTAAGCAAGCATAAAAATATGAAGTTCAACGTGAGTACACTATTTTGTTGAACAAGTAGGGTGTACAGAAAATAATGAGAAAAGAACCTGAAACTTTTCTATCACTCTCCATTTATCTTATTCTGTAAGATGAATGTTTCCCTATCTTTCTAGAAGAAAACTAGGATGCATTCTATATTCTTCTGATGATTCTCAAATAATAAGAGATTTTTAGGCACTTCTAGTCATAAAGACAACTTGACTTCAATAATTAACATGCATCTTTATTCTGGCTTGTTGTTTTCAACTCCTTGGTTGATGCCTAGATATCTGGAGGTACACCTCTAGTTGCTTTCTATTGAGGTTTCTCATCCCCTTAGCAAGCTGTCTTGAAGAGTTCTATGCAACCCATGCTAGCTCCCTACAGTTAATAGCTTTTATCTGGCACATGGGGTATGTGTTCTAAGCATCCTTTGCTCTGACAAACCATGGGATATGGGACCACTCCTAACCCAGCCACCTCTCCTTCTTTCATAGCCAGTTCATTTATAAAGCATTCATATTTTTTAATCATATTAATTCAGAGGAAGACCCTAGTTCACTATATCTTCCAAGTTCAAGGGAACATGAGGATTTGCCCCCTAGATCCCTGTCAAAGGGAAGAAATTGTGCCAGGTACCAATACATTTTCCAGCCGTTATCTATTTCAAGGTTTGTCTCAACTTCATAGAACAACTTTTACCAATGGGTCCCTTCCCTAAACAGCCTGCATCAGCCAGAGTTATAAAAATGCAGCTATTTTGAGCCTCTGCAGGACACCTCTGAAAAGCCATATTGTTACAGGTCTCTTGATGGGACTGACTGAGGGTTTGCAGGGCCTTCATTTCAGGATAACTTCTTCCCAGTCCTTCTTCATTTCCTTTTCTTTTCCACAAGAGCTCCTTTGATAACAACATTTTATTCTATGGTGTAACTGTGATATCTCAGAAATTACAAATAGTTTATTATTGCTGTAGTATAGAGAGGAAAGGGTCGTGACAAAGGCTGGGACCAGATAGATGAGCAATAACTCTATAATGAAAGGTTTTGTATAAAATGAAAAGATCTTGATGTGCATCTTATTACTTCTATAAATGATGTACCCTTGATCATAAGAAGAAATATGTTATAATTAAAAGATATTTAGCTAAGGATAAAAAAGGGATATTAACTTTGAATTAATCACTAGCATAGACAGGAATTAATGTAATATTAATGTAATATTTTAAATAAATAAAACAGTTAAATATAACAGTTTAATATAAAACAGTAAATAAAACAGTTTAAAACAGTTTATATTATAATATATAAGATAAATTCAATACTTACATTATTATAAATAACAAATTATACATATATATGTATAGTATATAATATATATCATCATCAGAAAATCAAGAAAATAAATCAAAAGGTCACATGGAAATGAGTCTTTATTTAAAAATAAATGGTGTCAAGGAGAAATTCATGCTACCAAAGTTATAAAAATAAAGAGTGGATTAGAGAGAATTCTTACTGTTCACTTTGTAGTGACATAAAATCCAATAATAAAAACAATTTAATGTAAAGAATGAAGAGAGTAAAACTAAACTGTGGAAGTGGGAAAACATTTAAAATAACTAGAAAACAAGTTTGGAAAAGCTGCCTCTGATGCCAGTTTTCTTGCATATGACTTACATGTGATTTGATGGAAAAGGAAATATTATTCTAAACCTAAGCAACAATTTAGGAAACAATCAGAAATCAGTTTGTCTATCATTTCCTGTAAGAAAGGAGGCACAAAATGAGTAATATCAAATAAATTTATAAAATAAATAAGATATCAAGAAGGAAGCCATTAATAAGGAGAGTGATGGAGAAAATTTCAAAGTTTAACTGTAGAAATAGAGAACTGATTGCACTGAAGAATTATATTATCACAAAACAAAACCAAAAACTTAGTAGAGGTGTGACATCAAGGGTCATTAAATAGAGGAGAGTTGTGTCATTTTATCCAAGCTTATCTATATCTGCATGATTGAAATGAACAGGACCACAAATAATAGAATCAACATTATGTTGAAGATGCTTGCTAGAGAACCGTGCCACACCAATGTCATGTGCACATTGTCTTCTATAGCTAACCCCTGTTAGCATGTTGGTGCAGAAGCGATAGCACATGCCCAGGGGAACTGTGAAGATAACAGTATGGAACTACAGAGCAGTGAAAGAGGGCCTGAGAGTGATTAAGATGAACAGCTGTCTCTCTATTAACAGAATGTGAATCACTTGATTTAGCTGACATACCTCTTTCCTTTCTGTCATTCCCCAGTTCACATGTATCCCTCCTACTTAAAAGAATATCAACCTTGAAAAAAAAATTACCCTTCCTTCATGATGAGCATTCATCTCTTGTTAAAACATCCATAATGAAAACAATTTGTGACAAGTTCAAATAATAAGAGATACTTATGATATTGTAAGTATTCCCCAATGTGCTGATTTTCTTCCAGATATACTTTAGATTTTTCCAAAAGGGAGAGATCTACAATGGCACAATTCAAATTTAATAAAGCAGAAAAAGGTTGTATAGTTCTAGGTCAGATCACCATGCCTAGAAACAGTTTAATGATCTTAATTAACTTACTCTTATTTAATGACCCTGATTGGTATCCTGCTATGCTCAATGTGCATACTTCGTGTGTAGGTTTTCAGCCTTATATTTTTAGTTAAAGACATCTTAACTTAATCACTGTTCAATTCACATGGAAAAGTAGAATTATTAATTAGTGATTTGTTGAGGCAGACTGAATGAAGGAGCATGGAATTAGAGTTAAGAAACAAAAATGTAATTTAGATACAATCTGTAACTAAGGGTTTAATCTTAGCTGAGGTATGTGTACTCTCTAAGGTTAGTTGAGATCCATCATAATATAGAGGTTAAGAGCATAGAGTCTCAAGCTAGACTGTGAATTTATACCCTTTCCCCATAGCTAAATCGTCACATAAATTTAGAAAAATTACTTACTCTCTTTGAGCTTCAGTTTTTTTATATGTAATATTGAACTAATAGTAATAATTACCTTATAGATTATGGGGAAGTGATCTGTATATGTTAAATAAAGATCACTAGAGTACATACCTCCACAGTTTGTTATGAAAGACAGATCAATTTCTTCAGAGAAATTGTCTGGTAGGTTTTCCCATAAGCATCTGTTCAATGATAACTGTTTTTATTAGTGCCATAAAAACAAGAACATTTGAGAACTCCTCAGTTGTAAGCAACATTTTGGGTGCAGTATAAGAAAGTCACACATGAATTTCATCACATTTTCAAAAGGCTATATGTTTTTATTAGTGCTGGATAATGAACTAATGAAATGTAGTGGTAGTAAAAAAAAGTTTCATAATGTTCATGGATTCTGTGGATCAGGAGTTCTGACAGGGCACAGCAAGTATGGCTTGTGTTTGTACCATAATGCCTAGGCCTCAGCTGGGACGATCTGACTGACTGAGGGTGACCAACTGAGGTTACTCTGATACTATTACTATGCAACACAGCGTCTTAATCTTTTTGTGTAAAACAGCACAAATTTTTATTAAGCTCACAGGTTCTGCGTACTGGGAATTTAAAGATGGAACTACAGCTGGAAAGACTCAAATGGCTAAGGAGTAGAAGAATTAAGCCTGGAGGATCCATTTCTAAGATGTTTTTGTCATTCATATGTCTGGAACCAGGTCTGGAATGACCGTGGGGTGGGCTCAGCTGGGACTACAAACCAAAGAGCGAACAGATGGCTTTGTCATTGGCTTATGCTTTTGCATAATGGTGGCTGTGTTTTAGAGGGACAGTATGAGAGGGGGTTGATGGAGAGCATCCCGAAAGGACCAAGTGGACTTGGCAGTCACATACTGTGTCTTCTGCTGGGCTCTATCTTTCAAAGCAGTCATAAAACAGGACAGATTCAAGGAGATGGCCATACACTCCATCAATGGGAGAATGTCCAAAATTTCAGGGGAAATATTTTTAAACCACCACACAATTTGATACAAAATATAAAGAACTACTTTTGTTCTTCCTATGTCTAAGAGTTTATGCATAACTTCTTAAGTTTAGAATCAGTTTTGAACATTCAAGTTTATAAATTATTTTAATCTCCATCTAGCATTCCTCTCACCTTAAATTCCTCAACATGCTGAAAAGAAAACTCATCAATATTTTTTAAAATCCAGATTATTCTCTGGACCTTCTTTTTATTTTTTTAGAAAAAAAAGAGCATCATAATTTTGTTAGGAAACTAAACTCAACAACATTCTTGATATTTATCTAATTATCTACCTCCATGTTTATTCTGTCATCAAATATTTTCAAATCTTTCTTGCTGAATTCTTTCACAAATTCCTTTTTATTCCATTCCCATTTAACATTAGTTCAAATCTATATCATATTTTATGGGGATTATTAAATAATTTTCTTCCTGTTCACCCAGTCTTTGGTCATTCCCTCCTTTAACTGTCCCTCTACCTTGCAAAACTCTTCGACCCAAAACAAAGCAATGTAAATGTTAAGCACTGATTAAAGAGTTTCAATTTATTAAAAGTTTATAGAATCAATTCAGGATACCTTTTCTCAGGGCACTTTTGTTAGAAACATTGTATCTAACCTAAAAGTTCTGTTATTAATATATCATGTGAATGATTATTTGAATGGTCATTCAGTTAAAGACACAGAACCAGAGAAATACAAGCAATAGCCCCAGGCTCCTGAAGAATCAAATTTACTCCCATTGATGTTTTAAGACTACATTGATGCTGACCTTCAGTTGAAAGAGAAGCTACTCTCAAAATTGCAGAATCAAGGCCAGATGGAGCCCAGATGACAAAACCTTTCAAATCCACTAGTTGTCCTGATTAAACTTTTAAATGTTCCACCCAAGCCAAGTTTGTCTGCATATTTTTCTTCTTTTACAACAAAACCTATTCAGAGTCCTTATTTTTTTCCCTCACATTTTCAACATATATGAACTCTCTTCTCTTTCCTTTTCATTTTAGCAACAAGAGGTCTCACATTTGTATAAACATCAGAAGTTTCTTTATCATGAAAACTTTGTAAGTTTGTTTAAAAATGCACATTTTTTTTTTTTTTTTTTTTTTTGCGGTACGCGGGCCTCTTACTGTTGTGGCCTCTCCCGTTGCGGAGCACAGGCTCCAGACGCGCAGGCTCAGCGGTCATGGCTCACAGGCCCAGCCGCTCCGTGGTATGTGGGATCTTCCCGGACCGGGGCACGAACCCGTGTCCCCTGCATCGGCAGGCGGACTCTCAACCACTGTGCCACCAGGGAAGCCCCTAAAAATGCACATATTTTATACCAAGCCCAAAGCTATTAATTCATATATGGGACTGGTGCTAAAAATCTGTATTTTATCAACTGAAAATTTGAGGTTTTATCACCATCAGAAGATTCTAATGAGGCTGACCAATGCCAGACAGCTATTAAGGGAAAATGTTCTAAAGATAACTTAATAGGCCTCCACTCAAAATGAAGTTCAAACATCAACGTTGTAGGAATCTATCTCCATTTTATGAAGATGAAATTAAATACTCAATCATATGACCTTCTTTAAATATTTTCTAAGATGGAATATTGTAGTAAAAGTTGTCTAAGGAAAATTTTGCTTTTTCTTCCAGCTTGGTGTAAACATGATGATTTAAATTCCTTTCTGAGCATTTTTTTTCACCTGAAATACAAGAAAGATGATACATACCTCCTTATTTCCTAAATATGTTATGAACATAAATTATTGGACTGGAAAATAGACTTGCAAACATATATATTATACATATTTAGAAAATTGAACTCAATTTTTTAAGGTTTAAACTATGCTCTTATCTGTTTGCTATTTTTGTTTTGTTTTGTTTTTTGGTTAATTTGTTGTTATTGTTCATATTCTCCCAATGGACTGTGAATCCCTCAAGGAAAGGGATTTAGACTCTTCAGCCTCCTGAAATTTATTTTATTTCAGTACATGTTAACTATAAGTTTTTACTATTGACTATATGCTGAGATTTGGCAAAACTAGACCTGTTTATGCTGAATTCTTTCCCACACTTAGATCCTGGTAGAATGTAAATGGCCATACTTCTTGATCCCAGTGATAATTTGCTTCTATCTTTTTCCTTATGTCTATCTTATGTCTTTCATTCTTTTTTGTCTTTAATAGCATCTTTGTTATGAGATTTGTTTTGAATTCAAAGGTAATACCTATTTATTTTAAAAATTCAAATACAGAGAAGCACAAAAATAAAAGTAAGTAACCTCACCATCCCATTCTAATTATATAAATTCTAAGATAAATATTAAGTCTGTTGTAGTTCCTCTCCTATCCTCCTCTAAGTTAATAAATAATTAACTTATATATATATATATATACACATATATATATATATATATAATCTCCACACACATGCATACACACACATACCCACAATGAAGGTAAGGGTAGGGTTAAACGTGGCACAATATTACACATTGGGGAGCACAGAATCAAATGTCTACATAACCAGGCATTTACCTGGTTTACCTATGTTAACCAGGTAACGTAGAAAAGTGAAGTTTTTCTGAAGTAAGGCCATGGAAGTGGTGGGGACAGGGGCTAACTGAAGAGTTTCTCTCTGTCTGAAGGAGGCAGTTACCATGTGGGAACGTAAACCTAGGTTTGCAAGATCTTCCAGCTTTTCAAAAGACCAAAACCAAACAAACAAGCAAACAAAAAAAAACAAACAAAAAACAAACCAAAAAAAAAAAAAGTCTCTTAATTTACTATAAAATGTCCTCATTTTTAAAACTCTATGAAGAATACATAAACACATTTCTAAGTAGAATCATTTCTTTTAAATAGTATTCAGGGTTTTTTCCTTAGGGTTGTCTGATACAGAATTTATTACTGAAAAGTGATTGAGATTCTCATTGTATAATATCCAAGGTGTGCTATGGAACATTTTCTGATAGATTTCCTTTTGTTAAAAATAAACATTTCTTTTCAGGCATTGATGATAGAGATTCTCATTAGATGTTTACCTTAATCACGTGATTTAGTCGATGTCTGCCCTGTTTCTCAACGGCAGCATGAGTTACCATTTCTCTTGTCATAGATGATAAGCATCTTGGGAGAGATACTGAGATTTTGCAAATCCCATTTCTCCTCACACTTTTGGCTCCTGGGTAACAGAGTGAGGAGTATAAAATAATTCTGTACTTTTTTTTTGAGGGGGAGTGGGTAATCTTACTTTAATTCCAAAACATTCAAAATAAAAGGTTTTAAAAATTCACCTCTCTCTCTTTTTTTTTGTTTGGTTTGAAATTAAAACTAGTTTGTAATTGATACCTAGATTTTTCTGCTTGCTACATATCTGCTTATGCAACTTTTTTGTTCAAAATTGTTTTTCTAGATTATATCAAGTTTTTTTCTTCAATCATTTCTAACATCTTGGCATTAAGAAGTATTTCAGTCATATCTCTTATAGGATAGAGGGGTATCAGTACTACCTGAGACCCAAGGCATAGTGAGAGAAATTATTGAAGAATGAGGTTATCACAATGTTGAACCAAACAATTCACCTTGGTCTTTCAGAATTCATTGAAATTACCAAATTCTGGATCATCTTACTTCTCTACTATATTAAAAGGCAGATATCTTAAAGAAGAATGGTTTAGGGTTCCTTTAGCTGGAACTTATACTCATGTCATTAAGAAAAAAAAAGAAAGAAAGAAAAAAATCCCAGACAGAAATATAACTATGTTGCAGACTTACTGTAAACTTGGGTTATAGGTAACAGGATTACAGTTGTATTACAGTATATTGATTTAATATTTTCCTTTTATGCAATATGTAGCTATATGTGTTCTTCAATCCACTATCACATTGCTGATTTTTTAAAAATAATATAGTTTTGAATCAGTTCCTTAGAGAATGATACCAATTAAAAGTTAGTACATTTTAAAATCATGAAATAAATGAACAACTAACCTTTCCTTAAAAAAATGTCTGTTACAATATTTTATTGATACAACAAAGAAAGCATATTGCTACTTATATACTTTATGATATCAAAAATGTTAATAAAAATAGGATATTTTTTCTTTATGGTTTATTTAGAATTTCTTTTGCAGTCAGCACCTATTCTGTTTGTTTTCTTTCCTTTAGACTTTAAAAGAATAATTGCAAAATACATTTAAAGAACTTTCTTCAAGATGTCTTTGAAAGTAAAAATAAAAAACAATTCAAAACTTCTCAAAATGGTTTTCTCCAAATTGGTTCTGTAATTCTGTGCCTCTTTATTCTGTGCTGATTTTCTCTTTTCAAAGATCTCTTCTAGGTTACCTTGCAGCATGTTTTATGGATCTGTGATTCTGCTGATTGTTTTTTCTCACCAAGGTCATTAGTGGGACTCTCCTATCTCAGTCTCCAATTTTCACATAGACTTTCATCTGTCTTACAATTCATAATCCTAGTATCTGTGTATTTCCTGGGATCCTCAACTAGAGAGCCTGGATAGTTTGGGTTGGTTTCATTTTTCACATTGTTTCCTGTATTATTGATTATGCTAGTTTCCTCTTATTATTAAAGTGTAGAATAGCTAATATTTATTTAACATCTACTACGTTCCAGGCACTGTGAAATTTTTTTTATAATTCTTATTTTGTTCAATCCCTCCAACAACCCCAAGTGGAAAAACTCTTATTATTTCCTCTTTATAAGCAGGAAAATTCAGGATGATCTTGTCCAAAGTCATAAGTTAGCAAGCATCAGAAATGAGATTTGAGCACGAATCTGATTTCAGACCTTGATTTCCTGGCCACTTCTCTTCACTGCTTAATTATTTTATTTCTTCTACATAATTCTACCAAAACCAAGTATTTCAGTGCTTTAAATAAGTTCAACTAGCAGTATTCTTACTCACTAATAGTTTTTAAAAAGTAAAGAAGCCACATGATTTTTGAGTAAGAATTCTTAAATTCAAATATATTTGTTACAAAATTTGCTAAAATAGCAAATGAGAGAGGGAAATGAAAACAAATAGACTCAGAAAATACTCTATATCCCTAAAACATGAATAATTTATCTTTCATTAATTCATTTGATTATTCATGGTGAATTTTTAGCATATTATAAAATATTATCTTTAAATGCACTTCAAAATTCTCATCAGTCTCTTTCTTTTTGAAATTTATCTCTGCCCGTTTTTTTTTTTATTTTAATGGATCTTTATTGTAGTATAACTGCTTCACAATACTGTGTTAGTTTCTGTTGTACACCAAAGTGAATCAGCTATATATATACATATGTCCCCACGTCCCCCCCTCTGGAGCCTCCCTCCCATCCTCTCTATCCCACCCCTCTAGGTCATAACAAAGCACTGAGCTGATCTCCCTGTGCTATGTGGCTGCTTCCCACTAGCTAACTATTTTACATTCACTAATGTATATATGTCAATGCTACTCTCACTTCGCCCCAGCTTCCCCCTCCCATCCCATGTCCTCAAGTCCATTCTCTATGTCTACATCTTTATTCCTGCCCTGCAAATATGTTCATCAGTACCATTTTTTTTTTTAGATTCCATATATATGCATTAGCATATGGTATTTGTTTCTCTCATTCTGACTTACTTCACTCTGTATGACACACTCTTTGTCCATCTATCTCACTATAGATAACTCAGTCTCGTTTCTTTTTATGGCTGAGTAATACTTCATTGTATATATGTGCCACATCTTCTTTATCCATTCATCTGTCGATGGACATTTAGGTTGGTTCCATGACCTGGCTATTGTAAATAGTGCTGCAGTGAACACTGTGGTACATGTCTCTTTCTGAATTATGGTTTTCTCAGGGTATATGCCCAGTAGTGGGATTGCTGGGTCATATGGTAGTTCTATTTTTAGTTTTTTAAGGAACCTCCATACTGTTTCCCACAGTGGTTGTATCAATTTACATACCCACTAACAGTGCTGGAGGGTTCTGTTTTCACCACACCATTTCTAGATTTTTTGATAATTGCCATTCTGACTGGTGTGAGGTGATTATCTCATTGTAGTTTTGATTTGTATTTCTCTAAAATATAGTGATGTTGAGCATCTTTTCATGTGCCTCTTGGCCATCTGTATGTCTTCCTTGATGAAATGTCTATTTAGGTTTTCCTCCCTGTTTTTAATTGGATCTTTTTTTTTTGATATTGAGATTCATGTGCTATTTTTTATTTTGGAGATTAATCCTTTGTCTCTTGTTTCATTTGCAAATATTTTCTCCCATTCTGAGGGTTGTCTTTTTGTCTTGTTTATAGTTTCCATTGCTGTGCAAAAGCTTTTAAGTTTAATTAAGTCCTATTTGTTTATTTTTGTTTTTATTTCTGTTACTCTAAGAGGTGGGTCAAAAAAGATCTTGGTGTCGTTTATGTCAAAGAGTGTTTTTCCTGTTTTCCTCTAAGAGTTTTATAGTGTCCAGTCTTACATTTAGGACTTTAAGCCATGTGAAGTTTATTTTTGTGTATTGTATCAGATAATGTTCCAATTTCAATCTTTTACATGTAGCTGTCCAGTTTTCCCCACACCACTTATTGAAGAGGCTGTCTTTTCTCCATTGTATGTTCTTGCCTCCATTGTCATTAATTAGGTGACCATATGTGTGCGGGTTTATCTCTGGGCATTCTATCCTATACCACTGATCTATATTTCTGTTTTTGTGCTAGTAACATGCTGTCTTGATTACTGTAGCTTTCTGGTATAGTTTGAAGTTGGGGAGCGTGGTTCCTCCAACTCCGTTTTTCTTTCTCAAGATTCCTTTGGCTATTTGGGGTCTTTTGTGTTTCCATACAAATTGTAAAATTTTTTGTTCTAATTCTGAGAGGAATGTCTTTGGTAGTTTGATAGGGATTGCACTGAATCTGTAGATTGCTTTGGGTAGTATAATCATTTTCACAATATTGATTCTTCCAATCCAAGAACATGGTGTATCTCTCCATTTGTTTGGGTCATCTTTGATTTCTTTCATCAGATTTCTGAGTACAAGTCTTTCACCTCCTTAGGCAGGTTTATTCCTAGGTATTTTATTCTTTTTGTTGTGATGGTAAATTGGAGTGTTTCCTTAATTTCTCTTTCTAATTTTTCATTGTTGGTGTATAGGAATGCCAGAGATTTCTGTGCATTGATTTTGTATCCTGCACCTGCAACCTTACCAAATTCATTGATTGTCTCTACTAGTTTACTGGTGGCATCTTTAGGATTTTCTATGTATAGTATCATGTCATCTGTAAACAGTGACAGTTTTACTTCTTCTTTTCCAATTTGGATTCCTTTTATTTTTTTTTTTCATCTCTGATTTCTGTGGCTAAAATTTCCAAAACTAGGTTATTATTGATTTGTATGTTCCTATTACCATTGTCATAATTGTTTTGGGTTTGTTTTTATGGGTCTTTTTCTTCTCTTGTGTTTGCTACCTAGAGAAGCTTCTTTAACATTTTTTGTAAAACTGGTTTTGTGGTGCTGAATTCTCTTAGATTTTACTTGTCTGAAAGGCTTATGATTTCTCCATTGAATCTGAAAGAGATACTTGCTGGGTCGAGTAATCTGGTTGTAGGATTTTCTCTTTCATCACTTTAAGTATATCCTGTCACTCCCTTCTGGCCTGCAGAGTTTCTCCTGAAAATTAAGCTGATAACATTATGGGGATTCCTTTGTGTGTTATTTTTTGTTTTTCCCTTGCTGCTTTTAATATTTTTTCCTTGAATTTAATTTTTGTTACTTTGATTAATGTGTGTCTTGGTGTATTTCTCCTAGGGTTTATCCTGTATGGGGCTCTCTGTGCTTCCTGCATTTGGGTAACTATTTCCTGTCTCATGTTAGTGAAGTTTTCCACTATAATCTGTTCAAATATTTTCTCAGACCCTTTCTTTTTCTATTCTTCTTCTGGGACCCCTATAATTCAAATGTTGGTGTGTTTACTGTTGTCCCAGAGGTCTCTGAGAGTGTCTTCAATTCTTTTCATTCTTTTTTCTTTATTCTGCTCCTCAGCAGTTATTTCTACCATTTTGTCTTCCAAGTCACTTATTTTTCTTCTGCCTCAGTTATTATGTTATTTATTCCTTCTAGTGTATTTTTAATTTCAGTTATTGTGTTGTTCATCTGTTTGTTCTTTAGTTATTCTAGATCTTTGTTAAACATTTCTTGTATTTTTCTCTATCTGTGCCTCCGCTCTATTTCTGAATTTCAGTATCATCTTTACTATCATTACTCCAAATTCTTTTTCAGGTAGATTGCCTATTTCCTTTTCATTTGTTCTTGTTGGTTTTTACCCAGTTCCTTCATCTGTGATGTACTTTTTGCCATCTAATTTTTTTTTTTTTTTTTTTTAATGAGTGAGATTGTGTTCCTGTCTTACTGGTTGTTTGGCCTGAGGCTTCTGACACTCGAGTTTGTAGGCTGTTAGGTAGAGCTGGGTCTGGGTGCTGAGATGATGACCTCCGTGACACCTCACTCCAATGAATATTCCCTGGGGTCTGAGGTTTCCTGTTTAGTCTAGTGGTTCAGACTCAGAGCTCCACTGCAGGAGCTTCAGCCTGACCCTGGCTTGTGAGCCCAAATCCCACAACCCATGTGGGGGTGGCAAAAAAAAAAGAAGGGAACAAAGTAAAAAATAAAATTAGACTAGGAAAGTAACAAACATGTTTGAAAGAATAAAAAAATAAAATTATAGATGAACCAATAACCAGAAGGTCAACTATACCACAATAGTAAAAAAGACGAGGGAAAAAAAAGAAAGGGAGGTAAAGGCCTTGGCTGAGGACGGTGGGGCCTAAGCAAGGGCAGTGGGTAGGGCCTATGCTTAGAACCCACAGAGCTGTAAAATGCCCTGGGGGCTGTGGGCGGTGGGGCTTAGACTCAACAGAACAGAAGGGTTCCAGGCATGTCCCCCACCACTGTTCTCAGAGGGCGGGGAACCTCACCTGGGAGCCCAGCAGTCTTTCCTGGCTCGAGTGGGCAGGGCAAATACTCTCCACTCCTCTCCTGCTCCTGCCGGAGGGCTTCTCCTGACTGCCTGTCCTGATCTCCCTGGCCTCAGGGACACTGATCTGATCTGGCCTTCACTTCTCCTCCTTCAATTCCCCCACTTCCTACCAGTTCACTTGGGGTTCCTCCCATCTCCTTAGGTGTCAGGGTCCCCCACCAGTGGCCTGCAGGCACCCTAGTTGTGGGGAGATGCTAATTTGACATCTTCCCACACTGCCATCTTCTATCTCTTCTTCATCATTTTCTTATAACCTAATTTTTCTTCTCTTTTTGTCAAATAAGGAAATAAAAGCCATAATTGATTTGTACATTGACTAATTATGCATTGTGCATACCCTGTGCTGGGCTTGCAAAGTCACATCAAGAGGTATTGTTTCCCTGTAGGAAAGAAACTTTATGTTGGAAAGAGGCGGGTCCTGAACACAGAAGAAAAAATGTTTACATTGATAGGTAAGAAAGGGTGCTTCTCTCTTCACCTTGTCCCTGGTGAATGGAAGAAAGAAATAACCTATGACACCATGAAACTCATGCTCTAGTAGTGGAGATTGAGAAGTATTTAGCTCAGCAAGGGGCCATAAAATGTTTCTCGGGAGATACTGACACTGGTGTTTTCTCATGTGGTTGAGGGATGAGCAAGATAGGTTGGAGTTAGGCAGTTATTTGCTATAGAGAACATCTTGTACAAAGTCAGAGGATGAGAAAGCATGCAGGTTTGGTCAGCTGTTGAGTCTAAGGACGTTGGTTGGTCAAGGTCAGCTCATGGAGGACTTTACATCTTCCAACACCATTTAGACTTTACTCAGTTGGTAGCAGGGAGTAATATTATGATAAAATGGCATCTGCTGCATATATCCAAACCACTAATTTTTGCTATAAGAATTACCTTTGCTTTGCCACATACTGTTTTATGTTTTAATATACTTAGTGATATAATTCTGGCTTCAGACACTATTATTTCTGTCAACCTCACCAATATAATTGAACATGTTTTAGATTCTTGAAATATAAGGGTCATTTTGTGTGTGTATATGATATTAGATTTTCCATTAGGGCTCTAATTCTTCTGACCCGCCCTGCCCTTGAGCTCATCAATTTTTGCATAGTTGACTGGGCTCTTCCCTGAATTTTCTTTTAAGAAAGTTGATGAGTGAGGAATTTTTAAAAGTAATACATTTGAGAAGTTTTCCCTTCAAAAATTGCTGTTCTTTAATTGAACTTACAAATTTAATAAGGTTTTTAATGTTATTTTAATGCAATTCTAATAATTCTGAAAGCTCCTAAAAAATAAAAGAAAGACATAAAGACCCCAATAGGTAAAAGACCTAGTGCCAAATTTTTTTTTTTTTTAATAGTGTATATGGTCTTCCCTGGTGGTGCAGTGGTTGAGAGTCCGCCTGCTGATGCAGGGAATGCAGGGAACACAGGTTCATGCCCCGGTCCGGGAAGATCCCACATGCCTCGGAGCGGCTGGGCCCGTGAGCCATGGCCACTGAGCCTGCGCGTCCAGAGCCTGTGCTCCACAACGGGAGAGGCCACAATGGTGAGAGGTCCGCGTACCGCAAAAAAAAAAAAAGTGTGTGTGTGTGCAGCTGTCTATTAGGTATGGGTGTGCAATTGCATATTTGTTGCCAGTAAAAGTATTACATCAGTAAACAAAGAAATGTGGGGAAAAAATTACTGTTGTATGATACAGTAAAACCCAAGGATGAAAGCTGTATACATATATCTAGATAGCTAGAAATATACACAGACAATAGCATGGCATCATGTAATTTAGCCTATTCATTACATCTCCAGGTTATAATTTACTCTGAGGTTTAGTTTCTCTGCTCTCAGTCATCATAAAGAGGATACATGTTCAACTTGAATTTTATTTTGGAGTCAGAGATAAGCAGAGCATTTTTTCCCTCTTATCTAAAGCCCACCCATATTGATCGCCTATATTTGAGAAAGCCCACACCTTTCATTCTTTGCTAATTCCTGCTGGAAATATTTACTGTTTCTGAAGAGTTTTTATTTATTCATAAATGTATATAGCTCTCAGTACACTAACCTTTTTATTCTTGCCTGAAATAACTACATCTGTAATAAGAGGAATATTTCAACTTATCAAGGTACTTACTGATGAGCACTATTCTAGGTACTAGGAGTAAAATGATGAGTAACACATGATCTCTGCTCTCAAGTCTCTTACACTCAAGGCCAAGGTTCTGAAAAGTTCTATAGAGCTGAAGTTTAAGAACCACTTGGAAAGGGATGTAAAGTGTATTATTCTGAGGGAGAGAATCTATGGTTACAACCACACAGTGCTCAGTATTTTTTTTCAAGATGGCCATAAGTTCTTCTAAAGCACAAGGCTAAAGTAAAGCCCTGTAGATGATTGTGTTCATATGACAACATGGAGAACCTACAAGTGGGGGTTTTGAAGTACAAGAGAAATAAAATCTGGTGGGTCATCTGGAAAACTGTGTCTAGTTTAGGAGACTTTATATTAGGGAGTACAAAGACATTCTGAAACCCAAACTTTATTAATGTCATAACAAATCTACCTCTCTTCATGCTTGAATAATTCATTCTGATTTTTCAAAAAATAGGAAGAAAGACATCAAAGCCCCAACATATAAAGTCAAAGTTGACTTCTAAATTTTGATTTTGCAGCATAGTTTTGAAAGTTGTATAAATTCCAGGACCACCACATACTTGCTCTCTAAACTTAGATAAATTATTTTTTTCTTCCCGTTTTATTGAGATATAGTTGACATACAGCACTGTATAAGTTTAAGGTGTGTAGCATAATGATTTGATTTGCATACATCATGAGGTGATTACCACCATAAGTTTAGTGAACATCCATCATCTCCTACAGATACAAAATTAAAGAAATAGAAAAAAAGTTTTTTTTCTTGTAATGAGAAGTCTTAGGATTTACTCTCTTAACAACTTTCATATATAACATACATCAATTGTTCGTTATATTTATCATGTTGTACATTACATTCCTAATATTTATCTTATAACTGGAAGTTTGTACCTTCTGTCTGCCTTCATCCAATTCCCCCCATGCCCAACCCTGCCTCTGGTAACCACAAATCTGATCTGTTTTTCTATGAGTTTGTTTGTTTTTGAAGTATAATTTACCTACAACATTATGTTAGTTCTTGTTACACAGCATAGTGATTTGATACTTTTATACTTTTCAAACTGATCACCATGATGTTTAGTTACAATATGTCACCATACAAAGATATTACACCATTATTGATTATATTCCCCACACTGTACATTTCATACCCATGACTCATTTATTTTGCCACAGGAAGTTTGTAACACTTAATCTCCCTCTCCTATTTCTTTCCTTCCCTTCCCTTCCTCCTCTCTGGTAAGCACCTGTTTATTTGTATCTATAATTCTGTTTATAATTTTTTACGTTTGTTCATTTGTTTTGCTTTTTGAGACTCCACATATAAATGAAACCATTCAGTATTTGCCTTTCCCTATCTGACTTATTTCACTAAGGATAATACCCTCTAGGTCCATCCCTGTTGTCATAAATGGCAAGATTTCCTTCTTTTTTGTAGCTGAGTTATATCCCATTTTATATATTATATGGAAGACGTGATATATATATATATATATATATATATATATATATACACATACATTCATCTATTGATGGGCACTTAGGTTGCTTCCATATCTTGGTTATTGTAAATAATGATGCAATTAACATGAGGGGGAAGATATCTTTTCAAATTCGTGTTTTTGGTTATTTTTTTTGGATAAATACCCAGGAGTGGTATTGTTGGATCATATGCTAGTTCTATTTCTAATTTTTTGAGGAATCTCCATTTTGTTTTCCATAGTGGGTGTACCAATTTACAATCCCACCAACAGTGTGTGAGGGTTTCCTTTTCTCCATATCCTTGCTAACACTTGATATTTATTGTCTTTTTTTTTTTTTTGCATTACTCGAGCCTCTCACTGTTGTGGCCTCTCCCGCTGTGGAGCACAGGCTCTGGACGTGCAGGCTCAGTGGCCATGGCTCATAAGCCTAGCAGCTCCGCGGCATGTAGGATCTTCCCAGACTGGGGCACAAACCCGTGTCCCCTGCATTGGCAGGTGGACTCTCAACCACTGCGCCACCAGGGAAGCCCTGTTGTCTTTTTGATAATAGACATTCTGAAAGGTGTTAGATGATATCTCATTGTGGTTTGATTTGCATTTCTCTGATGATTAGTGATGTTGAGCATCTTTTCATGTGCCTGTTTGCCATATGTAGGTCTTCTTTGGAAAAGTGTCTATTCTGATTCTCTGCCAATTTTTAATTGAGTCATTTGTTTTTGTTTTGATGTTGAGTTGTATGAGATACTTGTATATTTTGGATATAACCCCTTATCAGATATATTGTTTGCAAATATATTTTCTCAACCAGTAGGCAGCCATTTTGTTTTGTTGATAAATTTTTTCACTGTGCAAAAGCTTTTTAGTTTGGTGTAGTCCCACTTATTTATGTTTGCTTTTGTTTCTCTTGACCAAGAAGACGTATCCAAAAAAAATTATGAATACCAATGTCAAAGTGTATATCACCTATGTTTTCTTCCAAAAGTTTTATGATTTCAAGTCTTACATTTAAGTATTTAATTCATTTTGAATTTATTTTTAATAAATAGATAAATTTAATAAATTTATAATGAATAAACAGGTAAATTAATTTTTTAAACTTTAATTTCCTTACCTAAGAAAATAAAACTGTTTTGAAAAATCACATAAGAAACAATATAAATGTAAGTTTTCTACATTTGTATACAAGACAGAAAATCTGGGATATAATTTGTGCATTTGAGTTCATTCATTCCAGGGATATGGAGGCTCTTTTATGCACACACACACACACACACACACACACACACACACAGAGTTCATTTGCCATGATATTGTTCAGTGTTAAAGTTCAGTTAGTTAATTCATCATATACCAAGTTTTAGTGGAAAGACTTTAAAGAGGTGGAGTTTGCAGGTATAATTTTGAAAACACAAGTCAGTTTTTTAAAATGCCCTTGTCATTTCTTTCACTGGTATACCCCTCAGATTATGTGAATTGAAGAAATTTTATTTTCATTTCTACAGTTTTGTAGTAGCTTCAATATAACATGCAAAATAGCAATTGTGTCTTTAGAAATTTTCTCTTATAACTCCATTTTTCTTAAAAAAAATAGCAGATTAGCTGTTTTCTTCCCCAATAAATGGGCACATAAATATACATACACCAAACAGGAAACACTACTTTGCTTTTATACCACCATCTGTTACATATCACATTCTATGTGTTGTGTTAACTGAAGCAAAATGTATACTGCTGAAGTGAGCATTGTTTTTCTACAATCTTTAATAAAACCTCACTCAATTCACTGGTTTTATTCAACAAATAAGTAGAAAAGAATGTTTTATATAAACTTATATTTACTCTATAACTTCTCTGTGAAAAAAGATAAGAAGAAAAATGTATCACAGATTATTTCCTGTTTCAAGGCAGTGGTTTATTAATACATTTGTAAGACTTAGATTTTATGATTATTTGAGGGAAAACAAAGGTCTTTAAAATACTTTGTCAACATTTTACTTTGTCTCGATTATTGTGGAATGAGAATTTAATAATGGTAATGATGGGAGGAACCACATTTGCTGAGTTTATAGCCAAAGTTTAATTAAAATGTAATTTTAAGCATTTAATATAAATGCAAAGTCTGTCATTAATGTGGTGCAAAGGTTTCAAATTTGAACATGCACATGCACACAACAACAGACAGAAAGAGCAGGTAAATTGTTTCCAAATAACTTTACATTTTATATAACTGCCTAAATGGCATTTATGCCATTGTGGACAAGTTGGAGAGTGATATAAACAAACCAGTTACTTGTTTCTTGAAAATTGCGTAATTTATTTGTATAGCAGAATGTACGTGCAGAAAAAACGACTTACCAAACAAACTATAGTATGCCAAGAGAAAGACAGAGCTTCTCAAAAGCTTCAGTTATGTGCAAGAACATATTCAGAAAGAACGTAGTGGATACAAGTTTACTTTAGGCTGTCTCACCACTTTTTTTCCTTCTCATAGTGAATTTAGACATATGAAGAAAAACTGATTTGAGCCATAACTCATTCTTTTCCATTTTCTCTATTCTGAAAATAACAGAGAAATAAAAAAAAATATGTAGTGTCATGCCCTGGCTCTGCTACTTACGTTTAGTTGTCCTGAGGAAATCAACTAAATCTGTGGTCTTTACATGTACATTCCTTTCCTTATACATTCTGTATAATGTATAATCTCTCTCTCTCTCTCTCTCTCTCTCTCTCTCTCTCTCTCTATATATATATATATATATATATATATATTTATATTCAGAGAGAGAGAGAGTGAAGTGAATCCTTCTTTCTCTTGTTCTACTCAGGTCCTCAATGGATTGGGTGATGCTCACTCACACTAGTTAGGGCAATCCACTTTACTCAGTCTACTGATTCAAATGCTTATTTTCTCCAGAAACAGTCTTCCAGACATACCCAAAAATAATGCTGAATCAGATATCTGTGATCCAGTCAAGTACACATATGCACATGCACTAAGGAGGACTACTCATGGTAATTACAGTCCTTATTGTGATAACTGGTCATGTGGCTGTACTTAGTCATTGGAATTACTTCTTCCATTACCCAGTCTGTATTCCCTTTGCCTTCAGCAAGCACTGTAGCCCATCATGGTTCTTAACCTGGTGAGGTGATCCACAATTTTATTCTCTAGGATCTGGGTCACTAGTGGTGGTCCTGCCAGGATTGTGTTATATTTTATTTTTTCCATTGACCTTAATCACAGGGCATGATAACACTGAGAGACACTCTAAGAAATCTCCTGTACTCTAGTCATACTCTTTCTTACTCCACTGTGGAGTAACAGTCCAATTTCTTCATTGATAGACAAGATCCATCACCCCAGCCAGTACAGTAACTACCTTACCTTCTTTACTCGATTCAGAAGCACGAGAAAGCCAAAGTGGCCAGGCAGCAGTCTTAAATTCCAGTTTAGTGAAATCATTTTTGTGTCTCCAGGTGAAAGATTTCTCCCTTTGGAACTAAGACCTCAGGGTCAGCAGAGAATAAGGTCATGGAAACTTGAAGCAAAAGTAATAATAGTATATGGTGCAACTCCCATTTCCATCCCTTGATTCCTAACCTATGGATTCTGGCAATGAAATAAATAGCACCATGTATTAAATGCTGATTCAAAGCATATACAACCTTATAGAGAACCTTGCATCAACCGTTTAATGTATTGCCACCTAATTGATGCTGTAACTAAATCTTCACAAGGTCATCCCATCATTCTATCAGACCAGCTGCTTGAAAATAGTGCACATGGCAAGAACAGTGAATTTCATGAGCATGAGTCCACTGCTGAAGGGTTTTTTGCTGTGAAGTGAGTTCCTTGATCAGAAGTAATGCTGTGGGAAATAACTTGACAGTGCATAAGACATTCTATAAATACATGGGTATTAGTTTTGGCAGCAACACGTGTGTCAGTAAGGTAAGTTCATATCCAGAGTAAGTGTCTATTCCATTAAGAACAAAAGGAGGCTCCTTCCATGATAGAAGTGGTCCAAAGTAATCAGTTTGCCACTAGGTAGCTGGCTGATCATCCCAGAGAATGATGCCATATCAGAGACTTAGTGTTGGTCTCTGCTTTTGGTAGATTGGGCACTCAGCAGTGGCTATAGCCAGGTTGGTCTTGGTGAGTGAAAGAACATTTTGCTGAGCCAATGCATTACTTCCATCCCTGCCACCACAAACACTTTGTTCATGAGCACACTGGATGATGACAGGGCTGGCTGGAGAAAGAGGCTGACTGGTATCCACAGAATGGGTCATCCTATCTACTTGATTATTAAAATCCTCCTCTGCTAAGGTCATCATTTGGTTAGCACTCACAGAAAACACAAATATCTTCACAGTTTTTACCCATTCAGAAAAGTCAATCCACATACCTCTTTCTAAAAATCTTTGTTACCAGTTATCCAATCATGTTGTTTCAAAGTCTCTGACCATCCAACCAAACCATTGGTCATAGCCCATAAATCAGTATGCACTTGCATGTTTAGCCACTTGTCCTTCCAAGGAAAATGAACAAAGAGGTGCACTGCTTGAACTTATGCCTCCAATAGGAGTTCCCTCCACCAGTGTCCTTCAGAAATGTCCCAGAAAGGGGCTGTAAGGATTTAGTTGTCCACTTTCAGGCAGTGTCTCTATATCGTGCAGAACCATCTGTAAACTAGATCTGAATCTTCTATTCCTCTGTTAACTGATCATAAGAAATCCCTCATGTAGCCATGTGTGCAGACTGGAAGAGGGAAGGTCGTGAGCTGGAGTGGGGATCATGGGTACTTGGGTCACTTCTTCATGTAATTTAATTATGCCTTCAGGGCCTGTTCTTTCCCCATCATGTATATACCGTCTCCATTTGATGATGGAGTGTTGCCGTGCACACACAATTTTTGGCCTACGATTAAGCATTCAGATTCCACTAAGGCCCAATAACCAGTCAAGAGCTGTTCTCAAAAGGAGTTATCTGAAGAGGATGGCAGTGTTTTGATCTAAAATTCTAAAGACCTGCTCTACAAATCATGTAGAGGGCCTGCCAAAGACTTCAAATACTCCTCTTATCTGCCACCAACATTTCGAGCACCATTGGATCTCCTAGATCATATGGCCCAAGTTACAAAGCAGCTTGTTTGGCAGTCTGGGCCTGTTGCAGAGCCTTCTCTTGTTCTGGGCACCACTCAAAATTAGAAGATTTTCATATCACTCAGTAAATAGGGAGAAGTAACACACTCAAATGAGGAATATGTTGCCTCCAAAATTCAAAGAGGCTTCCTAGGCACTGTGCCTTTTTTTTGGTTATAGAAGGGGATAAATGTAATAAATTATCCTTCACCCTAGAAGGAATATCTTGGCATGCCCTATATCAATAGACCCCTAAAAATTTCACTGACATAGAGGTCCCTGAATTTTGTCAGAATTATCCCCCACCCTCTGGCACACAAATATCTTACCAATAAGTACTACTACCAATGTTTACTTAACAAATAAGTTGTTACATCTTGCTCACTAGTCTCAATCAATGTAATGTATCAGTGTAATATCTTGTAAAATGAAAAGGTGATCAAGATTCCTGCAAACTAATTTATGACATAGGGCTGGAGTCTCTGACAAAGGACAGTGAAAGTGTATTATTGTCCTTTTCAGCTGAAAACAAACTGCTTATGGTTGGTTTTATTGACAGGAAAGGAGAAAAGAAAGTTATTTCCCAGATCAATAGCTAAATACCAGGTACTAGGGAATGTGTTCATTTGCTCCAACAATGAAGCCATATCTGGCACTGCAGCTGCAATTGGAGTCACCACCCTAGTTAAGCTTATGAGAGTCACTGTCATTCTCAGAGATCCATCTGTCTTCTGCACAGGTCAACTAGGGAAAAGCTGAATAGGAATGTGGTGGGAATCACCACCGCTACACCCTTCAAGACCTTGTTGGTGATTCTAATCTCTACAATACCTCTAGGAATGTGGTATTGCTTTCAATTTATTACCTTCATAAGTAGGGCCACTCTAGTGGTTTTCACTTGGCCATTCTCACCATCATAGCTCTCCCTCTATAGGTCAGGGAAGTGATGTGAACTTTCTTCTAGCTGCAGAGTGTACCTTTTCCAATAATTCAGTTGGGAATTGAGGAAATAACCACAGGATGAGTTTGGAAGCCACACTGGGCCTACTGTGAAATGAACCTGAGCTAAAACTCCATTGATCATCTAACCTCTTTAAGCCCATATTCTGAGTGGTGAACCACAGTGATATTTTTGGTTTTCTGGATTTAGAGTCAGTTCAGAACCAGTGTCTACTAGTCTCCAAAAGGTCTGATTATTTCTTTTTCCCCAATGCATAGTTACCCTGGTAGAAGATTGTAGTTCCCTTTGGAAAAAGGCTGGGAAAAAGATTCACAGCATAAATTTTGGGGCATGAACCAGAGTCCTCCCTCAAGGAGATCTATTCTCTCCTTCACTCAAGGGATTCTGGTTTTGTAAAAGACAAATCAGAAAATTGACTGGAGGATTGTGACTCACTGTTTTTATGATTCAAGCTAGAATTTTGTTCACTTGATCTAGAACTTCTTTTTTTTTTTTTTTTGATAGATAAGAAGTGGATTTATTTGGAGAGAAACACACTCCACAGACAGAGTGTGGGCTATCTCAGAAGACGAGAGTCCCTAAAATATGCTGTGATTAGTTTTTATGGGCTGGGTAATTTTGGAGGCTAATGAGTGGAGGATTATTCCAGGGAAGGACTGGGGATTTCCAGGAATTGTGCCACTGCCCACTTTTTGGCCTTTTATGGTTAACCTCCAAACTGTCATGGCATTGGTGACTGTGTGATCTAGAACTTTCTTACTTATACAGATCAAATAAGAATTTAGTAGGCTTCATACCTATTTCACCTCTAAGAACACTGTGATCCATTAACCACTGCCATAGATTTGCAGGAGTCAGACTTTTCTGATTACTACTTTGACTCCCCTGTCTATTAAGGTAATCACACCCAACTTTCCTTTAGTGGTTTAATGCTGTCTCTTGGTCCCTGATACCTGGGGATACAACTACTCTCATTGCACTTAAATTTCCCAGTTCAGTAGCTTCAGTTCCTACTAAGGTCTGCCCTATATAGAGGAGCAATCCCTGAGCACTTCAAGGATACAGGGAAGCCCATTGTAAACTTATTTCTCACAGTCTTAGTGGAAGTCATGCTTTTTGTACCTCCCAATGTGGGTGAGTAGGTCTTAAATTAAAAATTCCCTCAAAATTCCATTCTCCTTAAGCCTTTGAATCCCTTCCTCCGCATTAAACCAAAGTAGCTGGGGCATTTCCAGTTTGCTCACGGTGGGTCACATTTTGGTCCATGCTTCAGGCAACCAAACCAAAAAAAAATGTTACAACCCTTTCTGACTCCTGGGGCTGCCACATTAAATGCAGAATCTCTACTCAGTGAACCCACATCCATAAATTCAATGTGATCCAAATATATCTTCCTTCCACTATTATCCCACATCCTTAGTATCCATCCCTATGTATGTTAATTGTATTTCTCTGTATAAATTAGAAATGCAAATAATTCTTTTGTAGTGTAATACACTTTGTACCTGACCTTTATGGGGCTGTTGGCACTTGAGTCTACTTAAAGGTCTAGAAAAAAAGAAGAGTGCTGAGGGTTGGTACTCAGAAGAATTAGCATTGTCTTGTATGGCTACTGCCTCAGGGAAGGCCATGAGAGTTTCCTTAGGCAATGCAGATGGGGTCAGTAAGGCAAATATCACTGGAAGTTGGGAGACCTCTTCCAGCAGTATTTACGGACCTAATGTCTCCAGTTTCATCAAGGGTCTTCACACATGCCAACATCATAATTTAAAAGATACCATTTTTTCCCAATCAATGCCCTCCCTTTAAAAGTAAACACCCTGCCAAGCTTGGAGCTCAATTTGCATTGTAATTCATGCAATTCCAGGATAAGATTCTGTGTTTGATTTTCAGCAATCTCAGTATTGCAGCTACAGGAGTTAGGGGTTTCCCTCATGGCACACACAGTCATTCAGCTCCTTGCTTCTTACAAGTGATAGATTATGACTATCTAATATAGGTATCTTGCATATCTGTGACCATTTCATACCATGGACTGTTAGTGCCTTCTTTACTACTGGAATTAGTCCTTAATGTCTTTAAATCTAATCAAGTTAGAAAGTCAATTCCAGAAACCTCACAACCAATTCAGAAAGCTCATCTTAAAAATCCTGTGCCTCTAAAACCATTTCAGTACCAAAATCTGTAATAGGGTTTTCCAGAGGAACAGAACCACTATACTTCACATATAAAAGTGGAATTTCCAATATGGTAGTTTTAAAACTTGGCCCCAATTTCTTTGAGACACTCATAAACATGAATAAATTCACCATTGCTCTGACCCACACAGAACTGAAGAAATACCTTCAATGTCAGGAAGGTCATGTGGATTCTGTATTGTTTGCTAGAGCATTGAACCACCAGGAAAGATGTTCAACTACTCCAGTGCTGCCATTCTGAAAATACTATATTAGGCTCTCTGCCAAAAATCCCAGATAATCTCAGCCTTCCATCCAACTTCATCAAAGTCCCAACCATAAGGGAGAAGAAGACATCTTAGAAGTGGAAACTCCAGCACCATTTAACCAACCCCCATGCAAATCAACTAACCATGTTAGTTTCAGGTGTATAACATAATGATTCAATATTTGTATATATTGTGAAATTATCACAATAAGTTTAGTTAGCATCTATCACCACACATAGTTATACATGTTTTTCTTGTGATGAAAACTTTTAGGATCTACTTTCTTATCAACTTTCAAACACACAATACAGTATTATTATCAACATTCACCATGCTGTATATTCCATACACATGACTTATTTATTTTATTACTGGAAGTTTGTACCTTTAGATCACTTTTGTCCATTTTGCCCACCCTGCACTCCCAATCTCTGGCAACCACAGATCTGACCTCTTTTTCTGTGAGCTTGTTTTTTTGTTTTGTTTTGATTTTTAGATTCCACATATAAGTGAGTTTATATTTGTTTTCCTCTCTCTGACTTATTTCACTTAGCATTATGTCCTTAAGGTCCATTCATGTTGTAGCACATAACAAGACTTCTTTCATTTTATGGCTGAATAATATTCCAGCATGTGTGTGTGTGTGTGTGTATCTGTATGTATACATATACAACTTCTTTACCCATTCATGCATAGATGGACACTAAGGTTGCCTTCACACCTTGGCTACTGTAAATAATCATGCTATAGAGATGAGGGAGAGCATATATGTTTTCAAGTTAAAGTTTTCATTTATTTTGAGTAAATACCTGGAAGTGGAATTGCTAGATGATATGGTAGATTTGTTTTTAATACTGCTTCTCATAATGGTTACACCAAGTTACATTCTCTCCAAAAGTGCACAAGAATTTCCATTTCTCCATGTCCTCATCAACACTTGTTAGTTCCCGTCTTCTTGAAAATAGCAATTCTAACAGTCGTGAAGTGATATCTCGTTATGGTTTTGATTAGCATTTCACAGATGATTAGTGGTGTTGAACACCTTTTCATTTATCTGTTTACCATCTCTGTGTCTTCTTTGGGAAAATGTCTATTCAGATCCTCTGCCTAATTTTTTTTTTTTTTTTTGCGATACGTGGGCCTCTCACTGTTGTGGCCTCTCCCATTGTGGAGCACAGGCTCCAGACGCGCAGGCTCAGCAGCCATGGCTCACGGGACCAGCTGCTCTGCGTCATGTGGGATACTCCCAGACCGGGGCACGAACCCGCGTCCTCTGCATTGGCAGGCAGACACTCAACCACTGTGCCATCAGGGAAGCCCCCTCTGCCTAAATTTTAATCAGACCCTGTGTTTCTTTGTTATAGACTTGTATGTGTTCTTTACATATTTTAAATATAACCCTGTATCAGATATTTGATTTGCAAATATTTTCTCCCATTTGGTAAGTTGCCTTTTCATTTTCTTGACGTTTACCTTTGCTGTGAAGAAGCTTTTTAGTTTGATGCAGTCTCACTTGTTTACTTTTTCTGCTTTGGCTGTTTTTGCAAATCCAAAAAGCATCACCAAGACCAATGTAAAGGAGGTTATCACCTATATTTTCTTTTAGGAGTTTTATGGTTTAAGATTTTACAGTCAAATATTTAATCCATTTTGAGTTAATTTTGGTGTGTATGGTCCAGTTTCAGTCTTTTGCATGTGGCTGTCCAGTTTTCCCAACACATTTTATTAAAGAGATTGTCCTTTCCTCATTGTATTTTCTTGGCTCCTTTGTTGTAAATTAATTTAACATATATGCATGGGTTTATTTCTTATTTCAATTCTGTTTCATTGATCTGTGTGTCTTTTTTATACGATATCATACTTTTTTGATTACTATAGCTTTATAATATAGTTTGAAATCAGGAAACATTATGCCTCCAGCTTTGTTCTTCTTTTTCACAATTGCTTTGGTTATTCAGATAGGATGTGGCAGAGTTTTGAAGACACTGTTAGAGAAGCCTGATTGATAGCCCTACAAAAAGTTATTAACAAGAACTGAAAAAAAAAAAAAAAAAGAAAAGAAAAAATGTCATTAGAACCTGGAGGAAAGGGGATCTGGAGGAAAGGGACAAGGACACTGGCAGCAGAAGTTCTGGGAAGTACTCCTTGGTGTGAGCTCTCCCAGCATCCATCATTAGCTCCACCAAAGATCCTGTAGCCTCCAGTGTTGGGTGGCCTTAGGGCAAACAACCAACAGGGAAGGAACTCAGCCCCACCTATCAGCAGACAAGCAGATTAAAGGTTTACTGAGCTTTGCCCCCAAAGCAACACCCTGCCCTACCCAGCAGCAGTCTCACCCATCAGGAAGGTTGCACAAGCCTCTTAGATAGATGCATCCATCAGAAGGCAGAGAGCAGAAGCAAGATGAACTAAAATCCTGCAGCCTGTGGAACGAAAACCACATTCACAGAAAGACAGACAAAACGTAAAGACAGAGGACTATGTACCAGTTGAAGGAACAAGGTAAAACTCCAGAAAAAACAGCTAAATGAACTGGAGATATGCAAATTTCCAGAAAAAGAATTCAGAAAAATGATAGTGAAGATAATCCAGGACCCTGGAAAAATAATGGAGGCAAAGATCAAGAAGATGTAAGAACTCTAACAAAGACCCAGAAGAATTAAAGAACAAACAGAGATGAACTATACAATAACTGAAATGAAAAACAAAAACAAAAACAAAAACACTAGGAGGAACAAATAGCAGAAAAACTGAGGCAGAAGAACAGATAAGTGACCTGGAAGACAGAATGGTGGAATTCACTGCCGTGGAACAGAATAAAGAAAAAAAAAATGAAAAGAAATGAAGACAGCCTAATAAACCTCTAGGACAACATTAAATGCATCAAATTTGCATTATTTGGGTCCCAGAAGGAGAAGAAAGAGAGAAAAGATCAGAGAAAATATTTCAAGAGTTTATAGTCAAAAACATCCCTAACATGGGAAAGGAAATGGCCAGCCAAGTCCAGGAAGTGCAGAGTCCAAGGCAGGATAAACAGATGGAGAAATACGTGGAGATACATAGTAATCAAATTGACAAAAATTAAAGACAAAGAAATATTATTAAAAGCAACAAAGGAAAAATGACAAATAATATATAAGGGAACTCCCAAAAGGTTAACAGCTGATTTCTCAGCAGGAACTCTACAAGCCAGAAGGGACTGGCATGATATATTTAAAGTGATGAAAGGGAAGAAACTACAATCAAGATTACTCTACCTGGCGAGGATATCATTCAGATTTGATGGAGAAATCAAAAGCTTTACAGACAAGCAAAAGCTAAGAGAATTCAGCACTACAAAACCAGCTCTACAACAAATGCTAAAGGAACTTCTCTAAGTGAGAAACACAAGAGAAGTAAAAACCTAGCAAAACAAACCCAAAACAATTAAGAAAATGGTAATAGGAACATAATAGATCACATCTCAGGTCACAAATCAAGCCTTGGTAAATTTAAGAAAATTGAAATCATATCAGCATCTTTTCTGACCACAACATGATGAGATTACAAATAAATTACAGGGGAAAAAAAGTAAAAAAAAAAAAAAAAAAAAAACAGAAACAATGGAGGCTAAACAATACATTACTAAATAACCAAGAGATCACTGAACAAATCAAAGAGGAAACCAAAAAATACCTAGAGACAAATGACAATGAAAACACAATGATCCAAACCTATGGGATGCAATAAAGGCTGTTCTAAGGGGGAAGTTTAGAGCAATACAAGCCTACCTCAAGAAAGAAGAAAAATCTCAAATAAACAATCTAACCTTACACCTAAAGGAACTAGAGAAAGATGAAAAAACAAAACCCAAAGACAGTAGAAGGAAAGAAACCATAAAGATCAGAGCAGAAAAAATGAAATAGAAACAAAGAAACCAATAACAAAAATCAATAAAACTAAAAGCTGGTTCTTTGAAAAGATAAAAATGATTGATAAACTATTAGCCAGACTCATCAAGAAAAAGAGGGAGAGGACTCAAATCAATAACATTAGAAATGGAAAAGGAGAAGTTACAATGGACACTGCAGAAATACAAAGCATCATAAGAGATTACTACAAGCAATTCTATTCCAATAAAATGGACAACCTGGAAGAAATGGACAAATTCTTGGTAAGTTATAACCTTCCAAGATTAAACCAGGAAGAAACAGAAAATACAAACAGACTAATCACAAGTATTGGAATTGAAACTGTGAATAAAATTTTCCAACAAACAAAAGTCCAGGACCAGATGGCTTCACAGGTGAATTGTATCAAACATTTAGAGAAGAGCTAATGCCCATCCTTCTCAAACTCTTCCAAAAAATTGCAGAGGAAGGAACACTCCCAAACTTATTCTATAAGGCCACCCCATCACCTTGATAACAAAACCAGACAAAGATCCTACAAAAAAAGAAAATTACATACCAATATCACTGATGAATATAGATGCAAAAATCCTTAACAAAATGCTAGAAAACGGAATCTAGCAAGACATTAAAAGGATCATACACCATGATCAAGGGGGATTTACCCCAAGGATGCAAGGATTCTTCAATATATGCATATCAATCAATGTGATACATCATATTAACAAATTGAAGAATAAAAACCATATGATCATCTCCATAGAGGCAGAAAAAGCTTTTGACAAAATTCAACACCGATTTATGATAAACACTCCAAAGAAAGTTGGCATAAAGGGAACCTACCTCAACATAATAAAGGCCATATACAACAAACCCACATCAAACATCATTCTCAATGGTGAAAAACCAAAAGCATTTCCTCTAAGATCAGGAACAAGACAAGGAGGTCCACTCTCACCATTATTATTCAACATAGTTTTGGAAGTCCTAGCCACAGCAATCAGAGAAATAAAAGAAATAAAATAATACAAATCATAAAAGAAGTAACTGTCATTGTTTTCAGGTGACATGATACTACACATAGATAATCCTAAAGATGCCACCAGAAAACTAGTAGAGCTAATCAATGAATTTGGTAAAGTTGCAGGGTACAAAATTAATGCACAGAAATCTCTAGCACTCCTATACACTAACAATGAAAGATCAGAAAGGGAAATTAATGAAACAATCCAATTCACCATTGTAACAGAAAGAATAAAATACCTAGGAATAACCCTACCTAAGGAGGTAAAAGACCTGTACTCAGAAAACTATAAGACACTGATGAAAGAAATCAAAGATGACACAAAATGATGGAGAGATATACCATGTTCTTGGATTGGGAGAACCAACTTTGGGAAAATGACTATACTATCCAAAGCAATCTACAGATTTAGTGCAATCCCCATCAAACTGCCATTGGCATTTTTCACAGAACTATAACAAAAAATTGCACAATTTGTATGGAAACAAAAAAGACCCTGAATAGCCAAAACAATTTTGAGAAAAAAAAAAGGAGCTGGAGGAATCAGGCTCCCTGACTTCAGACTATGCTACAAAGCTACAGTAGTCAAGACAGTATGATACTGGCACAAAAGCAGAAAAATAGATCCATGGGAGATGATAAAAAGCCCAGAGATAAACCCATGCACCTATGGTCAACTAATCTATGACAAAAGAGGCAGGACATACAATGGAGAAAGGACATCCTCTTCAATAAGTGGTGCTGGGAAAACTGGACAGCTACACATAAAAGAATGAAATTAGAACACTCCTTAACAACACCATACAAAAAATAAACTCCAAATGGATTAATGTCCTAAATGTAAGACCGTACACTGTAAAACTCTTAGAAGAAAACATAGGAAGAACACTCTTTGACATAAATCACAGCAAGATCTTCTTTGACACACCTCCTAGAGTAATGGAAATAAAAACAAAAATAAACAAATGGGGGCTTCCCTGGTGGCGCAGTGGTTGAGAGTCTGCCTGCCATTGCAGGGGACACAGGTTCGTGCCCTGGTCCGGGAAGATCCCACATGCTGCAGAGTGTCTAGGCCCGTGAGCCATGGCTGCTGAGCCTGCGCGTCTGGAGCCTGTGCTCTGCAACAGAAGAGGGCACAACAGTGAGAGGCCCGCGTATTGCAAAAAAAATTAATAAAAAAATAATAAAAAATAAACAAATGGGAGCTAATGAAACTTAAAATCTTTTGCACAGCAAAGGAAACTATAAACAAGATGAAAAGAGAACCCTCAGAATGGGAGAAAATACTTGCAAATGAATCAATGGACAAAAGATTAATCTCCAAAATATATAAACAGTTCATGCATCTCAATATTAAAAAACAAACAAGGCAATCAAAAGATGGGCAGAAAACCTAAATAGACATTTCTCTAAAGAAGACATACAGATGGCCAAGAAGCACATGAAAATGTGCTCAACATCACTAATTATTACAGAAATGCAAATCGAACCTACAATGAAGTATCACCTCACACTGGTCAGAATGGCCATCATCAAAAAATCTACAAACAACAAATGCTGGAGAGGGTGTGGAAAAAAGTGTGCCCTCTTGCACTGTTGGTGGGAATGTAAATTGATACAGCCGCTTTGGAGAACAGTATGGAGGTTCCTTAAAAAACTAAAAATGGAATTACTATAGCCCCAGCAATCTCACTACTGGGCATTCACCCAAAGTAAACCATAATTCAAAAAGACACAAGCACTCCAGTGTTCATTTCAGCACTATTTACAATATCCAGGTCGTGGAAGCAACCTAAATGCCCATTAACAGAGGAACAGATAAAGAAGATGTGGTACATATATACAATGGAATATTAGTCAGCCATAAAAAGGAATGAAATTGGTTCATTTGTAGAGATGTGCATGGCCTACAGACTGTCATACAGAGTGAAGTAAGTCAGAAAGAGAAAAACAAATATCATATATTAACACATATATGTGGAACCTAGAAAAAAAATGGTACAGGTGAACTGGTTTGCAAGGCAGAAATAGAGACACAGATGTAGAAAACAAACGTTTGGGCACCAACGTGGGAAAGCAGGTGGGGGGAGGGTGGTGGTCACATGAATTGGGAGATTGGTATCAACACATATACAGTAATATGTATAAAATAGATAACTAATAAGAACCTGCTGTATAAAAAATAAATAAAATAAAATTCAAAAAAGATAAAAAGGAAAAAGTAAAAAAAACCCTCAAAAACAAACAAAGAATCTTAAGCTAATGTCTCATAGAATCTTTCAGATAAGGAAAACAAAAGTTCTCAAAAGTGTGCCTCACTGTCCCTCTCTGAAACAACAAGATTTCTAAGAATTTTATAATTGTAGTCTTACAGCAAACTCAGAAGAAGCTTTGGTAAAGAAGGGTTAATTTCAAGGAAACTTGTGAACATAGTTTTTTGTTTAATGGACTAAATTATGAAAAGTTTCATAAGAAACACAGTTTAAGAATACTGTAGCAACCTGGACTCCATGCAAGAAATACAGCATGAAAATATCTCAGTGGACTCCAAAATTCTACGGGTAGAAAGGAGGTTGAAATATTTACTCAGCTACAGACATTGACTATTTATAATGGAAAAGGAAAGGTGACTGAGAAGGTAGAACTTAATGTCCAGAAGATATAACCAAAAGTCCCAGGAAGCAGGATTGGAGCCTAATCAAGAAACGAGACATGGGCTTCCCTGGTGGTGCGGTGGTTGGGGGTCTGCCTGCCGATGCAGGGGACGCGGGTTCGTGCCCTGGTCTGGGAGGATCCCACGTGCCGCGGAGCGGCTGGGCCCGTCAGCCATGGCCGCTGGGCCTGCGCGTCCGGAGCTTGTGCTCTGCAATGGGAGTAGGCCCCAAGAGTGAGAGGCCTGCGTACAGCAAAAAAAAAAGAAAAAAAGAAACGAGACATGTCTTCTTGGCTTGATTGCAGATTTGCTAGGACCAGTGCTTTCTGTACACCTTCCTTTTCTCCATTGTGAGTAGGGGTGGTTATTGGTTATGTAATTTTTTTTCTTCCATTTGATGTTGATTATTAGGTGGCAGAAAATTGGTCTCTTTAGTTAATTGGTTTACAGATTGATAGAAGTTGTTCCTGAAGAACAAAATACGAAGATACTCATATGCATTCTGAAGTGATTGAGATTTTCAACCATGAGCCTGAACTGATATCATAAAAGGATTGGACTTTTGGGGATCCTGGAAGGGAGTTTATTTTATATGTAAAAGGTATGTAATTAATTTGTGATCAGAGAGTGAGTTTAGAATATTTTTTTAAATGTCTATGAATTTCTTTGTCTAATTCTATGTCTAAAATTCTGTAACATATTTACCACTGAAAGATTGGGATTTATATCCCTTTGTCTCAGTTCAGGGTGATTTTATGGCTACTTTGACAAACAGAGTACTGTACAGACGATGTTATGTAACTTTTAAGGCCAAGTTATAAAATACCCCATAGTTTCCATCTTGTTTGATGTAAAACCGAGCTGAGTTCAGCTAAACTATGCAGAAACTGTCATGCTAGAGAGTCTGTGTTTATTTCTGTGAACATCAGACCCAGCTGAGCCAAGCCTTCTACTCACCCACATCAAGGCACCAGGTGCATACATTTGAAAAAGCCTTTTTATAATTAGATCCTCCAGCATCAACTCTGACACCATCAACTCATTAAAGTCATCCCCAGCCACATTAGGACACAAGGTGACCCATGGGCCTCTTCAGAGTTCATCAATACTCAGTGTTCACTATATGGTAGCATTCCTACTTCCATGTGTAAATTTGAATAAATCACTACAGTCATCACAGCATTTCTTCTTTTTAGGAAAGAAAGGCTAACCCTGTGCCCTGAAGACTTGAGAATGGATAAGTTGCTGTCTTAAAAGCAATCTCTGGTGAAAGTATTCCTTGTTTTAATATTAGAACATCTAATAGAACAAACATAGCCCATTGTATCCTGATAAGAAAACTAATATTTAGGGAATATATCTAGGAAAAATAACAATAGACCCTTCTTCTACCCTCATACCTTAGTCCCCAGTAACATGTACTCTTGACACGGGAGGAACATGATCATACATAAGTTACAAATCTATAGCATATTCCACATTCTGCTGGAAAGCATCAGAGCATTTGGATTTTCAAAGCCATACCACCATTTTAAAGTAAAGTCAAATTGCTTCCACTGATAAGGTAAATGTTAGGAAATGTATATTTCATGGGTACTAGCTTTCTACTGTGATATGAATTACTTTTCAGAAGCAATCCTATATATCATAAAGATTTTCAATGAATGTCCAAATTATAATAGTGAGAAAAAAATGAGGTTAAGAAAAAGCAAATAAAATTACAAAATAATTACTTACTACATAAAAGACAAATCACTGGCCGTTTAATATATTGGGAGTTCATGTTAGGCATTGCTTCTAGAAAACTGTGCAATACTTGTTTAAGTAGAGACAAGGATACCTATAGTAAAAATAGCCCATATTGGGTTTTTTGTTGTTGTTGTTGTTGTTTTTTAACATCTTTATTGGAGTATAATTGCTTTACAATGGTGTGTTAGTTTCTGCTTTATAACAAAGTGAATCAGCTATACATATACATATATCCCCATATCTACTCCATCTTGCGTCTCCCTCCCACCCTCCCTATCCCATTCTTCTAGGTGGTCACAAAACACTGAACTGATCTCCCTGTGCTATGCAGCTGCTTCTCACTATTTATTTTATATTTGGTAGTATATATAAGTTCATGCCACTCTCTCACTCCGTCCCAGCTTACCCTTCTCCCTCACTGTGTCCTCAAGTGCATTCCCTATGTCTGCATTTTTATTCCTGTCATGCCTCTAGGTTCTTCAGAGCCTTCTTTTTTCTTTTTTTTTTAGATTCCATATATATGTGTTAGCATACGGTTACCAGTGGTATTGGCCTGTAATTTTCTTTCTTTGTGACATATTTGTCTGGTTTTGGTATCAAGGTGATAGTGGTCTCATAGAATGAGTTTTGGTGTTTTCCTCTCTCTGCTATATTTAGGAAGAGTTTGAGAAGGGCAGGTGTTAGCTCTTCTCTAAATGTTTTATAGAATTCAACTGTCAAGCCCTATGGTCCTGAGATTTTGTTTGTTGGAAGATTTTTAATCTGTCTCAATTTCAGTGTTTGTGATTTGTTTGTTTATGTTTTCTATTTCTTCCTTGTTCTATCTCAGAGGGTTGTGCTTTTCTAAGAATTTGTCCATTACTTCCAGGCTTTCCATTTTATTGGCATAGAGTTGCTTGTAGTAATCTCTCATGATCCTTTGTATTTCTGCAGTGTCTGTTGTTACTTCTCCTTTTTCATTTCTAATTCTATTCATTTGAGTCTTCTCCTTTTTTTTCTTGATGAGCCTAGCAAATGGTTTATCAATATTATTTATCTTCTCAAAGAACCAGCTTTTACTTTTATTGATCTTTGTTATTGTTTCCTTCGTTTATTTTTCATTTGTTTCAGATATGATCTTTATGATTTCTTTTCTCCTGGTAACTTTGGTGTTATTTTGTTCTTCTTTCTCTAATTGCTCTAATTGCTCTAATTGTTCTTCTTTCTCTAATTGCTCTAATTTCTCTAATTCTCTAATTGCTCTAATTCTCTAATTGTAAGGTTAGGTTATTTATTTGAGATTTTTCTTGTTTCTTGAGGTAGGATTGTATTTCTATAAACTTCCCTCTTAGAACTGCTTTTGCTGCATCCTGTAGGTTTTGGATCACCATGTTTTCATTGTCATTTGTTTCTAGGTATTTTTTGACTTCCTCTTTGATTTCTTCAGTGATCTCTTGGTTATTAAATAGTGTATTGTTTAGCCTCCATGTGTTTGTATTTTTTACAGATTTTTCCTGTAATTGATATCTAGTCTCATAGTGTTGTGTTTGGAAAAGATACATGATACAATTTCACTTTTCTTATATTTACCAAGGCTTGGTTTGTGAACCAATATATGATCTATTCCGGAGAATATTCCACGAGCACTTGAGAAGAAAGTATATTCTGTTGTTTTTGGATAGAATGTCCTTTACATATCAATTAAGTCCATCTTGTTTAATGTATCATTTAAAGCTTGTGTTTCCTTATTTATTTTCATTTGGATGATCTGTCCATTGGTGAAAGTGGGTGCTAAAATACCCTACTATGATTTTGTTACTGTTGATTTCCCCTTTTATGGCTGTTAGCATTTGCCTTATATTTTGAGGCGCTCCTATGTTGGATGCATAAATATTTACAACTGTTCTATCTTCTTAGATTGATCCCTTGATCATTATGTAGTGTCCTTCCTTGTCTCTTATAATAGTCTACCTTTTAAAGTCTATTTTGTCTGATATGAGAATTGGTACTCCAGCTTTCTTTCAATTTCCATTTTCATCGAAGACCATTTTACATCCCCTCACTTTCAGTCTGTATGTGTCCTAGGTCTGAAGTGGGTCTCTTGAAAACAGGATATATACGGGTATTGTTTCTGTATCCATCCAGCCAGTCTATGTCTTCTGGTTGGAGCATTTAACCCATTGATATTTAAGGTAATTATAGATATGTATGTTCCTATTCCCGTTTTCTTAATTGTTTTGGGTTTCTTATTGTAGGTCTTTTCCTTCTCTTTTGTTTCCTGCCTAGAGAAGTTCTTTTAGCATTTGTTGTAAAGCTAGTTTGGTGGTGCTGAATTCTCTTAGCTTTTGCTTGTCTGTAAAGTTTTCATTTTTTCCATCGAAAGTGAATGAGATCCTTGCTGGGTAGAGTAATCTTGGTTGTAGGTTTTTCCCTTTCATCACTTTAAATATGTCCTGCCACTCACTTCTGTCTTGCAGAGTTTCTGCTGAAAGGTCAGCTGTTAACCTTATAGGGGTTCCCTTTTATGTTATTTGTTGTTTTTCTCTTGCTGCTTTTAATTATTTTGTGTGTTTAATTTTTGATAGTTTGATTAATATGTGTCTTGGCGTGTTTCTCCTAGTATTTAACCTGTATGGGAGTCTCCGCACTTCCTGGACTCAGCTGGCTATTTCCTTTCCCATATTAGGGAAGTTTTCAGCTATAATCTCTTGAAATATTTTCTCAGTCCCTTTCTTTTTCTGGGACCCCTCTAATTCGAATGTTGGTGCGTTAAATATTTTCCCAGAGGTCTATGAGACTGTCCTCAATTCTTTTCATTCTTTTTTCATTATTCTGCTCTGCAGTAATTATTTCCACTATTTTATCTTTCAGGTGACTTATCCGTTCTTCTGCTTCAGTTATTCTGCTATTGATTCCTTCTAGAGTATTTTTAATTTCATTTATTGTGCTGTTCATCATTGTTTGTTTGCTCTTTAGTTCTTCTAGGTCCTTGTTAAACCTTTTTTGTATTTTCTCCATTCTTTTTCCAAGATTTTGGATCATCTTTACTATCATTACTCTGAAGTCTTTTTCAAGTAGACTCCCTATTTCCTCTTCATTTGTTTGGTCTGGTGAGTTTTTATCTTGCTCCTTCATTTGCTGTGTGTTTCTGTTTTCTCATTTTGCTTAAATTACTTTGTTTGGGGTCTCCTTTTCACAGGCTGCAGGTTCATAGTTCCTGTTGTTTGTGGTGTCTGCCCCCAGTGGCTAAGTTTCGTTCAGTGGGTTGTGTAGGCTTCCTGATGGAGGGCACTGGTGCCTGTATTCTGGTGGATGAGGCTGGAGCTTGTCTTTCTGGTGGGCAGTACCACATCTGTGGTGTGTTTTGGGGTATCTGTGACCTTATTATGATTTTAGGCAGCCTCCCTGCTAATGGGTGGGATTGTATTCCTGTCTTGCTAGTTGTGTGGCATAGGGTGTCTGTCAGTGTAGCTTGCTGGTCGCTGAGTGGAGATGGTTCTTAGCATTGAGATGGAGATCTCTGGGAGAGCTTTTGTAGTTTGATATTACGTGGAGCCAGGACATCTCTGGTGGACCAATGTCCTGAACTCGACTCTCCCACCTCAGAGACACAGGCCTGACACCCAGCCAGAACACCAAGACTCTGTCAACCATATGACTCAAAAGAAAAGGTAGAAAAAAAGAAAGAAAGAGGGAAAAAATAAAATAAAGTTATTCAAATAAAAAACTAAATAAATTATTAGAAATTAAACAATTAAAAATAATAAAAAAAGAAAAAAAAAGAAAGGAAGAAAGAAAGAAAGAGGAACCAAACTAAAAAACAAATCCACCAATGTTAACAAGTGTTAAAAACTATACTAAAGAAAAAAAAAAACAAGAAAAAAAAAGGACAGACAGAATCCTAGAACAAATGGTAAAAGCAAAGCCATACAGACAAAAGCATACAAAGAAGCATCCACATACACACTCACAAGAAGAGAAAAAGGAAAAATATCTATATATTGTTGCTCTCAAACTCCACTTCCTCAATTTTGGGATGAGTCGTTGTCTCTTCAGGTATTCCATTGATGCAGGATACATCAAGTTGACTGTGGAGATTTAATCCTCTGCTCTTGAGGCTGCTGGGAGAGATTTCCCTTTTTCTTCTTTGTTCACACAGCTCCTGGGGTTCAGCTTTGGATTTGGCCTCGCCTTTGCATGCAGGTCACCTGAGGGCATCTGTTCTTTGCTCAGACAGGGCAGTGTTAAAGTAGCAGCTGATTAGGGGGCTCTGGTTCACTCAGGCCAGGAGCAGGGAGGGGTACAGAATGCTGGCTGACCTGTGGTGGCAGAGGCTGGCGTGACATTGCAACAGCCTGAGGTGGACCGTGTGTTTTCCTGGAGAAGTTGTCCCTGGAGCACAAGACCCTGACAGTGGCGGGTTTTACAGGCTCCCGGGAGGGGAGGTGTGGATAGTGACCTGTGCTTGTACACAGGATTCTTGATGGCTGCAGCAGCAGCCTTAGCGTTTCATGCCCACCTCTGTTGTCCGTGCTGATAGCCGTGGCTCGCATCTCTCTCTGGAGCTCGTTTAGACAGTGCTCTGTATCCCCTCTCCCTGTGCACCTTGAAACAATGGTCTCTTGCCTCTTAAGGCAGGTCCAGACTTTTTCCTATACTCCCTCCCAGGTAGCTGTGGCACACTAACCCCCTTCAGGCTTTGTTCGTGCAGCCAGCCCTAGTCCTCTCCCTGGGATCTGATCTCCAAAGAAGCCAGAGCCTCAGGTCCCAGCCCCCACCCGTCCTGGTCAGTGGGTGAGCAGACAAGTCTCTTGAGCTGGTGAGTGCTTGTTGGAACAGATCTTCTGTGTGGGAATATCTCCGCTTTGCCCTCTGCACCCCTGTTGCTGCACTCTCTTCCATGGCTCTGAAGCTTCGCCCCCGCCACCCACAGTCTCCGCCAGTAAAGGGGCTTCCTAGTGTGTGGAAAATTTTCCTCCTTCAAGTCTCTCTCACAGTGGTGCAGGTCCCATCCTTATTCTTTGGTCTCTGTTTTTTCTTTTTTCTTTTGCCCTACCCAGATACGTGGGGAGTTTCTTGCCTTTTGGGAAGTCTGAGGTCTTCTTCCAGCGTTCAGTAGGTGTTCTGTAGGAGTTGTTCCACATATAGATGTATTTCTGATGTATTTGTGGGGAGGAAGGTGATCTCCACATCTTATTCTTCCACCATCTTGAAGGTCTTTGTCAGCCCATATTGTTGAACCCATTTGTAGTCAAAAATTTTATCACTATTCTCATTCTGCTCACCAGCTCATTAATCTAAGAATGGTCACCTTCTCTAGCAGATTTTTAAGAACATATTCTGTAATTTGAATCTCTTTGTAAACATACACAGCTAACAAATAGTCATAATTTCTGTGTAATTAAAGAGGTCTATTTTTTCTCTTCTTTCCAAAACATCATTGACACTAACCATCTACTTTTGCTGCAGACAGATTACTTAACATCTGGCTGGTTAATTAGCCACCACCCATGAATTAGTTTACATATTGACCTCTCTTTAGCTCTTGCTCCAGATAAATGTAACAAGATTTGTATTTAAGGTACACATTATTTTATTTCAGGAATACAATGTACTGGAGTATTTAGTCCTGTCTCCTACTGAAAACAACTAAAAATGTGGATGAACAATTTAAAAGTCTTCTTAAAACATAGGAGTTTTATAAACATAAAGGTTAAAATTAAGAGAAAGCTAGATCACAGAGAGGAAGGAAAGACAAAACACCACATCTTTCCTGACAGCATTTGTCAATATTAAAGAAATTTACTATAATTTTGATGGCTTAGAATTTTGATTCTAGTTCCTACTGGAATAGGAACTTCGGAAATCATAGTCCAGATACTACCAAATTGAGCAGCCTAAAGGAGATCTTCCTGGTATTGTTTGGATACCTCAAGAGATACATTCTCTTGAGAAAACTGAAGCAGTAGTAAATACTTTGACACTTAGATTCTTTGTTGCCGAATAGGGTAGGAAGAAGAAAAACTATTTTGAAGAAAAATTATTTCTCAGAAGGAGCAAATACCTTTGGCATGCACACTGATTTACAGCCCAAGCTTTCATTCCCAGGGCCCCATAAACTTCAAGCTATAAATTATAAACTAAATATGTATTGATTTGAGTCTACAAGAAGCATACCCAAATACTCTCTTGAAGATAGTATCTTTATCCCAGCCTTCAAAGATATCTCATAAATAATACTTCAAAAATTACAATATATATAACATCAAACCAAGAAGTTTCTGCACAGTAAAATTAACCATCAACAAAGTGAAAAGACAACTTACTGAATGGGAAAATTATTTACAAGTCATATATCTGATAAGAGGATAATATCTAGAACATACAAAGAACTCATACAACTCAATAGCAAAAATAATTAAAAACAAAACAAGAAAACAAAAACCAAAAAAACCCAGTTTTAAAATGAGCAAAAAATGCTGATGAGATATTTCTAAAAAGAAGATATATAAAAGACCAAAACGTACATGAAAAGATGCTCAACATCATTAGGCATAAAGGAAATGCAAATTAAGACCACAATGAAGTATCATCTCGTGCTTGTAAGATTGGTCATCATTAAAAAGACAAGAGATAACTAATGCTGTCATGGATGTGGAGAAAAGGAAACCCTCATTGGTAGGATTGTAAATTGGTGCAGCCACTATGGAAAACAGTATGGACAGTCCTCAAAAAATGTAAAATATAACTACCTTATGATCCAGCAATTCTACTTCTGGCAATATATCCAAAAGAAACAAAAACATTATTCATAAATATATTGGCACCCTGATGTTCATAGCAGCATTATTTACAATAGCTGAGACATGGAAACAACTTAAGTGTTCATTGATGAGTGAATGTGTAAAGAATTTGTGATATATATTTGTGTATGTATATATGCACACACAGTAGAATATTATTCAGCCATAAAAAATGAGGAAATCCTACCATTTGCAACAACATGGATGGATCTTGAAGATATTATGCTAAGTGAAATAACTCAGACAAAGAAAGACAAATGCTATGTGATCTCACTTTTAAGTGAAATCTTAAAAACAAAGAGACAAACAAACAAAAAACAAGGAATGCATAGAAAAAGAGATCAGACTTATGGTTACCAGAGGCAGAGGGTGGGAGAGGGGAAATTGAAGGATGGTGGTAAAAGGAAAAAAAAAAAAACATGTGAAAGATAGTAAAAAATATCCTAACACAGAAGAAAATGAAACATAATGAGAGAGAAGTATTAGAGGGAAGAGAGAGCAGAAAGAGTCACATAGTGTATTGCAGTAATAGATTAATACAAGTGTATTAGGAGACTATAATTATTGGTCACAACATTAAAAAAAATTACTATGTTTGAAAAAATAAAATCAAGTTAAAAATATGGACTGAGTCCAGTGACATTTAGAAAATTAAGGAATAAAGCTTTAAAAAATAATAATCAATGTAATCTGAAAGTTAAAGAATGAAAAACAAATCTTCAAACCTTTTAAAGCTGCAAAAATAATAATAATCAAAATTAAACACTCACAGGACAGGTTTAACAGCCCAGTTGACATAGGTTAGCAACAAATTAGTGAACTGGAAAACAGCTCAAAAAAATTATCCAGGATGTAGTAACAAGAAAGATAGATGGAAAAGATGGAAAAGAGGTTAAAGGACATGGAGTTAAGTAGAAGATCACAATGCAAGTCAGTAGATAAAGGCATGATACTTTTAATAATGCTGAAAGGATACAACTGATGACTTAGAAAACTTATAACAAGCAAAAATATTTTCTATGACTAAATAATGAATTCAGATAAACAAAAATAGAGAATTTGAAAATAGCAAACATTAAGGTGAATTAATGCAAAATATGCATTAGCAAAGTAATTCCACGTGTAAATAATGAGAAGTAAATATATGTTATATATATAATATATTATATAAATATATATATATATATAGAGAGAGAGAGAGAGAGAGAGAATGAGAAAGAAATAGAGAGAGGGAGGTGAACAAGGAGAAGGAGAGAGAAAACTGTAAAGAGTAAGAGACAAATCTCCAATCATATTGGGATTTTAATTCATTTTTTCTGGTAATTTATAGAAGGCAAAAATAATTAGAATATAACAGAACAGCACAACACAAATTAAAAATTGACCTAATATACATATATGGAAAAATGCACTCAATTATGATAAAATAGTCATTCCTTTTATGCACACATAAAACATTTACAAAAATTGATCAAATATTGGAAAATATAGAAAGACCAAATTTAATTAACACAGCATCTGGCTCAAAAAAAGTCTTTGTAAAGATGTAGTAATATTAATCTTTTTTCATGAGCATGAAACTGACAGTGAATGTACAAATTAACAATATTAGCAACAAGAGAGGGATATCACAACAGATGGCGAAGACACAAAAAACCAATTAGGAATATTAAACAAAATTTTATGCCAAAATATTTGAATTAAATGGAAAAATACCTAGAAAACCAAAATTTGCATTACTGACTCATAAATACATAAGAATGAATACTCCTATAAACTTTAGAAAATTCAAATCAGTAATCAACATTTCCATAAATAACACTTAAAGCTAGAAAGCTTCAAGCAGAGATTTCTACAAGACATTCATGGAACACAAGATTCCAAAATTACCAAACTTTTCTGGATAATAAGAAGTGGTGTATTTAGGATAGATTGTATTGAAATAACACATACACACACAAACTGTGTTGTAAAGATAACAATATTTACTCATTTCTAACCTTATGTAGCTGTTCCAATGATTAGTAAGAAATTGCCACAAATTTGAATGCTTAAAACAATACCCAGAGAAGAAAAACAAAGTCAGAAGACTGACACTACCTGACTTCAAGTATTTCTATAAGTTTACAGCAAATAAGAAATTATGGTATTAGGGAAAGAATAGCCAAAACCATGAATAGAATAGAATAGAGAGCCCAGAGTAGACACAGACAAACATAGTCAACTGATTTTTGCCAAAAAAGTAAAGGCAAATAATTCAATGCAGAAAAGATAATTTTTTTTCAATTAATGGTTCTAGAAAAAATGGACGTCCACATACAAGAAAATAAAACTACATACAACTCTCTAGACTTTACAACGTTCATAAAAAATAACTCAAAATGGAATATAGATTTAAAGGTAAAATACAAAATTATAAAAATATCTGGAAGATAAAAATGGAAAAAATGTAGGTGACCTCAAATTTGGTGATAAATTTTTACATACTACACCAAAGGCACAATCCATGAAAAAAAAATAGTTGAAATTCATTAAAATTAAACAGTCTTGCTCTGTGAAAGTTATTGTTAATATGATGAAAAGAGATGTCATAGCCTGGAAGAAAAATATATGCAAAACATGCATCTCATAAAGGACTTGTATCCAAATATATAAAACATTCTTTAAACTCAACAATAAAAAAAGACCAGAAAAACAAAAAAAAAACCCAAAAGACTAAAGATCTGTACAGACATCTCACCAAAGATATACAGCCATCAAATAAGCAAATGAAAAGATGCTCAACATCATAAGTCATCAGGGAATTGCAAATGAAAACAAGATAGTACTACATACCTGGCTAAACTGTACCACACAGACAGCACCCAATAATGGTCAAGATGTGGAGCAATAAGAACACTCATTCATTGCTGGTGGGAATGCAAAATTGTACAGCCACCTCAGAGCACCATTTGACAGTTTCTCACATAGTTAAACATAGTCTTAGAATCTGATCCAACAATCATATTCTTACATATCTGCCTAAATGAGTTGAAAAGTTATGTCTACACAAGAAAACTGCACATAAATGTTTATAACAACATTACTCATAGTTGCCAAAAATTGGAAGCAACCAAGATATTCTTCAATAGGTGAATAGATAAACTTTGGTAAATATATAAAATGGAATATTATTCAATGATAAAAAGAAATTATCAAATCACAAAAGACATAGATGAAACAAATTCATATTATTAATTGAAAAGGCTATATGCTGTATGATTCCAACTAAACGATGTTCTGAAAAGACAAGCTATAGAGACAGTAAGGTGATCACTTGTTGCTAGGGGTTTAGGAGAGAAAGGTAGAACAAAGAATTTTTAGATAGGTGAAACTATTCTGTACACTACAGTACTGTAATGGCTGTTACACAACTTTATGCACTTGTCAAAACCTATAGAACTACACAACACAAAGAGTAAATCCTAATTAAGCTATGGGCTTTGTTTAATAATAGTGTATCAATATTGGTTCATCAGTTATAACAAATGTACCACAATAATACAATACGTTAATAGGAGAAACTGTGTGCAGAGAAAGAATTTTCTGTACATTCTACACAATGTTTTTGTCAACCTAAAACTTTTCTAAAATATAAAAAGTTTATTAAATGTTAAAAATTACACTTGTTTTACCTGTGCAATAAAGGGAAAATATAGCAAATTTAAAAACAACACCCCCCCATTATTCTGTACATCAGAAGTTGAGGTTCTATGTGGCTGGGATTTTTGCTTAGGGCCGTGCCAGGCTGAAATCAAGGTTTTGGCAGTCTGTGTGGTCATCTGGAGCTTGGGGTACACATCCAAGGTCATTCAGGTTGTTGGACAAATTCAGTTCCTTGTGACTGTAGACTGGAATCCTCATTTCCTGGCTGATTGTCAGTCATCCAGAAGTCACTCTTAGGCCCTAAATGCCATCTACATTCTTTGCCACAGCCAACAATGTAGAATCTCCATCACCTCAAATCCCTCTTATGCTTCAGATTTCTGTCTTTGAATATTTTTCATCAGAAAGAGCCCCTTAGGTCCAGCTTACCTAAAATAATTTCCCAATCTGAAAGTCAAATGATTTTGAAAATTACATCTGCAAAATCTCATTTGCTACAGAATATATCAGTAAAAAAAGCAAGGAAGAAATATCTCATCATATTTATAGATTCTGTCCACATTCAACAAGAGGAAATTAGGGTGATGGTCATGGGGTGGGAGTTGTCATATTAGAATTCTACACTCATTACACATAGAAGAATCAAGATAAGTGGCTTGTGTCATCAATGGCTCTGTCTAATCCACACAGTCACTTTGGGACACAGGGTTACAGAAATTCTGCCATCTCCAACATGTTGTTTCCCAGATTGCCCTTGGGTATCACTGTCCTAGCCAACTAAAAACAGAAAAATATGTGAGAAATAACACAATAGGGAGAATCATGGTTCAGGTATGGAGGTGGTACACATATTTCTAAGTTCATTCTAAGATGTCAGTGATATGGCCATTCCTAAAAGTTAAAGAAACTACAAATATCTTCTAGCTCTGTGCCTCAAGTGAAACGGAAATGTATTTAGATGGTTTCTGTCTTAGTCCATTCAGGCTACTATGGTAAAACACCTGAGGCTAGGTAGCTTATAAACATCAGAAACATGTTCTGAGTTTCTCACAGTTCTGGAGGCTGGAAGAGAGAGGTCAGGATGCCAACAGGTTTGAGTGAGGGCTCTCTTCTGTGTCACAGACTTCTCATTGTATCCTCACATGGTCAGAGGGGCTGGGGAGTTCTGTGGAGCCTTTCTATAAGACACTAATCCCATTTATGAGAGTTCCAGCCTCATGACTTAAGCACCTCCTAAAAGTCCCATGTCCCAATACCATGACTTTTGGTGGATAGGATTTAAATGTATGAATGTTGAGGAGGCAAAACATTAGACCAGAGCAATTACCTTTTAGTCTCTCTTACAAGAGAAACCCCTTCCATAGCCATATTTTCCAGAGATGTCCACAACCATATGTTCATCCCCATATGCTATTCTGCAAAGTGGCATTGCCACTTTCATCAAGAATTTGCACTTATTTCTCCAACCCCTTGAATATGAGCAGGCCCTGAGACTGCTTTAACACATAGATTAGGAAAAATGTCACCTTTCCAGTTCTGGGGGTAGTCCTCAATCAAGTTTGTAGCTTCACATATTTTGGGATGATGATTTTTGAGATGCTCCCAGTTGGAAAAAAGATGCCATCCTGTTTGTAGCCCAAGCCACATTAAGAGGTTAAGTACTTTGGTTGAAAGCTCCAGCTGAGATTCCCAATTGACAAACAGCATCAAAGGCCATGTCAGTGACCCTACTTGGCAACTCCAGTCCTACCTGTCACCTGACTAATGGATGAGAGAGCTAAGAAAGACCACTTAGCTAGGTTGAAACAATCTACAGAAATACAAAGGTTAATAATAAATGATTTTTTTAACCTACTATGTTTTGGGGTAGCTTGGCATGTAAGAATAATTGGAACATAAATTACTTCCTGAAATGAGATATTGTTATTAAAAATAATTATGTGACATTAGTATTAGGATTGTGCAGAGGGCAGAGATCTGAAGGCCTTCAGGAAATTGGAAGAAATAAAATTTTTCATTAGATGCTGGAGAAAAATGTGACCCACTGTGATGGTTAATTTTATGTGTCAACTTGACTGGGCCAAGAAGTGCCCAGATTAAACATTATTTCTGGGTATGTATGTGAAGGTGTTTCCAGATAAGATTAGCATATGAATTGGTGGACTCAGTAAAGCACATTATCCTTCCTAGTGTGGGTGGGCATCATCCAATCCATTGAGGCCTGAATAGAACAAAAGGGGCAGAAGAAGGAGAAATTTGTCCCTTTTGCTTCCTGCCTTTCTGCTGAGCTGGAACATCCATTTTCTCCTGCCCTTGGAAGAGGACTTACAGCATAGGCTCCACTGATTCTCAGGCCTTTGGACTGGGATGGCACTTATGCCATCAGCTTTTCTGAATCTCCAGCTTGTAGATGACAGATTGTGGGACTTCTCAACTTGCTCTATTATCACATGAGTCAATTCCTCTCTCTCTCTCTCTCTCTCTCTCTGTGTATATATATATATATATATATATATATATATATATATATATATATATATATATATATACACTATTGATTCTGTTTCTCTGGAAAATACTAATATACCCATATTACATAATATAACAAGATAACATGGAAAATATATATATATATATTTAATAAACTAGTATCTCTAAAAAGATGTCAAAACAGTACTTCCCATCTCATATGCTCTTCTGCAATGTGACTTTGAAACTCCAGATATGGCTTTTGTTTCTCAGACCTCTTGACTCTGAACATGCTTGTGACAGTTATGACCAGTCAAACATGGTAGAAGTGGCATGATAGTAGTTCTGGAAGTAACCCTTGATTTGCCCAGTAGCTTTAGATTTCTACTTTTTGAAACTCTTGTTCTTGGAAGACAGATGCCACGTTTTGAGAGCCTGGCCACACAGAGAGGCCATGTCATGAGTTAGTAAACAGTCCTATCCTATGGTAAATATTAATTATCAGTCTTTTCAACAAACCATCTGGCTTGCCCAACATTAAGGGGACTCTAGCCCCAGATTGTTTGTAACAGCATGAAAAATCCAAACAAGTACCACAAGCTGTGCCAAGTTTACTTCAGAATCGTTGGTGATAATAATAAATTATCATTTAAGACATTAAGTTTTCTGTGTTTTGGTCTGCAGAGTGGGGCCACCACTGCAGCCAAGTACCCAGAGGAAAGAGCATAAAACCAGAAAAGATTATTCCAAAGCCTTAAAATCTAATGGAATTTGATTTGCTTGATTGTAAACTTGCTTTGGAGCAATAATCCCATTTTTTTCTTCCATTTTCTTCCTTTCTGAATGGGGAATACCTACACTATTGACTGTTCCACCATTACATTTTGAATGCAAATAACTTGCTTTCTAACTTTACAGGTCCACAAATGGAGAAATATTTTGTTTCACAATAGATGATGTCCAGAGTTTCATCCATATATGATATAGATGACAAGATTTGGAATATTTTCAGTTGATGATATTTATATTAAAGTTTGGATTTACAGTTAATGCTGGAATACTTTAAGACTTTGGGGGATGTTGAGACAAGATGAATGTAAATATTTTGCATGTCGGATGGGTATGGATTTTAGGGGACCCAAGGGCAAACTATAGTCTGTTGAATAGTGGTAAAAAATTCATGTCTACCTTTAACCTCAGAATTCAACCTTATTTGGAAATAGGATCTTTTCAGATGTAATTATTTAAAATGAGATCATACTGGATTAGGGTAGACCTTAAATCCAGTGATTAGTGTCCTATAAAGAGGAGAGAAAAATGCAAAGACAGAGGCAGAGATTAGAAGGCAGTCACAAGCTAGAGAATGACAAGGGTTGCTGGAAGCCACTAGAAGCTGGAAGAGGAAAGGAATGATTCTTTCCTAGAGCCTTCAGAGAGATCATAGCCCTGGCAACATCTTCATTTCAGACCTTTAGACCCAAAATTATGTAAGAATAAATTCCTATTGTTTCAAGCCACTTAGTTTGTGGTTATTTGTTACAGCAACCCTAAGAAAGTAGTACAGATCCTTAAGAGATTTGAGAAAAATTATCAGGCTATTTCCACTGATTTCAGGTCAAAAGATAAGGGTGATACTAAAAAGTAATGAAAGAGGTGATTCTTGTCACTCAAGGCAGAAGGTGCCTGCTGAATATTGAGAGAGACCTCAGTGATGTGTTGTCAGGTACCAGGTTGTGTCCTTTCTCATACAGTTGGGGCAGGAAGAACACATCTGACAATGGCTGTTTGCAGATGCTATATCTTTGCCATCAATAGCATGCATGTTCTGTTCTTCCACACTGTCCTGGAAAGATGGCTATTTGATTCTTTATATTTATGAAGTCCATTGGTAGTAGTCCTGAATTTGAGTTTTGGGACTGACTCAGGAAGTAAACCATCGAATTTATACAAAGCTAAAAGCCAGTCTTGCTCTTAACATTTTAAATGGAAATGCTTTTGTCTAGATTCAAACTGACATATTATAATCAAGTTTTATAAAATATCTATTTAAGCCACACATTTTTTTCAGTTAATTTAAAACGTGTTTTCTGCACCAAAAGAAAGTCTCCTTATAAAGTAGCTGTGTTAGTTAACTCTTGCCACCATAATGCTTATTAACTACCAGAAAATTCACTGATATTCAATAATAAGCATTTATCCTCTTTTATCTTCTTTTCCATAGCTCTCCAGTTTAGATAAAATGGTTCTCCTTCAAGTCACAAATCTGCAGATTAGCTGAAATTTCCATGAACTCAGCTGGCCTCTGCTGGGCTCAGCTGGCCTCGGCTCCAGACACCATGGATAGTGGCTGTCTGGAGTATTTCTTTCACTTTGCAATAGCAGAAGCGCAAAAGTACTAAATCCAGACATCCATACATATCTCATGCTGATGCGTTCATTTCATTGGCTAAAGCAAGTTACATGGCCTCACCAAAATTATGGTTTGGGAAAATGAAAGTGTGTTCCTCTCACAATGAAACCATTGCGAGTGTGTGGCTTATTGTTGTACTAAGGGGAAACGAAGAATTGGGAATGAAACTTACCTGCCACAGTGTTATTTGTACATGTGATCCAGGGCACCAAGAGGGCTTATTTTGAGACCCCCTAATTGGAAATGTAAATACCACACATTTTTCAGATTTTATCAACACAGTATCAACAGCATGGTAGATGATTAGCGATTCTACAGAATGGTACATATTCAGAGAGCTAACATGTCTCTGAAACAAAATGGGAAAGAACTATAGCTGTCCCAGAGAAGTGCAAATGCATGGTGTCTGGCTGTGTAGTGGTTTTGTGATTTGTCAACTTAGCTTTGTTGGAACTACATTTTCTAGAATTCTTTTCCCTGAATATTTCTGAGATAGGGTTTACAATGTGGAAAAATTGAGTAAGATTTGGAGGGAGAGGTGAAGCTGTAGCTGCTTTTATGCTCTGAAGTTCAGGGCAAGGTGTTCAGCTTACATCAGATCACATGTTGTTGTTGCCTCATCTCCTTGACAGGGAGATCACCCAGCTTGCAGCTCCAGCTCCCATAGACTTTCTCCTTCGGCTTTTCAGAGTCCTGGGCTAAGCAGTCATGCTGCTCCGCCGTGGTGGAGGGTGTGACACCAGTCAGTGGCGTCATTGGGGTTGGAGGTGGTTGGAGGTAGATGCAGTGTTATAGTGGTAAAGTTTAGAAGTTGGATTTCCAGAAAATAAAATCTCTAATTAGAAGAATTTGCCAATTTCATGGTGAAACTTTTCTCACCATGGCCTATTTCAACCTACTAATATTATGTTAACTGTCTCAACAAATTGTTAACATTTACTATTTGGCCTCTCATGGGCTAATGAGCCAGCTCCATAATCCCACCAGACAAACATGAGTTCCACTTTTTCATTCATCATCCCATTTTGTCCTTGACGGTTCCATATTGTTATAAGTTTCAGTTTTTCCTTTTGTGTTTCAGTTTTCCATGCTTTCTTCCATTACACACCTTGACTACCAGCCTCACTTAATTATTGTGGCTTAAACTCTAACACGGTATGCAGAGGCAACAGCCGTTTAGACTTCTCCACCAGCTCCCTCAATTGCATATGGTTTAATATCTATAATAAACCCCTTATTTTTATATAACTGGCTCAGCAGCTTTAATCAATCTCTACTAATATAGTGTGTATGTATTATACATATACATATTATATTAATATAGTGTGTATATATATACATATATGTGTATATATTTCCCTTGCAGATGAAAACATCTGTCAAGCTGATAACCATATACCAAGAACTAGAGGCCTTATCAATTTATGAGAAGCCCATATCTGGAACAGCAATTATAGTTGGAGTCATTACCTCACCTAGTTTTAAAAATCTTTACTACTGAATATTTCAAGTAGTTATGCAGGAATGTACCTGGTAGGTAGTAAGAGATTCAATGTCTTCTATTTAGCCCTCAAAACCAAAATTACTCTAGTTTTATGCTAGAATTTTTCTAGAAGCTGAGTATATCTTTTTCTATTATGTATTCAAGAATACATAATATTTTTGTATTATGTAAAAAAAGGAAATGGCAAAGTTTTGATAAAGGATATCACTACGAAATCAAACTTTGTCTGTCATCTGATTCCCATAATACATGACTCTGTTTCAAGGATAGTAGTGATATCCAGATTTATGAAAGATTCAAGTAAACTCAGAACTAATATTTAGTGAATCTCACTGTCTTTTACTCTACCCCACATTATGAAATCATGTACATTTCCCTGACCATCTGTTCTGAGTATTCATTCTCTGGTAACAATTTCTGTATGATTAGGATTGATTGCAAATAACAATAATTATACTGCCTACTGGATGCAGGAGGGAAGGTTTTGAAATTATATGAATTATATTGCAGAATTTAAAGAAAAAATATCTATTCTTAAATAGGAAATTAGCTATGTAGGAGAATTTAATGCATGGTTTCTTTAAGACACCACTGTAGAAAAGGACTGTTAATTTTTTTCAGTCCTATATACTTTACTACTGATTAAATTTAAGGCATAGAGTATTTATTTAGCCTGGGTTTGTCAGGAGCATGTAACTTGGAAACGTGTAATTTGTAATGTAGAAAGAAGGATTATCTGGCAACTTGTTTAATGGTTCAACAATGATTCAACGATGGTATGATTGTTCCCTAAACAAGACAGGAATGATACTAGAAGTAGCAAAATGGAGGCTAAATGGGTAAAAACAAGAGTTGTCTACTACATAACCTAAAGATGGTATCACAAAGAGAGCACAATATTAGGAATAAGAAGACAAAGTTATTATACATAGATCTATTTACTAGATGTGTGGTATCAAGACACTTAAACTTTCTGAGCCTTAGTTTCTTTATACTTAAAATAAGATGATTAGAAAAGTTGATCTTTAAAGATAATTCCAGCTCTCAATAAAAATGTTTCTATTTAATTCTTAATAAATCATGGAGCAGTTATATGACAATTAATTAATTATTATTTTTTACTATTTACTATTTTTCATTATATGCTATTTTCAACCTCAGTAAATATACCTGGCCACTATTCTTCAGAGATATCAGATTACACACTCTAGTTACAAATGGACATGCTTATTCTCTTCCATGGTTGATTCACTGAGAAAAGTGTAAAGGTCAGTCCTAGGAAAATATGTAAGTAGTTGAAAGGGTTCTTAAGTATTCCCTCAATAACTTTGGTAGCACTTACAAATCTACTTTTGTTGATCTTCACCTCCCTATTCTCTTCCACTCCAGATTTCAGCCAATGTGTACTGCTACACCAAAAAAAAAAGTTCTGGATCTTTCTCTGCTCCTCACATCCAGCACCTACATTTCATTTTCAATTTTTTTTTTGACTTTAGTTTTCTGATTGTTAAATAATGGCTAAATATTTCTGGATACTGTATTTTGATAGAATGATCATCTATGTCCTCTTGAATTTTTTCTATTATGAAACATACTGGCAAACAAGAATCATGTTTCCAGACAATGTTGTCAGCAAAAATCTGGTTTGAATTTTGTCCAAACTACATACTTGCATGATATTTGGAAGGTAGAAAAAGAAAAAATATTCTCCTCTGACTTGAAGGGTAGACATGGGGACTAATGGCAGCCCTGAGCTTTATAGTTCCCAATAGAACTCCTACCAATAGACAGTTATGCAGCTTAGGTGCTGAGGGAGGCTATATCATTGATAATAATTTATTGTACTTCTGTTACGTTTTGATTTTTCAAAAGCAAGACTCCCCAAATTGGAAGGTTGTACTCTTTTAAAATGATTTTCTGATGATAAATCTGAAGGTCTTTATCTAGGTTCAAAAATCAACAATAAAAGATAAGATGAGAGGACCCTGGTCTGTCTGTATCAGAGACTGTCCTGAGAGTCAGGGAATCTTGACTCCTTTGATAATGTGAATAAATAAGACAAGACCTCTTTCCTTTGCCAACACCAAATATTTCCTTGTAGATTTTTTGGTTGTTTGTTACAGACTTCTGATCTTGATTTCAAAATATAATCCACCTACATCCCTCAGGCTTTAAGGTGAGGTATAGATCAAAGACCTGCTTTTCCCTCCAGAAACAGTTTACTTTCATGACTACATTACAATTCAGGGGGAACATTTTAACCACTTTACTCTGTAAACTTCTCTTTGATTTTCCTAAGCTTATGTGCTTGAACTCAGCTCCTCCATTTTTTTCCCCTCCTCTTCTGTTTCTCTACCTTCTTTAGAAAGAGCTATTTTACACTCACTTTTTTCTCTGTATTTTAGTGCCAAACTCAGTATGGCCTTAATAGTATTCCATATTTTCATCTTCAAGCTCTCTTACATAAAATTCACAAGGGGAAATGTAAAACTGTTCCTTTGTAAATTTTCAAAATGACTCAAATTTTCACTAAATAGAAGCTTCAAGTGTCAAGATTTTGATCTGTTTGTATAGTCTCATAATCCTTGTTTCCAAATTGATTGTTTAGTGAATAGAAATTATTGTTAGGTATGGTTGAATAGAATAGACTCTATTTCTTCTTTATTAATAAGGAATGGATGAATAGATATATTTTTAAATTTAATGGTTTAAACATTTGGATATTTTATACCATAATTTATTGTGAGTATTTTGGCAAATTTTACAACAAAATTACTTCTTAGTTTATCAAGACCATAATTCTTATTTTGACTGCTTAATCTCAAGGAATGGATAGATTCCATAAATTTATCAAGTAATTATTTATAAATGCTTCATTTAGGATGCTGTGGAATATCAGCAGTTCTGTACCATTAGGATCGTTAAAAGATCTGGGCATGACCATTTCTATTCCTTCAGTGTGACCTAGAGGGTCACATCTGCCTGCAGTGTAATTTAAGGATTGGAATGCTAGCCATTGGTCAAAAGATCTGTCAGCTCAGTCTTCATGTGAACTTATAGAGCTATAGATGAAACTAGCATTTTAAATATCAAAGTTAATAAATAGTTTTCAGTTATGATAAGCAGATTATATAATATGTGTCCTATGTATGTCTGCGTGTGGAGAGAGAGAGAGGGAGGAAGAGACAGAGGGAGATTGAGGATGAGAAGGGGGAAGGGAGATCAAATAAACTGGTTTGAATGAATTGAGAAGTTAAAATAATTTGATAGTCTCAACTGATCAGAAATTCAAGATTTGAAAATGTTTTGAATATAAACTCCTGTTTATATTGAAGTACCAATAGTTCTAATAACAATACAAAATTATTATTTTGAGGTTGACTGATTCTCTTTGAGCTTAACTTGACATTTGATGGCAACCATAGTATATGACATATATAACTGCTTCAGTCAGAGCAATTTATAAACACATATATGTAATATTAATTTACTATTTTTATTGACAAAACAGTTCTCTCTTTTATTTTTCTTCTTTATTCAGTCTGTTATACAATTGGCTTTTTAAAATGTTTTTTCATTTTATTATAAATATTTTATTAACTGTTAATTCATCACTTTAATGTATTGCTTATTATTTTTATACATTTAAAAATATTTCTACTGGAGTTAGATTCCAATCATATAGCAAAACGAATAGTCAGTAGCAGTATATATTTTCCTGGTTCCTATAATTTAGCTGGCCAGATTACCTACAGTATAATTGTATGATATATATTCACTATGGACTGTGGAAGAATATTTACAGAAATAATTGAAGCTGCAATGTGCTCCTTTTTTGTCTTAATTATCTTTCATATGGTAGTTTATTTTTGAAGTTTTCCTCTTCTATTGAACTAAATGTTTTAATTGCTGGTAGAAATGAATAATCATAAAATATTATTATTGCTTTCTATATTTTCTAGATTTATTTTGTTTTAAAATATTTAATTTGCTAGGGAAGGTATTCTATCTTCCTTTCTCCTAAAGGAACCCCCATTTGGTTGTAATCATGTCTATTTGAATTAGACCTTGAAATGGTCTTTCACGCTTTTGCTATTTCAGGATTAGATTACTGCAATCCTCTCCTGGCTTCTGGCCCAAGAGGAACCTGCATAAACTCCAGCTGGTGCTGGATGCTGCTGCCAGATTTTTCCTGCAAAAGATATCAGTCTGAATATATTTTCATGCTCCTTTCTGATTTTTATCCAAATTACAGGTTAAACAACATATTGATTATAAAATAACCCCTTTTCCTTGAAAGTTTTTAGTGACATTGGCTTACTATCACCAGGTTCTTTTTTTTTTTTTGTAAAGTACTCTTAAGCAAACTTTCCATTAACCTCAAGGTTAGCTTATAATCATCTCATAATAAAGCCTTGTAAAATTGTTCTGTGCCTTCATTTGTAGAATACTTTCAATAAATGTGTGCTTTGGATTCCAGATATATATGTTTCTCAACAAAGTTACATCTTAACCTTTTGTACATATGAAAAAATAATTTAAAAATTCTGTTTCAAGGTTATCACTCTTGTACTCACACTGCTTTCTAAATTGTCAGAATCCATTTACATAAAACTGGGTCTACAATACTATTACACAGTGTAGTATATATTCCATATTTGTGTTAAGTTTAATGGCCAAAAAAAAAAAGCAAGTCAAATTGTTTGATTTTCATTTGGGAACTAATTCATTTCTGTGAGCAGACATGATTTCAGGTAAACTCAATGCACAGTATTACTCTGCAAGAAAAAAGCTACATATATAATATACTTGAGGTCACAGTTATAAGGATATATAAGACAGTAGTGGGGTCTTCAAATATTTTATAATTTATGAAAGTAAATGAAAAGTTTATACAATTGTAACATAAAGCAATTTATTATGTAGGTTATATAAATATGATACACAAAAACAGCACAAAGGAGGGGAAACATGAGAGTCATTAAAAATTATACACCAGATTTGACTGATTCTTAAAAAATGAGAAATTTCTATAGACCAGACTAGCAGTGAGGGAAAGGTAATTGAGAATGAGAAAACAATGATGTGGGTAAAGACACAGAGGAAGAAATTTCTAAGAAATATCAAGTCATATAGTTTGATAGAGGTGTATGTTTGGGGAAGAGATCTAGTGGAAAGAAAAAATAGATTTTAGGGGAAAAAATAGTAGAAGCGCTTAAACACTTGATTAAAGAAAATAAGAGAAAGTTTGTGAATAGGGTGATGATGTAATGAATAAGAGGCTTTAAAAGATTACATTACTGATAAGTCACTATGGCATCATTACAAATAGTAATGATGAAGACATTTGTTAGGGCCAAGAATAAAAATAAAACAATAGCCTATATATTTAGAGATGCATATTATTTGAGGGACCCTACTGCACATATGTTAAGGGTTTTACACAAGTTCTTGTTTCATAATTATTATTAGAAATGGTTACCCCTGCTTTATTAGATGAGCAAACTGAGCATCAGAATATTTAAATCATGTGCCCATCTTCACTTCCCTTAACAGCATCAGCTGTCAAATTCGGGTCCCACTAACTTCTTTTTCCAAATGATGTCTATTAATTCTTTCTCTGTTTTTCGGAATTGTGAAAGATACATAATAAATTCCCCAACTTACATTAGAAAACTATTATTCTGCCTCTTTAAAATACCTTTGGTGTTTTAATAGAATGGGCTTTATGTTATTTTTCTATTTTTAAGACCTCTGGGGGAAAAATAAATCCAGAGTACAGAAAAACACACAAACACTTAAGACCTGAATACAAGTTATTCAAAAATAATTATCAATTCTTTTTATAAAATAAGTTCTAATCTCATAAATTATCTGCCCTTTAGTTTATTATGTATTTTAAAGAGACTTAGAAACATATTATATATCCACCATTGTAGAATACTATTTTATAAAAATGACATTTATCCATCTACATAACTTTAAAGTGTTTATGTTAAACTTGCTTTTTTAGAACCCATGCCTCTACTTAAATTCAGCACATGAAAGGAATTTTTTGCCTACCTTTTGAATAGCAACCTCAAATATGTCCCCCAGTTGGGGGTAAAGGTTCTACATAATTTATAGATTGAAGCTTGAGGATGTGTTGCAGAGTGAATCTTGTTCAGTGGACTAATGAGATATTGACCACTTCCTCCTTGCTACACAGTGCCTTTATTTTGCACTCTACACTGGCTATAATGCATAATAATTGGGGATTTTATCCTTGACAACGTGGGAATAGTCAAATCCTCAGGTAAAGAAAACTCTGCATAGTGGTCAACCAATATTTACATAACAAAGAACACACGATGGCTGCATTATAATTTGAGAATACATTACATTTTAAATAAGCACAATTGTTTCTAATAAATTGTTAATGAATTCAGTTACTTGGAAAATGTCAACTAAAATTAACAAATTACTAAAAGTAAAAATCATTCTCAGTAATAAAATAATTTGTTAGCTAATGTTAATCAGTTTTATAGCTCTACATTTTTTTGGTGAAGAGCAAATTCCATTACATGGGAAATAATTCCTATGTACTTAAATTATTGTATAATTAAAGATATTTTTTAAACAAGGAGTTTTGTAATGTCAGATTTTTTTTTCCATTCACATACTAGTAGCAATGTTTTAAAGCAAACAATTTACTCAATTCTGAAATGTTTCATTAATTTTTTTATGTTCTACCATAACATTTGCACTAATCGAGTTTCTTTTTTGAAAAAGTAGGTATTTTTAAAACAATTAAAAATTTATTTGTTGCTGTTCATATTGTCTGTTTTCATCATGATGAAGACTTTGTTTATATTTAAAATGTTTACTGAAATATGAATATGTATAGTTGCTACAATAAATAATATATGAATATAAGAGGCGGATATACATTTTTTCCTAAAATTATTACTACCCAAACTGAGCAGTAGTTCTAAAACACTGTCATATAAACTCAATTTGTGCAGTTACTCCTCGTGAAATATTTCAATTCTTATTTAAGTTATTTATAGATCATTCAGCTTTATAAATCCAGCTAGAATGTAAGCCATTTTCTGAAAGTTCACTTCACTGTGTGTGTTTATGAGGGACGGGGAGTAATAATGACATTTACTGAATTGAACTTCTGTGACTAGAGTTTACTCTTTTCCTCCTTAGTTTTGTATAAAAATAAACAATTTTAATAATAATGAAATAACGTTGCATGAGAAACATTTAATATACCTGAGAGAATATTCAAGTACTTCATTCTTATTAATGTGCAATTAAAGTGTTAATGAAGTTTATTTTCTCAAAAATTCTATAATTCATTTTAAATTTTAAATTCAGACAGGCTGACTCACATTTTAATTTGGAGTTCATAGCCTACTATAAGGAGGTAACTAAAAAGAATTTCAATTACAAATATAGTTGTCAGTCATTGGAAATGTATAATAGTAATAAAAATGTATGACAGTGTAGAATTCCATTCTAACATTTTTACACAAATAATTGTACTGAGTATAAGTTAAAGAGACTGTAGATTAAACAGTAATCAAACAATAATAGTGGGTAAATATATAGCAGTTCACTTTGTGTCTTTGTATAAGCAACACAGTGAATGAAATACATGTGAGAACATTTCTTTGCTATAAGAAATGTATGTGATCCTATAGTCTCCATTAGCCTTGTGTTTTGATACATTTCATTATGGAACCATCTTCCATATCAGCTGAACAGCTGGGGACCAGAAGACAAGTACTTCTGATCAAGGCTGTCCTCTAACCCAGGATATAAAAGAGAAGACCACAGAAACTATTTAACTTTCCTCCTGCTTTATGACAATGTTGAGAATGGAAATGAAAAGGGGAACATCAGAAAAAAAGCATCTTTTCTTTTCTCCCTGCCTAGAAACTTTGGCTCCCAGGATTTCTCACCTCTTTGTCATCGCTGACATATCACCTCCTCTGCTATCTCCTTAAAATGCTTTCTAAATGAGCTGTTTCCCATTATTATTCTCTCCTGCTTGCTTTCTCTTGACCAAGGTAGACTTCACACTTCCCTCAGCTTGACTAAACTTTATATAAGCTTCTTCCTCATTGTAGGCCCCTGCCCTCTCTTTTCTCAGAGTATTTTCTTTAGAAAATTTATAGAGTTGACTCATGAACAAGGCAGGGGTTAAGGGTACCAACCCTCTGCACAGTGAAGAATTCACACATAACTAGAGTCATGGTTCCTCCATAGCCATGGTTCTGTATCCCTAGATTCAATCAAAAACAGATCATATAGTATTGTAGTATTCACTATGGAAAAAAATCTGTGTTTAAGTGGACTCATGCAGTTCAAACCTGGTGTTGTTCAATGGTCAACTGTAACTGTGAGTTATTCCTTCTGCCCCTTTGAGATAAACGTAAGTCTTTCTAAAAAGCCTCTTGCCAGTTTACAACCCAGGAATGTTTTTTCTCATAGACTTGGAAGACATCCCTTTGAAATGTAATTATCAAGAAAGATAATGCCCCTATTTCTCAATCTCTATGGAAAGAATAGGAGACTAACTTCCATGGCAGCCAATTAGCAAACACAGCTTGTCTCATCACAGAGAAAATTATCTGAAAACTCAGGAAATAACTCAATGTACTTTATACATCCCTCAGATCAGCCTGCTCTCAAAACATCTTCCAGAACTTTTCCACTAGTTTATTGCAACCTTTAAAACGTCTCCTGCTCTTTGTTTCAGTATATTTGAGTTCTGATTAATTTTGGCCTCCCTTCCCAATTGTAATAATCTTGGAAAAAGTCTTCCTTGCCTGTTTAACTTTGTCCATTACAGTTTTTGCTTTGATACCGTTCATCATACTAATCTTATATCATTAGTTTTCTTGTTTATTTTCTGAACCCTCCACTTGAATGTAAACATTGTAAGTTAGGCAAAAATCCACCTCTAACCCAACATAGGTTTTCAGTTGGGACTTTTTAATAAAAAGACAGACTAACAAGGGAAAAATGAACAGCTTGTTAACACATGCAGTGTACATCACATGGGAGAATCCTCAAAGAAAAGTAACTCAAAGTGGTGGTTTGGAACTCTGGCTTACTTCAAGAAAGAAAAATACATTTCTAGAGAAATATCAGGACAAAGGAAAGCAGTTTAAGACTTCCAAGGCAAACTGTGAAAAGGAAAATATACGGGAGGAAACTAAAGGAGTAAAATTTGTTTACAGATTTCTCTGGTGCCATATCTGGGCTGATAAGAGTCTGTCTGCAGTAAAGGGAGAATTTATTTGGGGGCTTTAGGCAGTAAAGAAGAAGGAGAGAAAACTCCCTCTACATTTGCTGCTTCTTAAATACCTTCTGTTCAAAATAATATTTTATGTCAGAGAGGTGTATTTGGAGGTGACATATTCTGGTTTCCTTCAACACCATGATGGTGGTAATTTATGTTCAGCTTACCATGGTATCCTTATTTTTTAGAACCATATCTAGCACAAATTATATATTAAACAGAAATACTTACTGAATTAATAAATCCTGTGATATTTTTAGTTTACCATTATCTATCTTATTTGTTAGCACATAATTAGTGTATAATAAATACCTATTAAATATGCATTGTTAATAAATATTTATCAAGATGGTGATTAGAGGCAAAGGAAACAGTGTGTGTAAAGACATTTCGGTGTCAACAGCATACTAAATATGGGCTAATTGCAACCAATTACTGATAGTCAAATCATGAAATAAAAACAGAAACATATAAAGGCTTTACGCTGAATAGACCAACAGTTAGTGGACCATATAACAACTTGAAATATATACTTGGGGTTTTTATCCTCTAGGTTATAGGCAGGTGCTAAATGAGTATAACTAATGATAAAGGAAATCTCTATTCAGTCTTGCACGTACATATGTGAGCTTGACCCTTTCATGACCTTAAGCCAAGTCTCAACATTCCAGACCTTTTAAAGAAATGGGCCTAGTTTCATGCCTGCAATAATGATGTGACACTGCGACAATAATGAGCAAGACAGATTTCCAGTTCCCTTCTATAAGCAATCAGTAAATGCCTTTTCAAATCTTATCCTAATTGGAAGGTATTTCCACCTTGTTCTATATGACACTCTCATACTTCAGAGCTGGGGAGACTCTTCTTTAAGACACTTCCTTGCCTGGCATGTTATTAAATTCAGCCTCCAAATAAATTATTATTGGAGGCCTTTGATTCTCCTTCTGCAGTAAAGAGTCTTATGGGATCAGTCCAACAAACCTAGTACTTTATTGAGTACTAATAAATTCAAGCTTTCAGGATGGGTATATACCACTATGAGGGAAATAAACACAAACATGATTTTTCTTATAAAACTGCATCAAATCTTAAAAAGTTCTTGAGTGTAGCTATGTTGTAGCCAACTAAAAGAAATATGACATTTCTGTGTTTATAATCCTAAGAAAGTATTTTGTGTAAATATTAAACATTTTCCATCATCACCATTCCAAATTCAAATTATGAAAATATCTTTTTGTTGGATTGAGGGTCAGTTAGTATGTATTTTCTTATGAAAAACATGCCTTATAAAAAATGGGAAGTGAAAAATCTTTGATTCAAGCTGATACGTAAAATTTTAATATAACATTTATGCTATAGTTGTGAAATTTCATAGAGCATATTTAAAATAGAAGTGATTATATGCTTTTTTTTTTTTTTTTTTTGGTATGCAGGCCTCTCACTGTTGTGGCTTCTCCCATTGTGGAGCACAGGCTCCAGATGCGGAGGCTCAGCGGTCATGGCTCATGGGCCCAGCCGCTCCACGTCCCCTGCATTGGCAAGCAGACCCCCAACCACTGCGCCATCAGGGAAGCCCAATTGTATCTTTAATGTTTTAAATAAGCTAAATTTATCTTAAAGGGAAAACTTAAAGTAAGCTAAGGGTACAATTTTTACCACTTGTTAAAAATAGTTAAAAGAACAAAACAAAACAAAACAAAACTCCTGGATTAAGTAAGCTGTATTTAAGGGAAATATGTAAATGAAGGGCCAAACTATACAGAGGACAAAGTCTGATTTAGTGTTATACACCTGAACATCTACAAAACAATAATACCAGACTAAATTTAAATTTAGGATGATCACAGTACACTCTGAGTTATTTAAAATAATTTTTCATTATTATTTTCTTTACACAAGATTTTGTTGTTATTGTTTCTATTTATTATATTTATAACAGATTTTTAAGAGAGATTTATTTTGTATCTCCCTCTGGTGTTTCTAGAACAAATGGCAATCCATGGTGTACAGTAAACACCAGAATATCTAGCCTGTGACTCTCTCTCTCTGTCTCTCTGACCTTATTTCCTGTGGATTTCCCCACTCAACAACAGCCATATTTGTTACCGACCAGGGTTCTTGGCCTACTTAATCAATAGAAATTGATAAGAGGCCAGACAAGAAATTCAGGCAAGGCTTTATTGTGGTCCTTGCTGCAGCAGGAGGGAGCAAAAACAAGAAGCAGGTTTCTTTGCTTGCTCCCTGAGGCAGGGCAAGCTGATTCCTGATATGGGGTGAGGGTAGGGGTGTGTCCAGGGTCCAGCCAGAGGAGTAGCTTAGGTGATCTGCCCACCCCCTTGGTGGTGCTGTGTGGGTTTTGGTCTTTTTATATCTTGTTGTTCATAATTTGTCTTATCTGCTCATGCATGTAGTTAATTTTAGTCCCTTAGAGTTTCTTTGTATTTTGTTGCTGGAGGAGATGTTTGTCCAGGTGTAAGCACTACAGCATAGGATCCCAGGTCCCAGCCTGTCTCATATTGGTCTCTTGCTAATCTTTAAATACACCAAGTATGGTCCTGTCTTTTCAGTTCCTTAGTCTTTGCCTTGAAAGTTCTTCCTTCCATTCATTCCTCACTTTACCATGTCTGATCAAATGTCACCACTTCAAAAAGGCCTTCAGTGATTTATCAGAAAGAGCACCCCTACCAATCTGGATTCACAGAGCTTGATTTATTTCCCTTTATATCTCTTATATCATTAACCTCAATGCATATTTATTTTTTTTTATTGGCTTTCCCCCGGTTGGAATGAAGCTATAGGAGATAGGCCTTGTTTAGTTTATTGCTCCATCTTTAGTCCCTATAATAATACCTGCACATAACTACTCAATAAATATTTAAGAATTAATGATTGAATGGATGAACAAATCATCAACAACTTCCAATTGTTGAGCTTTTACTAGTATGAGAGCATAATGCTAATACTTTTGTCTCATTTAAACTTCATAGAAATAATCTAGTGTAGATATTATTATTTCTCTTTTAAAGATAAGAAAATGAATTTAGAGAACTGAAAGGATACTGTATAGCAGGGAGGACAATTTAGGATGGAAAGACTATGAATATAGATTAGGACATATTGAATGAATTCACCAGTGGGAAATACAGTTGGAGGGGTCTAATAGGGAGCTGGATATAAGAGTAGGATGCTTAGGAGGAAGAGCCAGGATAAGTATATTATATTATATTAATTATTTTATTTTATCTTATAGTTATTCATTATGAGTATATAAGTACTAGTTTAAACCACAAAAATAAGTGGAATTTCCTAGGAATCTGAGTGTGAAAGGGAAGAAGTTAGCAAGGAAATAGCAACCTTAAATGTGTGACTGGACATACATAGGCTCAATTTTTCAAAGCTGGGTAAGTCACATTTTCCATTTTTCCTTTCTTAAAGGAGCATTACAGTGTACAACTCATAAATATAGAAGTTATGTTAGACTTCTGTTTGCATTTATACCTAGTCAGCCATTAAATACATTTGATTTTATTCTCTAAGTATTTTCCTAGTCAATCCTATTTCCTCTATTTTGGCTGGACCCTCATCATTTCTTATTTTGCTTTCAGCAATGACTTACCAAATTATCTCCCAATTGGTGTTTAGTCTTGTCTCTTTAGATTTTTTTTTTCTACACTAAGTAGAAAGGCTTATTTGTTCTAAGTAAGCTTCAATCATCTTTCTAAGTTGCAGTACACTCCTGGTACAAATCGTTTTGCTGCTTTCTCTCCAGCAGCACAGGCATGAGCAACCCAACACCCACCACCAGCATATATATATAATTAGCTTTGCAATCTAATTTCAAGTGCACCATTCCATTTTTACAAAGGAGAAACACTAGAAGTAGAGTGAGTATGGTACAACCAGCATGTAACCACAACCTCGAGAATGAAAAAGAGGTTTAGCAAAAGAAATCTGTAGACATGCTCTGTCTGTGAATGATGCAGTGTTGTGCCTGTCTTGGGACTTGGGTCTAGGATTTGGAGAGAAATCCAATGATAGCAAGGATGCCCTAGAGATCACAGGTGGCAACAATACATCAGGTGGGCTAGCCCAAGGTGATGGAGAGCCTCCATTTAAAGAAAAAAAAAAAAGACCTGGTATTGGAAAGACTGACGGAAGACTGTTTTATTTATTGCTCTACTCCGTATGCCCAGCACAGTACCTGACACTCGATAGGTGCTCAACAAATGCCCCATTGAAAGGAATATGAATCTCCAGCTCTTCCTCAGTGTGAGACTGAGAAAGTAACCTGAAGCTTCTGAACTTTCGTTGCTTTCTGTGAAAGTGAGCATGCCATGACATCTCACATGTGAACCTGTCAGGCAAATTCTAAAGTAAATCACAAATGAGAGGAGTGCATGATAAAGCTGCTTCTATTGCTCATTCCAAAAGATTTCTAGATATTAATATTAACTTTCATTATTAAAGAGCAGTGTCAATTTCTCAGTAACATTATTCCATTCAATAAAATAGATCATCCAATTTATAAGAATATATATATATATATATATATATTATTCATAGACATCAACAAAGCCCTTGTAATTTGCAGGAGAAAAATGCAGGCCATGAATATTTTTATTCCTCCAGTTATTCCCCCCTACATAAAAGCCTTCTTTTCATAGATTATATGTCATATTCTAAGACTTCGGCTTTGCAGGCAAAGCATTTCGTGTTCTGACCGCTGCCTATCTTTGCATCTTCATCTCCCTTCTATGCTGCACATTAGATCAGCAGACATAGGAGACTCCATCTGTGCTGAGCCATCCTTACTGCCCTGAAACTGCAATGTTCTTTCTCACCTATGAGCATATGAGAGCACTATGAATCTCTAATCCGTTTTCTGCTCTCCCGTGACTCACATCGCTGTAATATTTCAGGTGAAGAAAGACTGCCCTGTGATCATCATATGTTGCTTCCATGAGCTGTATGTACTGAAAGATACTTGCGGGGAGGATATAAATATGGGAGTGACTATTGTGAACACCTAAAATAATTTAACATATGACAACATGACATAATTTTATAGCTAATGTTAATTAACTCTATAGATTAAAAAAATCTTAATATATTTTACCATACCTTCATTCCTTAGAAAAATATGTAGGCTTAAATACGATCAAGGACAAGTCAATGTCCTTCTTTTCTAGATCAGTATTCTTATAGTGTACCATAGGATGTTACACAAATTTACACTGAAAAAATTTCATGGGCATACTTGGTTGGGAAAGCTGTGTCAAACAAAAACATATTTTGTAAACTCTACATAATTCATATACGGATGTACATTGGGGATACTACGAGATACTATATATTAAGCAGTGTTTCCCAAACTTTTTAACACATGTATGTAGAAATAATATCTTGCAGAAATACTGATGTAAACCTATCAATTTATCTTTATAGGAGAAAAGAACAGAATAATTCTACCTTGAGAAATATGTCCCCCAAATTATCTCATCTATTCAAATGTGTGCCGTGCCATTACCTAAAGTTCTAATTAGAGTGTCTTTGGATTAAGACTTTGGTTTCTGTTAAAATATCACTACCTAAGAGAGTGGCCCCAGTTTATGCCTTACTAGTCATGTATACTCTGCTTTAAAATTGTCTCTGAAAGTTAATGTTGAAAATCATTTAGATGGATCATGTAAACCTTAGACATGTGAGAAGATGCTGCTACTGTAACAGTGCCAGCAGGAATCTGGCAGCAAGAAAAAGAGTCAAACAGCAATACTTCAACATTTTTCTAAGCGTCAAAATGTTACAACAGTGGAAAATTACAAGGCAACTAACTAGTCTTGCCATTAAACCTTCCTTAAAAATTGCTATCTGTAATCTGCCTCAAGAATGAAGTCATTTGGAGTTAACCATTATCCAAAATCTATTTACAAGTTAAGAGCTCTCTAAGCCTCCAGCTACGGAATCATGACAGTATAATAGATGGTGTGCGTTGCCTTTGGAAAAAATGAAGGTTACTTACCTATAAGCCTGCTTTTCTGACTATGTATCATTATCTATCAGCCATTAGAAAGCCACTCACTGCCTCAGAGCATTTAACTTGCTGATTGGTTTCTGATTATTATATTTCCTTGGGCAACTGATTGATTCTTATCATTTTTTTTTCCTTCTCTGTTGCCTGCAAAAAAGATTCATATACTATGGATAATGTTTTCAGTACTTTCTGCCAGCAGGGGGAGTTTTGTAGTTTTCTTTCAAATATTGACACTATTACAACTTCTTTGCCAGGAGACTTAAACTGTGTTTCAATGTTAATGGTGATGGTGGTTCCTATCTACTGAGAAGGAATTCCTAGGTACAATTCTAAAAGGCTTTACATGTAGCACAAGTGCAGCTTCACATATCGCAGCAACATTCTGATAATCTTGGCACTGTCATTGCAGTATTGATGATAAATGTAACACTACTTAGGTTAATCATTTTTAACACAAGAATCATTCTTTTTTATTCCTAAGATGATCGAAGAAGATGACTTTTAAAAAATTAAAGTCTATAACCTCTGTTCATAAGGACTAATAAGTGCAACTACTGAATGATATTTTTCCAACAAATCAAAGTATCAAAATAGTATAGGCAACTAGGACTCAGAATTTGAAAGTCAATGAAAATTCTGTTCTGCTTAATATGCCTTAAATACACCTACAAAAGGCCCTATAATTTGCCTGATCATTGGTACACTAATTTGAGTTAAGTTAGTGTAACTTCTACACATCTACTCTTAAAATAAATATACAAAGGCAAAGGATAATAAAACACACTATCAGCTGTCTGTGACTTAGTTTATTAGACTACTTTGTTTCATGACAATAGCTGAGAAAATAAACTAGAATATGGAGAACTGGTTGTGGGGCTTGTAATAAATACCTTGGATCATAGATCAGGGGAGATTTCAATTCTGTGGGGTGCTGAAATGAGGGGCTGTGTACAATGAAGGGGAATTGTGAGTGAAGAGGACACTCATGGAGACCATGTGAGGGGAGGTGCTGAGAGAGAAACTTGAATGAGAAGCTAAGAGGGAAAAGAAATATGCAGCTCTCACCTCACAGCTTTGCACAAGAACAGTGAAATTCTAACATACTCATGGATATTCAACAATTATCATTCACTGACAGGACACCTTTGTCATCAGTTTCCTGAATATTACCAATAAAAAAATCTGTCATGTTTTTGTGCCCTATTGGCAATAAAGATGGCATTTCTCTTCTCTTTTCTCAAAGGTTACCTTGTTCTTCATATTTTTAGCTGTTAAAAAGCAATATAACTCTAGTCGAAAAGGACAATGAGTTTAAAGCTTTATTGAAAACTAATTAAGTGTTACTCCTTTATCTTTAACTATGATTCCTTGCCTAAAATTAGTATATCCTGTTTTAATAACAAATATTAACTTTTTAAACATAAATTTAAGGAAATATATAAAGGGCTGGTAATCTAACATATGCAAAATTAGAATTAGGTGGGCTAACAATTGCATATTGGTGAGCTTTATGAGTTTTAGATTTTGAGAAGGGAAGGAAACATCATATAAAACCTATAATTTTACACTTCTAACATAGTGTAGCAATATTACCAAAAACATGGTAAAATTGATTAAGGTTTGTATTAGCTTATGAGCTGAAGCACAGTAATTCCTTAAATAATTTAATATTTTCCAAGTTATTAATATTGTTTCTGGGAGTATTATACTTAGCAGAGACAAACTGATGAACTAAGTAGGTGTGTTCTGTCTTTATGAATTACAGTCTATAGGACAAGACAGAAAGTAAAATAATAAAGTCACCTAATAATTAGTAAATGCAGTAATGTAGTAAATGTCACATAAGACAATTATGATGTGTTACTGGAGCATTTACCAAGAGACTTAATCTACTTTGGGGTTACGTAGGAAAGCTGGATGAGGCAACATCTAAAACAAGCTTAAAAATAAATATTATCTGCTTTCCTACAAAATCTTATAAAGGCTTTTAAACTTTGGGAACCATTTATTTATAAAAGACATAGTCATTGAATAGCTACTATGTACTAGGTATTGTGCTATGTGCTAGAAATACATCAATGAGCTTGATGGACAAGTCCTTCCCTTCCTAGAGCCTATAGTCTAGTGACACAGAGCAAAGAGCAGACCACTGTCAATCAGGTAGTTTTTGCTTTGGTTTAGAAACCATTATTTCTGGCTGAAAAGCACATGTTTTAAAATCCTATAATAAATTAATTAATTAAGAATCAAAATCCTATGATATAGATGACTATTCATAAATGCATGATACTCTGATTTGAGATAAATATATTGATGACTCATTTCTTCATTTTTTTCCCCTTACATCTATAAGTTGTGATTTGTGCCTCTACTGAATATATGTGTTGTCAAGAGAAAGATACATAGACATAAAAAGGGAGAGAGTAGAAGAGATGTTTGATTTCTCTATTATGTACTAATTAATTTTTAAATATCATTAGATGATGTTTACTTATCTTCTTCCAGTCATCAACAGACTTACAGAAAAAGTCTTTACCACGTTAACACCAACAAGGTAGTATTTGCACGTTAAGGGTCCCACACAGAAAGTTCACATATAATACACACACAAAATATTAATTTAGTAAAATTATTTTGAGCAACTTTAATGTGCCAAATATTGTGGTAAGTGTAGTACAGAATAAAAAGGATAATGAAATCTATCTCAGCAACTTCTTTTATAGCAAGAATCTCATAAATGTCTATTTGATTTAAATAGGGAGGAATGACATCTTTTTATTTGCAAATTTCCAGATTCTCCCCTACAAGCTTTTTGAAGTCAGAGATTTTTACCTCATTTGTATTTATAGCCTTAGTAGCAAGCTGAATTTTAGTATATAATTTGTGTGTAATAAATATTGTTTAGATATCTGCAGGAAAAAAGGGGGGAGGGAAGGAGGCAGGAAGAGGGGAAGGAAAAAGAAAGGAAAATAACTTTTCATTATTTACCTTATTGTTATTATTATTTATTGAGTAACACCAAAATACTTAGATTTCTCTATTGAATTCACTAATAGAAAACTTCCTAAATTATGAACTTCCAAGCTAATCGAAAAGAAAAAACTGTGAACATAATTTAAAAAATTAATTATGAGAAAGGCTTACTGTAAAATTGATTATGTAGTAACATAGCAGTTTTCTAGTTATAGAAGTCATTTACCCCTACATAAATGACCTTAAGTGTCTGGATAATGGTCTTGTATTTCTTTTCTATTTCCTGCACTAATTGAACTCTTATTTCTTTATGTTGCATAGATTTGTCTAGGTTAGTGACAGTGTATAACTACTTCTCTCATAGTCTGAATTTTTCTGTTTTGTTTTTTTCTAATTTTACTATCATGATTATGCACCATAAGATTAAGGCTGTTGGAGATACAGGCCTTCTTGTAACTAGGATTTTAGTCATAAACACCTAGCTTGTGATAAAGGGCTAATTTATGTATTAGACTGAACTGCCTCAACTTTTTTTTTTTTTTTTTTGGCCACACTGTGCGGTTTGAGGGATCCTAGTTCCATGACCAGGGATTGAATCTTTGGCAGTGAAAGCACAAAGTCCTAACCAATGGACCTCTAGGGAATTCCCTCAACTATTGTTTTTTAACTCGGAAGATTATGTTAACACATAATAAAATTACATGTTTAAATCACATTCTTCACATGCCATGAAAACCTTAAATCACATATAGAGCCAATGTATTAGACTTTATGTTGATTAAAGCTTTATGTTGATTAAAGACAAGATAAGATGCTAAGCGGTGAACCAAAATCAAAACAAACATGGATGCACAGTTTTGCTAAGAGCTCTCTCTCTAGTAAGTTTAGAAAATGAACACTATGGTTATATACCCTTAAAATAAACAGTGAACTTAATCATTACAGATAGATTAAAAATATTGATTGTGATCTCAGTGATCACACACTGTATGAAACAACTAACAAAATTATTTAATATTCTCATATTTTCAAGAAATTAGAGAACAAAGGTATTTAATTATGTTTGTGTCCCAACTGCTTACCGACAAATTTTCATTTTACAGTGAAATAACATATATTATAAAAAAGAAAATAACATCAAACAACTTTCATCTTTCACCATAGTTCTCTTGTCTCAAATTTCATCCATTCATTCATTCAGAAAATATTATCGAATACTGAATATGTGTCAAACTGTTGGGGGCACTGGAAACAGAGCAATACATAAAATCAGTAAAAATCTGTGGCCTCATAAAGCTTAATTCTGGCAAAGGGTGCAGGATATGTACAATAAATACAATACATAAGCAAAACATACGATATGTCAGAGTATTAATTGCTAAAATAAAAGAAGGAAAATGGGAAATATTGGTGATTGAATATTTTATATTTATTACTCAAAACTGTGAAGTAGAACAAACAATGATTAAGTAATGGAATGAAGTTTAATTTGTTTCCTTATGTCTATTTGTTTACAAATTAAATACATTAGCTTCATTCTAACGGGTGATCCATTCAAAACAAGTTTTATGAAACAATACCAACAACAAAATAAGAACACATACACACAGAAAAGAATAATTAAACCCCAAATGTATTTTTTCCTTTTCCTGATTCCAGAATAGGAAACAATTGTACATAGTAGAAAAAGAGACAGTTTTCATAAAATGTGAGTAAATTTCTCATCAAGAACTATCTGTGTTTCTCTAAGAAAATAATAATCTCTTGTATCATCAGTTCCTTGGTAGAATGGAAGGCTAAACTTCAGATGAAGCACTGAATATTGTCATAAATACAAAATTATAAGATCTTATAGTTTGGGTTCTCCTCTTCCTCACCATGTTTCTCCTGGCCTTTATGTTGGTCACCTAACCTCCTTAGGGCACATGAGTGCTGTCTGGCTACAACATGAGTGACTTCCTTTGTCCCCAGGTATGATTTTGCCAATCTGGCCAGCTGCAAGGGCCACCTTCTTCTCTTCTTTATGTATCATACCTAAATTTCATGACAGAAAAGACTTCCCTGAAATAGGAAAAAAGTTCTTCAGGTGGGTGTTAAGAAAGGACGTCCTCCCTGAATCTCCAGATGAGCTCTCCAAAAGCATTTGTAAAAGAGAAGACTCAAACTTCCAAGTATTAAGTGAAAACTAAAGTTAAAGCCCTGAGAGATTTTTAAAGATGAAATTTCATGCACAGAGAAAGATAATGAGGAAGATATTTTAAGTAAAAATAATTTCCCAGTACTTTCAAATCATATGACATATTCAGCTGCGTACTCTGACTGTTCATAAGGCCTGCTCATGGATAAGGCTTGACAATTGGATTTAAGAGTGTCACATTTGATTGCAATTTCTGTGATTACATAGAGAACAATGAGTAATACATCAATTTACCCAGTTTCAAGAATTCACAAGTAAATCAGACTTACCAAATTTATCTGTCAAGAAAGTTTGCATAAGAAATAATTAATGATATGGTTAAAATCAGTATGATATGTTAAAGTACCATAATCCCATTTTGGGTTTTCATTTTACCTGCTTTTGAAATAGCTATACTTAACAAAATAAAAACAAAGCTATTTGATTCCAACCGCTTGGGAATTTGTAAGGATATGTGACTATTTTAAGGTTTATTAAGGGGATGTTTTCTTGAGTGGATATTATGATTTCACATCTTTCAGAGTCCTTTGTATTAAATAGGTTTTACATATGAGAAATTAGATTAGAAAAAAGTATCTAATCTAATTTTTTTCAAATTTTGGTATCTAAAAAGTTTATATTATCTCAGATAATCATATCTGAACAATGAAACACAAGTAGAAATGAAGTTGCATAATCAGTGTTTACTATCAGTTATTTTTTCCCTCTGGTCTGTGTAATTTTAATATATAATAATATAAGAAAAATGATGATACTGATACTACTTATTTACTCATTTATCTATTCATTCATAAACTCTTTATTTATGAGCCCTACAAGTAGATTCCCTTCTAGATCAAAATGCAGTGGTCAAAAACAGAAACAAGATCCTGCTTGTATGTGGAGTTTACGTTATAGCAGGGAAAATAGACATACAAAGTAATAAGATCATATAAATTATTGATATAGCTTCTTTAGTCAATAAACAGACTAATGTGATACCCAGTGGCAGTTTAGAGGGGACTGCAGTAGAGTGAGTGATTATGGAAGGCTCCTATAAGAAGTAGCATGAGAGCCAAAATATGACTGACGATTAGTAATCTAGAAATCTCCCAAACTTTCAACCACATCTACATGATCATGTCATCTCAAACCTGATTATATTTTTAAAATGTGTTGAATCCTTTCTATTTTGTGCTCTGACATTTCAAACCACGTACAGGAAAATAATTTTATAAGACACAATATGATATAATGCAATATAATAAAACCATAAGAGCATAGATCCATATTAGCAAAGTTGCCCAATAGTCAGGACACGGAAACAACCTAAATATCCATCGGCAGATGAATGGATAAAGAAGATGTGAAACATATATACAATGGAATATTACTCAGCCATAATAAGGAACGGAATTGGGTCATTTGTAGAGATGTGGATGGACCTGGAGTCTGTCATACAGAATGAAGTAAGTCAGAAAGAGCAAAACAGATATTGTATATTAATGCATATATATGGAATCTAGAAAAATGGTACAGGTGAAACTATTTGCAGGGCAGGAATACAGGAATACAGACATAGAGAATGGACATGTGGACATGGTGGGGAAGTGGAGGTGGGACGAATTGGGAGATTAGGATTAACATATATACACTACCATGTGTAGAATAGATAGCTAGTGGGAACCTGCTGTATAGCAGAGGGAGCTCAGCTTGGTTCTCTGTGTTGAACTGAATGGGTGGGGTGGGGTGGTGGGAGGGACGTCCAAGAGGGAGAGGATATATGTATACATATAGCTGATTCACTTCATTATGCAACAGAAACTAACACAACATTGTAAAGCAACTATACTCCAATTAAGAAAAATAACACATTACAGAAACTCTACATAAATGTGCATATGTCTTCCTCAAAATATTAACAGTAACTATTGAAATTTTATTATGTTTCAGATTCTGAATAGAAAATGGATTTTCACCAAAACATATCAATATTTTATGTAATGTAAAAACGGAAAACAGGGCTTCCCTGGTGACGCAGTGGTTGAGAGTCCGTCTGCCGATGCAGGGGACACGGGTTCGTGCCCTAGTCCAGGAAGATCCCACATGCCGCAGAGCGGCTGGGCCCGTGAGCCATGGCCGCTGGGCCTGCGTGTCCGGAGCCTGTGCTCCGCAATGGGAGAGGCCATAACAGTGAGAGGCCCGCGTACCGGGAAAAAACAAACAAACAAACAAACAACAACAACAAGAAAACACCGGAAAACAACAACAACAAAAAAACTATGTTTTTAAATCTTGCATTCAAGATTTAGATATAGGTTAGGTCTGGAGATGAACCAAAACAAAAATCTCTTTGTCTTTTAGTTTCTATCATTTGATTTTCATTTGAGGAGTTCTAAGGAAGTGGTTATCTGCTACTAATAACCAAAACATATTTTTTTGCTAAAATACAACTCTCATATGAATATAATACACTGTGCCATTGGAGGTTAGTATTGGTTTTACTTATATTTTCCTTCTTTTAAACTGCTGGGTGGCGTTGATGATAAGAACACATGCTTGGTAGGATGACTGCCTGAGATGAATTTCAACCCTTTTTTGGACCAAATTATTCTCTCTGGACAAGGTAGTTGAATTTTCTAAGTCTTGTGAGGGAAAATAAAGCAATCAAGCTCATCAGCGCAGTCTTTAAAAATGTTGTTTGTGAACATTTCAAGATGACTTGTGGAAGAGAGCAAGAAATTTAAAGAGTATATAGGCTAGACTGAGGAATTCCATTCAAAAGATGGACTGAACGGGATTCGAGGTGTGAGCATCGGAGAGTATTTAGCCTTGTATGTATGTGTATAAATATTGCTGTTGTTTTGGTTACAGCTACAGTTACATAGCTTTTGAAGCATAAGCTTATAAATCTACTCATCCTATATGTCTTGCAATTTTTTAAAGTGTGAACTGGACGAATGTGAGTTTTTTTCAAAAACATTGCTGAAATGACTGTGCTTAATATGACAGCTATTTCAGTTCCTCTTTTAGTTTTGTTCTCTTGAGAATGTTATGTGAGAACATGAGCCTAATAATTTCTACTTTCAAACTAAAAGCTAGCTTGTTAAAATGAAAGCACTCCTCCCGCCTCATATCTAAAGTAGGCACATAAATCATGATGCACCTTGTTAGTATGCTGGTGAATGTGTATTATTTTTGCTAACCTTGACTTAAAGTTGGTTGCGTCCTAATCGGATAAACCTCTTAATAGCCTAATAGCTTACAAGTAGAAAGAAATCAACCATACTGCTTACCTAGTATTTCAGTTCTACTTAAAATTCTATGATTTAAATGTAACATATATTGTCTATACATGTAGTATGAATAGACTTTTAACATTTCTACTCAAAGGACCCTCTCCACCAATTTGTTCTGATGCATAAAAATGAATTAGGCAGTTATTACAATAATGAAATCTACAATAAAAATTTGGGGAAAGATAATACCTACCCTAGGTATCATTGACTGAGATAAACTAAGGTCAAAGAGAGGAGATTTACCAAAAAAATTAATATTCATAGGATTCAAATGATACTTTTTTTTCTGAATTATTGACAATGATGTTAAAATATGACCAACAGGATAGTTGGTAAAAAAGTGATTTTGAGACTACACAACTAAAGATAGTATTGATAATTGTATATCATATTTACTATCTAATATATATAAGAAACCAAGCTAATATTTTAACATGCATAGGGTTATTTAATCCACATAATATATGTATGAGAATTAATAGGTTAATATATTTATATAACACTTGTTATTGTTGTTAATAGTCCAGTCTTCTGCTGAATAAAGAAGGTAATACTTGTAAAGTATTTTAAAAAGTACCTGACACATAGTAAGTTATTAGTATAAAGAAATTATCTCTATAAGAGCAGTGTAGCACAGTGGTTAAAAATATAAACTGTATACTTAATCTCTGGGCTTTGTTACTTTTTCACCCTGTGATGTAGGGAAGTGACTTTATCTATGTGTGCCTCTGCTGCTTCATCTGAGAAATGAATATAATAATGTTTGCAATTTATAAGATTATTCTCTTAATAATATAATTTTAAATCATTAAGTCTAAATATTTTCTGTTATTTTTTCAGAAAAAATAATAAGCTTATATGTTAATTTGGTTTAATATTATATTGTTTTACATTGATTTATTCTTTTTTACTGCAGCAAAATATAAAAAAATATAATATGTACCATTTTATTCATTTTTAAGTATACAGTTTAGTGGCATTAAGCACATTCACATTGTCGTGTAATCATTGCCACCATCAATATCCAGACCTTTTTTATCTTCCCAAACTGTAACTTTTTACCCATTAAACAATACCTCCCCATCGCCCACTACACCCACTCCCTGGCCACCGCCATCCTACCTTCTGTCTCTATGAATTTGACTGTCCTAAGTACCTCATATTCTTTTTGACAGCTTTCCTTAGTTATTAAGTAGACTTTGTGATTGTTGCCCACTCTGCTAATTTTAAATTATGTATTTCCTCTTGAGATCAGTCTTAAAAAGAAACAAACAGGATAAATGTCATCAAGCATCCAGTTTACAAGTCACGTGTGTTATTCTTCTCATTTAGAAAACACTCCCCTTTAAGATCCTGTACGCTCTTTATTTAGGTTCATATGTAAATGGATATAATAAAACCCAAGGTTTGATTTTGTGAAGGTAATATCCCCATCAAGATGTTAAAAACTTGACCTCTTTGGTAACATTTCCAGTGCAAATGAGGCTAAAAACTATCATAAACATATCAAAATTGACAGAGGAGCAGTAAGGGCATACACTACTGAATTGAAATCAATTAATGGCTTGAGCCTCAAGTCTTGCCAAATGATGAATTATTATTGGGTATTTAATCATTCTAACAAATTGTTTTTTGAAAAAAATATGTTATGATGTAACATCATACATTTGCTAAACCTATGGTAAAAAACTATGGTAAACCTATGGTAAAAAATTTTTCTCTTTATCCTGGTTTTAAATATATATGCTAGGTCCCACAACCCTGAAGTATAAGACCAATAAAATATGAGTTTCTTTGAGAGAGATTAGTCTCCTTATTCACTAAGTCACCCTCAGGCCTCTGGTAGGTCAAGAAAATTTGTTTGAGGAGACAGACTTCTGAATATAGGAGCCAAAAAGAACTGGCAATATTAATTTGTTGCCCTGTCCAGATTCCATAATGTAGCTATTAAAGAAGGTGGATCTGGGTAGCCATGCATTTCTCTACTCAAGGAAGAGAGGAATTATACCAATTCAAGGTAGCATTTTATCAAAAGTTTGCTGCTAAGCAACTGAGTATGTATGGAAGAGTGTTGCTAGGCAGCACACCTCATCCGTTCCACTGCTGAGAAGATTTTTTGTTAGTGCAATGAGAAATTAGCCCAACATTTATCTCTCATAAAGCTTTTACATGTACAAGTAAGTTTACACAAAGAAGAATCACTTTAAGTATGAAATAGAGATATTATATATTAGAGATAATATTAGATATTAGAACATATTAGAACATCTTACCACAATTTGGAGACTGGCAATACTATATGGTTAAGTGACTCATGTCTGTAAATATCAATTCGAACATCAGAAAATCAACCACAATTGACAAAACACACCTGAAACAGTGAAGTTAGAGTTGATATTCTTAATATACAAAGATCTGGTATACACAGATATGAGAATCTTTAAAATTTCATCAGGGATAAAAAAAGGCATGGCCAGACATAATAAGGAAAATAAAAAGACAAGCAGAGATTAATAAGCCTATTTATGATGTTGGCGTTCTTGTTTCTGTTGCAGTGCCTCTTCTCTGGTTGTTCATTCAGCCATATCTTCTGAGATATAGAGTCTGGGTTAGGCACCTTGGGCTGCCATAATGAAATGCCAGCGACTGGGAAACATAAACACAGAAATTTATTTTCTCACAGTTCCGGAGGCGGGAAGTCCAAGACCTGGATACCAGCATTGTTGGGCTCTGGTGAAGGCTTTCTTTCTGGCTTGCAGATGGCCACATTCTTACTGTGTGTTTTCATGGCCTTTCCTTCTTGCAAGTACATGGAGAGAGAGACAGAGAGAGCTTCCTCTTCTTATAAACCCATCAATCCTATTGGATTAGGACCCTACCCTTGTGACCTCATGTAAGCTTAATTACTTCTTAAAAAGCCTATCTCCAAATACAGTCACATTGGGGGTTAGAGCTTTAGCATACGAATTTTGTGGAGACACGGTTGAGTTCATAGCAGAGTCAAAATGATAGCTGCATACTTTGCAAACCCTCTTAGATATCCTAAAGACAAGATAATTCAAAAGTATTGTTTTCCAAACTGAATTCTTTGTAATATTTGATCCTTCTCCTTCTCTCTCTCCAACTCATCCCTTACTACAAAATCCATCACCAAGTTAAATATCTTAAAAATATTTAATTTTTTTCCATTTCCCTGCTCCAAGTCTAATTTTTCATTATATCTCATCAAGATTATTGTCAAAGTCTCTACCTCCATTTCCATAGAACTCTATCTTGAGGTATGTAGTAGAAATGGCATTCCCTGCTTTAAACCAAATAATAAATTCAATGAATCTTCACTGCTGTCAGAATGAAATTTCAGTCCCTTGATTTAGTTTATTTTTTATATTTTGTAGCTTTATATAATTCAGCTCTTGCTTATTCCTTCAGTTTCATATTTGACCACCACCCTTCCCATTCTACACTATAAACTTTCAAATTAAGTTCTTTATATCTTATTCTCATGTGGCCAAACTTTTGTAATATGTAATTTACAAGTGTTTGCCACTTGTAGTACTGTGTTTCCATCTCTCTCATTTCTTTGTAAAGTTGCTCAACTCTCAGTCTAGGAGGTTCTTTCTTCTGGGAGGCATAACTGACTCAGATTTGGCTGTGCTGCTCATATTATGTCATCGCATAGCATCATCTATACTGCACAGCTCTTAACAAATGAGCTTTTAATCACTTCATGAGAGTTTCCTCCTCTATATCATATACTTTGAGAGAGAAGGAATCAGTATAGTTCCTTTTACTAATGTATTCCCTATACTTGGCACTAGTCTCAGCATACATAATACATATTTATAAAATGAACACATTAACTTCACAAATGGTCAAATGCAAAATGAGAGAGCAAGTTGTTTTTATATATAAGGAAATACTCTCTACAATTTTATCACTAAATGAAAGATTAAAATGACATTATCTTACCATACTGTAATTAACTTTTCTAGGAAAAAAATCAATATTTTCAGGGACTTTAAAAGGTCTATCCTTAAATTAATTTCCTTCTGAGTGAATCTAGACTAAAGAAAAAGAAATAAATAAATGCATGTAAAGTTTTTGAGAAAAGTTTATTTTGTTATTTATAACAACAAAAAAGACAACAGCATATATATTAAACTAAAGGAATGTTTAAGTAAAAGGTGATACATTTATAGAGTGGAATGCTATACAACATAGAAATTATGTTTTAAAATAATGTTTACGGTTCTTGATGAAATGTTGACTCAAATAAACAGGATACAGAATTAAATCTATGCAGATTCTAATTTTTTTAAAAAATGGGTACATATGCAATGTACATACAAACATATTCCTGAAATTTTTTTAAAACCAGAAAGAAGATACAGTATTAATAGTTGTGTTTTGTTAGTAGTTAAATTATGAATTTATTATGCTTTTTATTTATAATTTTCTCTTTCTTAGTTCTCTATAGCATAATGAGCTTGCATTAATTCTTAGAGTAAAAAAAATAAGGGAAGATAAAATGGACTTATAGATATCTGTCTTTATGAAACAGCTTTGAGCATGAACAGATATCCTAATTTAAGGGAATGCCCTGCTGTGCAGGACCCCACATCCCACTCTGGAATTCTTACAGGCCTGGTATACTTTTCTACCCCTTGAAAACACAAGCTTGAACCTCAAACATGACTTAAACTTGACCTATCAAATGCTTTGAACTTCAAATCAACAGGGAAAGGTAAAAAGACATCACTTGCCAAATTACTCCTAGTTGTGCCAAGGCAGCATGTGTAGGTGCTCAGTGGTGGCACCAAGGGTGGACTGGTTCCCAAGCACCTGGCAGCATCTTACTCAAAGGATCCTAGCAGGTCCTAGGCTGGGTTTTATTCTTTTTTTTTTTCATCCTCATTACCTTTCATTTTCTATACTTGTTTCCTCTTCTGTCCCATCAATTCTGCAGCTACCAGGTCTCTTCACAAATAGTTCCATCTATATTTCAGATCTCCAGAACTTTCACTTGCAACCCCAAACCCTAATTGATAACCTGGTTTTATTTCAAACAGACATATACCCAAATTGGATGGAATACAGGAAAATCCAATTGAATGCTTAACGGTAATACAGGGGCCCTGTACCCTTCAGAATTGAGGAGTATCGAAGGAAGGGGGAGATTGAAACCAAGGAAAAGACTCTGTGAGGCCTTCCCAGGTATAAGAGCCCCTCTGTGTCCCCTGTTTCTTGTTTGTAGAAAAATGGGCTTTCATCTCCTAGGCCTTCTCTGAGTTCTAAAGAGCAGGTTCAAGCAGCTAATGATTAGGACAACAGAGGCACAGACTCCTAGTTCCTCCTGAAGGGATATAGATCAAAATGTGATGCATATTTTTGAGTTGCTTTGTAGAAACTAAGAATAAGCCCCCCCTCCCCCTCACCCAGCCAGGTGGAGGGTGGTGATTACATTCTGACCACAAGCACTAGACTCCAGACTGGTTGGAACCAGAAGGTTGAGATTCCCATAACAACACTCTGTTACCTCACCCACAACCAATCAGAAGAAGCTCCACAAACTGATCACCCTCTCCCCAAATGTTGTCTTTAAAAAGCCTTGCCTGAGAGACATCAGGGAATTTGGGTCTTTGAGCATGAGCTGCCCATTCTCCTTGCTTGGTGACCTTCAAATAAACCCTTAGCTTGTTCCAAACATCCCCTGTCAGAGTTAGGCTTTCTGTACTGCAGGCAAACAATCCCTTGCTTGGTAACAGAGCTATAAATAGATACATGTAGTAACTATGCTTAAAGCCTATACCTATTAAAAATCAGGATTAGGTTTTAGTTCTCAATTAGTCATGAAATGCAATGTTATTTGAATAAAATTCTTTATTTGAGGAACAGGTCAGATAAAAACTATTTATTGTGTACTTTCTATATGTCAGGCATTGTGGTATTTCTTCTAATCAGTAAACTATTCAAGTCCCAAATAATTAACATTTCACGATGTCTCTATTTAAGCAATTTATTGAGAAATTATTCTAATAATCACTAGCCATTTGCCTATGGCTAATGGACTATTACACATTGGTCAGTAATCTCTAAGATTCAACATTTTTCTCTATTTCACTCTTCTGTCCTTGACAATTTCCTCATTTTCTATAGCTTTTCAGAATCTTTAAACAGTACTTCAACAATATATAAAATTTGTCATTAAATTAAAGTTTAAGAGAATAAATTCTTGTAAAATATCTTAAAAAAAACACAACTATATTAACTTACCTGGAGAAAACATTTCTGTAATTAATGGAATAGGCTTACTACTGGAAAATGAATCAATTCATTCCTTAGATTGACTGCAGGCTGTCCTTTCCATAAAGGAAAAATCTATATATTTGCCTTTTTTCTTCTATTTACCATCTACCCTTTGACCATTAACTCTTCAATTAGCAGTTCAATGCAATAAAGTAAAATACAGGACAAGAAATACCAAAGCCCTGACTATCTTGGAAAAGTAATACAGATAATTGACCAAGACCAATAAATTTTATCAATATGAACAGTTTACTTAGAAATTTTACAGCTTGGAAGTATATTTTTTCCGCAAGACTAGAGGCAATTTACTCTAAAATTGTATGCATAATTAACTCAATTATGTACACTTTCCATTTAATTGGGTAATAAATAATACAGTGTTCTTGGACAACATGTAGTCTAGATACTGCTTACCTTCTATTTTACCTTGTGCTTGATGGATCTTTGTTACCAATGTAAATATAAATATTACCTTGATCAGAATTTAATGTTTATTTTCTCCTAATAATCAATTTTTATTTGATTTATACAGATAATTATTTAAAGTCTTGCTTTTTTGCCAGCACAAGTAGATTGGCCAACAGAAGATGACAGAAAAAAATTGTTTTTTTATTTGAAAACCTCAGATGATAGAGTTTAAATAAATGGATATTATATATTTAAACATATTAATTTAGTTATTTATGCCATTATTCTTATTTACATTAGATGACAATTCTATTTACATTACTGTCAATTAAATCATGTGAAAAATGAAGAATACAGGTAGAGAGCTCCTTACAACTGCTTTGAGATTTTGAGAGGGAGAAACATTGCTAATAAACTTTTTCAATTACAAAATATCCCCAGTAAAGATGAATAGGGTAGAAATATAACTTATTTTTTCTTTCATTAAAAGTATTATGCCATGATTATTATTGTTGAGTATTCTCTGTGTAGTAAGGAAAACATAGTATATTCAAGGACACGGTTATCTCTCTAAGGTCTTGCCATAAGTTACAGACAATAAAATGTGGATATAAAATATACCAGATGAGAAGACAGTTAAATCTCCGAGGCGTGGGGTAGCTTAAATCTCTTCTTAGACAAAGAACCCTCTTGCAATTTCTAAATACGAGATTTTTATCAATTAAACAGTATTCTGTGTTTTCTTTTCCCAGTCTCTAAAAAGACATGAAGTTTAGCTGAATGAAAGAAAAAAATATAATAAGGGAGAAAGCCTCTCATGAACATCTTGGAAGCCAAAAGAACGGAAAGAATTTGCAAACACACAATTAGCAGCTTTTTAAAAACTGTGTATAATACGTGTTTTATATGTATAGATAAGTTTGCTTTTAATAGCCTGCTATTTAAAATGAACTATATGTATCCTTTCAGGCCTCAGTTGTTATATACACATAAATGTTTCTTTTAAGGAAATATTAAAAAGTTACTAATTACAGTTGAATTTATTCATCTGAATTCATTTATTGCCAACTGTTTGCTAGCCACTGAAGATATGGTGGTGAGCAAGATAGACAAGGTCATTGACCTTATGAATTATGGTTACCAAACAACAAATATCCAGATCTGCTAGAGAAATCACCACTGGTTCTGGTAATACAAAAATCAATTTTTCTGTATCCAAGTGTATAGTTAATTCATAACAGAGTCTGGAAATTTATTTCATATGTTTGACATGAATGTATAAAAGCTCAGTGATGGCTCACTATACACTTGACCTCTTTCACCCATTTTGCCCACCATTCCCAACCCTCTTTCCTTCTGATAACCACCAGTCTGTTCTCTGTGTCTATGACTTTGTTTTTCCTTTTTTTTGTTTGTTCTTATTTTGATTTTGTTTTTTAGATTCCACATATGAGTGAAATCATATTGTTTTGACCTTTTACCTTCTGGTTTATTTCACTTAACATAATACCTCAGGTTCCATCCATATTGTCCCAAATGGCAAGATTTCATTATTTTTTTATGACTAATAGTCCATTGTGTATATATACCATATCTTCTTTTCCCTTTATCAACTGATGGACACTTAGATTGTTTCCATATCTTGGCTACTGTAAATAATGTTGCCATAAGCATAGGTGTGCATATATCTTTTCAAACTAATGTTTTGTATTCTTTGGATAAATATCCAGAAGTGGAATAACTGGATAATATGGTAGTTCTATTCCTAACTTTATGAAGAATCTTGATAATGTTTTCCATAATGGTTGTACCAATTTATATTCCCACCAACCATGTGAGGGTTCCCTTTTCTCCACATCCTCTCCAACACTTGCTATTTTTTGTCTTTTTTATGGTAACCATTCTAACAGATGTGAGGTGATATCTCGTGGTTTTGATTTGTATTTTTCTAATAATTAGTGATGTTGAACATCTTTTCATGTTCTTCTTGGCCATCTGGATATCTTCTTTGGAAAAATGTCCATTTAGATCTTCTGCTCTTCCCCCACTTTTTTTAATGTGTTGGGTTTTTTATTGTTAAGTTGTGTGAGTTTTGTATGTATTTCGGATATTGACCCCTTGTCAAACATGTGGATTTGCAAACATCTTCTCCCATTAACTAGGTTGCTTTTTCATTTTGATGATGGTTTCCTTTGCTGTGTGAAAGCTTTTTAGTTTCATGTATTCCCATTTGTTTATTTTTGCTTTTGTTTCCCTTGCCACTGAAGTCCAACCCACAAAAACAGCTCAGAATCAATGTCAATGATTTCTACCAGCAATTTTATGGTTTCAGGTCTTACATTCAAGCCTTTAATCTATTTCAAGTTAATTTTTGTGTATGGTGTAAGATAGTGGCCTAGTTTTATTCTTTCACATATGGCTGTCTAGTTTTCCCAACACCATTTATTGATGAAACTGTCCTATCTTCATTGTATATTCTTGGCTCCTTTGTCATAAATTAATTGTTCTTTCATGTGTGGGTTTATTACTGGGCTCTCAATTCTGTTCTATTGGTCTGTGTATCAGTTGTTAGGCCAATACTATACTCTTTTAACTACTGTAGCTTTGCAGTATAGTTCCACATCTGGAATTGTGATGCCTCCTGCTTTGCTATTTTCTCTTAAAGTTGATTTGGCTATTTGGAATTATTTGTGGTTCCATTAAAGTTTTAGAATTACTTGTTTTTGTTCTTTGGGACACTCCATAGGAATTTTGATACAGATTGCATTGAATCTGTAATTTGCTTTGGGTGGTATGGACAGTTTAGCAATATTAAGTCTTCCCACTTATGAGCATGAAATATCCTTCTGTTTATTTATGTCTTCTTCAATTTCCTTTATTAGCATCTTACAGTTTTCTGTGTAGAGGGCTTTTGCCTCCTTAGTTAAATTTATTCTTAGGTGTTTTTTTCATTTTGATGAAATTGTAAATGGGATTATTTTCTTAATTCCTCATTTTGACAGTTTGTTATTAGTCTATAGAAATTCCACTGATTTCTGCAGATTAATTTTTTATCCCACAACTTTACTAGATTAATCTACTCTAACAGTTTTTGTAGAGTCTTTAGGGTTTTTCATATAAAGTATCATGTCATCTGCAAACAGTATCAGTTTTATTTTTCCTTTTCTAATTTGGATGCATTTTTTTCTTACCTATTTTCTGTGGCTGGGACTCCTGAGGATTTACTTATGGTAATGATCACTTTATGATGAACACAGATATCTAATCATAATGTTGCATACCTGAAACTTATACAATATTATAAAGCAAATTTACCTGTTTAAAAAGAAAAAACTCAAAGATGGAAATGAATATGGCATAATTGGAGGGTGTTGAGAATACAAACCATACCTATTTACCCTGGCCTTTAATTTGTAATAAGTATATTTACTAGAGATTCTGAGTTCTTATCTAACTCTCAGTATTAAGTTTAATTAAGGGCATAGCCCTTAATTAAAGTGGATAATCCAGACTATTTTTGTGCTTATCATTTGTATGGCAGGATTTCAGAAGATATATTTTATGAAACGCCTTTAGATTTGATTCTATAAACAAATCATCTCATCAAAAACATCTCTAAATAGCTATGAAGACAGAGGACAATTTAATATTTTGGATGTAGACTCAATGACCTTTACACATGTTACTCTTACAAGATTGTGCTTCTTAAGAGAACTCATTACAAGAGGTTAAATAAAACACAATTAACATGTTTTGAAATATCAATATATTATAGAAAAATTGTTGTATCAAGATATACCCTGAATTATATATATATATAACTATATTATATATATATAATCTTTTAAAATTAATCATTCTGCTTTATAACACTAAGAAAACAGAAGTCAACAGAGTTACTCTCTCCTCTTCTTGCTACAAAACATATTTTTCTTTATCCACTTTCTCTTATTTCCTTGGTGTACAATAACAAATATTATCTAAAAGCTAATATTATCTCCTAACATCTTCTGGAAGCATTTCTCAATAAACTGTGTCATCTTCCCCTTTCTAAATCCAAATATGCTAAAATATTTTCCATTTTAAGAAATAAACCCATTATTTCCTATATTCTTCTCCACCATCATATTTCTTCACTTTCCTTCTTAACATCTTTTTACTTCCTTATAGTGCATTCACTGCATAACCTATTATACTTTGTGTTTTACATCCATCAGGTCTATAAAAATTTTTATGTTAAAGTTTTGAATGACCTTCTTGTCAAATACAATGTTCACTTGATGTCATCATGATTTCTCTCTGTAGAGCCCTTTCTTAAGCTATTCTATCACCTGCCTTCTTATATCTCCAAATCCTCTCAATTTTCTGCTCCTTTCCAAACTGTCCCTTAAATATGTATATTTCTGCTTTCTGTTTTATAAACTGCTTCTAATCAATTTAGACATTACCTCTGAGATTTGTCATATTACTTTATTTATTAAACTATAATCTGAAAATCCCTAATATTTTATGTATCTCCTTATCTGTAGATCTACATATCCAAATGTCTACTGGGCTTCTTTTCTTGTGTATGCTTTAAGTTTAACATTTCTAAAACGGATCTTGTTTCCTTCTCACTCAAACTCCTACTTCATCCCAATGTGCTATCTCAGTGATCTTGAATTGCACAATATCTCAGTGATCTCGAATTGCATTAAATTATTCCTTGCTCCCTTATTTAACTACTGTAAGCAATTCTGAAGGGTCTTGGAATTTACTTTATTTGCAAGCTGACAAACTGATCTGTTACTGCTTCATGGATATTGGCAGAGGATTTGTGACTCCTGGGTTGGAGACTAAACTTTATTACTCAAGACAAAGAAGTAGCCAGAGATTGTGGGGTTAAACCAGTTCTCCATGACCCTCCAAATTCCATAGGGGCAATGTAGATCAGTCTAGATGGATACCTGCACACCCAGTGGATTATGTAAGAACAGAGGAAAACTGAGTTTTATAATGAATGGTAAGCAAGCCTGCTCTGTGTATAGGGGGAAATATTATCTTATCCATATATGTTGCTTTCTGCAAACACAATCATCAGGGCCCAAAGTGGAATACCTCTCCCAACAACCATTATCCACATCCAATCAATCATCAATTCCAGTTGACTCTAACTCCTAAATATCTTTTAAATTAATCCATTGGTCTCAATCTCCACTGTTACTAAGCTAGTTCAAAACAGGTTATCTCATCTCTCAATAGAATTATTGAGAAAGCTCTTATAGATCTGCTTGCTTATCAGGACCCTGCCTCACTCTCCACGCCCCCCTTCCATCCCCTATGAATCTCAAAAATGACGTCAAACTATCATTGTAAAAATTAACTCCAGCCATGCCAATTTTATTTTTATTGTTCTCATTGCCCTCAGAAAGAATTAACTGATGTTAATGCCTTTCATCATCTGACCTCTGGGTACATTTCTAAATTCATTTCACTGCTTCTTTACCACTTCTTTTTTCCATTTAAAAATAATTCTCACAAATTAATTCCCCTTCCTTCTCACTGCCAACTGCTGTATTAATCTATTTTCTATTTCTCTCACCTCTAAGTGTTTGGGTGTAAATTTTTATTTACCTTATTTGTTCCCACTCAGTTTCTACTTGCTGATTTTTTTTAATTCACATTTCTTCAACTTTCAGCTTTAAGGTCATGTCCACTGAGACATTATCATTAACCTGTAAATAGTCAATACATGGTACCTCTTCCAGATGTCCCAGTTGCACACTGGGTTTCCACACTAGCAGTATTTTCACTAGCGCATATCCCTCACTGGGATCTCTGTGGGGACCAGGGACCACATCTTATTCTTTGATCCTTGTTATATCCCCAACAAATAACAAACTGATTAATATACTCCTTTCTTAATAAATATTTGTGTTGAGAGTGAAGGAAATAAGTAAATTACAAAACATTTGTGACAACTGAAGTTTCCCATGTTCTCAAATATTGAAACTCTAGGTAGGAATGGACCAGGTCTTGTTTGACTTTGTCTCTGCAGCAGTAAGGATAGTGCCTAACACATGCAGTGGCTCCTCATTATTTGCAAATTTTGTGTTTGTGAATTCACCTACTTGATAAAAGTTATTAGTTAAGTCAAAAATCAATACTGTGTTTTTGGGTCATTCATGGACATGTACATGTGCAGAGCAGCAAAATATTTGAGTCCCCCAATGCACATGTTCCCATATGATGTCAACATGTTAGGCTCTGTCTTCCTCATTAAGTTTTCTTACTGTAAATGTATCATTTTCATGGCCAGTAGTGTCACATGTTTGCATTTTTGTGGTTTTTCTTGGCTTTTTTCTTTCTTTCTTTCTTTCTTTTAATTTAAAATAGCCCCCAAGTGAGTGCCCACTAGAGTTTTTAAATGTATGTATCCTGTGATGTTTTTTACAGAGAAAATACCTGTTTTAATTTCCTTCAGCATGAGTTATAGTGAATTCAATGTTACTAAACCAACAATTCATATTAAACAAAGTGTCTTTAAACAGAAACACATAAAGTACGGTTATGTATTGATGGGTCAGTTGGAAATAGTGTGACCAGAAGCTCACAGGAAACTAATTCTGTATTTTCCCTAAGGGCAGTGAACCAGTATTTGCTAATTCAGTGTCTGCAGTAACTTTATAGAACATCATTACAGTAAATAATGAGAATAGATTCTAGTTTCTCATAAGTATTTTACAATTAGTAATTGAATGAAAAGAAGTAAGGGATGAATAAGGGAGATAATTAAGTTATGTCTCTGAAATTGTATTATGAGCTATATAACTTGTTCTGTATTTTCTTCAATGAGCTGGGTGAGGATCAAAACACATATTTTTTGTAAAGGGTGGATAATGCATATCCATGAGAGATATTTATGCAGAATTCAAAATAATCTTATTAGGTTGAGGAAATTTACTGGAAATCAATGAGACAAAATTTAACAAGGATGCCAGGATTCACCATTTAAAGTCTACATATTAGTTATCTAAGAAGATAAAGAAATATCTTAACAGTTTTTATATAAACTTCGAAGTTTAATTTTACTTAATCACAAGAAAGATATGAAGAAAACATGTTGAAATCACATAATGTCAAAAGTTACAATCAAGAGATCAAAATAAAAGATGTAAATAGCAATTGTAGCTTAGTTTTACTGTAGCTGCAGATTGAAAATCCACATAAACTGTGTTCTAGGGCTTTAATTTTTAGAATGAGTACCAAATGGATAGATTCAATTACTTAACCGTGTTTTGCTAGATGTATGTAATTTTTATACTATTAACTTAAAATCCTGATATCTATTATTAAATTTCTCATCTCTATTTTTACAGTGTTAAACTCTACTAGAAACACTTCAACTGATTGCAAATGACAAGTGAATCAAAGCTACTGCTAATGTCATTTCACAGACACCCCCAAAACACACCTAACTGTGCAAAGTAAAATTCTGGTTCCCTTGCAGCCAATATTGCCTTATCTAGATATATTTTAAGCTAATAAATTGATTATACGAACATAATACCATAAGAATATTCTAAACTTTATAGCCATAGCCCAATATCGTTTCAGAGGAAGATATAAGCTGTATCTTAAGTAATCAATACTCTGTGAAAACTACACTGAATTGATTCAAGTAACACTGGTAAGATTATTGTGACATAATTTGATTTGGTGATAACAAAATATTGTAATGAAATGCACTAGTTGTCCTAATCAAAATCTTTCAAGTTTATCTAAATTTTCACTGATCTATAGAGAGAAATTTTAATATTAGATTTTATTACACTATTAATATCATTCATGTTTTGCTTCAAAGTTAGCCCATCCCTGAAAATATTCCACTTGCATTCCCACTTCCAGGCCTCTTATTGGATTATTTTAAACTTCTAAGCCTTTTTAACAAAGGTAAAACTTGAAAGCAGTTTAACTGTCTCTGAGGTCATGCTGAGAGTAGAGAAGGAATATATCACTTAGTCAAATTCGAACCTCTTGAGAAGCATGTTCAAGATTCTTTAAAAGAAACTTCAGCTTCTCTATCCCTGGACTAACCACCATATTTGATTTCAGAGAAGTCCAACCATTTCAAAAAAGATAGGACTTCTTCGGAGAACAATGGGCATACTCTTTAAACCTCTAGATCATTTATGTTTTTGAACTATAGATTATTTCTACCTCCAGAGAGACCAAGTAACTCTTTAAGTGATATTGTTCTTCTTTTAGAGGTGCCTGATTCTTCAGGGAATCATGGCCAGTATCAAATACATGTAATATTCATAACAGGATGACAAGTATTATTAATTTCTGAATACTTTTAAAATCAGCAGACAGTGATTATGATGAATATATCTTCTTTTGGTTCTCTTTAATGTAGATTAAGCAAATATATTTTACATACACTTATAGTTGTTAAGATAAATACATGTTTCATGGAATAGCTGACATATCACATAGTAGTCTATAAATTATAAAGTATCAAAAATATAATTTATCTCAATAATAGTGCTTAATTTGGAAATCATTAACAAGGGCTGAACTCCTAATTAGGTTATATAAGACTACTGCATTGAATATTATTCTGTACATTTTTTTTTTCCTTTTTGGCCACACTGCATGACATGAGGAACTTCCTCAATCAGGGATTGAACTTGTGTTCCCTGCAGTGGAAATGTGGAGTCTTAACCACTGGACCACTGGGAGAGTCGGATATTATTCTGAAAAGTTATGTACTATATACATTTTAATATTATTTTTGAGAAATTATCCAAAAGTATCAAGTGTGTATTATTATTCAATATAATATTATATCTATAACTGTATTGATCTGGAAATTTTAGAAAGAAAGCATTTTGTTCAGTGTTAAAAATTTTTACGTTTAATAATGTGATAGTGATTTAGTGATTTATTTCAGGACTGATGAAAGTAGTTGAATAATTTTGCATGAAAAATATGGCTAGAATTTTTTGGAGAATAAATTAATATAGATCATTCTAGAAGTACAAATTAAGATAAAAAAGTATTATAGCATTTTGTCAGTTAGAAAAATATTCTAAAATTCCACTAACACTAATTGTTTATCCAAAGTTTGGAGAATATAAAAAAATTATTGGTATCACCAAATAGTGGTCTACTCATTATAGCCAGCAGAATCTGGGATTACTATAAACAAGCTCTTACATTTACATCTAATATCAATATCTCCATTCTCTGCTTCTGTTTTTCTTCAAAATATGTGATTATTAAAACTATATTTACTGATATACTTCTTATCATTTTGGTTTAGATTTTTAAGAGTAAATTATTGAAAATAAACATAATCTAAAGAATTTTTAAGAGGTGAAAAAATATATAGAACAATATGTAATAATATAGATTTCCCAAGATAATCTTTAATAAATAAGGGCAATGAGGGTTTGGGAAGGTTTGCTTTAAAATATCACAAAGTATCATAAAGTTGCAACATTAAAACAGGGTTGTCAAAGAAAAAACAATGAAAAGATCAGATCACATATTTCAAATCATGATTCAGATATATTTAGGAATTCAATATATCACAAAAATAATTAATAAATGTAATATGGATAATATAAACTGCTAGCAAATGGTTTGTAGGAAACTAGTCATCATTTAGGAAAAAAATCCAATTAATTTTTAATATTACACTAGACACCAAATCTGATTTTCAGTGTTTTAAAGATTAAACCATTTAATTCTAAAAGACAACTATAAGAATTACTAATAAGTGAATACCTATCCATTGAATACCTACTTAGATGTGAATACGTGTTTAATTTGTGAATGAGGAAGGGATTTGTAGGCTTCATTGAATATAATAAATCACAAAGGAAAATTTTTTAAAAAATGACTGGAAAAGAGTGAAAGTTAAATACTAGAATATGTTTTTAAATTGTGTCAAATAAACTGGGAAAAGTTTCAACATATATGTTCTTAACATTTGAGAGAAAACAAACACACAAATAAGAAAAAGAATAGGATGTCAAAGGAATAAAGAAAAAGACCAAAAGATCAATGGAGTACCCAATAATTATTTGGTGAATAAATGTGTGATAGAAAAATGAAAGGAAGAATACCCAAATATTATCAATGGTTATTTGGGGGTAATTGAGTTAGAGGTGATCTTAACATTTTGGATATCATTTCTAATTTCTAAAATCTTTTTTTTTTTTTTTTTTGGCCAAAAAGTACATGAAAAGATACTCGATATCACTAATTATCAGAGAAATGCATACCAAAACTACAATGAGGTATCACCTCACACTGGTCAGAATGGCCATTATCAAAAAGTCCACAATAAATAAATGTTGGAAGGGTGTGGAGAAAAGGGAACCCTTCTACACTGTTGGTGGGTATGTAAATTGGTACAACCACTGTGAAGAACAGTATTGAGGTTCCTTTAAAAACTAAAAATAAAACTACCATATGATTCAGCTAATCCCACTCCTGAGCATATATCCAGAGAAAACCATAATCCGAAAGGATACATGCACCCCAATGTCCATTGCAACAATACTTACGGTAGTCCAGACATGGAAGCAACCTAAATGTTCATCAACAGAGGAATGGATAAAGAAGGTATGGTACATATATACAATGGAATATTACTTGACCATACAAAAGAATGAAATAATGCCATTTGCAGTAATGTGGATGGACCTAGAGATTATCATACTAAGTGAAGTAAGTCAGACAAAGACCAATATATGATATCACTCATGTGTGGAATCGAATTTTTAAAAAATGAGACAAATGAACTTATTGACAAAACAAAAACAGACTTACAAATATCAAAAACAAACTTATGGCTACGGAAGGGGAAATGTGTTGGGGGGGATAAATCAGGAGCTTGGAATGAACATGCACACACTACTATATATAAGATAGATAACTAGCAAGGACCTTCTCTGTATAGCACAGCGAACTCTCCTTAATATTCTGGAATAACCTGTATGAGAAAAGAACCTAAAAAGAATGAACATATGTATATGTACAACTGAATCACATTGCTATACACCTGAAACTAGCACAACATTGTAAATCAACTATACTCCAATAAAATTTAAATTAAAAAAAATTTATTATATAATTTTCAGGTGTACAACATTATAATATGACATCTGCATACACTACAAAGTGATCACCACCATGAGTCTAATTGCCATCCATCAGCATGCAGTTGAATCCCTTCATCAGTTCACCTATCCCACAACCTGTTTCCCATCTGGTAACCACCAATCTGTTCTCTGTATCTATGAGTTTGTTTTTGTTATATTTTGTTCATTAGTTGGTTTTGTTCTTTTAAATTTCATATATTAAAATCATATGATATTTGTCTTGATCTGACATTTCACTTAGCATAACACTTTCAAAGTCCATCCATATTGTTGCAAATGAAAGAATTTCATTATGTTTTAGGACTGAGTAGTATTCCACTGTGTATATGTACCATATTTTCTTTATCCATTTATCCAGCAATGTATGTTTAGGTTGTTTCCATATCTTGGATATTGTAAATAATACTGCAATGAATATAGGCGTGCATATATCTTTTCAAATTAGCATCTACATGTTCTTTAGATAAATACCCAGAAGTGAAATAGCTGAGTCATGTGATAGTTCTAGCCTTAGATTTTTAGGAATCTTCATACTGTTTTCCATAATTGCTGCACCAATTTACATTCTAATCAAAAGTGAAAGTTCCCTTTTCTCCACACCCTCTCCAACGTTTGTTATTTCTTGTGTTTAAGAGCCATTCTAACAGATATGAGGTGATATCTAATTGTGATTTTGATTTGCATTTCTTTAATAATCAGTGATGTTGAACAGCTTTTCATGGTCATCTGTCTGTTTTCTTTGGCAAAATGTCCATTCAGATCTGCTGCCCAATTTTTTTTTTTTTTTTTTTTTTTTGCGGTATATGGGCCTCTCACTGTTGTGGCCTCTCTCATTGTGGAGCACAGGCTCTGGATGTGCAGGCTCAGTGGTCACGGCTCACGGGCCTAGCCGCTCCACAACATGTGGGATTTTCCAGGACTGGGGCATGAACCCGTGTCCCCTGAATTGGCAGGCGGACTCTCAACCACTGCGCCACCAGGGAAGCCCTCCTGCCCATTTTTTAATCTACCTTTTTTTGTTATTAATGTTTTAAATCTTTAAAGTGATAATACATTGCCTTTTATAAACATACAATAAAACATTTTTAAAAGGCTATGATTAGTAAGTTTATTTTTTCATAACAGCTTTTATTCAAATCACAATTTGACATTTCACAAAAAATGCTATGCAAATAATTATTTAATTAAAGTCCAACATAGCAAATAGTTTATGCAGTTATCAAAGAATAAATGGAGTTAAATTCTTGCTTGCTTATTTGAAAACTTGGGTTATACATTTTCAAACTTAAATGAAGAAATAGAAAGCATATTAAAGATTATCTAGTGCAGTTCCCTGTATTTAAGAGAAAACTGAGAGCCATGAACTGAGAGATGAAGCAATTTATCCAATAGGACACGATTAACAAGTCACACAAATGGGAGTGGAATGTAGGTGTCTAAACTCTCAGATCAATACTCCATCCTCTACTATGAAAATATTAAAATAGTTTCAATTATTTGCAATTCAATGTACGTTTTATGTCTAATAAAAATAGCTCAAACAAATTACTTTCAGCATAAAATTCTTTTGAAAAAAGTAAGTTGGCAAAATCTTTTGTTTTAAACTTATATATAGTTGTTTAGGGTTTGCAATAAAAAGTAATTCCTACTTTGGTATAGTGTTGCTATTATGAAAGCAGAAACTGTATAGAACCATAACTGAATATGATTACATACAATTTTATTTAAGGGAAAACTTAAAGCAATGTAAACAAGAAAGATTCTGCATACTATATATTTTTTCTGCTTTACTACATTAAGTGTTTAATTAAGTAAAATGTGTGTTATAATGAATAGTGTATTTGGAGATGCAAATGTCACTCTTTTTTTTTTTTTTTTTTTGCGGTACACGGGCCTCTCACTGTTGTGGCCTCTCCCATTGCGGAGTGCAGGCTCAGCGGCCATGGCTCACGGGCCTAGCCACTCCGCGGCATGTGGGATCTTCCCGGACCAGAGTGCGAACCCGTGTCCCCTGCATCAGCAGGCGGACTCTCAACAACTGCGCCAGCAGGGAAGCCCTGTCACTCATTTTTAATCATTAGCCCAGATAAACCACAAGAGAGTTATCATTTCCTTTGCAGCCTAGAAATAGTTTTATTTAGTCTTTGTAATTTTAGTCAAATTCTAGATTTTAAATTATTATGTAGATTATTACCTAAGGTATTAGAATAAATAAAAGTCTCATATTGAAATATCCTTTTTACATGTACCATTTTGAAGTTCTGATGTAGAGTTTAGCAACAGTATAAACTAGCTTTCTTTTCTCTAATATAAAATAGGAATTGAAAAATGTGTTTTAAAAATATTCATTTTTGAAAAAGTGTTCTTAATCTATTAAAGTGTTCAGTCAGAAGTATACTGAATAAAGGTATTATAAAGTTTTCCTCATTATGATTTAAATCTAATGCCTTAAAAGTGAGAGGTATAAAATATCATATCATCTGTGCTTATTGAATAATACACAGATTTACAAAAATGGGTTTTGTTATTTTAAACCTTCCCTTTTATTTATTTTCTGAGACAAAATAAGATATTGTTGTAAACAACTGTAATTAATCTACTATGATAATGTAGAAGTAGGCATGGAAGAGAAGAAAATAATAATGGTGCACAGAAAAAGAAGGAGGTTTGAATTTGTTCTGTCAATGATCTAAAATAAGGTATAAAATTTAATTTTGACAAATAAAAATAAACATAAATTCCAAAATTCATATTGTAATTCACTAAATGAATTCAATTGAATTTGTGCAGAAATCTGAAAGTGACCTTGGAGCAATTGAAACTCCTCTTTAAATGTGTCTAGACAGAGAAAAGGAGCACTTAACCACTGAGAAAAGGTTTCAATAGAGACAGTGGTGGAATATGAGCTATAATCACTACCCATCACCATCATGCTAGTCTCTGTTAACAGAGCCTTACATCTACGAACAATTTCTCCACCTACTTCCAATGATTTTTCTGCTCAGTTTTGGTTATTATAACCATATATTGACACTATCAGTTGAATTAGTGTGGTGAAGTACCAACCTAAAATAAAATAACACATTCTTTTAATATAAATGAAAGTACTAATATTAAAAATTCACACCATATACATGACGTTTCAGTTTCTTTCTTTTTTAAAATTTATTTTTGGCTGTTTATTTTGGGTCTTCATTGCTGCATGCAGGCTTTCTCTAGTTGTGAGCGGGGGTTACTCTTCATTGGGTTGCACGGGCTTCTCATTGTGGTGGCTTCTCTTGTTGCAGAGCACAGGCGCTAGGTGCGCAGGCTTCAGTAGTTGTGTCTCACAGGCTTTGTTTCTCCACAGCATGTGGGATCTTCCGAGACCAGGGATCAAGCCCATGTTCCTTGCATTGGCAGGTGGATTCCTAGCCACTGTGCTACCAGGGAAGTCCCCGATGTTTCATTTCCTTGAATGTTTTTCAGAACTCAGTAAAACACCTGGAAGTCATTAGGAGCTCTTATTGTGATATGCCCATGAGAAAATATTGTATTTCAGCCCTAACTTCTTTCAGGAATAGAACTTCACCTTTGAGGATGAAGTTTGAAGTGGATAAGGGTTGAAAAGTCTTTTCCTTAGAAAGAGAACAGAAAAGGCACATGCCTGAGGTACAAGAGATTGCAGTACCCAGTTGTTGTTTTCTTTCAAACACATAGTTATACCTTCTTTAAGTCTCAATATCTTCACCTATAAAATTATGAAGTGGGATAGGTGACCTCTAATGACCTTCCAAGAAATAAATTCAGTGGAGCTCCCAGTCTTCTCATATAGCTGCACAATGTAATGGCATTTATTTATTCCCACAATACAGGAAATAAAACCTTTCTGAATTGACACTAACCAGAAGCTACGGAACTGCTGATATGGTATCATGCCCATTATGGAAGCATTATAAGTCACATAAATAAAGATTCCAGAGACTCCTGCTTTCTTTATATGGAAAAAAATGAATTTTTATTTTATTTTTTTTTTTTGCTTTTAAGAGAAAACCTTAATCGACATGACTATAATAAATGTTCTTATCTGAGAAACTTTTTTCTTTAATTACTGTTTAATGGAGGGATTCTTTAAAATAATTCTTCAATTTCTGTTGTTTATTCTAGTGTTTAAAGCTATTTAGAGAACTTTTTTTTGATTGAATGACCAAGTGACAGATTTACTCTGACTTCATAGGTGCCACCAGAGAATAAAGATTATGTTTCAAGGGTATGGGAAGACAGCACCTGATGCCCCTGACCCAAGTGATTGGGTCAGTTCAATCCTCCTGTATGCATTCTGATAGCCTTATGGCTCCAATGACTAGTGGATTTATACAGGATACCGGGAGGGCAAGCCTCCAAATCTTCCCGTTCTGTGCTTCCCCCATGCAGCGGTGTTGACTAATTAGGAGACAAGCATGGCCATACAGATATTTACGAATGTACTCTTTCAACCATACTGGATGCTGTTAGTGGAGAAGAAGGTCTGTGGGCCCCAAATGCCTCAAAAGGTTTTGCTTGAACACAGGTGTACAAAAGAGACCCTCACTTTCTGGTTTCCTTTCTTTCTCCTACCATGTATCTACCCATTTCCTCTCCGGGATGATGGCGGAGGTTTAAATTCTATTACCAGGCCGCAAACTGCTACAAAGTTCTATGCGTAGATTACACCTGAACATTCAGTTCCTCATATTATTAGGCTGTTATTTTATGAAGAGTGGGTGTGGTGTCTTAAGTTATCTTGATTCTTACCTATATGTTTCTTCTTTAGAGATAAGCCTAATGCTTATTGGCTTTTCTTCCAAGTGGTGTGCCTAAAAAGAAGTATGCTTCTGCTATTAATCTAATGCAAAGAACCAGAGACTTATTTTTTTCTTTATGTAATTGTTCAAAGCTCACTATAAAAACTTTACTTTTTTATATAAATTGTTTTCTTCTCAAATTTCTACTTATTTAATTATTAAATATTTTTTGTTCTTGGGCATGCTAATGTATTTTTGTCACTTTTCTACCTTATAATTGAATTCTAAGGAAAGAGGCTTAAGGGAACTTCAAATAATTAGAAACAGTGAAGCATTATGCTAGACAAGACCACCTCCACAAATGGGTGAAATTCCTTAATATATGATCCAAAATACAAAACATTAATCAAATAACTATAATAGCATGCCTTTAAAAATATCTTTTAAAATAAATGATATGGAACCAGGTTATCACTATTAGTTCTAACTTGCACTGAATTCTTTCTTCTTGCCTAAGATAGTAAACAATAATCCCATCACTTCAATTCTGATTTTAAAAAAAAATCACATCTTTATATTTATTAGTCTTCAAGAGATTTACCCTTCTTCACAATAGAATCATACTGCTTAAGATATAGAAATATATACTCTTCTGCAAGCCACAAGGCAATCAATAGAAAACTCCACTGAGTGTTTCACTGGCTGTTTGCCAGTCTCTTAGAGGAAAAAAAAAATGTTACTAATGAGCAGTGTGATATCAGTTTCTTCTCTTAAAGAATATGAGAAGCTCTCCTCCAACCAACATTGACAAAAGACTCAAACATCTCACAATCTAACTTTATAATATACTCTCTTCTGGGGTAGCAAGAGGCTTTATCATACAAATATTTGAGAACAGAAAACTAATGGTAAATAAAAAAATCAAACTAGAAATACACTGAATGCTGAAAAGAACAATGGAACTTAAAAGTGAAATAACTGAAGAAGTTTTCATACAAAATAACTCCAGGTTAGAGACACTGGGTGATATGGCTAGAAAATTTAAAGATTGACCAGAAATCATATATGTTTTAGTTTGTTCAAAGTGCTGAGCTATGCACAAATAGAGTAATTTATTGTTTTCAAAAAAATCTGCAGCAACACAAGTAAACAAATGGAATAAACTAAGTAAGAATATTCTTTGCCTTCTGACTGATTATTGACTTCTTTGGTCTGGGGAATGGGATGGACACATACATGCCAGCAGTCAAAACACTTCATGCCATCTTGCCACTTACACTTGAATTTTTAAAAATTCTAAACCTATAAGGTAAAAATGAATGTCTCATTTGTTTAATAAATCAATATAGTTGATCTGCCAATGATCTTGACCACCCAGTGATCATTTGAGAATTCATGTTCATTTTACTTCATAAAAAACTTGAATTTTTATTTAAGCTTATTAGTGTATAGGGTCTAACATTTTCTGTATTCTGAAATCAATCATAACCTTTTATTAAAAATTGTCTCCTACAAATTACTTTGTCTTAAGATATAATGTACTACAAAACCTTCTAGGAGTTTATGTTAAAAAAAAAAAAGCAGGAAGGAAAGGTTAGGAAAGGGAAAGGTGGGGCAGAAAGTAAGGGAAAGAAGGAAGGAAGGAAGGAAGGAAAGAAGGAAGGAAGGGAGATCTTCGAGTTGTTTAAGAGGTAGGGGTTTTTTTGTTTGTTTGTTTGTTTTTGTGGTACGCGGGCCTCTCACCGCTGTGGCCTCTCCCGTTGCGTAGCACAGGCTCCAGACGCGCAGTCTCAGCGGACATGGCCCACGGGCCCAGCCGCTCCGCGGCATGTGGGATCCTCCTGGACCAGGGCACGAACCCGTGTCCCCTGAATCGTCAGGCGGACTCTCAACCACTGCGCCACCAGGGAAGCCCAGGAGGTAGGTTTTACCCTCAAGTTCCCAGGTAGCTAAAAACAAACAATCATTTATTTTGTTACTTGCAACTCATTTTGTATTATGACATACCACAAGATGCCAAACACAATGTGATCCATTTTGACTTCTATAATTCACGTGTCATCTGAAGTCCTCCAGAAAAGCTAATTCTAGATAAGACTGGCTAAAACCCCACCCACATACTGTGATAGCCAAGGAGTCCCCCACATTTCTCAGATTCCCTAAAAGACTAAATTCCTCACTACCACCTTTTTCCTGGGCCTGTTTTCACTGAAATCTTCCAGCTCAGTTATTTCAACATTTTGTGGGCATTGTCAATTAAAAACCATATAGACCTATTCATGAAACTAAATTCCTTCAACAACTGGCACACACATGAAAACATATCTGGGTAGATTGAGAGGAGAGTAATTAAGCTCATAATAAAACAAAGAGTATTAAAATGTTTTATGTGAAAATCTCTTTTGAATACAGCGATACCGGGGACTTTTCTCTGGCTGCTTATCTCTATGCTACACTCCAGCATAATCTCTTGTAGGCTCCTCAGTACATGCTTTGCTGAGTGCCACTACTCAACCTCTGACGTTTTTCCCAGGAGATTATTCTTCTTTTCTTCTTCCTCTCTCCTAACTTAGTAGTTTATCCTTAAGGTCCTTGAAATGCCAGGCCCATTTTCTCTTTAATATTCAAATTTATCAAGTTTCTTAGCACAACAGTAAAATCCCATATAGCAAAATTTACCCTTCTAAGCAGGTAGTTCTAGTTGTACTTACCATATTTCCCCTCAAGTACATTTAACATAGCTTTTTACCAAGAGAAATAGAAAGAAGAGGTTAAAAAAAATCATATGAACATGTTTATTAAGTTTTCCAGGAATAAAACTATATATATAACCATATATATATGGTTATATATAATAACCTCCAAATTTTCATCAGCCGTTTTTATCAGCACAGTAGTTCTCAACTGGTGACAATTTTGTCCCCCAGGGAACATTTAACAATATCTGGAGACATTTTTGTTTGTCACAACTGGGGTGGAGGAGTGCTAGTGGCATTTCTGGGTTGATGCCAGAGATGTTGCTAAACATCCGAAAATGCACAGGACAGTCCCCTATGCTAAAGAGTTATCTGGACTAAAACGGCATTAGTGTTGACATTGAGAAACCCTGTGCACTGCACTAATGAGAGTTAAAATTGGATGGGTGAGCTATACTTTAAAAAAAACTATCACACAGTAAAAAGTTGAATTAAAAGTATGATAAAATCTTGTCTTGTGAAAAATGATAAATCCCTTGATAACACCCAGTTCAATAGAAATTGAAATCTATATCTGCCAGTCCTTCAACAACACACATTCTCCCTGGATTTTCCACTCGTCACCCATCCACCCTCCCCATTCATACATCATACTCTAGTCCATCTGGAGAACCTGGGGTGCCTCAATGTCATGCACTCTAGTAACTGGCTTCCTTATCTCTTGCTACTCCCTCTAACTAGAAAAGGCTTTTTCATATTCTCCATAGCATTACAACACAAGTTACTATTAAAAGCCTTACATAAATTTATCTCCTCCAGGAAACTTCTCTAAACCTTCTCTTCTCTAGGGAAGATATTTTTTATTCTCTCCTCTATATTCTCATCAGTATCTTTAACAGTTCGATTACAGCGTGTATTATGCTACATTTGGTAGCTCTTTATGCCCCTGTCCAACTAGATAGCACACTTATCTATTTGCTATTTAAATATCATATATACATTTAAATGTATTTTTATTAAATTATTTTTCACCACAGTCTATCACATAACAGAGATGAAATCATGGCGAGAACAGGAAAGGACTGATGATCGTAATGATATAGTTGGTCTTTATATGTGTTTACAGTGTGCTTGGTCCTTTACGTGCATGCTTTTATTAATTTATTTCAGAAAACCTATGAGAAAATTACCATTGTTACCTTCATTGAACATGTGAGGAAACTGAGGTGTTGGCAAGTCAGAAGTTTAACAAAGCCAGAATTTTCAACTACATTTTTAGAGTCCCCATTCCAGAGTCTGAAATTTTGTGTTGTGGTACTTATTCTAATAAAGATAAAACAAAAAGGCGCCATGTAAATGTTGAAAGAACAATGGCAAATAGCTTTTCTGATGTGTTATCAGTAACTTCGAAGAATAGGGTGTACATTTTGACTATGGGTCTTAGAAGCAGTAGGAACAGTGGAGAGAGGAGTTACATTTTATTATTCTCAACATTTCTGATATCTACATAATGCAGGTACATGTGATGGTCTTGTAACCAAAAGTGGGGTCTGGCTACTCGTCACTCAAAAGTCAATAAAGAGGCAAGGTTGGTGGAAAGGAAAGCTTGCTTTATTTTCAATACTGGCAACCTGGGTGGGGGGGATGGGGAGGGTGGACTCCTGTTCAAAGGCTGACTCCCCCCACTGACAACCAGTGGGCAAGAGCTTTTATAGACGGAGGGAGGGGGCTACATGCAGAAACAGCATAGTCAGCTCTGACAGTCATCTTAAAATTGGTCATGCGGTGGTCTGATCAGCATCATCTTGATTGTTTTAAGTACAGTTAGTCTTTAGTTCCAGGGTCAGGTTGTTCCCATTTCCTTGAGGCCAATTATCAGAATTGTGGCAGCTTATGCCATGGCAACAGTCTGGTCATCATGTAGTTAACTGCTTCCACCTGATGGGGGTTTTAGTATCACAAAACAGCTCACAGGATATGGCTCAGAATATTATCTGTAGCCCTTGAAGAGGAGGTAAAGGTCTTTCACTTTGCTTAATGACTAAAGTATTATTTAGTCTTGTTGTGCTGTTTTCCTTTGTTTCTGCTTTTTCTCACTTCTCTGATTAAACTTATTCTTTGGCTAAAGTTTTTCCACAGACAAAAGGCAAGCAGAGGGCATGGAGGGGCAAGGACCATAGGGTCCTGCTCCCTTTCAGTCTTAAAAATAATAATAGATGCTAGAGCTTATGTAGCATTTCCTGTATACCAGGAGAATTTATGTTTTACATACTTATTCATTTAATTCCCATGAGAACTCCATAAGATTTCAATAAATATGATCATATCCCTGATATACAGATGAAGAAATTAAATAACAGAGGTTAAATAACTTTAAAAAGGGGACATAGCAAACAATTTGTAGATACAATTTGCTCCAGATTCTCATTTATAACAATGGATTTAAGAGGGAAGGAATTAGCAATGTGTGGACTTCCCTGCACCAGGAAGGTGCAGTGTTAAGTACATTGGAAATTACAGAGAATAAAAGAAGCCCAGCTGCAACAGAAAAAATGCAGGAAGAATATGTGAATCACAAAGAAACATTTTTGTAGAAATATTGCATAATTATAGTAATCATTTGTATGTATTACTGTATACTGAAATACCATCATGTCTGTATGCATGCATATAAAATAAACATTATTAATAATATCCCATAAATAAGGATTATGAGTGGAAGAAATCATTAGGTCTCCTACACAGAAAGCATAATCCTTACTTGGAGGAGCTGTTAAATTTCTTGTGATGTACAGTAGCATGAATAAGATGTGTGTGCCTGTGTGTGTGCACACGTGTAAGAGCATGAATGTACACTACTACATTCTGCAAGAATATGAATGGAAGAGAAGAAGAAGAAGACAGTGATAAAAGTGGAAAAAGAGCTAAAATAATTTTTCTGTTTCTCTATGGGTGTTAATTACACATTTCTCGAAGGGAAATTCGAACATTCGAAGGGATCGAACATTGAACTCAAATATGTCAGAGGCCCTAGAACTGAGTGTGATTTCTGCTGCAGATGAAACAGAATGTACAGTTGTATTTGATGCATCCAGAAGACAGGGGTCACGTCCTGTTGTTCACAGATGTGTTCCTAAAGCCTGACACAGTGCTTGGCACTCTAAATAAACACGAAGAATTAACGGAATAAGTAACTAAAAGAAGTTTGAGATTCAGAAATATGGTTATCAGCTCCTGTGCTCTGGAATAATTAGGTTAGAAAGTTTAGTGTATGTTACTCTCTAGTCAATATGGCTGAGCAGAACAATCACAAGATTCAGCTTCTGTTAGTACAGCCATCTGCTTCTAGAGCTTTCTTCTGACATAATGCTACACACAGACACACACACACATATATAACATTTATATGTAACTACATTTTTAAAAATACAGTTGCTTAAAAGATATATATCACATAAAATTATACATGTATATATCCAGATCCACCCCCCCGACACACACTTATATGTATTTTAATGGCTGTTGAGAAGCAGGAACATTTTATAGAGAATAAGACAGTATAAATAAAGAGTAATGGTAATTAAACAATTCAGAGAGAAGGATATGTAAATTTGTTTAGTTAAATTATTGTATGAATAACATATATCAAAAAATTAAATTTCAAAGAGAAAAGAAGTAATCATTAGTAGAGAAATTTAAAAGACAATAGGTTGATATATAATTTTCCCAATTTCAGATTTGCTATTCAGTGTGACTGTTTTCTATTTTTGTTTCCTCCTTCATCATTGCATATTTAAGAATAAAATCTCTATTTTTGCTTCTTTCTCACCACTAATTATTGATGAATTTTTTTAAAAAATGTAATTCACACAGATGATAATCCTTACAGATTTCTTTTGCCTCTTCTTATGTCATGCTTCTTCCTGAGGCTGAATTGTGTATAGAGGGATCAATTACAGAGAAAACCTGCAATGACAGTCTAAGTCTTCTGTGGCTTGATTATATCTAAAGTTTCTTAGTTAAGTCAGTGAGACACACCCTCCAGGCATGGATCATTGTATCATGAGCATCCTTGGAAGAGAGAGAGAAAGACAAGAGGGAGAGTGAGAAGGAGAAAGATCAGGGCTACTTGTGCTTAATGTATAATTTGTTATTTCTACAAATAGTGGACTCCATCATTTTTGAATAGGTCACACATGTTCCTTTCTGCTTGACAGCATTGCTTAGAAAGAAAACATGTATAAAAATATATTCAATGTGGTAAATTATCTTGAAATCAGTTTTTTTCTTGAGGGTACTAACTGAAAGAAAAAGAAAAATTGTGTGCATACTGCTGTAAAGAAGTATACACTATTATTTCGAGGTTTTAAAAAATTTCTCTACATTCTCGATAAGAGAGAAATTAAAGAATAATTTGCATTAGATTTTTCCCATTCTTTCTCTCATTCAAATATTGTTTAAATCAGTTTTACTCATGTCTATGTGTTTTATGAATTTTTCAAAACATTTTGCATTGAGTATCATACAAACTAAAGTCTAATATAAAGTCATTTGAAGTCATATAAAGTCATTTTCAGTACTAAACCATTTTCTTGTTGACATTTTCTAAAAGTAAGATAAGTGAAGCATAAGCAAAGGCACAGAAATATCATATATGGACATTAAAATAAATTGCTCACATTATTATGAGCAAAAACAAAAAAAAATAAAACTACTAAAATCAGGGGAAGATGTTAGTTTCTATTTTGTAGCAACAAAAGAAAGCTTGTAGCAAAGCACGAGGCTTTCTGAACCTGCCTAAAACATTATTCAGAAAATGGGAAACTACAGTTGGCAGCTTATGTCAATCAGAATGAGAACAAGAGAAACAAAATCTCCAGCTGTTGTGTATATCATATGTGTAAAGAGATAATTTGTTATGGCTTATTCTTTACCACAGCAGTCACTTAATTCAGATGATGGCTAGTGGATGTCAGAATTCTAGTAAGAGATTCAAAGACTCAAGTAACATGAAAATTGAATTCTGTTAGTTTATTAGACTCAAATGATAAAAAGTATTTTAAAAGATTTATGAATGATCAAGGTCATCCAAACAGTGTCAACCTATTAATGCTGCAAGTCTTCCGTAACAAAAAGCTTTGGATCTATAATACTGTATTTGATACCACCTGGGATCTAAAATTTGCAGAAAGAATTACGTCTAAAAATTCCAAATGTAATTGACTTCAGTGTTTGAACCTAAAATGAACTTAAAATCTTTAGCTAACTGCATGATTTGTTCTACTTCCTTTCCTCAGATGCTCTAAAAATGCAATATTTTAAAATATATTAGACAGTCTTTAAAGCTCAATTTAAAAACTCTTTTCCCACAGTCAAGATGACAGTCTAGAGGATTCAAATGTGAAGTTCAGTCATTTGAGTATAAAAGATACAAAGAGTCATTTTTTTTCTGTACCTTGGGGTTGAAATAAAATAAAAGTAATTGACCGGTGGAGACCAATTCAATCCAATAACATAGAAATAACTATAAACCACAGAATTGATACATAAAACTCAGAGGTATGTTAATTATGAAAATATGTTAACAGAATAATATGCTTAGTCTACTATCTACTAACAAATGTATAAAAACTGCTTTCCTGTGCAGTCTCTTATCTTTAAGATAAGATAATTTTGTTGGCTTAAAAATACTGAACAATTTGTTGAAGGAAAGTATCATATTAAAATATTTTTATTAGTAAATCCTTATCCTTTTTGTACCTTTTTGTACCCGATAATCATGGCATGTGGAGGACATGTGAATATCCTCCTTCAGTCATGGAACACTTACCAGAGGCTTACAGAGTATTAACAACTTCTGTCTTTTGTAAGAATTTTAATAGCCAAGTCTTCTACATGCAGGAACATCCGGCAGATACTGTAAGTACATTTTAAGACAAGACTAAAATTGTTTGTATGAGTTTAAAATTTGTCAAAGTGCTGTGTAAGAGCTAATCAGCCAAATATTAGTTTGTCTTCAATTTTATCAGGACTTGGATATGAAGCACTACAATTGGAATTAGCCCTTAAGATTATATGTTTATGTGTTGAAGAAAGAGATCAGTTCTTTTGACGGCCATGGCATAGGAAATATACTCCATGCCCAAAAACATGAGCTGAGCCTGCACCTTTCAAAAGTCAATCATAGGAAATAATATACTGAAATGAAATCTAACTAAGGGCTGATCCAAGTGATTTAAAGTTAAAAAAAACTACTCAGTCACATGAACAAACATATTGAAAAGTTTACATGTTACTTCTCACTTATGTTTCTATTCAAAATTCTAACTCATCAAACCTTGATAAGTAGATTTCATTCTTCTTACTAGCAGCGTATTTTTCTTTACTTTTAAATATACAATTATATCCCTGTTCAAATACCACATTAACAGCAATACCTTGTTCACCTCCACTTTAGTAACATAATTTTATTTTTAAAAGCATGCATTACTATTTTAAAAGATCTCATAAAACTACTTGTTTTCTTGTTTATTGACTATTTCTCCTCATTCTCCCCAGGTGTAAGAAAGCAGTACCCCATGCGTCTAGTTCACTCAATATTCATACACATATTTTGAGACTACTTTTTTTGTTTGAACAGAATGGGACTCAGTAAATATTTGTTGAATGAATGAGTGAATAAAAAAAAAAACACTAAAAAGCTCTTGCCTAATTAAATTTATTCCTATGTTAACAGTCTTAGAAATAAGCATGTAAATTAATTACTCCATAATTATTATATGGTAAACTTCATAAAAAGCTTATATACCATACATATATACATGAATATATATATATACATATATATATAGTGGTCTTATAAAAAAATTACAAAGAAGTGCTATAAATGTTGAAAGTGGAGTCACAATTACTCTTCATATATCTTATAATGTCTAACACAAGCATTTCTGCTGCAACTCGATGTATAACAAAATTACTAAAAAAATTTGCATTCTGCAAATTTACAGTCCAAAAATATCAGGGCTAATGACAAAAATGGGTTTGGAACATTTCACTCAAAAACTATGTGATTATATAACCATAAAGCTAACAAAAACAATAATTATCCAAAAAGAAACACTAGCACAGTTAGAACCCATTAAGTTTCTAGTAGATATGGAAATATTTAGTAAACTTAAGATTTACACATTTAAAAAGATAAGCGGCTATGATGAAGAATATCAGCTGCTGAATTATGGTTACCAAGGAGAAATACACAAAGAGAAGAGAGATCTCCAGAATAAACATTTTAAGGTCCAAGTAGGCCAAACAAAGCTTCCAGGAAGAACATAGCATGAATGACCTTTGTGTGTGATATGACCTTCTTCAAAGAGTGTCTTCTTGAATTCTTCATTGCAAGTATATTAGGATTCAGCTGGCACTACTTGGTGGTGCAAAATATTAATGGGTGAGGACAAACAGTATGTGAACCAAAATGACATCTTCATTACCTTAATTCACCAGTTATATATCAGCTAATTGGCATTATGGAAATACTCATTGTCACAGTACATAATTTACTTTGTCTTTAAAGCATAGGGCTTAATATGTATTTGTGGATTCTCTCTCTGAATGATAATCTTGTGATTGAGGTTAGAACAGTTTTAGACATTTAATGCAGGCAATTTTGTTTCACCAAATAGCAAAACATGAATTTTATTTTGTTGATATATCAATCTTAATATTCAAAAAAACCCAAACATCTTTTATATGCCTGGTCTTAGAAAAGGATTCCAGAAAACTGAACTGAATGGGATAAAAAGTGCAATTTTAATGTTATGCTTAGACTATAACATGCTTTTTTTTCAATTAAAAATTATAAGCAAATAAAAACAATAAGATTTCTAGGATAATTATGTGTTTCTTAAGGTATTTCATATTCATCTGACAAGACACTGCATTATAGAATGATATAAGCATAGCCTTTAATACAGGTACAATACATGGTAAACTCTAAAAAGGAATGGTTCTTAGAAAGATTGATATCATTTGGGGGGATTTTATAATATCAGGTTTTTATTAACTTTTTCCTCTATTACTAGCATACAATACTTCTGATTTCAACTACACACTCATTTTTGTAGGTATTCTATTTGCCAGTCCCCCAGAATTTCTATTCACTATCTTTCACTCTAAGTTTATAAATTCATTGCTTTAACCACTGAATGTATATCTAATGAGTACATTTAGGAACATGTTTTAGTTAAACCTGAATGGTAGAAGAAAAACAAACAAACAGAAGGCAAAGACTTTTCTTTAGTTGAAAAATAAACTCTCAATTTAAAAATAGCAATAGGGCTTCCCTGGTGGTGCAGTGTTTGAGAGTCCGCCTGCCGATGCAGGGGGACGCGGGTTCGTGCCCCGGTCCGGGAAGATCCCACATGCCGCTGAGTGGCTGGGCCCATAAGCCATGGCCACTGAGCCTGTGCATCCAGAACCTGTGCTCCGCAACGGGACAGGTCACAACAGCGAGAGGCCTGCGTACCATCAAAAAAAAAAAAAAAAAAGAAAAAAAAATTAGCAATAAACATAAACTCTTAATTGATCAAGATTATGTTAAAGTTCACTCTCATTTGTAACCAGCTTTTGCTCATTTTTATTTTATATAAAATTATTTTCATTTACTATGGAAAATTTATGATTTTTTATTATTTGTAATTTTTAGTAATCTTAAGTAATCTTAAAGATTGCTAAAGTGATCTTTAGTAATCTTAAATGTTTTAGACATCAAATTCATCACATGATTTAACAAATATATGGGTGGGAAAATTAGATTTACCATGTATCTGTACAGCAAGTTTCTTTATACACTTAATTTGCACTACAAAAATGCTTTAGTTCTTTCTTCCACTATTTTCTCACCCCCACCTCCACCACGTTTCATTTTAGTCGGTAAATGTTTATAAAAATAGCATAGACAAATTGTTTTCTTAAGGGATTTAAGTATTTTCATATGCATCTTCTTTAACATAAGTTTGAAATAAATTTTGCATGTCTACTTACATAACAGTAAGTAGCACTGGTATCTGATGTTTTCTTTATAGATTGGGAATTTGTCCTAAAAGACTAAATATATAAACAATAGTCATGATATAATCTGTAATTCTCTTCAAGAAAAATACATGGGTTAGGGCTGAATAAAGGCAGAGCATCTAGACCAATTCAAGCTGTGAAATCAAAGAAGATACAGAAAACAACCTATTTTATATTTTTTTCAAATTAAAAAAGTCAATTTCAAGGAAGGTTGGTACAATGGCCTTAGTTGTTCAAATTATTTGAAAAAGACAAGTTTTATTGATTAGACAGTATGGTCAGGAGCAAAGTCAAAAAAAATTGCCAATTGATTTCCTGAGAAATGCTACAAAATACTATGAAGAGTGAGTCACAACATCAGTTGAAGCTTAGTCAGTACAGATGAAACAAATGTTTGGAGAAAGTCTTCCCTGTGATGATAGAGGAGGAACTAAAATTTTATTTATTTTTTTTTAAAGAAAGTCTCTCTGAGGTTATTTTGTTCTATTTGTTTCTTAAATATGTAGCACATTCCTAAAGTAAGAACAAATGTGTTAAATATACTTGTTTCCATCAGATTTCTTCCTGCTAAAAGTGTTAATTCATTTACCAAAAGGTAGTTTGACCAGATATGTAAATGGATTCTACTACTGAATGGCAAATAAGCAAAGGATCATTTTACAGATTCAATTTGTGAAGATGGACTTTAAATTCTGATATCCTGCTTTCAAACCTAGGCTTTACATGTATGGCTATTTTAACTTGGATGAAGTACTTCATCTCCCTGAGCATCAGTGTTCTTACTGGAAAAAATAAACAATACCAACAGCAATGCCAAAATGATGTTAATGTTAATAACCATATATGTATATTTGTTTTGAGAATAAAATAATTTAATAATAACAGTAGCCCTTTTATAATGCTTAATATTTGCCAGAAATTAATCTGTGTGTACCTGTGTACTTAATTTTCATAATAGCCCTATAAGTAGGTACTATTATTTTCCCTAGTACACAAATGTTGAAATCAATAAATGGAACTTTTCCAGTTTCATACAATTAGTATTTGGAGAGGCAGGAAGTAAATTCAGAAGGCTGGCTTCAGATCTGTCGAGTTTCCCATTGAGGAACTAATTTTATCAAGGACCTTGCCTAGGCCTGACAAATTTTAAATGCTTAACAAATTTTGTTTCAAAAGATCAGGATGAGACAGAGCAATTCTGGGAACACGGGAACATGGTAAGCTAACTGTGTTTTCCTCTTCTTCCTCTTCCACTTTCAATCCATTTTTCCTTCCTACTCAAAATACTCCAGGGGCTTTCAGGCAACATGGAAGACCTTGGGTTCTGAGGAATTTTATGCCAATGTAATTGGTATAGATGTGTTCTACTCAGTGTACTGAGCCAAGAGTTATAACAGGAAGGCAGCAGATTCTGAGAAGGACTTGACCATCAGGGATCCTATAACTTCCTTGATTGTTATCACTATTATTAGTTGTTGTTATTCTATTTCATTTGCTTTTTGTGATAGTTACAGTTTATTTTACTGGGTTTGTATTTATTTGTTCTAACTGTTAGAGGTGGGAGTTGCTTAGGTCATTTGCAATTTTCCTTAGTTGACTTAGTGGGGCTCAATCAGGTCTGATGGATGGTGATGGTACAACAGGTGGTGAAAAGCAAATTGTTTCTATTCCTGGGCCAAAGAAGATTAACTGCCAGGTCCCCCTGAACTTTAAGAAGACTTCTTCATCTCTTGATCCCTGACGTTTGGATATTTGTCCAGTTTAGGAATTAGGACAATTCAACTTTTTTCACTTTCTTCACTTCTTGGGGCCAGGGAGACCAGAACACACACACACACACACACACAACTTGAAATAAATTAATGATGATTATTATGACAATAATATCACTCTGAAATATTTAAATTTTGCACAAAATTATATTTGTAAACTAAAGAATGTAATTTACCAATTAAATAATTAAGTGCATGAATAATGGGAGAGGTAGACACTGTTGAATCTTAAATAAGTAACTTAAGCTACCTAGTACAACAAATATCTTAAAAACTGACAAAAATATAAAGAGATAGAAATTCTAAAAAAATTATAAGGTAGATATATAACATATAATATGTTTAATATCTGTACATATGTTTAACAGATATTAAACATATTAAATAAGAAATTTATCCAGATTGAAGAATCTGCAAGTTAAAGGAACTCAGTGACTTTAAAGAAATAAAGGATCAGAGACACACATTAAGGAAAACTTCTGAATTCTATATTGAAAGAGCAAGGACTATAATAATCCAATCAAACAAAAAATTACCTGTAAAGAAAAGAACAGATGTCATCAGATCAACATGTACAAAAAGACAAAATAGAGAATAGATTGTGTATTCAGACAACAGGGAAAATTCTGTCCTCATCCAAAATATCATTCAGTTGCCTTAGCAAGATAAAGTTATTTGAGGATATAAATAACTCAGAGAACATGACACATTAGTATCCCATTAGAGGAAAACATAACTGCACTTAAGTATCTGAATCTTTTTCCTGAGTTTGGATTGCGAGTGATGCTGACTTATTTAAAACTATTTTTAAATAAAATAGTTTCCTAAGTTCCATATATTAAGTAGTCAGAGTTACCTTATTTGGCTTCTGTGGTAGCCAGAATAACACCCATCCTTCCACTACAAAGATGTCCATGTCTTCCTAATCCTTGGAACCTGTGAATATGCCTTCTAAACTTACAGAGATGGATTTTGAAGATCTTGAGATGTGTAGAAAATCTAGAATTATCTGAATGGGGCCAATGTAATCAAGAGTCCCTATAAGGGAAAGAAGGAGGGAGGGGAGTTGGATAAAGAGATGTGGCACAGAAAGAAGAGACTGGAGTGATGTAATTGCTGGCTTTGAAGATGCCTTGAAGGGGCCACAAGTCAAGAAATGTAGGGAGCCTCCAGAATCTGAAAAAGGATTCTCTCCCAGAGCCTCAGAACGGAATGCACCCCTGCCCACACCTTGACTTTGGCCCAATGAGACCAATTCAACCCCTAGAGCTGTGAGATAATAAATTTGTATTGTTTTAATCCACTAAATTTGTGGTGATTTGTTACAGCAGCCACAGAAACTAATGCAAGGACCTTCACACAAAGAAAATTTATCCTAAGCTATTCAATTGCTGAGTTCAGCTAGAGAGAATTCACATAATGAAGGATATCTGTACTCAAGTCACTCTCAAAACCAACAAATGAAACAGAATACATGTCTAGCTTCCAGACTATGAAGAGAAACAGACCTAGTGGTTAGCAAAACATAGCTCTTCTCTCTCTCTGTCTCTCCCTCTTTCCCTACTCAGTCTCTCTGACTCTCTTTTTATCTTATTTCTTACACACACACATTTGACTGACAAGAATAGAGTAACTAAATATATATATATAACATAGGTGTCAAAAGAGAGATCTTGACATGGAAGGCAAATACTATAAGGGGAATTCTAGTACTGTAACTTACTTTCTATCAAGATTAAGAAGTCCTTACTCTAAGACACATTATTATTTTGTTTAACCCTAAGAAAGGATAGTTCCTTCCATTTAAACAGTGACATCCTATCAATTGTAAGATCCATGCCAATTTTTGATAGTGACTGTTTTGTTTTGATATATTCCTAGAAGTGGAATTGATGGATCATATGGTAGTTCTATTTTTAATCTTTGGAGAAACTTCCATAGTGTTTTCCATAGTGGCTTCACAAATTTGCATTCCCACCAGCAGTGCTCAAGGGTGGTATAGTTAACAGTACTGTGTTACATACTTGAAAGTTGCTACAAGAGCAGGAGTTATAAGATGAATTCTTAAAACTTCTCATCATGAGAGAAATGTAACTATACGTGGTGATGGATGTTAACTTATTGTGGTAATTATTTTGAAATATATATCAAATTATTATGTTGTATACCTTAAACTAATACAATATTATACATCAATTATATCTCAATAAAACTGGAAAAAATAAATTCATTCCAAGATCAAAGATGTTAAAATAAGAAAAAATGTGTAAGAATAAATAACATTGGGCAATACTTTAGCATTATATTTTTAATCTGTTGCAGAGTAACTTATGGTTTGATGGGTATGAAAGGTGAGGAAAGAAATACTTTTCAAAAGTTTCAGTTGAGAAGGTAGTAGAGATTTAAGAAAGAAAGTAGAGAAGAGATAACATTGCAAATTTGAGGAATCAAGAGCATTGTAATGGTGAAAATGATACCTTGATTGCAGAAAGTATTAATCTCATTTTGGAGTAAGAGCAGACTATATATATAATTGATACAGTAAAGAAAAAGTAAATTTTAAAGTAATAGGGAAACTATACTAAATCTACTAAATCACATGTGCAAAAATGAAAAGCATGACAATTGGATCTAATCAGCAACTCTTTTTAACTAAAAAAAGAAAATGACAGTATAAAATAAGTTTATATAAGCATAAATGTTTATATAAGCATAAATATATGTAAAAAGTATATTATTTGCAATAAGTGTACATAGATTAGATTTTACAATTTACAGATGTTGATTGATTACAGTAATGTAAAACTGAATAAAATCAGGCTATCTGCCATTTTCAAAAAATACATGTTAAAATACATGATCAAATATGTAACCTTACAGAGAGAATATATGATTTTACATATTTTTACTTTATAACTTTTATTTTCAGGCTTAAAATTTGTATATAGTAGCTAAAAGTTATAATTATTACTTTGGAAATAGCCAGATTAGTGAAACCAGATAGATAATTGAGGAAGAAATTCTAAAATATGGATGTTTATTTAATGAATAGAAAATGTGACAGTCCATTTCCATAGGAAAAAGATAAATCATTTAATAATTCTTTTAACACATCTGGTTGTCTGGGAGAAGATAAAAATACAGCTATATCACATGTCATATGAAATACAGTACCGATGGATAAAAATAATATGTTAAAAAATACAAAATCATCTTACTAGAAAATCAAAGAGGTTGTTTTATAATAGAGAGGCAGAAGAAACCTTCTCAAGCAAGACTAGAATCCCAGATACTAACAGAGAAAAAATAGACACATTAAAATATACATTTAAATGTTTGTATGGTAAGAAATACCTTAGAGAATGTCATCAGAGATACAATAGATCTTAGGAAACATACTCATAATGTTGATAATATGTGTGTAAACATTTAAAGACCCTGAATAGCCGAAACGGTCTTGAGAAAGAACAAAGCTAGAAGTATTATCATCATGTGTCCTGTTATCTAACTATAACACAAAGCTAAAGTAATTGAAAGAGATGGTACTCACAAAAAACATACACATAGAACAGTGGAACAGACAGAGAGCCCAGAAATGAACCCACACTTATATGGTTAATTAATCTACAACAAAGAGTCAAGAATATACAATGGGGAAAAGACAGCCTCTTAAATAAATGATATTGGGAAAACTACACAGCTACACACAAAAGAATTAAGCTAGACTAATTATTCACACCACATCCAAAAATAAACACAAAATGGGTTAAAGACTTAAATGTAAGATCTGAAACCATAAAACATTGGTAGTATGGCCTTTGACATCATTCTTTGAACTTTTTGGATATATCTCCCCAGGCAGGGGAAAGCAAAGCAAAAATAAATAAGTGAGACTACATAAAACTACAAAACCTTTGCACAGTGAAGGAAAGTATCAACAAAATGAAAAGGCCACCTACTGAATAGGAGATGTTTACAAACAATATAGCTGATAAGGGATTAATATTCAAAATTAAAAAAAGAAAAAAAAAAGAAAGTCTCAAAGAACTCATTCGACATAAAATTTAAAAAATAAATAAATAAAAATAGGAGAGAAGACCTGAATGGATATTCTTCCAAAGAAGGTATACAGGTGGCTAACAGACACAGGAAAAGATGCTCAATATCACTAATCATTAGGGAAATGGAAATAAAAATCACAATGAGATATCACCTCACACCTGTCAGAGTGGCTATAATCAAAACAACAAGGATGTGGAGAAAAGGGAACCCTTGAGCACTGTTGTTGGAAATGTAAATTGGTGCGGCCACTATGGAAAACAGTAAGGAGATTACTCAAATAATTAAAAATAGAACTAGCATTATATCCAGATATTCCACTTCTGGGTATACAAAGAACACAAAAAACATTAATTTTAAAAGATATCAATATATGCAGTACTATGTTCATTGCAGTATTATTTAAATTAGCCAGAATATGAAAGCAGCCAGAATATGAAAGTGTCCAACTCTAGACAACTAGATAAAGAAAATGTGATAGATATTGCACACACACACACACACACACACAACATTGCTCAGCCATAAAAAATATAAAATTTTGCTCTTTGTGAAAACATGGACAGAGGGTATTATGCTAAATGGATTATGTCAGAGAAGGAAAAATATGGTATAATTTCACTTATATGTGCAATTAAAAAAAAAAAGAATAAACATGCAAAAGAGAAACAAGAGTCATAGATACAGAGAACAAACAGGTGGTTTCCAGAAGGGAGTAGGGTGTGAGGATGAGAGAAATAGGTGAGGGAGATCAAGAGCTACAAACTCCCAGTTACAAATAGATGAGTCACAGGTATGAAATGTGCAGTGTAGGGGTATAGTCAGTAATAATGTAATATCTTTATATGATGACATATAACTAGATTTATCATGGTGATTATTTTGTAATGTATAGAAATAGCAAATCATTATGTTATACACTAGTAATTAACATAGTTTTGTAGGTCAATTATACTTCAAACAAACAGACAAATGAATTCATAGAAAAAGAGATCAGATTTGTGGTTACCAGAGGTGAGGGTGGGGGAAGGGGAAATGGGATGAAAATAGTCAAAAGGTACAAACTTCCAGTTTTAAGTACTAGAGATATAATCTACAACATGATAAATATTATTAACACTGCTGTAATTCATAGATGAAAGTTGTTGAGAAAGTAAATCCTAAGAGTTCTCAGCACAATGAATTTTGTTTTTCTTTTTCTTCTATTTTGTATCTTATGATATGATGGATGTTCACTAAACTTATTTTGGTAATTATTTCATGATGTATATAAATAAAAACATTATGCTGTACACATTAAACTTATACAGTGTTGTATGTCAATTATATCTCAATAAACCAGATGGAAATAAATAAATAAAGAAAGAAATAGCTTTTAGGTAAATGTTCATTTTAAAATAAAAAAATAAATACAAATAAAATATACAAGATCTACTTAAATGCATGATGAAAACACAAACAGCTCAATATAAAGCTGTGTAAATAATATGAATAAGAAATTCACAGAAACTGTCAATAAGCATAAGAAAAGATGTTCAGTCTTGCTAGTATTTAGAATAATGTTAATTAAACAAATTTGACAAAAAAGTAAGAAAAACATAGGTTTTAATCTACCAGGAATTTATATCAGTGATAGGAATAAGAAAAAAATAAAATAAATAAAGCATTTTTACAATACCTATAAACAATAAAAAGCATATACTCTTTGACCAAGTAACCCCTTTTGATGAATCTGTGCCTAGAAATAAAACTGCTTCTATATATGGGCATGTACACATACGTATTTATCAAAGCATTATTTACACTGCGAAAAAAAAAAAAAAAAAACTTTAAAAATAAAACAGATGTCCAGAAAAGGTAATGACTGAGTAACATTATGTCAAATCATATAAGATCAAATATTACATTGAATAATATTCATTATTTAATAATATCACATAAACTAATTAAAAGGACTGGATTAGAGCTCTACCAGTCAAATTGGGAGAATTTCTACTAAGCTATGTTGAATGAGAATATAAACTTATGTATACAAGTGTAAGTGCAGATGTATCAGTATAAGAGTATATGATTATAGAGAAATACATCCAAGGCAAGGAGATATTCTAGGTTGTTAACATGCATTATTTGAGGGTAGGTATTGGACAGTTCTGAATGAAGTGGCAGAAGCTGAGGAAGATAAAGTGGCCTAGACATTTCATTGTCTTCCCAACATTTCAACTCCAAATTTAGAGGCTGAAACTGCTGAAACTGTCTGCAGCAGTTCTGCTCACCCCCTCATAGTTAAGGTAGAGAGAGGCTCATGACCCAATCTCAAATAATAGATCAAAAGGAAATTTAATATGTCATATCTTAAAATTAATTTTTTTTCTATTAATAAGAGGTTCACAGGATGAAATCTTCATCTTTCTTCAGGATTCAGTTGTTTATTGATGTGGATTGCCTATAGCCATGTTGTAACCATTAGGGGAGAAAGTAACATCATGGGTAAAATAAAGAGAGCAGAGGAGGAAAATAGGGAAGAAGTATCAATGAAATAATGAATAAATCCTGGAATCTGCACTATCTCTGATTTTCTTGTTACAGAAGGTGATAATATTTTTTATTCTTTAAATCTATCTTAATTGAATGCATGTAAAAACAGAAGGAATAAGTATAAAGGAAAAGAAAAGGGAAATATATGAAATGATTATATTTAAACATTACATTTAATGTTATAGATATATATGCATATAGAGAGAAATACAAAATTGAAATTTTACTTTAGTCACCATTTAACACAAGTGAAAACAGCTGATTATTAATAGTAGAATAAATTGGAAGCTAACTTTATTTTCTAAATGCTCATCTCGAAAATGCAGGTCAGTGATCAACTTCCTTTTTTTAATCTCAAATGCTTTTACCTCACTTCCTCAATGCTGTAGGAAACTACATTTCCCAAATTCATTTCCTCTCCAGTTTTCAGGTAAGTTGTCATTAAGTATCACTGGAGAATCATTTGAGGGTAGGGATAGAGGAGAAGCCAGAGTATTTCCCTCTGTTTATAGTGATACAAGCTTACATCAGGGAACAAGAAAAATCTCAAACAACCTAACCTTACACTTAATGGGACTATAAACAGAAAAAACAAAACCCAAATTTAGTAGAAGGAAAAAAATCACAAAGATCAGAGGAGAAATAAATGAAATAGAAACTAAAAAATATATATTGAAAATATCATTGAAACTGAAAGGTGGTTCTTTGAAATGATAAACAAAATTGATAAACCTTTAACCAGACTGATAAAGTAAAAAGAGAGAGGGCTGAAATCAATAAAATCAGAAATGAAAAATAAATAACAACTGACACCACAGAAATACAAAGGATCATCAGAGATTATTATGAACAACTGTATGCCAGTAGAATGGACAACCTAGAAGAAATGGACATATTCCTAGAAATGTACAATCTCCCCATACTTAACCAGGAATAAATAGAAAATATACACTATTATCTAGAGGGAAATTGAATCAGTAATAATAAAAAACTCCTATCAACAAAAAAAATTCCAGACCCTATGGTTTCACAGATGAATTCTATCAAACATAGAGAGAAGAGTTAACATCTATCCTTCTCAAACTAATCCAAATAATTGCAGAGGAAGTAACAATTCCAAACTCATTGTACAAAGCCAACATCACCCTGGTACCAAAACCACACAAAGATATCACACACAAAAAAGAAAATTACAGGCCAGTATCACTGACCCACATAGATAAAAAATTCCTCAACAAAATGTTAGCAAACAAAATTCAGCAGTGCATTAAAATGATCATTACCATGATCAAGTAGGATATATCCAGGGATGCAAAGGTGGTTCAATATCCTCAAATCAATCATGTGTTATACTACATTAACAAATTGTAGAATAAAAATCATATGATCATCTCAATGGATGCAGAAAAAAACATTTGACAAAATTCAGCATCAATTTATGATAAGAAACTCTCCACAAAGTGAATATATAGGGAACATACCTCAGCATATAAAGGGCATATATGATGAGCCCACAACTAACATCATACTTAATGATGAAAATCTGAAAGCATTTCCTCTATGGATCAGGAACAAGACAAGCGTACCCACTCTTGCCAGTTTTATTCAACATACTATTGGAAGTCCTAGCCACAGCAATCAGAAAAGAAAAAGAAATAAAATGTGTCCAAATTTGATAGAAAGAAGTAAAAATGTCACTGTCTGCAGACGAAATAATACTACATGTAGAAAATCCTAAAGATGCCACTACAAAACTATTACAGCTCATCAATGAATTCAGTAAACTTGCAGCATACAAATTTAACATGTAGAAATGTGCTGCATTTCTATGTACTAAAAAACAAACTATCCACAAGAGAAATTAAGAAAATAATTCCACTTACCATTGCATCAAAAATAATAAAATACCTAATAATAAATCTAACTATGGAGGTAAAAGACCTGTACTTATAAAACTATAAGACACTGATGAAAGATATTAAAGATGACACAAACAGATGGAAAGATATATCACCTTCATGGACTGGAAGAATTTTTTTTTTAAATGGCCATACTACCCATGGCAATCTACAAATTCAGTGCAATCCCTATCAAAATATCAATGACATTTTTCACAGAACTAGAAATAAAATTCTAAAATTTGTAGGGAAACAGAAAAGACCCTGGAGAGCCAAAGAAATCTTGAGAAAGAAGAACAATGCTGGAGGTTTGCTCCCTGACTATAGACGATTCTACAAAGCTACAGTAATCAAAATAGTATGGTTCTGGCACAAGCATCAACATATAGATCAATAGAACACAGTAGAGAGTCCATAAATAAACCCACACACTTATGGTCAATTAATCTTTCATTAAGGAAGCAAGAATATACAATGGGGAAAAGACAGTTTATTTAATAAGTAGTGCTGGAAAAACTGGCCAGCTACACATTAAACAATGAAATTACATTTTCTCACACAGTATGCAAAAATAAACTCAAAATAAATTAAAATTCTAAAGGCAAGACAAGAAATCATAAAACTCCTAGAGGAAAACATGAACAGAACACTCTTTGATGTAAATTGTAGCAATATTTTTGGAAACATCAAATAAGGCAAGGAAAACAAAAGCAAAATAAACACATGGGACCTAATTAAACTTAAAAGCTTTTGCACAGGAAAAGAAACAATTGACAAAACAAAAAGACAACCTACTGAATGGGAGAAAATATTTGCAAATGACATGACCAATAAGGGATTAATAACCAAAGAATATAAACAACCCATGCAACTCAATATAAAAAAAAAATCTGATTTTAAAATATGTACAGAAGACCTGAACATAATTTTTTCCAAAGAAGACATACAGATGGTCAACAGACATATAAAAAATGCTCAACATCACTAATCATCAGAAAAATGTAAATCAAAACCACAATGAAATATCAGCTCACACCTGTAAGAATAGCTATTGTCAAAAAGAACACAGATAACAAATATTGATGAGGATGTGAGGAAAAGGGAACCCTTGTACACAGTTGGTGGGAATGTGAATTAGTGTAGCCATTATGGAAAACAATATGGAAGTTCCTCAAAAAACTAAAAATAGAAGTAATATATGATACAACAATTCCACTCCTGGGTATACATCTAAAGAAAATGAAAACACTAATTTGAAAAATAAATGTTCCCCAATGTTCATAGCAGCATATTTTACAATAGCCAAGATAATGAGGCAACCTAAGTATCCATCAACAGATGAATGGATAAGGAAGATGTGGTATACACACACACACACACACACACACACACACACACACAATGGATTGCTAATTAGCCATGAGAAAGAAATTTTGCCATTTGCAACAGCATGGATAGACCTGGTGGGTATTATGCTAAGTGAAATAAGTCATACAAAGAAAGACAAATACTATATGTTAACACTTATATGTGGAATATAAAAAATAAAACAAGCACATGACTATAACAAGACAGAGTCACTAATATCTAGAACCAAGTAGTGCTTACCAGTGGACAGAAGGAAGGGGTGAGGGGCAAGATAGAGGTAGGGTATTAATAGGTACCAACTACTATGTATAAAATAAATATGCTACAAGAATACATTGTGCAGCACAGGGAATATACCCAATGTCTTATAACTTTAAGTGGAGTAAAATCTATAAACATTTTGAATCACTATGTTGTACACCTGCATTAATATATTGTAAATCACCTATACCTCAATAAAAACATTAAAAAAGAATTTCTGAGTCAAAATCTAGCCATCATATTTTAATATGCCTCCAAAATGAGACAATACTCTAGCTCTCAGTGTAGTTGCAGTTTCATAATCTCTTACCAACTCGTGTTTAGCTTCTTAACTCTTAGTTGGAAAGGTTGGCTTGGTTACCGTTTCCTGCCTGGACCTGACTCATTCTTACTATTATTACCATTATGCTACAATTAATAATTATTTAATATACAGCATCATGACTCCAGTTAATAATACTATTATATATTTGAAAGTTGCTAAGAGAGTAAATATTAAAAATTCTTAACACAAGTAAAATATATTTGTAAATACGTGAGGTGATAGATTTTAACTACATTTGTTGTAATGACCATTTCACAAAATATACAAATATTGAATCATTATGTTATAGACCTGGAATGTAATATAATGTTATATGTCAGTTATATATCAGTTCACAACTAAATGAAGTTTAAAAGTGAAAAATGTAATAAGGACTAATGAAAGAAAACTAGAAGACTGGATACCCAAGAATTCTCACATTTCTGATTACCAGAATCCATCAAAATAGCCAGAAGAAGGATTTCAGCATTAAGTCTGAGATGGTCAGGCAGTGCCTCTATGCAATTCAATCACATTTATCTCTTGTGTGTTCTCAAAGGCAATGTAAGAAATGATCAAATAGAATAATTGAAACTGAATATAACAAAACTAATAACGTCAGGAATTTATCAGATCAGTTCACCATTTTCTATTTCTTTTTAACTGAATTTTTAAACCATTGTATAATTTTTTGTTTAAGTATAAAACATTAGCTAGAGAGACATTCTAAAAACTAATAAATAAAAATAACTTTGTAGAACTGCATCCTTGTGTGTTGAAACTTTCATAAAATTTTCTATTTTCTAATGATAATAATTGTTCATACAAATGATAATGCAAAAAGAATCTTTTCCATTTAACGTGGCAACAAAAACTTGTCAAATAGATATCAAATTAATCATTCATGTTAAAAAACATCAAAGTTATCCATCAACGATCTTCATTTAACATGGGTTTAGTGTTTTTATAAAGACATTATTCTTTCCAAAACTCTGTCTAATCAAGTCCATTAAAACAATTAGTTTCGATTATAATTACTTTTGGTGAAACTGATCAGTGATATTGCATTTTATTTTTATGCAATTTCTTTTGTATTTTATGTAATATCCTTGATAATCATTCCATCACTGTCATCACTAAAAACAGGCTATTGCAATACTGGACTTTCATCAAGTTTTATTTTGTTTTTTAGTTTCCCGAGCATTTCTTCACATGGATATAGAACAGGTGGATATGATTATTGCCATTTTTAAGATGCAAATATTTAATCACAAGCATGTGATTTAACCTTCAGAGAAGCTAAGATTGGCACTCAAGTCTCTGAATTTCTTTCTTTCGGCACCTTAGAAGACACTGTCAGGTCATACTTTGAAATTTGGAATATTTATAATTAGATTGCAAACTCTTGAAATCAGGGCTGTTTTCTATTTCTTCATTAGTCTTCTTTTAACAGTTGACTGATGTCATGTGGCAAAAATATAACTGGCCAAACAATTTTGATATACCTGAGGGTCACTATCCTATTTATGACACAGATGTGTTTCAAATATTGATTTAATTTGAACCCAAAACACTTTTTTTTACAAATATTAGTAATATTTGAGTGATATGTTGCCTTACTTAAGTCATAAAATATCTCAGAGATAGAAGAGATTATTATATTATATTATATTATATTTTTTGCCCAATTAAGTTTCTTTTTCTAATGATTTCTGTTTCTTTGTTTCACTCCAACAGAACTCTACCTTTACTTTCTTCCCTGTTGCTTCAAATTAAAGTTGAAGATTAACTTGTAATCAACTGATTTCTTCATCAGAGTCAAATATACTTGAAGGCCAGGCTACTACTTTTTCCTTTCCTTCTTTCCTTCCTCCCTTCCTTTCCTTCCTTCCTTCCTTTCTTCTTTCCTTCCTTCCATCCCTCCTTTTTCTTTCCTTCCCTCTTTCTTTCTTTTCTTTCTCAGTCTCCCTTTCTTTCTTCCTTTCTTTTTCCCTCCCTCCCTCCCAATCTCTCTCTCCCTTTCTTCCTTCCTTCCTCTCTTTCTTTATTTCCCTCTTTCTTTCCCTCTCCTTTATTCTGGCCTAGAATAGAAATTGTGATTAAAGAGTAAATCCTACAAATGTCATTATTATTGAACAGATAAATGACCCAAGATGGAATTGTAGTCTATTCATTAATGTTAAAACACACTGTGAGCCCAGTATGCCTGCTTCTTGGAGTGAGATATCTATTATGTTATAAAGACACTCTTGTACTGCATTGACCGTGAGCTGTGTTTCCTGATAAGCTACTAGAGAACAGGCCTGCCATGTCTATGAACTACTTCCTGAACAAGACCTCTAAAGGAATTTGTAGTAGTAGCAGCTTTAACCACCAAATTAGTGCCTTAACCTAAATATGAAATTGTTCCTGAAGGGATACATGATTGACAATCTCATATCCAAATGGATCCAGGTCCAGTTTTGAATATTGATTTCTCCTATAAAAAAAAATAAGGGATAAAGATGATTATTGATTTGCAGGCATAGTGGTGTGATGGAAAGTGAAAGAGAAGACTTAAAAAACAAGTCGGTTTACACTACCTCTGCCACAGCATGGCATACCTCTGCCTCAAGTTACTGCCTCAGGTTGTATGGTGTTTGTCAGGAACACCCTCAGCCCATACCCATGCTAAAGCAGATTCTCTCTCTCATGCCTCTTATATCTAGGCACACACTTGACCACCCTGGTATACACAACTTGACAGAGAGGCAAGCTGGATTTTGATCACATCAACAACATTGCTACAGTATGAATTCTTCCTGGAGCTTTGTTGGAATTTACATGTGAATATAGAATTTTAATTTTGTCACAAATCTCAGTCAATATGAATCTGAGGGATATGCTCCATAAATGTCTCAATTCAATAATATAATGATTGTAATACCAATGGCTAGATATGGGGATTTGTCTATATCAGGATAGTTTCCTGATCTCACTACACCAGAGTACTTTAGAGGAATTTTTAGCCAAAGTTCAGAAGAAAGTCTCATGTTGCCTGACCCCAGATTAATTCACTGGTTCTTTTATAACACAATGGAGGAAGATTCTGGGTTCTAGGAGACTGTCAGACAGAATTTTTTCTTAGAAAAAAATAGCTTTGTAGTCTACTTAAAATAATAATGAATAATTAGCCATTACCTTCTGCTTGTAAGATTTCTTCTATTTAACTGGTTGAAGCAAAATTGGATATTCATTCTTATTTTGAAAGAGGAAGTGCAATTTCAGCTACAGTCAAGCTTAGTAAAAATGACATTGTCACTGCCACTTTTTGCCCAAAGTGAACTGCCTTATTTTGTACCTTACATGATTGACAATGAAGATGCTGAATTATACTTTTTTTTCCCCTCTCTTGAAATACTGAAGAGATGACTTTCTCCACCTGCTAACAGAAATACTACAAAAGTAGAAAAAGTGCAGAATTGTAAAGACATATAGCAACACAAAAAGTATGAATAAGCTCACAGTTTTGTTATTTCCTTGTTATAATTATAAAAATTATTGTGTAGGAATAGAACAGCTTCAGCCTTACTAAGCTCTCCTTTCAGAGGAAAGGTCTATTAAGCTCATATGTTCAGATGAAGGAAGGATTTTTCAAGTGGCACATGTCTAAGAAGCCTCCTTGACCTGGTGTGGCAGTGTTATTAAAAGTTGCTTAGTCATCTAGTAATACCTTTAATGTGTCTCCCCAACACTTTCAGTTCAAAATTCTATCATATAAAGACTGGAAATCTTGGGAAATGTCAGAGAAATGCCTTATGAATATTCACATATGATAAACTTAGTTGTTCACGTTTGGCTCTTCTATTACATGTGCCTGTTCCAAGCTGGCTTGTACTCTCTCCTGCCCGACCAGAGTAACTCAGGGGCAACTGGGAAGTGCTTCCTTTAACCAAGGACTGTAAGATGCAGCACTCTGGAGCTGTGGTTTGCAAACCTGTTCCTTGGAGGCCTTGAGTCTCGCTGAGGTGATTCAAGGTTCCAAAACATTGGTTTGTAATATTATGTTTGGTAGTGTGGTAATTAAAGAAAACACTCAAACGTGCTGTCAAATTTTAACACATTGGAGACTATTGATGTGTTAACTTAAACTGCAAGGTTAATTTGCTTTTGTGCATTCCTCATTAAAATTACCCCTACTGTCTCTGTAAATATATTTGAAGGTTTTATAATGTGTACTGATTGGTGAAGTTGGAGCTCTGCCCTAATCTTTTAATGTTTTTAATTCCTGTGTGAGCATTTCAACACCTTTAAAATTAACCAGCGAGTCTTTTATTAAAGTGTTTGCCTAATGCACCCAATTAAGTAGTAAATATGGCTGAGATATAAGCTTGTTGTTTACTTTCTTCAGCAAATAATGGTCAGTTATACAATGGCTACCAAATACAAAGTAATTTTTATGCATAAAATTATATAAGCAGTTTTAGTTTTTCTCATTCATTGGTTTTATTTTTTTAAATGCTATAATTTGAATGTATGAAATCAATCCTTTAAATTTATTTATTTATAAGTTTTATATATTAAGATCTACATAAAAGTTTTGTTTGCAAAATTGGGCACCGACCCTTAACTGTGAGTGCAGCGGGAGCTATGGCGCAGTGAAATGGAAACTGGTAGAATGCGGTGGGGAAGTTTTGATCTACCTTCACTTCTAGTGTCACTGGTTTTGTGGGTTTGGGAAGTCACTTTTTTAGACCAGGGACAGTTGAAATAAGAGACATAATGTGGCATTGTTATTTAGGCATTAAAGGTCTGTTCAAAGTTCCAGCTGTTCATTCTGAATGACAATATTATAAAAATTATTATTTTTTTTATTAAATTAAATTACTAGGAAATAACTTCAGTTATTTTTTGTCTGTGAATGATTCCTAAATTTCTTTATGTAGTTTTAACCAAATTTTGGTACTTATGTGGCTTTAGCTATGGAGTACAAACTAGATTCCTAATAAAGCCCAGAGTTTTCATAGCTTGTGGATAGATAAGGAAGACAGTGTCTTTGACAAGACTTCAGAATACAAGATGGCAGGTGACTTACCAAGGCGAAAAAAAGGGTATCAAGGAGATTGAGGTTGATTTTGGGTTTTTAGGCAGTTTTTCCATACATGCTTGCCCTGTTGTAATAGAAAAATTAGTATTTGATTAAGAACTAATTTGAGAGAAGATTATGTAACATTGTGTTGAAAGGTCATTTCATACCTGATAAAATTATTGTACATTTTTGAGGCAGGCATTTGAAGCAAACATCTTGGGTTATGTCTGTCTCCTGTGTCACCCATTGACAGCAAAATGATGACAATATCATCTACATAACTCCCAGGTACCTTGATGTAGCCCCAAAATACAAAGGGATAAGAACTTCTAAGTAAGGAATCCTAGCTCACATAAAATCTGCTTTCTTTGCAAATAATCAGTTAACGTCTAATGTACTTTTGTACTTTTCAGTTAAAAAAGAAACAAACAAGTTAAGGCTATTATCCTAAATAAAAGAACACACTATGAGGGACATTTCAGAAATAGAGCTCTTGACAATATTTCAATTAAATATAGTCTTTCCCAATAGAACATTTGAAAAATATGTTTTCTTGTGTGCTTTATTTAAAATACCATATCTGTATTTAAAAAAAAATAATTGACAGTTATAACATGTGTCAGTATTGAAATGTATCATAATAGGTTGTCTTCTGGCTTGTTTGAGGGGTTCCTTCTTCCTCAATACCAAAATATCAATATTTATAATTCATATCTTACAGTCCCACTTCCCACTCCCTTCTTCTTTAAATTGACTGCTCTTAATCTACACTGGTCAAAAAATTCTTATAATCAAAGTTGTTGTCATGGACAAAGTATAGAGGGAAAAGAAAATGAGTAAATGCCTGAGGATTTAATTTATCAATAAAGTCCATAGAATTGAAAATACCGATAATGAGTTTTATTTGAAATTTTCATTGTTTATTTGGAAGCATTTCCCAAGTAATTGGAACTGGGTGTAACTCTAACACAGCGTAATAGAATTTTCCAAACATTCTAGGTGACCTCTCTCTCTTTGGCAGAATAGTACTTTTCATCCACCTCCATGTTACTAACCATAGTTCTGAATCTGCGAGAGTCAGAGCAGAGGTAAAGGGTAAGGAGACATTTTACTCTGGTAGTACTATCTCAAAGATGGCAAGTGTTTGAACTCTGTCTTTGGAGACTCTGTGATCAAGTCCGAACTCTCTGTCTTTGGGGACTCCATATCAATATTTCCTTAGTGGCTTCTTTGGCATGATGTAAAATGACTCAAGCTGGCTTTATCACCATGTAGTCTATCTCTCCCTTTTCTTGGGCATCACAAAACTTTTGATCTGATAAACTGTAGAAGAAAAGGCTAACCCCCCATACAGGGACACTTTCTTTAGCTACACTTCTAAAACATCTGGGCAGCTGTTTTTTTATCCTCTAGATCAGGGATCAGGAAAGCAGTGCTCATTGGACAAATCCATTTTATTACCTGTGTGTGTAAATAAAATTTTATTGGTACATGTGCCCTTTTATTTATATGTGGTCTACGGCTGCTTGTGTACAAAAAAGGCAGAATTGAGTAGTTGTGACTGAGGTCATATGACCTGCATAATCTAAAATATTTACTATCTAGCTGCTTACAAAAAATGTTTGCTGACCCTGCTCTAGACATAGGGAGTTGAAGTCAAACTTTAGTCTCTTATGCTCTGCAAACATGTAGGGACACATAATGAGTTCTCTGAGTGAGCTCACTCAAGACCCATTGGGAGGAGCTTGGACACTAGGTAAATATTCTCCCAAAATCATCTTGTCATATTTTCTTTCTCTACTGTTTATCACTGATGCTTGTGAATTTTGAACAAAGCTTTAGATACTTGCTTTGACTTATTTAGAGGGTTGTCTATATTAGGAATTATTTTGACATATAATATTAGAACTTATTTTGACATCTAATAGTTCATAATTTAACACTTCAGTAGAAACCTCCAGATTAATATTTCATTATTAAAAAGATTTCGTAAGATGAGCTACCTCTTACCTCTCACTTCGTTTCTGTTCAATCTTATTAAACTGGAACTTCTTTTGTAGAGCCGTCTGTGCTTTGCTACATTTTCTTTTTCAAAAATTCTCCAGATAGTATTTCAAATTCTCCAAATTCTTCTTCACATAGAATGAAGAATGACTTACTTATTTGGGGAAAAATTAACAGAACACAGATGCTTCAATTAATTTGTTTCTTGGTATTGTGTCTGCCTCTTCAAAGAGTTGGGTGGTATTCCCAGATCTTGTTCTATTTTTGAGGGTATGTGGCCAGACCTTATACATTCTACAGGAAGATCTGGAGACCAATCCTTCTTCTCTCCCCATGTGAGAAGTGTGTGGGAGGCACCACTCTGGGTGGTTTTCTGTGTTGCAGTCCCAAACATTCCATTAGGCGTACCACCTAAAAACCAAGATTGGAGAGCAAGTTTTGGTTGTGTCTTCATAGCTAAGCTGAGCTCTCTATTCTTAACAGTAATAAAACTGATTTTTAGATCTCTATTTGTCATTTTGCTTATTTTGTTCTATACTCAAATTGTTGTGAGTCATTTCACTTTCTATACAGCTAAATTAGTAAGCAGTAGGCACTCAATTAAAACCAGCTCTTACTTTCATTATTACAAACCATAGGTTCTGATTTTATACCTAAGAATTTGTAATTAGCAAAGGGAAAACATCATTCAAAAGGATTATTCAATCTTTTCTCCTTTTACCACTTCTGTCCCCTTAATCTCTCTTTTGCTTTTAGCCTGATATTTTAAAAGTAATTTCAGAAGGTTTTCAAGACTTCTGGACTGAATGAGCCCTAACTAGCTTTCAGCTGAAACTTCTAAGTTCCTGAAAGGCTACAATTTGAATAATATGAAACAATGTGTTATACAGGTACATAAAAATATATATTTGTATATGTTTATCTATATATGTTATAATTATTATGAAAGAAATAATCACTATTAATATTTACAATGTATATGTACATATATAGGGAGAATGTGCCACTCTAAAACAAACCGATTGATATTATATGTCCCTGGTGGGCATGAATTTCATTATTTTATCATTACAAATAGTATGTCATAACTTATGGCATTTTATTCAATTTGACACATTACAAATTGCTATTTCCATATAAATATGTTTTTAAAAAATTTAAAGTTAAAGCCGGAGGGTTTGGGAAATTTGACATTGCACTCTTACAAGTGGCTGACCTCATTTGTGCTTATCTGGAATAAAATGGATCTAATAATCTCTTGATTGTTTGTAAATCTCGAAGTCTAGTCCCTGCAGAAAAAAGTGTACACTGGTTGAATCAATATTTTATCCCCAAAAGACTGACAATAGCATTAACTTTTATATTGTATAAAATAAATAAAAAACAGTTAAAGTATTTGAGTTGCATTACAACTGAACTACTTTATTCACAGATGGCACCTCTCTTTTGAGATGCTTTATAACTTATCAAGCTACCTTAAATACTTTCTAGAACAAGGTAAGACACACAGTCAATGTCACATTTATTTCCACAAAAATAATAAATAAAATAGGCATTAAAAGAACACCTCTAACAGCAATTTTGGTTGACACAAGGAAGACCCTTTAAGGAATAATATACTAAAAGCAGCGGCACCATATTTCCCAGTTTTGAAATCTCATGTTGATATCTCAAGTTTCATTTGAAAGATTCTCTCACTATCACTTGAACAATTTTTGAAAGTGGGGCAAGAGTTGCATAATTAAATGACAAAAGAAAAATACATTGAATCATACCATCTCAGAGCTGAAGATTTTCATAATTATCTAGAGTTAAGCCAGTTATTTAACACAAGAAACAAATCCAGTGTTGTGACTTGAAGACCCAGGATTTCTGACTGTCCATATTGTGTTTTCTACTAGATGATTCTTTAAAAAAAGTCAGCAAATACAATAGGGAACTGGTGATATTTATGTCAATCATATCATTGTTTCCAGATTTGCTTCATTAGCATTACCAAATATTTCATTCAACTATTTCTCTTCCATCTTTCCCTTCAAACACAACAATTTCCTTGGCAAATAAAGCATCCATAAGTACACTTGGGTCTATCTCTGGGGTTTCTGGCAATTGACATTTTAAGATAAGAGCAAAAATAAAGGGAGATGGCTTCAGGGCAAGATATCTTGGCAACATTCGATTTTTGTCTCATATAGAGGAACATGGCTTTCTCTCAGGATGCTGTGCTACAATACAAAGATTAGAGCAATTATGAAAGCCTTCTTTTTAGTCATCACAAATGATATTTAAAAATGAGCAATCTGTATTTTCTCCTCTATATACCTGTACAAAACTTTAACTTGGGACAATTTGTGGGGTAATTTGGGGTTATTTAGCCACAAAATAGCATTAAATACATAGAGACAGTTTAACAAAGTATTGCCCTTTAGAAAAACGTAATAGAACAACTATACAAAGATAATTTTAAAATGCATGCTTATGAATTACCTAAATAACAGTAAACACTGTATGTATTCTCAGTTCATTGCTTTCATACAAATAGATGCCTCTAAAATGCTTAAGACCGTCCTTCTTTCCTTTTATTTTCCTTTCTTTCTTTCTTTTTCTCTTCCTTTCTTTTGAAAATTTTGGTTTTTAGAAGAAGCAAAATTATATTATTATTATTATTTTAAAATGAATATAAATTTATAGATGCCAAAATGTAAATTCCCATCATCTTGTTCCCTCAGGCTCCATGCTGATGACAGTGATAAAATCCAGTGGATTGGTGATGCTGAAGACAATTTGCAAAGAAAGTAGTTTGACTTCATATTCAAATATCTCATGGCGTTAAATAAAACACAGTTTCTTCCTTACCAATAATGGAAAATGATAAGAACCTGGCTTAGCTAAAACTGCTCTAGATAAATTATTCTTTTTGATGTAGAATGAAAACAGCAATTCAAATTCACAGTCATGCTATCCTGTTAACTTTTTCCCCTCATTGCTCCATTCCCAGATTGCTAACTTTAAAGCACAGATTCCTGGAATAGATAATTAATTCTATGTGGACAAAGCCATCACTGTATCTACTTTTCAGAAAGATGTTATTATGCCAGAAACATAAATTTAATCACAATTGTAACATTGAATTTTCCTTGAAACTGAGTAAAGGGAAAACAAATTTTTGCTTAGTTATTGCTTCCAATTTGCCAACTTGATATGATTCATTCTAAAAGTGAAAGTACTGTGATCTCTACTACCTTTTACTAAGTGCATGAATTACATGAGAGCAGAGGAAGAAAAACATGTAGAAAGATTCACAATCCACTCAGATTACAAATAAATATTTCCTTAAAAATAACTTCCTATTTGTTAATCTGTTCTTCCTTATGAATTTCACCATATAGGGTAGTTGAAAAAAAAAAAAAGACAAAATAATACTTAGACCTAACCAGTAACTTTAGTTCAGTTAATACCGTCTTTAGTATCTTTAGGTAATTTACTCTGTGTTTGAATAAATTATGCAAATGTCGGATATTTTCAGCATTCTAGTCTCACCTGGTACTGCTCCTAACCAAGATGGTGACTGACTGACTGCTTTGTGGGTGTATATCTAATATGCCTTGGTGTGGAACAAGACAAATGAGGTATACAAATCCATGTCTTCTGGATCCTCTTTCTACTTCAAAAGGACACATCTAGCTCAGGGAAAAAATACACTTTCATCCAAAGTTAGCAGCTGCCTCTGTTCTTGACATTCCCACATCTGCAGCACAAACCTAACTCTACCTCTATGTTTCCTTGGGGTCATTGGGAAACTACATTTCCTGCACACATCATGCTGACCAAAAAGAACAAAGGTCACCTAAGTTGCTTTCTCCTGCTAAAGCCACTGAACAATTTTCCTGCACAGTACAGAGAATGCACGTTTTTGGAATTTCTCCTAAAAGTTTAGAGCCCATGTTACCATTAGCTCCTTCTCCCTCTTCTCGAATGCACTAATATAATGAGTTGAGATTTGTTCTTTTTTTTTTTTTTTTTTTTTTGCGATACGGGGGCCTCTCACTGTTGTGGCCTCTCCCGTTGCGGAGCACAGGCTCCGGAAGCGCAGACTCAGCGGCCATGGCTCACCGGCCCAGCCGCTCCGCGTCCCCTGCATCGGCAGGCGGACTCCCAACCACTGCGCCACCAGGGAAGCCCCGAGATTTGTTCTTTTTATTCCTTTATGATTATGTCTTCTTTAGTCCTTTCCTGGGCATACAGTAAACTCTAGTATGCCAGTGGTCAAGAGAGAGAGAGAAATTTTAAAATCCTTTTTATCCTGACTTTCAACTTGCTTGTCTATTATTTAGGAAGTCAGAAACTGAATATTTACTCTTTTCTGCGTTTGAATTTCTGATGTAACATTCCTATAGCTTCCCACTATTCCACCAGCTTCCTCTCCACCACAGGGGTGACTCAGAAAAGAACAGGATCACCAAGCGACAAAGAGAAAAATATAGAAATATATTTAGATTCATTCTCTTACTGTATATTTCACTACTAAATGTAAAAATTTATTAAACATTAATGTTTTATACACTGTGATGTTTATAAGAGGATTCATTGTTTACAGTATAACAGACTGTAGACTGTAACCTATTTTAACTCTAAAAGAAAGCTTAATATGTGAAGAAAAATGTAAATCAAGTAAATATAGTGGAGAAACAATTGGAAAAATTTGAAACAGAATAAGGTCATATAGTAAACTGAACATCAGATTTTAACTGTATTACTATATTGAACAACCTGGCTCAAACCTCTGCTTTGATTTCTATACATTACTTCTCTAGAGCAGACCTTCATTTTTGCTTCCCTGTACTAAGCATGCTTCCCATCCCAAATCCCTGCCTCTGTTTCTATCACCCTTTCTCCTAGCCATAGTGCATGCTTAGTTTTCCCCAAACTCAATTATATGCTCAAATGACAGTGGCATCATTTTTTCTCAAGTAAGTTCTAAGTGTGTTTCTGTGGTATTAAAGCCTGATTGGCACTCAAAGTCTGCTACCACTTCATTGTTCTAGCTTTTCCTCTATGATATTTTTTTTTTCTCCTCTAGTACATAGTCATCAATCTGTTGTCCCCAGAGGCTTACATTATTTTCCTTCTTCTTTTCTCATTTTCTCCACAATTGCAATAATCTTTTTACTGATAATTCTCAACTTGCTATCTCCCACCCAATCCACTGGGCATCCTAGGTCATGTAGCCAACTGCATGCAATGTAAATATTTCAAAGCAGAGAGTACTGTACTAAAAGTGAAAGAAACTTCCCTCCAAATCTGCATGTTCTTCCGTATTATTTTACTTTTATTAATGGCCTCACTATCCACCTACTCTGTTCAATAGGGCAATATAACATCTTTACATCAGCTCTAATTCCAAGCTAACTTTTCATGAAACTCTTCTTTTTTTTTAGTTTTATTGAGGTATAATTACAAATAAAATTGTAACATATTTAAAGTGTACACCATGATGTTTTGATATACATAAACATTGTGGAAGGAATCCCACCTTAAATTTAATTAACATATCCATCATATATTTACTTTTTGTGTGTGTGTGTGAGAATGCTTAATTTCTCTCTCCTAGCAAATTTCAATTATATAATACAATATAATCAACTACAGTCACTGTGTTTCACATTTTTAAGACCTTATTCATCTTATAACTGAAAGTTTGTACCCTTTTACCAACCTCTCCCTATTTCCCCTACCCCTTCATCCCTGGCAGCCACCATTCAACTCTCTGTTTCTATGAGTTTAACTTTTTCATTTCTTTTTAGGTTTCACATATAGGTGATACCATGCAGTAGTTGTTTTTCTGTGTCTGACTTATGTCACTTAGCATGATGCCCTCCATGTTTATCCATTTTGCAAATGACAGGATTTTGTTCTTGTTTAGGGCTGAATAATATTCCATAAGTATACATAATATATATGTAGGAGTGTGGCAAAAGAGAAAAAAGTAGTAAATATTATTTATAAGGATTTAGGATCTGAACACAAGAGGTTCAAAGAGGTTTTAGGGCAGGGAATACTTTGTTATGACAAAGTATATGACATAGTATTTTAAGTTTGTGAGGTAAGAGCCCTGGCAAGTTTTAATGAACTGTTTTTGTGAATTTTAGGTGAACTGTTTATACAAAAGTGCCAACTATCATTAGTAGATACCTGATTTTCCAGATGAGCAAACTGCATGCTAAAAAAAAAACAAAAAAAAAACAAAAGGTTTCCAATCATTTCCTAAAAGAAATAGTAAAGTTATTAATGATTTATAGCCTTACCTCCTGGGTGAAAACTTTTTCTGAGCAGGCATTTACTTTGACACAGATGTTCTCAAATCTGAGACCCGACAGTTGTGATGATGCTGGTGAGCTCGATTCTCAATCCCTGCCTTGTGTCATTATCCACTCTGAGCTGAATTCAATCAGTTTTCATTCACTTGTAAACTGAGAACCAAGAAGGCCCATATTATAACAAGAGAAAAGACCCAACCCATGTTGAAGAGAATGCAGAAACAGATATAGGGTATTAGCCAAATGACCTAATTTAATTATCTATTTGTTTTCCTGGATCTTTTTCATGTCAGGAAGGTCTCAGGATACGAGTACTGCATTCTTCCCCTAAGATGACACATATTCCTTCTTAAGAAGTTAACATTATATCTAGGGATGTTCTGCTGGGCTTGTTTGTCCAATTTAATAAATTTCTAGGGCAAAAAGTTCTCTGGCCTCAGTGATCTTGCCTGGCTTTAATCATGATCTGAATCACAGAAGGAAGAATTTTTCCTCATTTTCTAGGCCCTTTGTAAAGCATGAAATGAAGGGAATTGAAGACAGTCCAGAATTCCTTTCTGTTGGTTAGGTTTTGTGGTCATGGATCATGGGCTAGATATTTGCCATCTTGAATTAGGTTATTAAATAATGTCTATACTTTATGTTGTTTTTTGATAAGAGAAATCAATATGTATAAATGGACCCTGGGTCCGTTTGAATATGAGACTATCAGGAATGCTGGCAACAGTCTACCAAGGTAAGTCCCTGTCCCGTCTGCTTGTAGTAACCTGTAGGTTTTGGTACTAAAAATTTAATACCTGTTATTGAGGGCCACCGAGCTATCTAGTTTTTAGCAAAAATTCCATTAAAGGTCGCTAGGTAGTATTGTACATTTTCAATATCATTCAGCAAGAGGAATCAGGTGCCAGACAGCAAGAGATCATGCTAAAGATCTGAGTCAGAAAATCCACATAAATAGTGAGACTTCCTTTTAAAGTCTATAAAAGTAAAAAAGATTCAATAGATATATAATATATTTTGTAATTTCTTCCCAAATTCAATATTTATGAAAGTTTGGTTACAGAAATAAGCTCCTACAAAAGGTCCCCAGATTTTTTTCCTATATGCGATATTAGAGAGAGAGTTATGTGTTTAGCTGTCTTTTTGTGATGTTTGCTTCTGAAATTGTGTTTACTATTTTAGAACATTAAACTTGGAACTATTTGTTTCATTACCACAGAGCTGGATGACTCCCTGAGGAATATGTATATGCAGACCATAAAGTTGATTAGGTTTTAGATTTTAGCCAAATTATAAACAAACTCTAGCCAGAATTAGACTTATACAAGGAAGTAACTAGGAATGCAATAAGCAATATTTAGAAAAAGGGCATCCTAGGTATCATAGTTAAGAGCTAATTAGTGTCTGTTGAAATTAGAATGTTAAACCAGCAAAGAGAAAATAAAATATTTATGAAAATTAAGAATATTAGTGTATTTTAAAGCCTGATACTCTGCTGTTTCAGTCATCTGGATCTCGTTCTCTGGGTCTTGGTAAGAAACTTCAAATTTTCACGTGAACCTTGAAGCTGTCAGCTTCTGAAAATTTCAAGAATTCTCAGTTTAAAGTGTCCGTCCTTCCACTGATATGAGGATGGTTGTGTCCCTTAAATGAATAATATGATTCCAAAGACCAAACTCTTTGAGATTTTTTCACATGTTGGCAATATTTTTTCATAGGAGTTTGCAGGTGTTTTTTTTAATTTGTTTGTTTGTTTTTTTCCTCTGATTTCTCTTCCAGAATATCAGGTCTCCAGGATTCTTATTATGTGAGGGTTGTTAAAACAATGTTGAGGAAGGTTCAGCTACATCCTGATAAGAATGGGTATTTTGCACAAGTCCCTTAAAGGATTTGGGCATGCCTGTTCGTAGTGGAACAGGTTTATAATCAGAGTAATCTTTTAGATGGATGGGTTGACTTATCATTAAATCATAAAGAGAGAAGATGAATCACAGAAGGAGTTTTTTGTTTTTTTTTTTTTTTACATTAAAACCAATAACACATCTTAGGCCATGGAAGATCAAGATTCACTTAAGTGCTTTTCAAATTTTAGTTTCGAAATTACATTTGTTCTTTCCAACTTTCCTGAAGATTGAGTATAATTTGAACAGTGAGATTTCTGAGTACGTAGCAAGGCTTTGCAATTCTCTGTAATATCAGTAACTCTAAATTGACACTCCTTTCACTGGAGAGAGAGACTGGAAATCCCCAGATTTGGAATGAAACAATACTTTTGCTAACATTAAATCAGTAGCCTTCCATTAAGTAAAAGCTTCAATCTATTGTGTAAGTAAGCAAACAGTGACCAAAATGTATTTAAAATTCATTGCAGGGAATACATTTTGAAACTCATTTGAATGTGTTCACAGGTACCCTAAGACTAGCCCTCTTTTCCATATCCCATCTTTACAGGTGTACTGGGATAATGGTGATGACAGAGGAGACACAATGCAGAGATTCCTCAGATAAAGCCCCCACTTCGATATTGGTTGAATATAATACCATAATTGTTGTTGCTGTGGTAGAAAAGTCAGCGTAAAATCATTGCAATTTTTTTTTTTTGAGGGAATAGGAAGTATTTTCATGTAATATAAAGCCAGGTTTCTCCTAATATTTCTTTTCTTTATTTTTTCTTCCTTCCTTTCTTCCTTTCTCCTTTCCTCCTTCCCCCCTTCTTTCTTTCTTTTTTTCTTTCTTCCTTTCTTTCTTTTTCTTTCTTCCTTCCTTCCTTCCTTCCTTCCTTCCTTCCTTCCTTCCTTCCTTCCTTCCTTCCTTCCTTCCTTCCTTTCTCTTTCTTTCTTTCTTTCTTTCTTTCTTTCTTTCTTTCTTTCTTTCTTTCTTTCTTTCTTTCTTTCTTTCTTTCTTTCTTTCTTTCTTTCTTTCTTTCAATTGTGGTTACCAGTCACTGGCATTCCATAACAGCTTCTTTGAACTTCTTTAAAGAATTGGCTTTTTGGAGGGCCAAGATCTTAATTAAAGCTCCAGTCTTTCATAAAGATTACCTAAAATCTTTCCCTTTGCTTTCAAGTTATCCTTTTGTGTGCAAATTCTAATTTTATAATGACTATCTACTTCAAAAGTATTAGGCATAAAGAGTTCTTTAATCTACTGGATATTCTGAATTGGAATTATTGGTGATATCAAGAATGCTTTTTGTTTCCAAAGCACTACAAAATCACATATTACATGCAAAACATGTCTGCTACTACAATAAATGTTAGCTCTCTGATCTCCAGCCGTTTGTCATGATCCAGGGTGTGCAGTGTATTCTGCCATCTGGCCTGATTTAGTTTCTAGTAAAGGGTCATATACTGTGAATAAGTTGACTTCTGTTTTTATAAGTCTTGAAAATTTCCTGTTCTGATCTTAAGACTAGACTCATTACCAAGCAATATTATATCTATTTTCTATAGGAATTTTTAAAATAACTCTGTTTAGAGCATGGATGATAATTCTTGGCAGAGTCAAGTCAGTTATTTGATTCCCCTTATTTTGATTATGGAAATAAGGTGCCATGATTTAAAGAATTACATTGATGCTTAGAAATGTGTGAGGGAGTAAGAATTTTATAGGCGATAAACCTACTTGTTAATAAATATTGAGCTTTTAGACAAGAACAAAGACTGATCAGCATGGGGAGCCATCAATTTTAAAACAAAATCTAAACTCCATTTCATAGAAGCTTCCATTATTTGAGCTAAAGCTATTATTGCTGTAAAACAGGGTAGGTAGGCTTTTGCCACAGAGTGAAAAAGGAATGCTGGGGGTTTCCCTGGTGGTGCAGTGGTTGAGAGTCCGCTTGCCGATGCAAGGGACACGGGTTCCTGCCCCTATCTGGGAAGATCCCACATGCCATGGAGCGACTGGGCCCGTGAGCCATGGCTGCTGAGCCTGCGCGTCTGGAGCCTGTGCTCCACAACGGGAGAGGCCACAACAATGAGAGGCCCGCGTATCACAAAAAAATAAATAAATAAAAAGGAATGCTGTAATAAACCATTGGTATCTGATCATTCCTATGAAGTTGAGTCAGAATAACATGAGGTTATTTATGAATGGATGGGAAATAAATCATAAAATGTTTGCTCCTGCTTAGGGGGTTCAATTATTGAAAATTTGGTTAAATTATACACATATATAATGATTTCAGAAAAGTAATGGACCAATTGCTTATATTGCATCAGTGTGATCAAGGAAAGTTCTCATTATTTCTTGACCAGAATGAGAGAAATTTTAATGATGTGAAGTATCTCATAATTGAAATATTTGCATTCTTGGAATATATTATGTCCTGGAATAAGTCATATCTTTTGTTTTGACAAAGTATAACTTTTTCTTAAAAGTGCTATGTTCCTTTTGAGCTGATTAAATATATTGAATCAATCTTGGGCACCACATTATCAATAGAACATAATGAAAGTTGATCCTTATGTCAAATAAGAAAATCATGGGAAAATTTAACGTGATTAAGGTCCTGTGAAAAATGGAGTGTCTCAATAAACTTCTGAGGCATCATTCTGCTGGTATATTTTAGACCTTCACAGAAAAAGGCCAATAAGAACTTAATTAGTTTAATGAGGGGAGCACTAAGATATAAAGCAGAGTACGTATATACACTTGTAAAATGTGTAGGCTTAGGTGGCACTGAAGATAAAATACTACTTGGATTCAGTATCACAGAAGGCAGGGGATTACTGTTTTCCTTTATGGTCCTGGAGTGTTGAACAAATCAATATCTTTTCCTGTTGTGTTTTGTTACTTACAGTGAAAACACACTGAATAGTATTACAGTGATTGGTACAAGTATGATGTCTCTTTTCTATCAAGCTTCCAATGATTGGTTTCAAGTCCTTCTTTGCCTTCTTGTTTTAGGGGAAAATCTGCAAGTTGGGTAAATGTATGTACAAGACAATCTAAACTTCAATATATTCAAAATCAGTAAGTCTGTTAATATCAGCCAAATGTTTGGACCATAAACTCTTGGAAATCTTCAATTTGGACTTAATTTAGACACAAGCAAAATAGTAGATCAAGATTTGAACTACCTATGACCTGATTACAAACAAGAGAATCTTTGGTTATCTCAAGAAAGAGGTCTTCAGGAGAACACAAGAAGTAATTCTATTTACAAAATAAAACCATTTTTATTAAGTTAGCATGTGTAGTTTCACAAGAGAAATAATAATATTCTTTGGTTGGAGGCATGCTGATGAGATTTATTGGCTGATAAATGGGTAATGTCTGAAATTTGCTATATAAATTTCTACCACCTGAGTGGTCATTCTTCCCAGAGAGAGTTTGTGTGATAGTGGCAGAATTTAAGGTTAATATTGCAGTATGTGATATTAATAAAAAGTTTCTAAGTTTGTTTGTTAATATTTAAAGAAAGTTCTTCTGGAGAATTTAAGAGAAAACTCAATTAAGTGCTTGGTTCCCTCTCAGAATACCTGCATTTTTTACCCACATTATCTTTTTTTGTCTTTCCACTTCTTATCTAGCATAGAACAATTGCAGACAGTGAGGCTCTGCATTAGTCAGGGTTCTGCAGAGAACAAGAACCAATAGAATGTGTATATACTGTAAGGAATTGGCTCATGTGATTCTGAAGGCCAGGAAGCCCAAAATCTGCAGCCTGGTCGCAGGCTGGCAACCCAGGGAAGAGCCAATGTTACGGTTGCATACAAAAGCTCTCTACTGAAAAAATAACTCTTGCTCAAGGGAAGTCAATCTTTTTGTTCTATTTAGGACTTCAGCTGATCAAATGAGGCCCACTCACATCATGAAGAACAACCTGTTCTACTTGAAGTACACCAATTTAAATATTAATCTCAACAAAATACCCCCTAATAGAAACATTCAGAACAACGTTTGACCATATATCTGGGCAGCATGGTCAAGTTAGCATTAACCATACAGGATCTAAAAGAATAAAGCTATTGACTCTTGTACTTTTAAAAATTTATTTCCTTTTTCAAGATATCTTTACAGAGTAAATGTTTAATTCAAAGTTTCCCCAAGTGGCCATTGTAATTTTGGTGAAATTTTGACATTTAGAAAGATAGTTGACTAAAGGCAAAACTTGTCCTATAAGATGCCAATCTGACAAGACCTTTGGGACTTGTTGGCCCTTGAGAGTGAGACAGATTTATTGCATCTATTCTTATCCTCTTGTCTATGAACTTCCTCTGAAAAACTGGCAACAAGAAGTGGAAAGAACAATCCAAGAAATAAATGATGATGCTGTTAGAAAAAGGACAGATTTTTACCGACCTAAGACCAAAGAAAAGGCTTTTTTAAATTGATGAGATAAGCAGATTACTTTTAAAATGATTCTTTTATTTCCAGGAGACAAAATTATCTTAGAATTTGGGAGCTTGATGAAAGAAATAGGTGCTCAGAGTCAAAGCGGAACCTACTTCACCCTCATGGTCAGAAAGTCATTCCAAGAAGAAGACTCATGGGGCTTCAAGTAATGCAGTTTTCTGTAAGTCTTAAGCCTTAATGGCCATTTTGGCAAGACCTCCAAGGTCGTCCACTGTTAACTACTCAATATTATTTGAATTAGCAAAAGAAAAAATAAAAAAAGCAGTGCTGAATGTAGAGATTTACAGCTTCAAAGGAGAACTACACCTTGGCAGAGTCTTAATAATAATTCAAAATGGGAAAGTTAGGATAAGATATTAATGAGTTTTGGGGATATTAGTTTGATGGATTCAACACATCATACAAGACAGGGGATTTGTTAGTGAAGTCTGTAACATAATAGATTAGAATTGGTTCATGTGGAAAGATGCAGGCCTTAAGACAAAGTTAGATGAGAAAACTGTTCTGATAACTGAGCTTATTGTCAGGTGGAAAAAAAACATTGTCTTGTTGAGACAACAATTTGTTTAATGAAGCATCTTAGACATTTTGAGAAAGAATTCAAATAAAATATTACATTTATTAATGTGTTTATATTTTTGGTGTTAGTTTTAAAAATGGAAAGGATTCTACTGAATTTTATTGTATATTTTATAGTTGCCTTTTTAAAAAATTGAAGTATTGTTGACTTACATTATCATATGAGTTTCAGGTGTACAAAATATTGATTCAATATTTTTATAGTTTTTACTCTATATAAAAAAGTTATTATACAATGTAAAAATAAAGTTATAAAATATTGGCTATAATGAATTTTAATAGTTAGCTTTTCCAGGGGGCAATAACAACATGTAATTCTCTGGGATTCATGAAGAGATTCTTTTCACAATCACGAATTTCTTAAGGGAAATTTAATTGTATTAGTTCTGTACCATCTTAATGAAAAGGGGTTTTATTAACCTCACTTGGAAAATGTTAAAATCATTTAAAGCTATCTTACTGTCTTTGATTTGAATTTTCCTGTATATTTATGAATGTTGATTAAAAAGGAAATTTTTTAAATCTAATTTTTAAATAAAATATTATATCACTCTCTTTCCTCATAAAGTTCTTTTTCTGTTCATACTCTTATGGAGATAATTATTTTTCTCAGAAAGTGTGAAAGCTACTTATCTGTAGAGAATAACAATAAAAACAACACAACTCCTTAGCAAATGTGATAAAAATTAATTTAAAATTCATAAAATATCCATAATGGATAGAGCAATAGTACATTCATTCCAATGTCTACTTATTAGATAATGTATTAACACTTCATTTTATTTTACATAAGTTCAGCCATTCAGCCACATGACTTTTCAAAACTTGATAAAATATCACTTTGTGCAGCTTGGTTTTAATACACTTTTGCCTAATAAGTAAACAATTGCTGATCCAGAGAATTTACTCTCATCAGCTTGATAATCATAATGAGTCTCTACTGAAACTTTTTATTTCAGTAACAACTAACCAGAGTTAATTTCTGTATTATCTTTTTTGTGACATTTTCAATAGCATAGAATAGATGTTGCTTCTTAATAAGCCCTGACCTTTTCCATCGCTCTTCTAATTTGTTATAAAGGACAGCTGAATATGTCCCACTATTTCTTGCATTCAAAATGAAAATGCACTGTAATAAACATACTAACTTTTAGATTATATATTATCAAAAATATTTCTGATTTTTATCTAATTTAATAATTCTTGGTTAGTTAATATCTAAGAAAGGACCCAAATAATATTTGAATAAATTACTTAGTATCCTGTATTTGTGACCCACACCTCAGTAATGATTCAAATACTGATATACTGCTCTTGACTGTCACACTGTTGACATTTCAGATTTCCATGATATCAATGCGTCACAAGATACTAGAGGGTGAATGAAAAGTTGAATACCCACAGCAAATATCTAAAATAATTTATCTACATTGTAATGACACATTATTGCACTTTTGAAGGCATCAAAATCTGTAGGATTTTATGTAATTATTTATATTAACTATAACTATTTAAACAAATAATTAAAAAATCTTTAGAACAAAATCTGTAAATATTGTATATTTAAAGAGCTATCTTCCATCTAAATAATAAAAACGTATAAGAAAACCTAGATTTAGGTTTTGTTTACCTGTCTGACATATAATGATTTTAAAGATATATGGTAACACCATATAGCTGCTACATTTATTGTAAACACTGGTTACAGTGACATGATTTTGCTCTTTTGAATGTTAATAACTGAGTATTTAAAGAAAATTTCAATGAATATATCATGAAAAAATGTAATTTTTATTTGTTTTGTAAGACTACTCTTCAATAAAATAGAAACATCTAGCTGAGGGAAAAAATCCTTCTAGAAATACTTCTTTTTGCTGTTGTTTGCTTCATGTTTGTAATCCCATGGCTTCCTAAAAGTGAAAGTGATAAATTACTATCAGTCTATGAGAGCTTTTTGATGTGTCCCTTTGTACATGAGAAACTAAGTTGAGACACCTGAACTCATTTCTCTTGGGGTTTTGAACAACTATAAAAAATGGTTTCATTTTGGACTTTGTAAGGTTCTCTGAAATGAAAATGCCATTATGTGAGGACAGCATATCAATCTAATTTTCTACCTGGATCCCCAGTCTCATCTTTTCCCAGTTGAGACTGTTTTACAATATGCAAGATATCAGTCTTACTTCACAATTTAGTAATATTTTCTAAGTGACTTTTATATTTGTATCAACAGGGATAGAACATAACAGACTAATTTAAATTGTTACTAATGAATTTTTCTAAAGCCATGAAAACAGGAGCATTGTAGCATGTGGGTGCTGTGGTTTCTTGTGAGCATGGAAGATATACCAGCCAAGATTACACCATAGACAGCTCCCCAAAAAGTAAATGAGTAGATGGAAGCAAAAAGCTACCATTACGTCTTGTTTAAAAACAAAAAAAGGAAAGCCTTAAATTGTGTAACAATTTTATGCAAAGGTGAGAAACAAAAATATTGTTACCTTGATTTCTATTATATTTTTGTGATTGTTTTTGTTTTTGTGGTACATGGGCCTCTCACTGTTTTGGCCTCTCCCATTGCAGAGCACAGGCTCCGGACGCGCAGGCTCAGCGGCCATGGCTCACAGGCCCAGCCACTCCGCGGCATATGGGATCTTCCCGGACCGGGGCACGAATCCGTTTCCCCCCGCATCAGCAGGCGGACTCTCAACCACTGCTCCACCAGGAAAGCCCTATATTTTTGTGACTGAATATAGATTTGATAGTTCAGAGGAAAAGGGAAATAACTATACAATAACATCTTTTTATTGTCCTAAAAGAAGAACTTAGGAAATTTTAATATTATATTAATTTAATAGGAATTGCAACTTTAAGGCATTGACACACAAAATTTTGCTAAAAAAGAAATCTCAGATTTGAAAATAAGAGTATCATGATCTCTGTTTTCAATTTATCTAGACATTTGTAAGTGCTTATTATAAATGTTTATAAATGTTTCTTTTAATATATTTATTGAAACATGTCAGGATTCTGATGGGATTAAGTGTATACATGTATATACATGTACAAATTGATCTAAAGTTTCATTACTCTGCCAGCATTTTTTCCTGCAAGATTGAGTGTCTATATTCTGGGCAAGAGTTTTATTTAATCGGATGTAACTAAAGCCTTAAGGATTTCATGTAAAATTTTGTGTTGTGTGTATGTCTGTGTGTGTATGTGTGTGTGCAGCATAGAAGATATATGGTTATTGTCTTATAAAAGATAATAAGCCAAAAAAGTCTAAAACCAGTAATCTCTAAAATAATTTCATGATGCTAGAGCTTCCATTATCAAAATTATTCAGTACTCCATTCTAGCATATGGATGTGAGGAGAAAAGAACTTCTTTAAATTGGCTGAAGTATGCACAGGTATTTTAGAGCATTGTTCCTAAGAATAAGAATGCAAGGACAACCTTCATCTCAGTTATTCATATCAACCATGGTTCCCTCAAAAGACAACACACTCGACCTGTATTTCTGAAAACCTTAATTGAAGTAGCTATTTATATGGTCATAGATGGAATCAACTGGTTTTATAGGTTTCAAGCCACTTCAGGACTAGTAACAGCCAGAAACCATTTCCAACATTGAATCCCAGTGTGAATTTAGTTACATGTCAGAAGCTATAATTCAAGAGGGATGCAGTTACTTTCAGAACCACATGAAAACAGAGTGGTAAGGGGCTTCAAAACCTGAACTCAGCCTTTTCCTTCATTTGACCTCTGCTAGATGCCTTCATTGCTTGAAGCCAACCAGTAGCCAGAGAGAAGGGAAACCAGGGTTATGTAATCTGTACAGCACTCAGTCTCCCAGCATTCAGAGCAGGAGACAGAAAGGATGAAACATGAGTTGAAAGGTACCAAAGGAGAATAATCAGCACAAGGTACCATTTTCTCAAAATGCTGATTGAAATTTATTTCAAACAAAACCGCTCAATCAAAATTCCTAGAATTAGAAGACAAGAATCTGCATATTGTAAACAGTGTCAAGGTGAACTTCTGCATATTAAAGTTTAGAAACCTGAGGAGAATCATCTGGAATATTCTCAGCAAAACAACTATATTTTTCATATCTTTGTTCATGAAAATATTTTTTTTTTTTTGCGGTACACGGGCCTCTCACTGCTGTGGCCTCTCCCGCTGCGGAGCACAGGCTCTGGATGCGGAGGCTCAGCGGCCATGGCTCACGGGCCCAGCCACTCCTCAGCATGTGGGATCTTCCTGGACCGGGACACGAACCCGTGTCCCTTGCATCGGCAGGTGGACCCCAACCACTGCACCACCAGGGAAGCCCTATGAAAAGATTTTAACAAAGTTCATCCAAACAAACGAGCTCTTCATTCCCTAAGATGAATTGCATGATCTTCTTAGAGAATGTTCTCATTACTGCTGGCAATTTTTGAAATAACAGGGTTTTCTTTCTCTTACAACTTGTATGAAAAATATCTGTTTAGCCTGATTGTTAAATTAGGTTACTACTCATATGTATTTCTACTACAAAAAAACATGATCTTGCTTGTAAAATTACTTTAAACTTGGATAAAACATTAATATCAACAATTATTTCATTAACAGTGCCTAATCTTACAGTATAAACTTCATAAAGGTAATATGGCGACTTAATGCAAATATATAAAATAAAGATGGTCAATGATTTTTCTTAACTCATTAATTAATGAGAAAACCCATAAGATGTTAAAACTTCTCCAAAGAACATTTGACAGTTCAAGCAGTTTAATGAAGAAATATTAGGAAAAGATTTTTGGATTATTTTCAAAATTAGTTAATGTCCAACAGGGCCATAAACCACAGTCTTTATTGTTATTGATCCCAGTGGATGATAAATACTTCCATCTTTAATGGTCAATCTACAAGTCAACCTGTGCCTCTGTAGAGTTATAGACAGTAACACATCAGTCCCAATGTTGTGCTTAAAAGACACCCAGTATTCTCTTTTACCAATTTCCGAATTTAGAATAATTTTGCTGACAATAATAATCACCCCTAACATAAATGTCAAGTCAAGAGATCTATAATGATATTTAGGAACATAGGCACTTCATCTTTATCTAAATACTGTAATTAAGTTGAAACTCTGCTGGATGATATTTATTTAAGACATATTTAAGATGTGTCTTAAATAAATTAGATATATTTAATTGAGTTAAATATATTCAACTGTTCTTATATGAAGAGTTGCAATGGAGAAAATCACAAGCAGGAAAGGAAGGTGAAATATTAGTAATTAAATTTAAAAAAATAACATCTAGATCTCCGTGATGGTAAAAGATCTTGAAGAACCGGCTGAAGGTGGAAGCAGCACTGTGGCTATAAAGGAAAAGAGGTGTCAAAGAAAACACTGGGGGCTTCCCTGGTGGCACAGTGGTTGAGAGTCCTCCTGCCAATGCAGAGGACACGGGTTCGTGCCCCTGTCCGGGAAGATCCCACATGCCGCAGAGCGACTGGGCCTGTGAGCCATGGCCACTGAGACTGCGCGCCCGGAGTCTGTGCTCCGTAGCAGGAGAGGCCACAACAGTGAGAGGTCCGCATACCGCAAAAAAAAAAAAAAAAAAAAAAAACACTGGTTTTAATAATCTCATAATACAGATAATTGTCTAAAGGAATTCCATGCACACAGGGTAGTAACAAAATAAATATATAAATACCATGTGGTAAGTTAATGCCACAGCATATAACAAAACAATAAAGGTGGTTCAGAACAGAAAAGCCAGGAAGACTTTCTGAATCAAGTAAAATTTGAAATGAGACTTGTAGGAGAATAAAATTTGTATTGTAAGAGGATATCTGAAGGGCAATACATTGGAAGAAATAGAAATGATTCATGTCTTCATTCACTCCCAAATATTAATAAAGTTCTGATTCTGTAACAGGCATTAGCTGGCAACAGAAAATATAATGATGAGCTAGATGGAGGTATTACTTGTTCTAATAGAACTTTTATTATAAAGTCTGCTAACAGTTAACAAGTTGCTATGTTGACTATAGTTTATTTTTTAAAACTTCAGTGTGTAAGGAAATAATATCACTAGACAACTTGTTAATACAGCAAAGCCCTGTTAATCACAGTTCGCTATAGTAAGGGACAGCACAGTTTTCACAGAATCTTGGGAGTGTCTTGGAAGGGGGAAGGAGGTTGAGGATAATTATATAGCGTTTTGTCCTGAGATCAAATGTTTTACGAGGATCCATCAAATTAGAGCTTGTTGAGATTGGGCAAAGTGTGGAAGGTTATAGTTTAGGATTTGTTAATCTGCAAAAAGAGGGTCTTGAATGATTCTTGATTGTTAAATTGCTGCTTGATAGGAAATGTTCACCTAAGCTGAGTAGAATATTGTCCCAGTTAAAATAATCTGCAGGAATTTCTGGAAGCAAAATATGATGTTACATAATTGGTTTATAATCTTATCTTTCTTTATCAATTTCCTAGAACAAATAACAAGACACAGATGACCTCAGTTCTCAGTCTTAAGAGAGAAGAGCTATGTCATAGTGATACTAATGGTCTCGGTTGGGGGTGGGGGGAGGTGAGAGAGAGGAAAAATGCTATGTCACATTGATATTAATGGTTTCAATATGTTTATATGTACACTCATTACACACATTCATGTGTGTAAATACACTCAACTGTCTAATGTCCTAATCAGGATTACATTCTACTGTACTTACTAAATAGTATCTTAAAAACACTCCAGAAGAAGCTACAACAATCTTTTCATTCAGTTTTATTTATTTCTGATAAATATAAGATGCCTTAATAATGAACAATATCAATGTTAAAAATAAATTTATGTTAACTAAGTGAGTAGTGTTCAAAATAAGTGTTTTAGTTATTGAATTGAATAGTTATTGAATAGTTATTGAATAGTATTGAATAGTATTGAATAGATACCTCTATCCTTACCTGAAGAGTGTATTAAGATCTGATGAGCCCATTTGTCTATGTTCTTTGAAATGACACTTGATATTTAAACCAGAAATAGTACTGCATTTGCCCATGACCTAGAAGATTACTGATAACTTCCTTTTACTCTGTGGTTAATTGACCATCTCTAATAGCATACTGTTTGATTTGATTCTAGTACATCTTTTAGGCAATGAACTGATGAAGTACCTAAATTGACACAGAATCCTGCAAGTGGATATTAAATTCTTCTGGATTTTTTTGTTTGTTTGTTGGCTTTTTTTTTTTTTCCTTACAAATGTTAAATGTGTGGCAGAATTCCATCTGAGACTCATTTTTCTTTGTGCCTCTGTTAGAGTATACAAATAATTATGAAAAACAATAATTTAGGGCCTCTTTGTCTTATGGCAGATTATAACAGAATAAAAAAATAAATTAATTAATAGTGTGTGATAAAACCCAAAGAAGAGGAATGTATCAGAGAGAATGATGAGGAAAGTTATTTCTAAGGGTTGGCATTTAAGTTGAAGGATGAAAATGATATCTATATCACTATCGATATATTAGGGAATATAGAGGAATTACATTCTGTTTTTCAGAGAAAGAGAATGAGAAGGAAAATTTATTGTAAAGAGCTTGAAGCAGTAAGAAAACATGATATGATCCAGAGAATGTCAGAGGGCTTTTAAGACAAGAACAAATCGAGAGAATGGTGAGAGAGCGTCAAGATGGCAGAAGAATAAGACGTGGAGATCACCTTCCTCCCCACAAATACACCAGAAATACATCTACATGTGGAACAACTCCTACAGAACACCTACTGAACGCTGGCAGAAGACCTCAGACCTCCCAAAAAACAAGAAACTCTCCATGTACCTGGGTAGGGCAAAAGAAAAATCAGAGACGAAAGAATAGAGACGGGATCTGCACCAGTCGGAGGGAACCATGAAGGAGGAAAGGTTTCCACACTCTAGGAAGCCCCTTCATGGGCGGAGACTGCAGGTGGTGGAAGGGGGAAGCTTTGGACCCATGGAGGACAGCTCAGCAACAGGGGTGTGGAGAGCACAGTGGAGAGATTCCCACAAGAGGATTGGTGCCGACCAGCACTCACCAGCCTGAGAGGTTTGTCTGCTCACCCGCTGGGACGTGTGGCAGCTGGGAGCTGAGGCTCTGGCTTCAGAGACTTTTTCTTGCCTCTTTGTTTTCTGTTGTGTGAGGAGAGGGTATTAAGAGTGCTGATTAAAGGAGCTCCGAGATGGGCATGAGCCACGGCTATCAGCACGGACCCCAGAGACAGGCATGAGATGCTAAGGCTGCTGCTGCAGCCACCAAGAAGCGTGTGTGCAAGCACAGGTCACACTCCACACCTCCCCTCCTGGGAGCCCATGCAGCCCCAAACTGCCAGGGCCCTGTGATCCAGGGACAACTTCTCCAGGGGAACACATGGCATGTCTCAGGCTGGTGCAGTGTCATGCCTGCCTCTGTCACCGCAGGCTCACCCTGCACTCTGTACCCCTATCTCCCCATGGCCTGAGTGAGCCAGAGGCCCCTAATCACCTGTTACTTTAACCCAGTCCTATCTGAGCAAAGAACAGACACCCTCAGGCGACCTACACTCAGAGGCAGGAACAAATCCAAAGCTGAACTCCAGGAGCTGTGCGAAAAAAGAAGAGAAAGGGAAATCTCTCCCGGCAGCCTCAGAGCAGTGGATTCAATCACCACAATCAACTTGATGTACCCTTCATCTGTGGAATAGCTAAATAGACAAGGAATCATCCCAAATTAGGAGGTGGACTTTGGGAGCAATGATATATATATATTTTTCCCTTTTTCTCTTTTTATGAGTGTGTCTGTGTACGCTTCTGTGTGTGATTTTGTCTGTGTAGCTTTGCTTTTTACCATTTGTCCTAGGGTTATATCTGTCAGTTGTTTTTTTTTTTTTCTTCTTCTTCTTCTTCTTTTTTTTTAGTATAGTTTTAGTGCTTGCTAACATTGGTGAATATGTTTTTTTGGTTTGGTTGTTCTCTTCTTTCTTTCTTTCTTTTTTATTACTTTTTAAATTTTATTTAATAATTATTTTTTATTTTAATAACATTTTATTTTTTTCATTTTATTTTATTTTATCTTTTTCATTCTTTCTTTCTTCTTTTTCTCCCATTTATTCTGAGCCATGTGGATGACAGGTTCTTTGTGCTTCAGCCAGACATTGGGGCTGTGCCTCTGAGGTGGGAGAGCCAAGTTCAGGACATTGGTCCACCAGAGATCTCCCAGCTCCATGTATCAAAAGTTGAATATCTCCCAGAGATATCCATCTCAATGCCAAGACTCAGCTCGACTCAACGACCAGCATGCTACAGTGCTGGACTCCCTATGCCAAACAACTAGAAAGACAGGAACACAACCCCATCCATTAACAGAGGGGCTCCCTAAAATCATAATAAAATCACAGACACTCCAAAACACACCACTAGACATGAACCTGCCCACCAGAAATACAAGACATAACCTCATCGACCAGAACACAGGCACTAATCTCCTCCACCAGGAAGCCTACAAAACCCAGTGAACAAACCTTAGCCACTAGAGGCAGACAAAAAAAACAATGGGAACGATGAACCTGTAGCATGCAAAAAGAAGACCCCAAACACAGTAATTAAGCAAAATGAGAAGACAGAGAAACACACAGCAGATGAAGGAGCAAGGTAAAAACCCACCAGACCTAACAAATGAAGAGGAAATATGCAGTCTACCTGAAAAAGAATTCAGAATAATGAGAGTAAAGATGAGCCAAAATCTTGGAAATAGAATGGAGAAAATACAAGAAAGGTTTAACAAGGACCTAGAAGAACTAAAGAGCAAACAAACAATGATGAAAAACACAATAAATGAAATTAAAAATTCTCTAGAACAGTTCAATAGCAGAAAAACTGAGGCAGAAGAAAGGATAAATGACCTGGAAGATAAAATAGTGGAAATAACTATTGCAGAGCAGAATAAAGAAAAAAGAATGAAAAGAATTGAGGACAGTTTCAGAGACATGTGGGAGAACATTAAATGCACCAACATTTGAAGTATAGGGGTCCCAGAAGTAGAAGAGAAAAAGAAAGGGATTGAGAAAATATTTGAAGAGATTATAGTTGAAAACTTCCCTAATATGGGAAAGGAAATAGTTAATGAAGTTCAGGAATCCAAGGACAACCACACCAAGACCCATATTAATCAAACTATCAAAAATTAAATACAAAGAAAAAATATTAAAAGCAGCAAGGGAAAAACACAAATACCATAAAAGGGAATCCCCCTAAGCTTAACAGCTAATCTTTCAGCAGAAACTCTGCAAGTCAGAAGGGAGTGGCAGGACATATTTAAAGTGACGAAATGGAAAAACCTACAACGAGGATTACTCTACGAAGCAAGGATCTCATTCAGATTTGACAGAGAAATTAAACCTTTACAGAAAAGCAAAAGCTAAGAGAATTCAACACCACCAAACCAGCTTTACAACAAATGTTAAAGGAAATTCTCTAGGCAGGAAACACAAGAGAAAGAAAAGACCTACAATAACAAACACAAAACAATTAAGAAAATGGTAATAGGAACATAGATATTGATAATTACCTTAAATGTAAATGGATTAAATGTTCCAGCCAAAATATATAGACTGGCTGAATGGATATAAAAACAAGTACCATATATATGCTGACTACAAGAGACATGCTTCAGAAGTAGGGACACATACGACTGAAAGTGAGGGGATAGAAAAAGATATTCCATGAAAATGGAAATCAAAAGAAAATTGGAGTGGGAATTCTCATATCAGACAAAATAGACTTTAAAACAAAGACTATTACAAGAGACAAAGAAGGACACTACATAATGATCAAGGGACCAATCCAAGAAGAAGATAAAACAATTGAAAATATTTATGCACCCAACATAGGAGCACCTCAATACATAAGACAAATACTAACAGCCATGAAGGGATATCAACAGTAACACAATTAAAGTAGGGGACTTTAACATCCCACATTCACCAATGGACAGATCATCCAAAATGAAAATAAATAAGGAAACACAAGCTTTAAATGACACATTAAACAAGATGGACTTAATTGATACTTACAGGACATTCCACCCAAAAAGAACACACTTTCTTCTCAGGTGCTCATGGAAGATTCTACAGGAGAGATAATATCCTGGGTCACAAATCAAGCCTTGACAAATGTAAGAATATTGAAATTGTATCAAGTATCTTTTCTGACCACTACAGTATGAGACTAGAGATCAATTACAAGAAAAAATCTATAAAAAATACAAACACATGGAGGATAAACAATACACTACTTAATAACCAACAGATCACTGAAGAAATCAAAGAGGAAATCAAAAAATACCTAGGAACAAATGACAATGCAAACACAACAACCCAAAACCTATGGGATTCAGCAAAAGCAGTTCTAAGAGGGAAGTTTATAGCAATACAATCCAAACTTAAGAAACAAGAAACATCTCAAATAAACAACTTAACCTTACACCTAAAGAACTTAGAGAAAGAAAAACCAAAAAAAAATAAAATAAAATAAACAAACTTAGCAGAAGGAAAGAAATCATAAAGATCAGATCAGAAATAAATGAAAAACATGAAGGAAATGATAGCAAAGATCAATAAAACTAAAAGCTGATTCTTTGAGAAGATAAACAAAATTGATAAACCATCAGCCAGACAAATCAACAAAAAGGGAGAAGACTCAAACTGACAGAATTAGAAATGAAAAAGGAGAAATAACAACTGACATTGCAAAAGTACAAAGGATCATGAGAGATTTCTACAAGCAACTATATGCCAATAAAATGGGCAACCTGGAAGAAATGGACAAATTCTTAGAAATATACAACCTTCTGAGACTGAACCAGGAAGTAATAGAAAATATGAACAGACCAATCACAAGCACTGAAATTGAAACTGTGATTAAAATTTTTCCTACAAACAAAAGCCTAGGACCAGATGGATTCACAGACAACTTCTATCAAGTATTTAGAAAAGAGCTAACACCTATCCTTCTCAAAACCTTCCAAAATATAGCAGAGGGAGGAACACTCCCAAACTCATTCTACGAGGCCAACATCACCCTGATACCAAAACCAGACAAAGATGTCAAAAAGAAAGAAAACTACAGGCCAATATCACTGATGAACATAGATGCAAAAATCCTCAACAAAATACTAGGAAACAGAATCCAACAGCTCATTGAAAGGATCATACACCATGATCAAATGGGATTTATCCAAGGAAAGCAAGGATTCTTCAATATACACAAATCAGTGTGATACACTATATGAAAAAACTGAAGGAGAAAAACCATATGGTCATCTCAATAGATGCAGAGAAAGCTTTCAGCAAAATTCAACACCCATTTATTAAAAAAAACCTCCAGAAAGTAGGCAGAAATGGAACTTTCCTCAACACCCTAAAGGTCATATATGATAAACCCACAGCCAATATCATCCTCAATGGTGAAAAACTGATACCATTTCCACAAAGATCAGGAATAAGACAAGTTTGCCCACTCTCACCACTGTTATTCAACATAGTTTTGGATGTTTTAGCCACAGTAATCAGAGAAGAAAAATAAATAAAAGGAATCCAAATGGGAAAAGAAGTAAAGCTGTCATTGTTTGCAGATGACATGATACTATACATAGAGAATCCTAAAGATGCCACCAGAAAACTACTAGAGCTAATCAATTAATTTGGTAAAGTAGCAGGACACAAAGTTAATTCACAGAAATCTCTTGCATTCCTATACACTAATAATGAAAAATCTGAAAGTGAAATTAAGAAAACACTCCCATTTACCACTGCAACAAAAAGAATAAAATACCTAGGAATGAACCTACCTAAGTAGACAAAAGACCTGTATGCAGATTATTATAAGGCACTAATGAAAGAATTTAAATATGATGCAAACAAATGGAGAGATATACCATGTTCTTGGATTGGAAGAATCAACATTGTGAAAATGACTCTACTACCCAAAGCAATTTACAGATTCAATGCAATTCCTATCAAGTTATCACTGGCATTTTTCACAGAACTAGAATAAAACATTTCACTATTTGTATGGAAACACAAAAGAGCCTGAGTAGCCCAAGCAATCTTGAGAAAGAAAAAAGGAGCTGGAAGAATCAGGCTCCCTGACTTCAGACTATACTACAAAGCTACAGTAATCAAGGTAGTATGTTAGTGGCACAGAAACAGAAATATATATCAATGGAACAGGATAGAAAGCCCAGAGATAAACCCACGCACATATGGTAACCTTATCTTTGATAAAGATAAAGATAACCTTTATCTTTGATAAAGGAGACAAGAATATACAGTGGAGAAAAGACAGCCTCTTCAATAAGTGGTGCTGGGAAAATTGGACAGCTACATGTAAAAGAATAAAATTAGAACACTCCCTAACACCATAAACAAAAATAAACTCAAAATAGATTAAAGACCTACATGCAAGGCAAGACACTATCAAACTCTCATAGGAAAACATAGGCAGAACACACTATGACATAAATCACAGCAAGATCCTTTTTGACCCACCTCCTAGAGAAATGGAAATAAAAACAAAAATAAACAAATGGGACCTAATGAAACTTCAAAACTTTTACACAGCAAAGGAAACCATAAACAAGATGAAAAGACAACACTCAGAGTGGGAAAAAATATTTGCAAATGAAGCAACTGAAAAAGGATTAATCTCCAAAATTTACAAGCAGCTCATGCTGCTCAAAATCAAAAAAAACAAACAACCCAATCCAAAAATGGGCAGAAGAACTAAATTGACATTTCTCCAAAGAAGATATACAGATTGCCAACAAACTCATGAAAGAATGCTCAACATCATTAATCATTAGAGAAATGCAAATCAAATATACAATGAGACATCATCTCACACCGGTCAGAATGGCCATCATCAAAAAGTCTACAAGCAATAAATGCTGGAGAGGGTGTGGAGAAAATGGAACCCTGTTCCACTGTTGGTGGGAATGTAAATTGATACAGCCACTATGAAGAACAGTATGGACGTTCCTTAAAAAACTAAAAATAGAACTACCATACCACCCAGCAATCCCACTACTAGGCATATACCCCGAGAAAACCATAACGCAAAAAGAGTCATGTACCACAATGTTCATTGCAGCTCTATTTACAATAGCCAGGACATGGAAGCAACCTAAGTGTGCATTGACAGATGAATGGATAAAGAAGATGTGGCCCATATATACAATGGAATATTACTCAGCCATAAAAAGAAACAAAATTGAGTTATTTGTAGTGAGGTGGCTGGACCTAGAGTCTGTCATACAGAGTGAAGTAAGAAAGAGAAAAAGAAATATCATATGCTAACACATATATATGGAATCTAAAAGGCAAAAAAAATGGTCATGACGAACCTAGGGGTAAGACAGGCATAAAGATGCAGACCTACTAGAAAATGGACTTGAGGACACAGGAAGGGGGAAGGGTAAGCTGGGACAAAGTGAAAGAGTGGCATGGACATATATACACTACCCAATGTGAAATAGCTAGTGAGAAGCAGCCGCATAGCACAGGGAGATCAGATTGGTGCTTTGTGACCACCTAGAGAGGTGGGATAGGGATGGTGGGAGGGAGGGAGATGCAAGAGGGAAGAGATATGGGGATATATGTATATGTATAACTGATTCACTTTGTTATAAAGCAGAAACTAACACACCACTGTAAAGCAATTATACTCCAATAAAGATGTTAAAAAAAAAAAAAGAGAGAGAGAATGGTAAGAAATGTAAGAAGAACCTGTGAGATTCGGAGGTTGGAATTGCCAGGTCTTGTGCTTGGTAAAAATAAGGCACACAGTTAGATGTTGTTCTAAGTAAAATGATGAAACTTGTAAAGATTTCAAGAAAGACATTTATATGATGTGTTTGGGATATAAAAGGAATACTAAAGTTGATCTGTGCAGAATGGATTGGGTGGGGATAAATTAAAAATTTGAGAAACGGATTTGATAGCTAAAGGTGACAGCCACTTAGACATGGTGGTGGAGAGAAGTGTAAAAATTAATGAACACAAAGCTCAATTATGTAAATTTGGGGGACAGAAGGGGGAGCTCTCATGCCCTGCAATGACAGCAGAGCCCAACAGAAAGAATGACTCCTCTTCTTTCCTAGCAAAGATTCAGCCAATGTAAAACCATGTTCTTTTTCTTTACTGTAGCCGCCCCTCCCCCAACTTCTTTAAAAGTGTTCTCCTTCCCTTGCTGTTCAGAGACTTTTGTGTGGCTTGACATCATTGCAGATCTCACATTGCAATTCTCTACTGATCCTGAATAAACCCATTTTGACTGGAGAAATATCTGACAGTCTATTTCAGGTCAACAGAGGAAAATGAATACAAATATATTTTGGAGGTATCATTAACCTAGATATTGAATTCACCAAGGAGATGATTAGGGCTGTTTAGAGGAAGACTGTGAACCAGGAATAAATATTTCTGAGAAGAATGGCAGCTCTCATGCACCTTTTCCCAAAATGATATGGTGTCAGAGAGGTAAATATCTCCTGCTCTTGTGTGTCACTAGGGAAATAACATCATCAAGGAATAGTACATATAAGTTAAAGAATGAGGTTAGGAGAATGTGTGAGAACAGTGTAAGGGATATTTTGGAATTTTCTAATCATGAAAAGGGAATTCAGAAGATAGAACTGGAAGTTTGTATGAAACTAAATGTTGATAAGTTTACTCAGGTTAATGACAATACTGACTCATATGTGTATAGCACTTGACTGTCGAGGAGACTTGTACTTTAAGCTATTCCTAAAGTAAACAGGAATACTAATGGAATTGGTCTTGGTGGAAATGTAGAATATAGTTTATTTCAAGAACCTCTGAGTAACCCATTAAAATTTGCATGGAAGTTTCACATAAGAATCATTTAGGAAATGATTATGGAGGGCCTTGAATGCTGAGGTAAAATACTTGCTTTAATCTTATGGATTATATTACATGTATGAGTATGAAGATGACTTTGTTTCCAAAACAGAACACACTCTCTGCTAACAGCTAGTTGGTGATCTTGAGCAAGACAGTACATGCTTAACAGTCAGTTTGTCTCTAAAACTGGTATGACAACTGATTTTATGTCAACTTGATACTATTGCTTAGAGACAAACATAAAATAAGTGTTTAGAAAGTATAAATGTAACTTGTTTTTGGTCTGCCCCCTCATTTTCACAATTGCTGAATGTTCAATACAGCAGTACTTCTTTCTACAAATTTTAGAAGCAACAGAGAAAGTTAGAGAGAGAGAGAGAGAGGGAGATGGAGAAAAAAACAGAGACAAAGAAAGAAGGACAGACAGAGACAGACAGAAAGAGATGGTATGGGCATAGGGGAGAGTCCTGTGGCACTTGGGAGCTCTTGGTGGCCAGTTCTTAGGAATATATATATTAGGTCTTGGTGGAAATGTATAATATAATTTATTTCAAGAAGCTGTGGCACTTGGGAGCTCTTGGTGACCAGTTCTTAGGAATATATATATATATATATATATATATATATATATATATATATTAGGAATATAAGAATTAGGAAGTCCTATATTTTAGGAATAAAGGAATTAAGAATATATATATATATATTCCTAAGGACGGCAGAATGATGAAGCCATACTGAAAGAAGCAAAGATGGAGAAGAGAGGGGACCTCATTTCTTTACAGTAGATCTCCAATCCCTCATCCTGTTCCTGAGAACTAGCTCCATTGCTAACCTTGCATTTTGCGAGATATCCCATTATTCTCCTGTTAAATTTCCCCCATTTTTCCTACAAGTTATTCAAATTGAGCTTCTGTAACTTGCAATCAAGAGAACCCCAATTCCAAAAGCATCACATTACACTTAGAATGAAATACAAAGTCTTTTCCTTGGCCTACTGACACCATCTTGTCCAGCCTTCCTTTCCCACCTCACATCTTTCCAGTTTCCTCTTTACTCTCTGTGGCAGAGCAGATCATCTCTGCTTTCCAGACCCTCAAAATTTGTGTTTGCCCTAGAGTCTCTACATGGTTCTTTGCACTTGGTCTAGAGTATTCAGTTTCCAGTCATTTCCTGGCTGGATCCTCTAGATAAATTAACTAGCAGGTCAGCAGATTAGGAGGCCTTTCTATGACCACCATTATAAAGTAGCTTTCACTTTATCACTCCCCATCACATTACTCTGTACTTTTAAAAATTATAATTTAAGCTTCATGATATTAGAGACATTTTAAGATTTATATATCACTGTTTCCATGTGACCTAGAGTATAGACCAAAATAAGTATTAAATATTTGTTCAGTGAGTAAATGATAAAAACATTATTATGGGTTTTATAAATATTTTAGCAAAAATATTACATAGCCATAGTTATTTTAAGAACTTTAAACAGTTGTAGTGTTCAAAACATACTAGAGTACAGAGGAATCAAAGTCACACATTAAAAATTGTTGCAATAATCAAAGCCTGAAATGATAATGATCCTATGTGGAAGAAATTAGTAAAGGCAGGAAAGGAAATAAAAGAAGTGATACTTTCCCAAGAAAGAGATAATTGGCTATGAAAAAGCACTTATTTTGTCTATATAGTTTTTTTTTCAAAAAACAATTTTAAACTTGTTACTAATAGATGAGAATTTCTAGTTTTAAACAGATCCTTTATATATTCCTTTTAAACCAGAGCTTATAAGTTCTTAGTGCCAGGTGGGGAGAAGATGAGAAATAACTGTGCATTAATGATATAAAATGAAGGCATGCTGTGTCTTGTTTTCATAGAAAATCTCTAGTGATACAGCAGAATTTCCAGTTTGCATGCTTTTGCTTTGAACTGTGTAGACATCAGATGTGCACTGCATTTTAGAAGAGTCATTTTTTAATTGAAGAGGTAAACCAGATGGTCCATGTGTGTAGGCATGTAAGTAAAATGTGGAAGATCTAAACGTTATTTAAATTGAGTTCAAGGAATTACAAAGCCATTTTGTGGTACAGACGAACAGTGAGAAGACTAAAATCTATGAGCAAAATTAGAAAGGGATACAACATGAAAACAAGAAGTTTTCATGAGAAGTTTTAGAGTGTCCAGGTAACTGGTAAAGAGATCAGTAAAGAGAGAGTGGCATAAATGAGCACTTTGGAAAGCAAAAGAGTAGAGGTCACCCATAACAGTTACTAATATCCAAGAATTTGCAGTGGCCAGCCACTACTTCCTTTCTAGCAGAGAAACACTGTGCCTTATGGAGAGTGATAATGAACATGGAATCCTTGGAGAAAATCGCATATCTATTTGGTCAAAGAAATGGACATATAGTTCCCCCAAAAGTGGAGGGTTATGGAAATTCAATATATCAGAAGTCCCAGAGACTATGATGCCAGGGTGCTGGGTACAATATCTGGGGCATTTTTTACAGTTTGAGTTCAGACCCCTGCTCTGGTCCAATCTGATTCCTTGCCTTCTGTTTCCTTCCTTGCAGCAGACCCCTGGACTCATCCTGTTCCTTTCTCTTTAGTAATGTTTGACTCAACATCTCATGCTCCTACTCTATTTTTTACTGCTTCTGAAAAAAAATGCACAGATAATTTTGTTTAAATTTTAGCTGCTAACTATTGTGTGAGAACACCTCTGTTCTTATTTCTGAGTCAGTTGCTCCCATCAGTCCCCTTAATTCTCCCCCAATACTGATAGACACATACACACTCAAATGCTTTCTTCTGATGCCGTCTTAACAAACATTATGAAATCACTTCCTTCAGCTATTTGCCTCTTTGAAAATTGAGGGTGTAATGCAGGCAAAACAACACATAACTTCCAATCTTGGGTGGTTATTTTCAATGTTTTAGGATATCCCAACTTTGTGTAGCCTTTCCAAGATACAGGATTAATAGTAGCTAACACTTAGTAAAGTTCTTACTAAATGTCAGACACTGTAAAATATCCATTACATATATTTGTTTTTCTTAATTTTTATAGCATCCTTGTCAGGTAGCTTTTACTATTAACATTCTTTTTACACATAAGGAGACTGATAAATAGAAATTTAAGGCACAGGATAGAGGGAGGATTCAAACTCAGGGACATGGGTTGATTTCTTTATTATTATTATTATTCTTTTTTACCAGTATGCTATTGTAACAAACAGAACATAAAGACTTAAAAAAAACTGAAATTGAATGTAGACAGAAGTTATATAAATCAGGGAAGGAATTGAGGATAGATCAACATTGGTAAGAAAGTTAACATGGTTATATCAGAAACACAAAGGGAATGACAGGGGCAGTCCATTTACCCAATCATTAATGTATTCTAAAATATTTTCTGTGGTTAAATTTAGAGCGATGTTGAAGAAGGAAAACCTTAAGTAATTTATTAGAGTAGCATGATATTTTTGAATTATCACTAAGAAGTTAATTTGGATTTTAGCAGAGAAAAAATAACCATCACCATCGAAATCACAACAGAAATATGTATATGGAAGATGCTGTTTCATAATAAATTTCAGGGGATTAGCCACACAAAACAGAAATGATGGATGTTGTGCATAATTTTAATGACTTTTGCTTTAGAAACCCTACAGGTATCTATTTATGTGGTAACAATTAAAAATGGACATGTTTGACTTAGAGATTACTTGTTTGCTTTCCATTGAGAAATACAATCTCCAAAGTCAACTTGAGGATAAGGATATATAAAAATATTTTATCTGGATTATATTTCTAAAAATTGCATTTTGATTTCCAAATTTCATTAACAGATCTTTATAAATATCAAACCTCCCCCTTCCCAAGCAGTCAGAAATGAGATGTATAGTTAAAGACTGTTTTGATGCCAGTGGTGGAATAGAATCTGGTTAATTTGATTGAAAGTTCAGTCAGCCTGTGTTAAAACTATTAGATGGATAATGGCACAACTTTTTATGTACATAATGGAATGAGTTTGTATTATCAATAAAAAATTGAGCCTAATTTTGTCCTAAAGTAGTGTCTGCTTGTAAAAGAGGGTAGAGAAAGATAATATTTAAATAAACACAGAAAGTTATAGTTTTCAGAAAGTAAATTATTTGCCTTGATTTATAGTAACTGCAAATAACAAGTCTAAAAGAAGCATAAATGTTTTCATCATTTTATACAGTTTCTTGTTCTTATTTACAAGATAATTAAAAAATCATGAGTGAGCTTGTGAATTCTTTACTGACAATTAATGAAAAAAGCAGAATTAGATTTTGTTTCTGAGAATGATAAATTGATCCGAGATCATTAGCTCTATATTAACAAGTGGTAGTAAAGATGTAGTTGCTATCTTCAGTACAATCTTTTTAGGTAGAAGATCTCATGTCTTACAAGAATAATTGTTGGCTTTCTGCTGACTTTGCCATGTCCTTGATTATGAAAAAGTAAGATCCCCTACATTGGGTTACTTTATGTGGTTTCTTAAAATATTACATTGCCACCTTGATTAGTAAGTAATCAAACTATTGTTTCCTGGTGATTATAATCATGCTTAATCAAGTGACCAAGTTTCTATTGATAATTCTTTTGATTTTTCCTCCTCAAGATCAAACTCTAAATTAAAAAAAAAAAAAAAAAAAACTAGTGTATCTTTCACTCTTAAAACTCTTTGATTTTCTCCAAGAGGCCCTTTGAGGTAATTTCAAACAATTATTTTTTCACAGTATAACAAGAAGTATACTAGATAATTTGATTTGTTTAGGATGCTTCATATTTCTCAATTAGATCCAACACAATTGTAAGCCCTTCATGAGAAGAGTTATCAAATCAAAGGACTATTTTGTAAAATATTTTAGCATAAATGTTTCAGAGATTGTGCACTTGGAAAATTGGATTAAAATACCTTATACATGTCTTAACAACTTCAGTATAAAGAATAAGATCTTATCTTTAAAATGAAATGTAATCAAATTAATATGCAATAATTATCTATTTTATTCAAAAGAAAATTTTACTATCCTACATTCAGATATTGTTAGATACTATAAAAATTAACTACAACTTGATTATTTCACAATATATATATGTGTTGAGTCATCACATTGTACACCCTAACCTAACACAATGGTATATGTCAATTATATGTCAATACAGCTGGAAAAAAAAAACAAAGGAAAAAACCAAAAAGAAACAATAACAAACAAATTAACCACAACCACTTAGCCATATTACCAAACAAGAAGTTTCCACTTTCTTCTAATGTTTACCTGAAGGCTTAGCTATATAAACTACAGACTAAACTTTGTGTTTTCAACAAAGAAACACATTCTTGAGCCTCATGGAAAAGATGATATCAGGTAATTTCAATTAATGGTACTTCAAGAAATTGATTTATTAGCACAGATTTCAGAGCTTAAAGCTGGCATCGCTGAGACAACTCTAAAGAGTGTACCTACAAACAAAGTCAAGGACTTGGTTCCAGAAGCAGGCAACTGTATGAAAGCTGGTTAGTGGACACAGACTCAAAGGAGCAAGGATCATTTACTAATGAAATTTAATTGTAGTTATTTGTTTTATAAAATTTTAGGTATTATTTTTAATTTCTCACGTTTATATGAGTAATTCATTCTTTCTTGTTAGTTTATCTTTAACCCTCAAGTTAATAGGCTCTCATTTTATAAATAGAAATAAAACATTTTAAAATGGAATCTAATTGCTACCAAACTTCAGAATTTAAAATCAAATAATTTTGATGAATCATCTAATTTTTCATGGCAATATAGTTATTCGAACAGGGCAAACAGGAAACATGCAGTGTGCAGTTGTGCAAAACAGGTTATTCCATATAGCATGACATTTGAGAAGTGTTCATTCACCTGTAATTATTTACAATAAGCTCACCACTAAGGAACAAGCCCTTTCAGGAAAAGTTGTCTGATACCTACCCTATATATTAAAATGTCTGAGTCCCATAAATTGTAATCAAGTTCATTTTCCGGCAAGTCAATGACTTGAACATATTTGGGGAAAAAATACAGAAAAATTCAACAAAATCTTCAGGTATCGTAAGAGAAATCTCTGAAGAGATTCTTGGTTTTCTAGCTTCCAAAAGGAAGAGTAAACAAATCTTTTAAAATGTCCAATCCTGGACTACCTGGTGGCGCAGTGGTTGAGGGTCTGCCTGCCAATGCATGGGACATGGGTTCATGCCCAGTCTGGGAAGATGCCACATGCCGCGGAGCGGCTGGGCCCGTGAGCCATGGCCACTGAGTCTGTGCTTCTGGGGCCTGTGCTCTGCAATGGGAGGGGCCACAATGGTGAGAGGCCTGCGTATCGCAAAAAAAAAAAAAAGTCCAATCCTGTGTTCTTTCATAAAATTGAAAAAAAAAAAAAAACTCTGACGTCAATAGTTGTTAAATATTAAAAATTCAAGGAGGGCTTGTACATTTAATTGACACCACTTGCTACATCTAGGTAAATAGGGTAATACACATTAAAATGAGCATTTTTGTCATTAGGAATAATTTTAGAACACTTTTTATGATCAGAATTGGGGGATTGTTAATAAAAAATGAACCAAAATTTGGATATAAGCAAAAGAGAGCACAGTATAATACTTTTCAGTGTACCCCATGGTCATTGTTAAAAGCATGCTCATTGATTAGTTCATTTTTTGGAGCGGGTGGATAATGTCCTATGTTTGAAATAGACATTTTCTATTAATTAATGGACAGAATCTGTGAATTTACATGCCAACTTGAAGACATAGACAAGGGTAGGTGCAAACAACTTCTGTCCAATCAAAACTATAATACCAAGGTTTCAGTTTTATTTCTCTGTAGGATATTACCAAAAATTTTGTATGTAACTTAATAATCTCTAATATGTTTCTAAAAGTATATATTATCCACTCTTTCAAAATTCTTTTGAATCATTATCAATGAGTTGAAAAAATATTTGACAGATGTTTATTCTATATTCCTACAATACACATGTTCTGAACTTTTTTGAAAATACACTTTGACAAGTCTAACTCTTTAGGACTTACTATTCAGTGATAAGTATATTTTCATATACTTTCATATACTTTCAAATATTTCATATTTGAACATACTCTTTTTTTTTTAATTTATTTGATTGATGTGTTCAAGCATCACCAGGGCTGTCAGACCCCTTAGAAGAGTTAGAACTCTACCTGTTCTTTAGGCTTTATAGTCACTCACTTAGACTATGTGCCAGCGTCTCTTAAGACAATTAACTATATGAAAAAGAGAATCTGTTTTTATTTTTTTAGAAATAACCACATAATTTATCAAAACAAGACAACAAATATCTGCAAAGCCTAACTGTATTAGTTTCCTGTTGCTGTTGTAACAAATTACCACAAACTTAATGGCTTAAAACAATACAAATTTATTATCTTGCAGTCTAGTAGGTCAGAAGTTCAACATGGGTCTCACTGGGTTAAAATCAAAGTGTCGTCAGGGCCATGTTCCTTTTGGAAGCTCTAGAGGAGAATCGAGTTCCTGAACCTTACAATCTTCTAGAGGTTACACACGTTCCTTGATTCATGGTCCCTTTCCTCCATCTTCAAAGCCACTTCTCACATTGCATGACTTCTCAAATTGTACTTCTTGTTTCCAGTTTTAAGGACCCTTCTGATTACATAGGTTTATCTGGTTAATCCAAGATAACTCCCTGTTTTAAGTTCAACCTTACTTCCATCCATAATGGTAATTCCCCTTTCTATGTAACATAACATATTCACAGATTCTGGGAATTAAGATGCAGGCAACCTTGGAGGGGAGGGGAATTATTTTACCTACTATACTAACTAAAATAAGAAGCTGAATAATTAACCCATGCAAAATAAAGGTGTCTTAGAAGTGTATTCCTTGGTAAAGCCAAGAATATTGATTGATTCACTCATTTTTTTAAATTTATTCACTCAGAGACAATGTGTCATAGTAGAAAAAGCTGGGATATAGTAATCACAAAGAAAGAAAAATAGAGTTTGCATCCCATTTTGTTTCTCACAAGATGTGTAATGGTGGGGAATTATTTATGCTCTTTGAGGTTCTTTTCTCAAGTTTTTAATCAGAAAAGAATGAGAGCAATTAAACACACCTCAGCATGTTGTTCTGAGGACTAGGTATGATAATTAATATAAAGCTCTCACCAGGTGCCAAAGAAAATTAGTTAAAAAATGCCAGTTACAAGTAGTGTAGCATAGTGCCTGCCCTAAATAGATTTTTAGTAAGTGATGCTTATTCATTAACTAAATAATTTATTTAATCATTTATTTTTCAAAAATATTTTAAGTTCCTGCTATTACTATGCAACACCAAAGCACACACAATGGATAGCACATGTTATTTCTAAAATATTGAAATAGCATTGATTCCACCTACAGGGGTGGGATAGGGAAGGTGGGAGGGAGGGAGACGCAAGAGGGAAGAGATATGGAGACATATGTATATGTATAACTGATTCACTTTGTTATAAAACAGAAACTAACACACAATCGTAAAGCAATTATACTACAATAAAGATGTTTAAAAAATAAAAGAAAGTAAGCAAAACATAAATTTTGGCTAGGAGAACAACAACAAAATATAACATTGATTGGTATAACTGAAAAAAACAAAACACTGATGCTTTATTGTAGTTACCATTTATCAATTTATAGTCATAAGAAATTAGTCACAAAGACATTAAAAATTAGAAAAGTCCTATAGGAAAGTACTAAAATTTCTATTTTTCAGACTACTGAATTCTTTGTGAGGATAGTATTTTATTAGGTCTATTGTGAATTTTTTTTTAAAAATGAGTTGCCAGGGCATCACGTGTCTCCAAATGATTTATAATTTTAACACCTACTTTGTATCCACATATTAGCCTCATAAAGGACTTTGCTATATTGTCAGTACTGTCTTTTAAAAACAAGCATTAATATAACTACTGGTACTATAAATTTACTTGTGGAAAATTTGACCTTATTTTACATGATAGATAAATTACCATTATACCATATATTTAATAGTTAAGGCTTTTATATGTGTTCAACATATTAAATTGCATTAAAGTATTTTATTATGAAATACAAAATTTTATTCAATTTCACAACTTATAGTTTAAATAATTTATATTTCCAAAAGTAGACACTATAGCATAGTTGTTCATTTTATGCAGAGTAAAAAAAAAAATTGGTTTTTAGCCTTGTTTAAAGAAAGTCCTATAATCTCTAGAAAAGCTACTTCTCTCAAAGTTGAATTCCAAATTCCTGAAAAGTACAAAATGTTTTTATTTGACAAGGTGTTGAATATTTTAATATTTTTTAAAAAATTATATCCTTTAAGCAGAGTATACTTCAAAGACTTTTTTTATCTTTCCTGATGAATAAACCATGGTTTACCAGATTGCACTATAACGCAATATAATTCTTATCTCTGGGCAGAGATATTTTCCTTTATTGAGAAGTTCCCAGTCACTATTTCTCTATTGTCTCAAAATCTTTTTGATTTAGTTGAAATTGTACTAGACTAGTACTCAAAAAAACAGAAGCCCAAATTGTCCATCAATAACTTTGGGGACATGCAGAAACTTACCTGATATTTTTAGGTCTCAATTTTCTCATTTATTATATAAAATTTTAATTCAATTTTCTCTATTATCTATGTAAACTTGCTCTTCTCTTCAAGAAAGCTTTTTGCATCAACCTCAGCATTCCTTGTCAAAACTCTTAGCACCTATAAATCACAGTTTCAGTGCATGAGGATCTCCTTTGTGGGGCAAGAAACTCATTAGAAGTTTCATCCCTATGGGTAGGTAACTGAGATTACTTGTGCTGTTAGGGAACAAGTACAGGATTTGCTTGGGATTATTTCTACACAATTTATATGTTTGGAACATTATGATAAGCAAGACACCTAGTTGTGTCTATTCTCAAAGACTTTAAATCAGACAAGTAAGTAACCCTGACAAAAATGAGGAGGGACAGGTTTTATATTCTGTTCTCTAATTGACAAAAGCCACCTGATTAACAGACCCATATATGTCATATTCAGAGATGTAAAATTTTTTCCTGACTATCTGAAAGAGTGGTTCTCAATGAGGGGCAATATTTCTCTCAGCTGGGGACATTTGACAATGTCTGGAGACATTTTGTTTTTCAAGACTGTGGGGATGGCTGTCCTACTGACATTGAGCAGATGGAAAACAGGGTTGCTGCTAAACATCTTACAATGCATAGGACACAGCAAAGAATGATCTAGTCCAAAATGTCAATAGAGCCACTTTTAAGAAAACTTAATCAGAACAAATTCAAAAGTTTGATATTATCATATCTGTATTCTATTACACCACTCTGATTCTAATGGTATATTGGAATTGGCATATGCAAGAGAGTGTATCAGATAAGGTGTCCAAGCTAGAGACTTTAGTGGCCTGAACTAAAGATAATGTGATGTGGACAATTTTGGAGATCTTGGAGCAAAGCAATTAAATATACTTCATAATTAATTAGGTGAGGTCAGAGAGTCAGTGAAGTGTCTCTGTGACAACAGAATAAATGGTAAAGGAGATAAAGAGATTGTAGGAGAAGAAGCAAATTAAGGGAAGAAGATTTTGGGCGGTAATGGATTTTAGTAGATATTCTCAAATGTTAGGTAGAACTGTACATAACTCAATCTGATATAGATAATAATGTAATTTCTATGTGTATAACATTAAGTAGCCACTTGTAGATTACTTTTATCCTAAGGTAATTTTCTTTTTAAAAGTCATTTCATTCTCATTACAGTTTTGAAAGAAGAGAAGAAGTGCTTCTAAGAGGTTTTAAAGATGCCTGTTTTACTAAAAACCCAACTCATATCATTCAAATTGAGAAATGAACAAATAAGTGCATGACGGTTTTATATACCATGAATCATTCAAAGAAGTTTGTGACACTTCCCTCTCCGCAAGTCATTTTTTCCCATGTTCTTTCCCAGGTCTTTTTAAAAAATTAATTTAAAAATAATCTTTAAATGTTTAAAATTCAACAGAAGTTGCAAGTGTAGTACAGAGTTTGTTTATATCCTACACCCAGCAACCCAAAATGATAATATCTTACATGACCATAGTACTTTGTCAATTTGATCTAGCTCAGGCTTTCATAAGCATATAAAGTGTTGTTGATAATAGAAAGGAAGATGTACAGGTAATGTTTTGTCTGATTCAGTTGAAGCATGATGCTGTTATTGTAATAAAATTAGAGCAATTTCAATTTACCTTTCAGATATCTCAGTATTTTCATTGGGTAACTGGGGCTCAGCAGCAAGGACAGAATTCAGCAATGAACTAAGAGAGCTATTTAATTCTTAACTTCATTCCTTTTGGATGTCCTATTCTCCTCAACAGTAAAACGTGTAAAAACTTGCTTGCCAAGTATCCTTAACATGTTGTTTGGAGGATGAAAACTGTGTTATTGACATATTTGAGATAAATAAATTCTAGTATGATGTTCACAGGTAAGGGCTGATGATTATAAGGTCTACCTTTCTTCACTGATTTATTATTTTATAGTAAATCTCCTTGAAATAAAGACAATAACACTTGAATAATCTTTATAAATCACTAGTTGAATATCCATAATAACATATGTTGTATATTGTAATTCACATTTCATAGATGGAAGAATAAGTTATATGAGTTTCTCATGCTCATTAAATCAGAGTAATGAATCAAATTTCAAATGGACTCTTCATTTCTGCAGTAGATATGTCACAGAGGCAGAAATAGAGCCAGGCAAGTAAAGTGAGTGAGGCTAGTTGCCTTGGGTAAAAAATGTAATGGGACACTAAAATCTCAGTAATCAATATCTTAATGCAATATTTTTAAAGTAAAAATTAAAATGAAATATCCATAATTTATACATATCAAAATTTTAAATAAAGACATGTCTTATTGAATTTTCCTTTTGCCTCAGTGTACTATATGCCTCTGCATGGCACTGAATGTGTGGTTTAGCATATTGGGCTCTAGAGTTGTGAAGCCTGAGCACATATTCTTGCACATACTTATGGTATAATAAGCATATAACTTCACCTCTTTAAGCTCAGATTTTTCCTACCTATAAGATATTTATAACATTATTGCTTGCTTGATAGGTTTTATGACAGGATTAAAGAGACAATGTACCTGGCACATTTTATGACAATTTATAAATGTTCAATACATTACATAGTTTCTAGCTCTTATTTATTGCTGTAGTTAAATACAGCATTACAGACCATATATGAATATAAATGTAATGCAATATATATATAAATAAATGCAAGCACACAACACATACATCACAGAATCTTGGAAATGTTTCAAAATAAGAAAATTAGTGAAATGTATTTATAGGGTTTTAGATTAAAGACTGGACGATTTTAAGGACAGTCAAAAAGAGAAAGAAATTTTTTGAAATGGTCAGAGTTTGACATAATATCTTTGGATTGAGGATCACAGGGAAGAAAAAGCCTAGATGTGAATCTTGGTGAGCATGTTGTTAAACCTAACAAATATGATATTAGTTGTTTTATATACCTATCTTCCAGGAACAGTCATTTCCTAGAGCAACTTGATGTTATTTTTCATCACTATTAGCATTGTTTGACACAGAGACAGGAAATATTTTGTTGCCTTCATTTTTCTTTCTTTCTCTCTCTCTATACACACACTTACACAAGAGTGTGTTTATAAATGTATTATACACTCAGGTAATAAATAGAGGAAATGTTTTCAACTGAACTATAAAGTAATTTAAATTTGGTAGTTACTAATGTGTTTGCTGCTAGACGTTAATTTAAAATCACCACTGTAGTGCTAGGGACTCTGCTGGCAGTCACGCTCTGATCCTCTTTGGGTTGGGTCCCCATAGTTTCAGCAACTTCCTTTGCATAGTTATTCTGTCTCTTCAGATAAAATTACATTTATTGTACCTTATCAATTTTAATCCAAACTCAATTCACTGTGATCTGTGATATCTGAGATATTTTTTAAAAATTCGTTAAGAAATATGTTTCTAAAACACATCAACAAACAACTGTCTGTGAAACACAGGGTAATTTACAGAGTCATTGGTGAATGTTTATGAATGTGCTTTTTGTAGTTAGCTAGTATATTTTTAGAAAACAACTGCTTAATTGGAATTTTATTGTGTTCTTTCAAGGGCTATTTCTTAAACCAAAATCAGCAGGATTTTTTTTTCTTTTAAAAATACCAATAGCCATCTAACTGAAACAACAAGGCAAGTGACATGTAGGAAACATATGTTGTGTAGGGAAACTTGGCCCCTAGGAGACCAAGTTTGGGTTTCTTGAAAAGTCTATTTTCAACAGGAACTCATATGTTGCCATTGAGCTATAGAATAAGGATGTTAAAAGATAATACTATTTATGCTAATGTATGCTTTTGCTTTAATACATTTGTATTTTTAAATGGCTTATAATTGCATTACTGAAACTACAATAAAGTGAAGAAAAGAAAAGAAATAATATAAATTAGATTAAAGGTCTTGACAGTGTTAGAGTTTTGTTTTCTTCCTGTTTTTTGTGAAGACTGGTATACAGCTCTTTTTTGTTAACTGTCAATATCTGAAAGGCATAAGAAAGAGTAAAAAATTCATACATTAGTATGCCTTTCTTTTGTTATTGCAATTCATAACATTCCCATTATTGGTAAACATAGGTGATTGGAGATGCATAAATCTTCATCAGATCACATAATATACAATAGAAAAAGGGAGAAATCGATCTCACAACATGACCAAAAGTAACAGCACTTAAGCTAATCAAAGTAAAATGTCCTTTTAATTCTGACTTTCCTATTTGTGGTCATCCTGAGAAAAGTGATACTATATTGACAAAAGGCAAAACATATACATAAAGGACTTAGAGAAAGATGAATTTATTACTGTGGTATGCCTACATGATATTGATCAAAGCAAATACATAAAGCACAATAGTCAGATTCTAGAACTTTGATAGAAGTGTTTCCCAGACCACTTTTCTAATTGAACATTAAATAACAGGAACTAATTGTATTATATATAGAAAGTGATTTCAGTTATTAAAAGAGAAGTACTCTCGAGAGCATTTGATATGTTTCCTAGTGTGACACAGGTTGTATTTTTAAGTCTTACAATTATTGATTTGCATTCTTGCAGGTGGGTGAAAGGCAAACATTTCTTTCTTTCATGGCAGTAATGAGAATACATAACAGCACTAAGCAATACACAATGAAGAAAGGAAAAAGGAGGAACAAGGAGAGAAACGATGTAAGAGAAAAGGAAAGGGCAGAGGATAAACAGAGCTCAAGTCATTTGTTATCTATTTATATGTATTTAAAGACCATAAGCTTAATATTGTGAACTATATCTAGACCATAAATAACACTATAGTGCATGTAGGTATATAGTTCATATAAAATAATGTGTGCTATCATCAAAACAGGACATCTTGAAATGTTATTTTTCTCACTTTTTTAGTCTCTTCATATTAACATTCAAAAATTTTCACATAACTCATTAAACTTTATCAAATAGCAATTTTTGTTTCAATATCAAGAAAAGATAGTCTCCCATATGTATTATTTTCTTTTTCTCCAGTTTTTGAGATATAATTGGTGTATGGTTGTATAAGTTTAAGTTGTACAGCATAATTATTTGACTTACACACATCATCAAATGATAATCACAATGTTTAGTGTAAATCCAATATTTATATAGATATAACACTAAAGAAATAGAAAAAACATTTTACTTGTGATGAGAACTCTTAGGACTTACTTTCTTAATAATTTTCATATATAAACTACTGCAGTGTTAATTGTATTTATCATGTTATGTTTTACATCTTTAGAATCTATTTGTCTTATAACTGGAAGTTTGCTCATTTTTACTACCTTCATCCAATTCACCCTCCCCCCAACTCCCACCCCTGTTCATAACAAATTTGACCTATTTTTTTCTAAGAGTTTGTTTGATTTTTTGTTTGTTTTTAAATTATAATTACTTACAACACTATGTTAGTTACTGGTACAAAACGTACCTTTCTATACCTTTCAAAATGATCACCACGATAATTCTAGTTGTCATCTGTCACCATACAAAAATATTATGTAATTACTGATTATATTCCCTATGCTGTACATTTCACATATGTGGCTCATTTATGATGTAACTGAAAGTTTGTACCTCTTAATCTCCCTCAACAAATTTTCTCCTTGCCCCACTACCCTCTCCTCTGGCAACCACCAATTTGTCTTTTGTATCTATAACTCTGTTTCTGTTTTGTTATGTTTGTTCATTTGTTTTGTTTTTTAGATTCCACATGTAAGTGAAATCATAGAGTATTTGTGTTTCCCTATCTGATCTATTTAACTTAGTATAATATCTTCTAGGTCCATCCATGTTGTTGCAAATGACAAGATTTTATTCTTTTTATTCTTTTTTATGGCTGACTAATATTTCATTTTATATATATATATATCTTCTGTATCCATTCATATATCAATGGATGCTTAAGTTGCTTCCATGTCTTGGCTATTGTAAATAGTGCTGCAATGAACATAGGGGTGCATGTAACTATTCAAATCAGTGTTTTTATTTTCTTCAGGTAAATACCAAAGAGTGGGATTGCTGGATTGTATGGTCATTATTTAATTTTTTTGAAGAATCTCCATACTGTTTTCCATAGTGGCTGCACCAATTTACATTCCCATCAACAGTGCACAAGAGTTCACTTTTCTCCACATCCTCACTAGCATTGTTATTTGTTTTCTTTTTGATAATAGCCATTTTGACAAGTGTGAGTTAATATCTCATTGTGGTTTTGATTGGAATTTTCCTGATTGTTATTGATGTTGAGCATCTGTTGACCATCTCTATACCTTCTTTGGAAAAATGTCTATTCAGGTTCTCTCCCCATTTTTTAATTGGGTTATGTGTTTTTTTGTTGTTGAGTTGTATAAATTCTCTGTATATTTTGGATATTAACCCCTTATCAGATATATTGTTTACAAATATCTTCTCTTGCTCAGTAGGTGACCTTTTCTTTTTGTTGATGGTTTCCTTCACTGTGCAAAATCTTTTTGGTTTGGCATAGTCCCATTTGTTTATTTTTGCTTTTGTTTCCCTTACTTAAGGAGGAGTATTCAAAAAAAATATTATCAAGACCAACATTAAAGAGCCTACTGTCTGTGTTCCTTTTTAGAAATCTTATGAATTCAGGTGTTACATTTAAATATTTAATCGTTCTGAATTTATTTTTGCACATGGTGTGAGAAAGTAATCCAGTTTGATTCTTTTGTATGTAACTGTCCAGTTTTCCCAAACGTTTATTGAAAAGGCTGTCTTTTCCCCATCGTATATTCTTGCCTTCTTTGCCATAGATTAAATGACGATCTAAGCATGGATTCATTTCTGGCCTTTCTATTCTGTTTCACTGATCTATGTGTCTGTTTTTGTGTCATTCCATACTATAGCTTTGTAGTATATTTTGAAATCAAGGAGCATAATAATCCAGTATTGTTCTTCTTTCTCAAGATTATTTTAGTTTTGGGGGATCTTTTATGTTTCTATACAGACTTTAGAATTATTGTTGTAGTTCTATGAAAAATGCTATTTGGTAATTTCATAGGGGTTGCATTGAATCTATAGATTGCCTTGGGTAGTATGGTCATTTTAACAATATGGATTCTGCCAATCCATGAACACAGTATAACTTTCCATCTGTTTGTGTCATCTTTAATTTCTTTCAGCAGTTTCTTATCTTTTTCTGAGTATAGGTCTTTTACCTCCTTTGTCAGATTTTTCCTAGTTATTTTATTCTTTTTGATGTGATTGTAAATGGAATTTTTTCTTAATCTCTCTATTTGATAGTTCATTGCTAGTGTAAAGAAATGCAACAGATTTCTATATATTAATTTTGTATCCTGAAACTTTACTGAATTCATTGATGAGTTCTAGTGATTTTTTAATGGTGTCTTTAGGATTTTTAGGTATTGTTTCATGTTATCTGCAAACAGTGACAGTTTTAATTCTTTCTTTCCAATTTGTATGCTTTTTATTTATTTTTTTGTGACCTAGCATGTGATTTATCCTGGAGATGGCTCCATGTGCATTTGAATGTATATTCTACTGTTTTGAGATGGATTGTTCTGTGTGTATGTGTTAAGTTCATCTGTTCTAATGTGTAATTTAAGGTCAGTGTTTCACTGTTTTTCTGTCTGGATGATTTGTCCATTGATATAAGTGGAATGTTAAAGTTCTCTACTATTATTCAATTACTCTAAATTTCTCCCTTCATGTCTGTTAATATTTGCCTTATATATTTAGGTGCTCCTATGTTGGGTTGATATTAAATTTACAATTGATATATCTTCTTGAACTGAACTGGATCCTTCATCATTATGTAATGTCCTTCTCTGCCTCTTGTTACAGTCTTCATTTTAATGTCTATTTTTTATGTATAAGTATTGCTATCCTTCTTTCCTTTCATTTCTATTTGCTTGGAATACCTGTTTTTCCATTTTCTCACTTTCAGTCAGTATATGTTTGTCTTTAGTTCTGAAATGATTCTCTTGTACATAGATCTGCTAGTTTTTGTATCAATTAAGCCACTCTATTTTTTGTTTGTTTATTTGGAACATTTAGTCCACTTACATTTAAAATTATTACTGATAGGTATATACTTATTACCATTTTGCTCATTGTTTTGGAGTTGTTTTTGTTCTTTTAGTTCTTTTCTTCTTTTGCTCTCATCCCTTGTAATTTGATGATTACCTTTAGTGTTATGTTTGGATTTCTTTCTCTGTTTTGTGTTTGTATCTATTATAAATTTTTGGTTTGTGGTTACCAAGAGGTTTATATAAAGCACTTATATATGCATATGATTGTTTTAAGTTGATGATCTGTTCATTTCAAACCCATTTTAACAACCCTGCATTTTTACCTCCCACCCCACATTTACTATTTTTGTGATGTATTATTTTACATCATTTTGTTTTGTATATCCCTTAACTACTTATTGTGGATATAGATGATTGTACTACTTTTGTCTTTTAACCTTCCTACTAGTTTTATAAATGGTTTATCTGCTACCTTCACTGTTTATTTGCTTTACCAATGAGATTTTTACTTTCACAATTTTTATATTTCTACTTTTGGTTTTTTCTCTTCTGCTTAGATAAGTCCCTTTAATATTTCTTGTAAAGCTGGTCTCTTGGTGCTGAATTATTTTAACTTTTCTTATTTTTAAAACTTTTTTTTTCTTATTTTTAAAACTTTTGATCTCTCCTTCAGTTGTGAATGAAACCCTTATCAGTAGTGTACACTTGGTTTTAGATGTTTCCCTATAATCACTTCATGCCACTCCCTTCTAACCTACAGAGTTTCTGCTGAATAGCTTAGCTGATAGCTTTATGAGAGTTCCCTTATACATAACTTGTTGCTTTTTCCTTGTTGCTTTCAATATTCTCTCTTTATCTTTAATTTTTGCCATTTTAATTACAATGTGTCTTGGTGTGGTTCACTTTGTGTTGATCCTGTTTCAGACTCTCCGTGCCTGGACTTGAATATCTGTTTTCTTTCACAGGTTAGGGAAATTTTCAGCTATAATATCTTCAAAAATATTCTCTACCCCTTTATCTCTCTCTTCTCTTTCTGGGGCCCCTATAATGAAAATGTTAGTATACATAATGTTGTCCCTTAGGTCTCTTAAACTATTCTCTTTATTTTTTAATTTCTATTCTATTACACTACTGTTTGTTCCAGATTATTGATCCATTTCTCTGTATCATCCGATCTACTATTGATTCCTTCCTGTTTTTTTGTTTGTTTTGTTTTGTTTTGTATTGTTTTGTTTTTAGTTATTGTATTCATCAACTTTGTTTGGTTCTTCTTTATATTTTCTAACTCTTTGTTAGAAACTTCTAACATCTCACTGTGTTCATCCATTCTTCTCCTGAGTTCTTTGAGCATCTTTGTACTCATTACCTTGAACTCTGAATTGGGTAGGTTGCTTATCTCTACTTCACTTAGTCCTCCTGGGATTTTTTCTTGTTCCTTTCTTTGGTACACATTCCTCTGTCACCTCATATTACCTAAGTTGCTTTTTATATTTCTATGTATTTGATTGGCTGTTTCCATATCCCAACTTGGAGAAGTGGTCTTACATTGACTATGTTCTATGGGGCGCAGCAGTGCATATAGCTCTGGTCACCAAACTATATGCCATAGAGTTTTTTCTCTATGTGAGTTTATGGGCCTTCTGTTGTGCTGGGCTGACTACTTTGGGTATGCTGGTAGATGTGGCTGGCTCCTAGTCTGGTTGATTGCCAGGCCCTGTCTTGTACAGAGGTTGCTGGCTCCTGTTGGACAAGGCTGGGTTCTGGCATGGCTTGCTGCATAGCCAGGTGAGTCCCTGTCATGGTGCTTGCCAAGTGGTAGGTGGGACCAGGTCATAAGACCTCTAGCTACAGAGCCCCAAGGGGTGTCCAGTGCTAGTGTTGGCCTACTAGTAGGCAACACTGGGTCCTGGGGGGGCTGGATGCAGGTCTGTGGGTCCTGAAGCTAGTATCAACTCACTGGTGGGTGCAGTCCTTTCCTAAATCAGCTTACTGTGGGGCCCATGTTATCCCAGTGATGACACTCTGGTGGGTGGATCTGGATCCTGGAGCTGTTTCAGGGTCCCAAGGTGTCCCAGAGCTGGCTTAGGTTTGCTGGTTTGTAGAGCCAGACCCCAATGTGTCCAGGGGATTATGCCAGCACATTGATGGGCAGAAATGTGTCCTGGGTCTTTGGTTGCAGGGTCTGGAGGTTCTGAAGCTAATGTCTACCCAACAGTGGGTGAGTCTGAGTGCTAGCCTACTGCTGGAAAGACCTTGGGACCCAAGTCTTTGGTTCCAGGGACCTGGTAATCCTGGAGTTGGTGTTCAGCTCCAGGTAAGCAGGGCTGGGGCCTGCCCCCTGGTGGGTGAACTTGGGGCTGACTTATGGTTGATGTCAGGTTTTGGGCCCTTTGATGTGTTGAGCCATGTCCCAGGTCACTGGTAAGGAGGATCAGGGGACCCTAGGGCAGCAGGCCTGCTGGTAGATGGGACTGTGTCCCTGCCCAGGTAGCTGCTTGGCCTGTGGCATCCTGTACTGGTGCCATCTGACTTGTGGTCAGGGCCATGTCCTGTCAATAATCAGTTAGAGGGAGGATTCCAAAATGCTGCTTGCCAGCATCAGTAACCTCATGATGGGGTGAGCTCCTAGAAATGTCTGCAATCAGCATCTAAGTCCCCAGGGTGAGTCCCAATTGTCTTCTCTTCTATCTATGAGGCTCTCCAAGATCAGCAAGTAGGCCTGACCCAAGCTCCTTTCAAATTACTGCTGCTGCCCTGCATCCCATGTGAGACTTTATGTGTGCCCTTTAAGAGAGGAGTCTCTATTTCCCACATCTTTTTTGCTCTACTAAAAGTAAACTCCACTGTCTTTCAAAGTCAAATGTTCTGGGAGCTCATCTTCCTGGTGTGGGAACACCAACCTGGGGAGAACTCTGTGGGTCTTGGACCCCTTGCTCCTTGGGGATGACCTCTTCAATTGTAATTATCTTTGTAGGTCATCTTCCTGGGGGTGTAGGTCTTGTCTATATTACATCTCTGCCCCTTCTCCCCATATCATTGTGTTTTCTTTTTATCGTTACTGTAGAAGATCTTTTCTACTATTTTTCAGACTGTTCTCATCAATTATTGGTCTGTAAACAGTTGTAATTTTGGTGTGCCTGTGGGAGGAGGTGAGCTCAGGGTCTTCCTCCTTTGCCATCTTGGCCACTCCCCAAACTGTATGTATTATTTTTCAGTCTCCCATAAGAGATAAGTTCTGACCACAAATTATTCTGGGATTCACAATGGCAAAATACAGAAAAGTTTTAGATTGCCTTGAATTAAAGTTACAGGATATTGGAGCTAAACCAGTAATGGCCTTCAAGAAATACAAATTCTCCTTGTTGAATTGGAAGGCACTTGACATTATGCAGGCCTGTGGGGTCATTTAAACTTGGAATTTACCCTATTGAAATGGATATCTTCCTTAAACAATTGTAAAAATTGTTTGGTTTTTGTTTTTTTGGGAAATGCTTTAGACTTGGGTGGGAAACAGAATCCAAAAAGAAACAATTTAAAAGGAAATTTGAACAGATTACTGAACATGAAAGGATGTTTTACTAAAGACTTTTCTAGGGAATACAAACTCTATCTTCCAGAAAGCAGCAATGCTCATAGATATCCTGTGACTTTATTTATATGACCCTCTGGGAAAGGAAACACTAAAATAAAAGAAATCTGGACAGTGATTGTAGGGGCTGAAAGTAGGGAAAGGGATTACAATGAGGCAACAAGGAAATATTTGGAGGTCAAAGATATATCAAATATCTTGAGTTTGACATTATTGTCACAACTCACAGAACTCTACATCAAAAACACAAAAAGGGTAAACTTTGTTCTATGTAAATTATGCAATATGAAAATGACTTTAGAAGTTTTTGAAAACTTATATCATGATAACAAATATCAAACAAATATTGAACCCTGATTAGTGATATGTATGCTAAAGTATTTAGGCTGAAGTATATTGATGTCTGCATGATATTTTACAATGCACCAAAAAGGTAAGATGAGTTGAAGGATGGTGGGAGGATAGAGAGATGTCAGACAGGTATGTGTTAAAGCAAATACAGAAAAATATTAACTTTTTACTCTACAATTCTCTCAAATTTTCTGTATATTGGAAAATTTTCAAAATAAAATATCGAGGAAAACTACACACACATATTTGTAAATGTATGGGGAAAGTTTCAGAATCACAGTGCAATCACACACCAAAATATTTACAATGTTTTCTCCTAGGTAATGGGAATGGTATGTTGATAACATGTGGTAAATGGATGGCAAGTTTTGCTTTATAAACTTTCAAGTTTTTTGATTTTCTTACATGCCTCTATATTTTATAATTTTAAATGCAAAGAAATAAATAAATGGGATGGTAATGATATACTGGTAATTTTACATATATATATATATATTTTTTTTTTTTTTTTGCTCACATGAACATTCTGTTATGCCATGTCTCCAGATTCCAGTCTTATGTAATTTATCTGTGGGTATTAATAGATAATCATATGCATGTGGAATTATAAGGACAGAAAGTGTCAATGTCAGCATCAGCCTACAACATACACTCCATTAAGTATTAACAGTGTCCCTTGGAGTAGTGAACCCAAGGCTGGAAATAACAGCATGGTAGTTTAAAAAATAAATCATGCCTGTCTTTAAAGCTTCCTCAACTGTCTCATAAGAAGTGGAGGTAACCAAGCCAATGCAAGTCAGATATCTCTGGCATCATTGACCTTACTACATGTAACAGTATTTCAATACTTATCAAACTATATAAATTTCAAAACATGTGTTAATGATTATCTTGTTGGTCAACTACGAGTGGTCACTTTGTGTGACATATGGATTCATCAGTCAAAACAATAATAGGTAGGGCCATTTTGACCAAATTAAAGTAAAACTTGTGATTTTCTTTCACATGGATATTCAAGCATATAGATTTGTGGAGGATTGAAGGGATAGTTCTTAACTTTTAATTGTTATATGATAATAAAAATCTTCCCAAGTCCATATAAGAAAGGAACTGAGCTAGGGTAGGGACTGGGTGCTAGGGTCAGAAGAAAGTTGAAAAAATAAAAGAACATGTAATAGTAATATATTTTTAACAGCATAATTATGAGTCTGATTAAAATCTTCTATCAGTTATTTTGCACTTAAAATGATCAAAATATAAGCTATAGACATGGTACTGGGTAAATTCTCTCCTACTTCATCCTCTCCTCATCTCTAGTCATCCTCTCTATGTTTTTCTAAGATCTAGCCCCATTGCACTTTTGTTCAATGTTCAAGCACACAAAGTTTTCTCCTGTTCCAGAATAATACTCATATTTGTTTTAGTCCTCTTTTAGATCTATTATAAACTTTTTTATAGAAAACCTAAATATGATTTAGCTTCCCTTGAATTTATTCTTTCAGAATATCATATGCTTCCTTCATATAACTTACTATAATTGGTAATTATATTTTTGATGTATTCAATTGTTAACCAACTTTTTCTTGATTGTGAACTCTAGAAACTATGAACATGATTCCTCTGTTCACTACCACTCAGTCATTGACACACACAAGGACTACTGCCTTGTAAACACCCAATAAATGTCTGTTTATGGATGAGTGTTCTAAATTACTTATGTAAATGCCATCTCCTTATTGAAGTAGATACTATCTTGTTATGTGTTCAATGCCAGGAATTCCTAGCACAGTATTTTACATATGATCTTAACATATGAAAGTTGGAAACAGTTAAGAACAGTGAATAATCATCAATTAATCAATATTTATTGAACCTCTATTAGGTGACTGACACTGGGTTAATTATTACATTTGTGGATCTCAGTTTTCTGTTCTGTAAAATTAAACTGTTGTGCTATGAAAGATCAAAGTTTTTTAGGAACTTACATTTCTAACTTTGAAAATATTCTACTTAGGATTTCCCTGGTGGTTCAGTGGTTAAGACTCCATGCTTCCACAGCAGGTGGCAAGGGTTCAACCCCTGGTTGGGTAATTAAGATCCACATGATGCACGACACGGCCAAAAAATAAATACATAAAATGAAATAAAATATTCTTCTTACCTATTAATGCCAGCTCTAAAAATTTGGAAAAAAAATTAAGTGTCTTACACACTACCTTCCTTCAAGGGACTGGTTATATAGAGGTTAAATAGTACCAGGCAATCTTAATTTTACCACAAAAGGTTGCAGCAAATTCTCAAATTTGAGAGAAAAATGCCTGAATAATATTGAGCATATAAATTTGATATTGAAAAAAATATATGTCTTTCGACTAGACTTCACAGAGGCTTCTTTAAAAATTAAAATTGGCGCTTCCCTGGTGGCGCATTGGTTGAGAGTCTGTCTGCCGATGCAGGGGACGCGGGTTCGTGCCCCGGTCCGGGAAGATCCCACATGCCAAGTAGCGGCTGGGTCCATGAGAGCCATGGTCGCTGAGCCTGTGCATCTAGAGCCTGTGCTCCGCAACGGGAGAGGTCACAACAGTGAGAGGCCTGCGTACCGCAAAAAAAAAAAAAAAAAAAAAAAATTAAAATTTGTAGAACTGATATTTCTATGTCAAAAGATTTCTGAGATAATCAAGGTAGTTTTCTAACTGAAACAGAAAAAGAATTCTGATTGATAAGCTCATGTTTTCTCTAAAAGCATTTGTGTGATACCAATTTTATACCAGATATAATATTGTTTGATGATATTGAGCTATCATTTACACAACTATTATCATTCAAATTTTAAGTTGATACTCCATATTTTTATTCCAAACTTAACCCAACAGGAAGCCATAAGGAATGATATATTGAGAAATATGATGTATTGTTTCCTTAGAGTGAAAGTAATAGATCATTTCCAAAATGAGAAAAGACAAAATTAATAGAGTACATCTTGACACATTTTATTCAAAATTGAACACCTTTACATATCAGCATTCATGATGGCATTCCAAAGATAAAAATAATGTCTTACTTGAAGGTCAAAATAAAAGATAAGAGAAACTCAGGCTCATTAACATCTCAGAACATTTCTGGGGCTGATTTAATTAAAGATCATGGAATAATTTGTACACTGTTCCTCAAAGATAGACTTTTATAGAAACCCTCATCTATTTTTAGCCTTTATTGGTATATGCAAGTTTAATTCTGTATATGTAAAATTTTTCATGTGCTAAAGAATATCATATATACAAATCAATAAGTGGTAAATGATTTAAAATATGATATCAAATGTTATATTTGTAAATATATCAATATGTATTCTTACATATAACTCAAAATCTTAAATATCTTAAACAGAAGACAGATCCTATGGCAGAAATATTTAATTTCAATAGCCATTCCAGATTACAATATTTGACTGCTTGGATTCATTTGGATCTTTTGGACCTAGGATCTGCTTGGATTTGGACCTAGGAAAAAAAATTTCCTTTTCCTAATACCATATTTTTTTTTTCCATATAGAGAATGCTATATAGAAAGTTATATCAAAAGATAAATGAGGGCTTCCCTGGTGGCGCAGTGGTTGAGAGTCCACCTGCCGATGCAGGGGACACGGGTTTGTGTCCCGGTCTGGGAGGATCCCACATGCTGCGGAGCGGCCGGGCCCGTGAGCCATGGCCGCTGAGCCTGCGCGTCCGGAGCCTATGCTCTGCAACGGGAGAGGCCACAACAGTGAGAGGCCCGCGTACTCGCCCCCCCCCAAAAAAAATGATAAATGGTTAGCTTCAATTCCTACACTGTACAACATATAAACAAATTCTTAATAGAGTTAGCAAATATTATTAGGTCCCTCTTATGCTTATGCCACATCCTTAATGTTCCTTTCTTTCCTTTAGTGGAGACAAACCTGCAAGACAATGAATTTAGTAATAGAGGGGAAATATGTGAAGGTTTTATTAGCAATCTTCCCCAGATTATCTCCTTTATGAGATCTGAAATTTCTAATCCTGCTGTGTTCTGTTGAGAGTGTGGTGAAGACAATGAAGTGTGGTAGGCCTGATAGAAAGATGGTGGAGAAAGAGATTATTAATCTGAAACTGATGTTTTCAAGTATGCTTAGCTCTCTTTACTCCTTCTAAAAACTAGGATGCATATTGTCAACAAGACAGGTGATTATGCAATATTTTAAAATAACAAGTAAAATATTCTTTTTCTTCTTAGATCATGATTCCATGAGCAATTATACCTCCTCTACTTTGTAAACTAGTCCAGGTGTTCTTTCAGAGGTTCATCTGAAGAGATTCACCTGCGTAGTCTCACCTGTGCCATGGGTCATTTCTCAAAGGTCAAGTCCTATTTTATAAACAGACATTCATTTGTGGAGTTCACAAGGTTTTAAAAAATTGAAGAATCCTTCATACAGGCAGAACTCAAGGGCAGAGTGATCAGTATCTAAATATTCCTTGCAATCACATTTGATAGGAAAGAAAACTCCTTTAGCTTAATCTGTTTCCTAGAGTTCTGAAATTTCTATTTCATTGCAATAAAAGACTATATAAATTAATATAAGCACAATGTGGCTGAGATAAGCAGACATTTCTAATGTTGGGTAAGCTCCAGAACAAGGACAGTGTATAAGAAAGGAAGGATGCTGAGGATGAAAGCAGTTGGTATTAAGGTTTCAAACTGAAGCATTGCTCTTAAAAGCTTGATGCTGACATCTATCCATATCTGATGACAAAAGCATAAGCTAGAGAAAGGCCACCATTTTTTGGTTCTATTACAGGGATTAATTAAAATATACAAATACAAGAAAAATCTCAAGACCCAATAGAAGCCTGGCTCTTTTATTATTGTTTTATTATAGAAGTAGAATGTACATATGCATGTATGCATAACTGAATCACTTTGCTGTGACCCTGAAACTAACACAACATTGTAAATCAACTATACCTCAGCAAAAAAATTATACCTATTACTTAAAAAATTATGAAGGACAGCTGATTAGCAACTGTAATTTTCTCTGCAATCTTAATTTTCCTTAGCTATATAAGATAAAATATTCAGTTTCTGGAAATTAGAGGTTGAACATCTGTGAGGGTAAATATTCTGCCTACAGGTATGTTTTGAAAAATTTAGATAATGGAGGCGATAACTAACATTTAGAGTAGTAAGGAAAAGCTATGTAAAAAACATGAAATTTATGCTATACTTTGATATGTGTGTAAGATACAGGACAAAAACTACTGGAAATCTTGAGATTACCGAGTAAGAAAATCTCTATATTTCTACATTATTAGTTCCAATAAAGTCAGGACTTGCAGCTACTCCATGAACCATAAAGATAAATGTTATAGGGCTTCCCTGGTGGTGCAGTGGTTGAGAGTCCGCCTGCCAATGCAGGGGACACGGGTTCATGCCCCGGTCCGGGAGGATCCCACATGCAACGTAGCGGCTGGGCCCGTGAGCCATGGCCGCTGAGCCTGCGCGTCTGGAGCCTGTGCTCCGCAACGGGAGAGGCCGCAGCAGTGAGAAGCCCACAAAAGAAGATAAATGTTATATATTCATGTTTTTAATACTATCAGGCCTAAGTTAATCAAATAGTTATTGAGGACAGTGTTTTGTTTTTTTTTAATGTGTTAAGGTCAGCACAACTTTTGGCAGATCTCTTAAAAAGTATTCTAATCCAAGACTGTAAAATGTACATTTTTTTAATTATAAAGACATAATAGTACCGAAAACATATTCAGACAAGCATATAATTCAGTATGGCTGAATTTTATTTGCAACAAAATTCCATTATTTCTGCTAATTTATAGTATTTTAATTCCTTAAAAATTCATAGAGTTCAATAAAATGATAAACTCTCAGTTAATCTAAATATAATGTTATTTTCTTTAAAAATACAAATACTCTTGGTTAAGGAGAAGCATTGAATTTTCTAAAACTTTTACAACCATCTACTTTTAAATGCATTTGAGTCAGTGGCTATTTTTTATATCATTTTAATCTGGATGTTTGGTGTCTCAGGAAGAAAAAAATAGTTCTTATTTCATGAACATCTGAACAGACCTCAAATCTAGATGAATGACACTATTACCTGGATAGATAATCCATTTTTCTATAGTGACAATCTGCTGTAATATTTCAGTAGTGCTGCTTTCAAGATATGAAGTTAGATGCCCAAATCTATGCTTTATTCCCTGAAGTGACAGTTAAAGAAAGGTACCACGAATGAGTATTTAATAAAGGGAATGAATATAATACACAAAGGACAATGATCCTTCTTGTATAATTAAATGATATGACAATGAGGAGGTAATATTCTTATTTTAATGTATTTATGATAAATAAGACAATGATATCTTTTCCCCTAATTAAATCTTGAATGCCTTGATGAAAATGCCTTTGATATAACAGATAATCTTCAAAAAATGTAAGGTGCAGCACCATTGAATTTCTGTTTATTATGTCAAATAACTGATACACTTTGGGGGGTCCATGTATTATTATATAATATCACACACTCTGTCACATATTCATAGCAAATGAATATGCTAACTTAAGAGCCTCCTTCGCATAAATACTACTTTATAATCGATATACTGACAGTTGTAAAAACAATAGGATTTTAAATATATTAATACGACAAATCAGAATAGTTATGAATAGAGAAAAGGTAGTTGGTACTTCAAAGTTCCTATAGAAGTTGGCCCAGGTTGGGGGCATTAAAGTGAATTTCTGAAAGGTCAGGAACAGATGCTTTCTGAACTGAGTTTTTCAAAAATTCGTACTATATATATATATATATATATATATATATATATATAATACTCTAGTTGATCTTTTAAGGAGTGTTATTGGCTGCTATCTCTCCAAATATTTCTTCTGTCCCATTTGTCTCTCTTTTTTGTTTTTCTCTCTTTGTGTTTATTTTGGATAATTTGCATTGAACTGGACTCAAGGCCACAGGTACTTTCCTCACTCATGGAAATATATATTTGATTATATACATTATAAATGTAATTATATGATAAATATTATATATATGATTAATTTATTTTAACTCTCTTGCCCTTCTCCCTGAATTCTGTGGACCACTGCTTTGCACATAGAGAAAATTAGAGAATCAGCATACACCTGCCTGTCTTCATTTTCAGAAGCTAAAGTCTTGAGCTCTGTGAATTCCTGGAATAAGATATAGGTATGGGTATAAATGAACTCTTTTGTCTTTTGATATACTATCCTTAAAAGTTTAGTAAAGAAGTGTGGGACAGAGTTAGTGGATTGTGGGTGGGACCCCACAAGATTCTAATACTTGACACTAGCTAATATGTGCTCATTAAAGTCATTGAAAACACCAGTTTATTCCTGGGTCATGTGGTAGTTCTATATTTAGTTTTTTAAAGAACTTCCATACTGTTCTCCATAGTGGCTATACTAATTTACATTCCCACAAACACTGTAATATTGTTCCTTTTCTCCACACCCTCTGAAGCATTTATTGTTTGTAGATTTTTTGATGGCCATTTTGACCAGTGTGAGGTGATACCTCACTGTAGTTTTGATTTGCATTTCTCTAATAATTAGTGACATTGAGCATCTTTTCATGTGTTTGTTGGCCATCTGTATGTCTTCTTTGGAGAAATGTCTATTTAGGTCCTTCACCCATTTTTTGATTGGGTTATTTGTTTTTTTGATATTGAGCTGCATGAGCTATTTGTATATTTGGGGGATTAAGCCATTTTCAGTTGCTTCATTTGCAAATATTTTCTCTCATAATGAGGGTTGTCTTTTTGTTTTGTTTATGGTTTCCTTTGCTGTGCAAAACTTTTAAGTTTAATTAGATCCCATTTGTTTATTTTTGTTTTTATTTTCATTACTCTAAGGGTGGATTCAAAAGGACCCAGAAACCCCAATCCTGGGCATATATGTGGAGAAAACCATAATTCAAAAAGATACATTCACCCCAATGTTCACTGCAGGGCTATTTACAATAGCCAGGACATGAAAGCAACTTAAATGCCCATCAACAAAGGAATAGATAAAGAAGATGTGGTACATATATATAATGGAATATTACTCAGCCATAAAAAAGAACAAAATAATGCCATTTACAGCAAAATGGATGGAGCTAGTGATTGTCATATTGAGTGAAGTTAAGTCAGACACAGAAGTTAAGTTAAGTCAGACACAGAAACACAAATATATGTTATTGCTTATATGTAGAATCTTTAAAAAAAAGGTACAAATGAATTTATTTACAAAACAGAAATAGAGTCATGGATGTAGAAAACAAACTTATGGCTTCCAGGGGATAAGGGGGAAAGGGATAAATTGGGAGATTGGGATTGACATATACACATTACTATATATAAAATAGATACCTAATAAGATCCTGCTGTTTAGCACAGGGAACTCTACTCAATACTCCATAATGGCCTGTATGGGAAAAGAACCTTAAAAAAGAGTGGATATATATAAAACAGATTCATTTTGCTGTACACCTGAAATTAACACAGCATTGTAAAGCAACTGTACTCCAATAATTTTTTTTTTTAAAAAAACACAAGTTTATTCATTCTTACCCCCATTGATATGTGACCATTTTGAAATTGCTTGGTCATCCATGGAGGAAATCTACTATGGATCATACACCCACTGGGAATGCCCAGTCAATTTCTAGATTTTAGTTCATTTAGGTTTGTTTGGAGTTCTCAATTTGCTAATATGTTTTCAAAAAACTATAACTTTGCAATTTATCTAGCTTTTTCTCATTGTTAGAGTGGGAAATGACAATCTCTTATAAATTTCTACAATGAAGTCCAATATATATTTAATTTTAGGAACCTAAAATAAGTGTAAGACTTTTTCTTTAATCCATTAAATTTTATACCATAGATATTTAAGCTTCACTGAATAAAATATTCAGAATGAAAGCATAGAATACAAAGAAATAATATGGAACAATTTCTTATATTCAAAAATTCTAAAACTTCTAAGAAAATGAATGAAGCAAACAAAAGAGAAGGTTAATAAATAGAATTTGGCAGTGATAAATTATGTGGCACAGATAAATCTCTATAGGAATTAAAGTATGTTTATTTAAGGCCTCTAGTTACTTCTCAGCCATCACAGAGGAGAAGAGATAAAAGTTGTACCTTGAATGTCTCTTTAAGTCAAAAGAGAAGTATATAATAGCATAAGAAAAACTTCATGTGCTACTGGGTTCTAGTTATTCATTTTCTATTCATATGTATTTATAGAGCATGTAGGAGGCCATAAACTCAATATCATGAACTATAGCTAGACCTCAGCTGGTACTGTAAGTAACCAGTCCAAAGACAAAATAGTTCTGAGAGATCTAGATACTGGAGGTAATGCCAAACAAGTTTCATTAGAATAAAATAATAGACCAAGGGTTCTAAAGAGAAAAAAAAATTAGCTAAAACTGTAGATTTAAACAGCACAAAATAAAAACAAAAATCCTGCAATTATTAAAGGCCATAGTAAAACAGTGAGTCCAAAACCTGGATTACAATGCTATTTTTTTTTTGTGGTCTATATTTCTGTTTTTGTCTGATTCCAAGAACCCAGTCAAAATATGGGCAGAAGACCTAAATAAACTTTTCTCCAAAGAAGACATACAGATGGCCAACAAACACATGAAAAGATGCTCAACATCACTAATTATTAGAGAAATGCAAATCAAAACTACAATGAGTTACCACCTCACACTGCTCACTACAAACAATAAATTCTAGAGTGGGAGTGGAGAAAAGGGATCCTTTTTACACTGTTGGTGGGAATTTAAATTGATATAGTCACTATGGAGATTCCTTAAGAAAATAAAAATAGAACTACCATATGATCCAGCAATCCCTTTCCTGGGCATATACCTGATGAAAACCATAGTTCCAAAAGATATATGCACTTTAGTGTTCATTGCAGCACTATTTACAATAGCCAGGATATGGAAGCAACCTAAATGTCCATCAACGGAGGAATGGATAAAGAAGATGTGGTATGTATATATATATATATATATATATATATACAATGGAATATTACTCAGCCTTATAAAGGAACAAAATTGTGCCATTTGCAGAGACATGGATGGACTGAGAGGTTGTCATACAGAGTGAAGTCAGAAAGAGAAAACAAATACATTAATGCATATATGTGGAATTTAGAAAAAATGGTATATATGAACCTATTTGCAAAGCAGAAATAGAGACACAGACATAGAGAAAAATATGTATGAACACCAAGGGGGCGCTGGGATGGATTGGGAGATTGAGATTGACATATGTACTGTACTATATATGAAGTAGATGGCTGGTGAGGGCCTACTGTATAGCACAGGGGAAAAAAAAAAAAAGGAAGGTACAATCTGTTTTCAGGACATGTATTAAGTAACCTTATAAATGCACTCCTATATACTTAGGTGCAGACAAATGTTTGATTCCACTTATACGAGGTGCCTAGAGTAGTCAAATTCATAGAGTTAGAAAGTATACTGTAGATGCCAAGGGTCAAGGGGTGAGGGCTTGGGGAGGGGGAATGGGGAGTTAGTGTTTAAAGGGGACAACATTTCAGTTTAGGAAGGTGAAAAATTCGGGAGATGGATGATGGTGAGAGTTGCACAACAATGTGAAAGTACCTAGTGTCCCTGAACTGTACAGTTAAATATGGTTAAAATAGCATGTTTTATATTATTTGACTTTTACCACAATAAAAAACAAAATATTTAAAAGTTGCTATTGATTTTTATATTATGGCAAACCTTGAGTCTGAGAGTTACATATATATTTTCTACTTCCTATATAAGTGTTGAAGAATCCAAATGTGAAAACAGGTATGGGTATATAGCGGAACAGGAAAGCGAAGAGTAGAATTAACCAATAAAACTGATTATATAGTGGGATGTTGTCCCAAGATGGTGGAGTAGGAGACTCCAGCCTCTTTTACAACATAAAGATCAACAATTAGACACAAATCCATTAACAAAAACAGGTCTGGGAAAGCTCTGGAGTCGGATTAAGAAGTTTCAACAATACAGTAGAACAAAAAATTTGAGAATAACATCACAAAATGAGAAGGAAGAATAGCTTCATTTTGGCTGTATTCATTATCCCATCTGCAGGTTCACATTGCTCAGCACCAAGAGGAAACTTCCCAGCAAGAGTTACCCTCAATGGAAAAGGAAGAGCTGGGTGAGCATTCAGGGCATTATACAAAGGATCTCTTTCAGTTTCACCTCACCTGGAGACCAGCAAAACTGAGAGGTAGAGAGACAGCTGGAATAAGCAAGAAAAGCAAAGGCTACCAGCATCAGCCAGATAGCAGGAGCATATGCTGTTCCCAGTGATCTGCTTTGCAGACAACCCCAAAATCTTTTGCTACTGAAGAAACCAATGGCCAGCATGGCCTCTGCAGACCCCCTGCATATTTCACCAGTTATTGTCCCACATGTATTTACATTCACTGATGTCAACTGCATGAGTCCCTCCCTTCTCCCTACCCACCTCACCCATGCCAGAGCCTGGAACCTACAGAGGCAGCCATCCCAGGTCTCTGTGGCTGTGAGGGTCCAAGACACTAGCCTAGACTCCTCTAGCTGACCCTCACTGCTGTGTGTGAGCTTGGGGTTAGCCTTTCCAGCTGTGCACTGGCACGCAGATGGCTTAACACCCATCACTGGCCTCCATTATTTTGTGCATGCTAAGACAAAATATTATACCCACAGAAGTGCACGCTGAAAGCCAGGGCCCCCATAGCTGTTTATGAGCCTAGATCTAGCCCTGTCTCTTGTCACTGACTTACATCATAGCCTCACCAGCAGCTAGCCCCTCCAGCTGTGCCTCTGCACAGCCCAGTCTGACTCCTCACACTAACCTTTACTGCTCTGCACCAGCAGTGAGAACCAGCAGCAAGAGGAGTGCACTGCGGAAGACAAGGTCTCTGCAGCTGCCAGTGGACTTTCACAATTGGACCTGTCACTTGCTGCTTAACTTGGCCCCCATCACTAAGTGTATACTTGCAACTGGCCCTTGCCACTACACAGATACCTGCAGCTGACCCTCACAGCTGAGTGTGTGAACACCACTAGCTCCAGCCACCAATGTTGCCTGCCCTTGTTCTTATCTGCTGAATCTGGAGACACTACTGAGGGTCAAAACAGTCATTGTGGCTTCAGTGGATCTCCCTCAGCGATTACCAAGGACTATGCATTTGTTGATGCTTTGGTACCCAGTGACCCAATTTGATGAGTCACCTCACTTCCTGGACCCAGAGCCACCACATGCTCATGCACTTGACACCCTTTACCACTGGACCCAGAGTGACAGCACACTTCAATATATACCGACAAGCAAGTGAAGGTCTTTCTTTCATGGGTAAAGTCTATCAGACATTTAAAGGAGAATTAATTGCCAATTGGTCTCAAATTACTCCAAAAAATTGAAGAGAAGTAAACACTCCCAAACTTGTTTTACAAAGCCAGCATTACTCTGATACTAAAGACAGATAAGGATGATACAAGAAAAGAAGTCTACAGGCTAATATCCATAATGCATATTGATGGAAAAATTCTCAACAAAATATTAGCACACTGAATTCAGTGGCACATTAAAAATATCACACACCATAAGCAAGTGATATCTAAGCCTGAACAAGGACAGTTCACACATGCAAATAATATAATACATGTTAATAAAATGAAAGACAGAAGTTATATGATTGACTCAATACATACAGAAAATACATTTCACAAAATTTAGCATCCTTTCACAATAAAAATTCAACATTTTTTTTTTTGTGGTATGCAGGCCTCTCACTGTTGTGGCCTCACCTGTTACACAGCACAGGCTCTGGATGCGCAGGCTCAGCAGCCATGGCTCATAGACCCAGCCGCTCCGCGGCATGTGGGATCTATCCGGACCGGGACACGAACCCGTGTCCCCTGCATTGGCAGGTGGACTCTCAACCACTGCACCACCAGGGAAGCCCTCAACAAATTTTTTATAGAAGGAACAAACCTCAACATATAAAGTCCGTATGTGACAAGTCCACAGGTAATATCATATTCAACAGTGAAAGATTGAAAGTTTTTCCTCTAAAATGAGGAATAAGACAAAGGTTCTCATTCTTACCATTCTTATTCAGCATAGTAATGAAAATCCTAGCCAAAGCAATGAGACAATAAAAGTGAATAAAATACATCTAAATTGAAAAGGAAGAAGGAAAACTGTTGCTGTTTTATGAAGATATAATCTTATATATAGAAAATTCTAAAGACTCTACCAAAAACATTTTACACCTAACAAACGAATATAGTAAAGTTTTGGGATACGAAACTAACATACAAAAATCATTTGCATTTCTATACACCAACAATGAACTACCTGAAAAAGATATAAAGAAAACAATCCCATTTACAATAATAACAAAAAGTATAGAATATTTAGGAATAAATTTGACCAAGGAAGAAAAACATCTATGCACTGAAAACTATAAACTATTGATGAGAGAAACTGAAGAACAAATAAATGGAAAGATATATCATGTTCATGGACTGGTAGAGTTAATACTACCAATTTAATGTGAAAATATTGTGAAAATATTCAGTGCAATCCCTGCAAAATACCAACAGCATTTTTCAAAGAAATAGAAGGAAAAAATCATAAAATTCTCTGTAAGATGCTGAAAAGCAAAAGCAATCTTGAGAAAGAGGAAAGGTGGAGGCATCATTTTTCCTGATTTCAAACTACTTTACAAAACTATAGTAATCAAAAAAGTATAGAACTGGCATAAAAACAGAAATATAGGCCAGTGAAACAGAATTGAGAGCCCAGAAATAAATCCACACTTACATGATCAACTAATATTTGCAAAGGAGGCAAGGATACTCAATGCGGAAAGTATAGTCTCTTTAATAAATGGTGTTGGAAACCAGATATTCACATACAAAAGAATAAAATTAGAACACTTTCTTATAACACTCACAAAAAAATAACTAGAAATAGATTAACAAATTAAATGTTATGACTCAAAACTGTAAAACTCCTAGAAGAAAACATAGTGGCAAAACTCTTTCACTTAAGTCTTGGCAATGATTTTTTGGATATGACACCAGCATTGGGACTATAAAAAAATAAAAAAATCTTCTGCAAGGCAAAAGAAACAATCAAAAAAATGAAAAGGCAGCCCATGATATGGGAGAAAACATATCAAACCATATGTCTGATAAGGATTTAATATCCAAAATATATAAGGAATTTACGATTTAATAGCTAAAGAACAAACAATCCAATGTAAAAATGGGCAGAGCAATGGAATAATTTTTCCCAAGAAGACATACAAATTGCCAAAATGTACATTAAAAAGGTGCTGTTGATCATCAGTCATCAAGGAAATGAAAATCAAAACCACAATGAGGTATCATCTCATACTCGTTAGAGTAACTATCATCAAGAACACAAGAAGTAAGAAATACCAGCATGGATATGGAGAAAAGGGAACCCTTGTGCACTGTTGGTGGGAATAAAAATTGACACAGACACCATGGAAAACAGTACAAAGTTCCCTCAAAATATTAAAAATGGGACTATCATATGATCCAGCAATCCCACTTCCGGGTATATATTCAAAGAAAATTAAATCACTATCTCAAAGAGGTATCTACATTCACATGCTCATTGCAGCAATATTACAGTAGCTAAGACATGGAAACAACCTAAGTATTCATCAATAGATGAATAAATAAAGAAAATGTGGTATATATTTATACAATAGGATATTATTCAGGCATAAAAGAAGGAAATCCGGCTATTTGTGACAACATGGATGGACCTTGAGGGCATTATGCCAAGTGAAATAAGTCAGACAGAGAAAGACAAATATAGTATGATCAAATGGTACAAACTTTCAGTTATAGATTAATAAGTTGCAGAGGTTTAATGTACAGCATGGTGACTATAGGTAAGGATACTGTATTGTAGACTTGACAGTTGCTATGAAAGGAGAGCTTTAATGCTCTCATCATAACAGCAACAACAAAAAGGTAATTATGTGAAGTGAAGAATGTGTTAACTAACTTTATTGTGGTAAATATTTCACAATATATACATTTATCAAATCATCATATTGTACACCTCAAACTCACACAATTTTATAGGTCAATTATATCTCAATAAAGCTGGAAGAAAAATTGACCATGTGTGAAGAAAATTAGAGGTTTTTTTTGAGGATACATAATGAATAAATTTCCTGTCTTCAAGGATTATAAGCTTAATTGAGAATGAATCTAAATTGAAGTAGTTAGGAATATGTTGAGAGTCTCACTAAAGTAAGAGTTTGGGACAATATTTATATACTTTCAAGCAGTTTAAAGGTCACAAAAGTGCTTGAAATATTTAAAAAATACCTAATTCATGAGACAGTGTTGAAATAAATGAAAATTTTATAAAAACCTTTCAAATTAATTTTCAAATTTTGTTTTAATTTTATTACAGAAAAATTAGAGCAGATTGAGAAGCAATAAGTCACAATAGATTCATTCAAGGTGAACATTATTTCCCTTATTCCTTGCGTTCATGTGAAAATTAGAGTAAGATAATTGCTCAAATAAATTCTGTATTTATCTTTAATTATGTGGGCAGTAGATATGACTTTTTAAGTTTTATTTTTTTAATATCACAGACTACCTCTAGGCATTATCTTTATATAATGACTTTAGTTTTAGTTTTTAATTTTGTCCAATGAAAAACTATCTTTGTAATGCAGGGTATATGTTACAAAAGTAAACATACTTTTAGTATTGTTTAAGAAAAACAGATGAATGTGTATTTAAATTTCCCAAATAATTACTTAGTGCAACTTTAACTGCAGAGACCTGATTAGGGAGAGTGTAGTGAAATTATTAATAACTTGTCAATATGACCCTCTAATTAAAAAAATATGCTTAAAACAAAATACCAACTATAATATTATCATTCTCTGTGGATATACCTGTATTTGTGAAATATTTAAAGAAATCTATATTAAAACATTTAAATGGTGACACTTCTACAGCAGCACTTAAAATTAAAACCAACAATTAAAAGCATGACTGTTTAACCAAATTATTCAACCATATGGTAAAATACACATTACAAAAAATAGTAATATAGGCAATTAATTAGAATGGAAAATTGATTAACACTAAATCTTTTCAAAATATTATAAAACTAAATGAGAAATCAGTCTATTATTATGTTTTTGTTTAAAAATTCAGAATATAAGGATAATCTCACTTACTTTTATTGGTAAGTAAAGCAGAAATTTGCTTTAAAATAATAGTCACAATTTAAGATTAATATTGGATTTCAAAAGCTTATATATTTTGTTCTTAAAATACTTTAGGACTTAGTCCTGAAACTTAGTTTGATTCTATATAAATCTGATTTATTTATTCTTTCTATTTTCCATTTTTGATTGGAAATTTTTCCATAAATGACAAACTACAATTGCTTTTATGGTGCCTGTTGATCTTATGCACATTTTAACAAATTGATGGTGAATATATACTGAAAATGAGAAAGCACCTACATATTTCTATTATCGTATTTTCCTATTGATTCTCATAAGAGACTATCAGAAATCTATATATTCATCCAACTCTATTACAAATAAGGAAAATGAAAAGGAGATTTTATTACTTTTACCCCTGCCAAAGCAGGAAATCTAGCATTATGATTTTAGATTATCACATTAACTGGAATCCAGAGTATCAAACTGAGGACATAAAAATCGTTTTATGGCTGCAAACTTTTCTAGACTCAGTGGTACAACTGGATTGATGACTGTTTATAATAGCAATAATCCCAGCAAAATCAGTCATTAGTACAGTTAACAACAATTTGTTGGAGTGTTAACTGCCCTTGGCTTTGCCTCAAGCTGTTCGCAAACTGTCATTAACGGCTGGTTACAATTGATTTCTTGGGGCCCTAGTTAACAGAAATTTGATTTCAATTCAATACTGCAGAGGCTAATTTTGACTCAGTAAACAAGTCTCTTTTCTTAAGGTTAGTCTTGATATAATATTGCTTTTCCCCTGATATATCAAAAGACGTATCCCAAAAGTCAATGAACATGTGGAAAATGTGTGATTACTCTATAGATAGAGTAGATCTAGATTACTCCAGATCAATGTTTGTGTTTTCAACCCACATGGCAGGACTGACAGACAATATAAGACAAGAAAAACAGTGAAGGGCTTCCTTGGTGGCGCAGTGGTTGAGAGTCCGCCTGCCGATGCAAGGGACGTGGGTTCATGCCCCGGTCCGGGAAGATCCCACGTGCCGCGGAGTGGTTGGGCCCGTGAGCAATGGCCACTGAGCCTGTGCGTCTGGAGCCTGTGCGCTGCAACGGGAGAGTACCACCAAAAAAAAAAAAAAAAAAAAAAAAAAAAAAGAAAAGAAAAGAAAAGAAAAGCAATGAAGAATAAAATGTCTTCAGTTTAATATATTCATATACTACATATTTCCAAGGGTGTTCCAGTGAATGAAATCACAGTATATACTTCAAAAACTTATTATATTGTTGAGCCATATAATGGTAACAAAAGAAATGGCTAACAATAAATAAGTATGAAAAATGTCTTATTTCACTATGAATAATCACTAAAAACTCAACATGTTATCTTATTATAGTCATGTTTGATTTCCAAGTGAAAACCTACATTCATATACTTCCTCTGAAGAGTGCTATTTAGTATGTCTTAAGTAATTCATTCATTTGTTTAACAAATATTCGTTGAGCATGATCTATGTGCTAGGCATTGTTGATCACATTTGAATAAAACAAATATTACTAATTTGGGGAAATATAGTTTCTAGTGGGGTTAACAGAGAGTAAACTAGAAATCAGAATAAAATATATGTTAGAAAATAAATTCTATTTAAAAAAAGGAAAAATAGAATAATGAAAGGAGTATCAGAAGGCAAAAGAAGTGTTGTTATGTTGGAATTTGAGATTAAACATAGGATGGTAAGGATAGGCTTCAATAAGAAATAGTTTCAACAAAGACTTGAAAGAGGTAAGAGAGTTAGCCAAGTAAATATTAGGCAAAGCACAATCCAAATAAAATAGCTAGAGGAAAAATTCTTTTATTTCTAATGTGGTCACATATACATAAAATGAAGTTTACCATATACACCATTTTTAAATGTACAATTCAGTGGAATTAAGTACATTTACAATTTTGTATAGCCATCACCACTTTTTATTTTCAAAATGTTTTCATTATCCTACGCAGAAACTCTATAACCATTAAGCAATAATTTCCAATTACCCATCCTAAACTCTTCGTAAACACAGTTCTTCTTTCTGTCTTTATGGATTTTCCCATTCCAGATACTTCACGCAGAACTATGTGGAATTATGCATTATATTTATCTTTTTGTGTATCATGTTTTCAAGGTTCATCTGTGTTATAGCATATATCAGATCTTTATTCCCTTTTAAGGCTGAATACTATTACATTGTTTATCTATTCATCCATTAATGAACAGTTGGTTTGTTTCTACCTTCTGTTTATTGTGAATAATGCTGTGAAGAACATTGGTGTACAAGTATCTGAGTCCCTGTTTGCAATTCTTTGGGTATATAACTTGGAGTGAAACTGCGGAGAGATATGGAACTCTATACCATATTATGCTTAACTATGTTTAAATTTTGTAGGAACCACAAAACTGTTGTCCACAATGCCCCACCCCCAAACATTTGTTTCTTTCCTTCTTTTTTTTTTTTTCTCATTTAACAGTAACCAGCCTAATGGATGTGAAGTGGCAGCTCATTGTGGTTTGATTTGCATTTTCTAATGACTAATGAAGTTTAGCATTTTTTCATATGCTTATTGGTCATTTATATATCTTATTTGATATAAATGGCATGATATACTTAAAGTGATGAAAGGGAAGAACATACAACCAAGATTACTCTACCTGGCAAGGATCTCATTCAGATTCGATGGAGAAATCAAAAGCTTTACAGACAAGCAAAAGCTAAGAGAATTCAGTACCACCAAACCAGCTATACAACAAATGCTAAAGGAACTTCTCTAAGTAGGAAACACAAGAGAAGAAAAGGATCTACCAAAAAAACCCAAAACAATTAAGAAAATGGTCATAGGAACATACATATTGATAATTACCTTAAACATGAATGGATTAAATGATCCAACCAAAAGACACAGGCTTGCTGAATGGATACAAAAACAAGATCCATATATATGCAGTCTACAGGAGACTCACTTCAGACCTAGGGACACAAACAGACTGAAAGTGAGGGGATGGAAAAAGATATTCCGTGCAAAAGGAAATCAGAAGAAAGGTAGAGTAATTATACTTATATCATTAAAAAATAGACTTTAAAATAAAGAATGTTACAAGAGACAAGGAAGGACACTACATAATGATCAAAGGATCAATCCAAGAAGAAGATATGACAATTATAAATATATATGCACCCAACATGGGAGCACATCAATACATAAGGCAACTGCTAACAGCTATAAAAGAGGAAATCAACAGTAACACAATATTAGTGGGGGACTTTAATATCTCACTTACACCAATGGACAGATCATCCAAAATGAAAATAAATAAGGAAACAGAAGCTTTAAATGACACAATAGACCAGATAGATTTAATTGATATTTATAAGACATTCCATCCAAAAACAGCAGATTACACTTTCTTCTCAAGTGCACATGGAACATTCTTCAGGATAGATCACATCTTGGGTCACAAATCAAGCCTCAGTAAATTTAAGAAAATTGAAATCATATCAAGCATCTTTTCTGACCAAAACGCTATGAGATTAGAAATCAATTACAGGAGTAAAAACGTAGAAAACACAAACACATGGAGGCTAAACAATGTTACTAAATAACAAGAGATCACTGAAAAAATCAAAGAGGAAGTAAAAAAATACCTAGAGACAAATGACAATGAAAACACAATGATCCAAAACCTATGGGATGCAGCAAAAGCAGTTCTAAGGGGGAAGTTTATAGCTATACAATCCTACCTCAAGAAACAAGGAAAATCTCAAGTAAACAATCTAATCGTACACCTAAAGGAACTAGAGAAAGAAGAACAAACAAAACCCAAAGTTAGCAGAAGGAAAGAAATCATAAAGATCAGAGCAGAAATAAATGACATAGAAACAAAGAAAACAATGGCAAAAATAAATAAAACTAAAAGCTGGTTTTTTGAGAAGATAAACAAAATTGATTAACCATTAGACAGACTCATCAAAAAAAACAGGAACAGGACTCAAATCAATAAATTAGAAATGAAAAAGAAGTTACAACAGACACTGCAGAAATACAAAGCATCCTAAGAGACTACTACAAGCAACTCTATGCCAATAAAATGAACAACCTGAAAAAAATGGACAAATTCTTAGAAAGTTATAACCTTCCAAAACTGAACAAGGAAGAAACAGAAAATATGAACAGACCAATCACAAGTAATGAAATTGAAACTATGATTAAAAATCTTCCAGCAAACAAAAGTCGAGGACCAGAGGGCTTCACAGGCGAATTCTATCAAATATTTAGAGAAGAGCTAACACCCATCCTTCTCAAACTCTTCCAAAAAGTTGCAGAGGAAGGAACACTCCCAAACTCATTCTATGAGGCCATCATCACCCTGATACCAAAACCAGACAAAGATACTACAAAAAAAGAAAATTAGAGACCAATATCACTGAAGAATATAGATGCAAAAATCCTCAACAAAATACTAGCAAACAGAATACAACAACACATTAAAAGGATCATACACAATGGTCAAGTGGGATTTATCCCAGGGATGCAAGGATTCTTCAATAGACACAAATCAATCAATGTGATACAGCTTATTAAAAGACTGAAGAATAAAAACCATATGATCATCTCAATAGATGCAGAAAAATATTTTGACAAAATTCAACACCCATTCATGATAAAAACTCTCCAGAAAGTGAGCATGGAGAGAAGCTACCTCAACATTATAAAGGCCATATATGACAAACCCACAGCAAACGTCATTCTCAATGGTGAAAAAAATGAAATCTTTTCCTCTAAGATCAGGAATAAGACAAGGATGTCCAATTTCACCACTATTATTCAACATAGTTTTGGAAGTCCTAGCCATGGCACTCAGAGAAGAAAAAGAAATAAAAGGAATACAAATTAGAAAAGAAGAAGTAAAACTGTCACTGTTTGCAGATGACATGATACTATATATAGAGAATCCTAAAAATGCCACCAGAAAACTACTAGAGCTAATCAATGAATTTGGTAAAGTTGTAGGATATAAAATTAATGCACATAAATCTCTTGCATTCCTATACACTAATGATGAAAATTCTGAAAGAGAAATTATGGAAACACTCCCATTTACGATTGCAACAAAAGGAATAAATTACCTAGGAATAAATCTACCTAGGGAAACAAAAGACCTGTATACAGAAAATTATGACACTGATGAAAGAAATTAAAGATGATACCAACAGATGGAGAGATATATCATGTTCTTGGATTGGAAGAATCAATAGGGTGAAAATGACTATACTACCCAAAGCAATCTACAGATTCAATGCAATCCCTATCAAATTACCAATGGCATTTATTATGGAACTAGAACATATCATCTCATAATTTGTATGGAGACACAAAAGACCCCGAATAGCAAAAGCAGTTTTGAGGGAAAAAAAAGGAGCTGGAGGAATCAGACTCCCTGACTTCAGACTATACTACAAAGCTACAGTAATCAAGACAATATTGGTACTGGCACACAAACTGAAACATAGATCAATGGAACAAGATAGAAAGCCCAGAGATAAACCCATGCACCCATGGTCAACTAATCTATGACAAAGGAGGCAAAGATGTACAATGGAGAACAGACAGTCTCTTCAATAAGTGGTGCTGGGAAAACTGGACAGCTACAGGTAAAAGAATGACATTAGAACACTCCCTAACAGCATACATAAAAATAAACTCAAAATGTAAGACCAGACACTATAAAACTGTTAGAGGAAAACATAGGAAGAACACTCTTTGACATAAATCACAGCAAGGTCTTTTTTGATACAGCTCCTAGAGTAATGGAAATAAAAACAAAAATAAACAATTGGAACCAAATGAAACTTCAAAGCTTTTGTATAGCAAAGGAAACCAAAAGCAAGACAAAAAGATAACCCTCAGAATGGGAGAAAATTTTTGCAAACGAATCAATGGACAAAGGATTAATCTCCAAAATATATAAACAGCTCATGCAGCTCAATGTTAAAAAAACAAACAATCCAGTCCAAAAATTGGCAGAAGACCTAAATAGATATTTCTCCAAAGAAGACTTAAAGATTGCCAAGAAGCACATGAAAAGCTGCTCAACATCACTAATTATTAGAGAAATGCAAATCAAAACTACAATGAGGTATCACCTCACACCAGTTAGAATGGGCAACTTCAGAATATCTACAAACAACAAATTCTGGAGAAGGTGTGGAGAAAAGGGAACACTCTTGCACTGTTGGTGGGAATGTAAATTCATACAGCCACTTTGGAGAACAGTATGGAGGTTCCTTAAAAAACTAAAAATCGAATTACCATATGATCCAGCAATCCCACTACTGGGCATATACCCAGAGAAAAACATAATTCAAAAAGACACATGCACCCCAATGTTCATTGCAGCACTATTTACAGTAGCCAGGTCATGGAAGCAACCTAAATGTTCTTCGACAGATGAATGGATAAAGAAAATGTGTACATATATACCATGGAATATTACTCAGCCAAAAAAGGAACAAAATTGAGTCATTTTTTGAGACGTTGATGGATGTAGAGACTGTCATACAGAGTGAAGTAAGTCAGAAAGAGAAAAACAAATATCATATATTAATGCATATATGTGGAACCTAGAAAAATGGTACAGATGAACCAGTTTGCAGGGCAGAAGTTGAAACACAGATGTAGAAAACAAATGTATGGACACCAAGGGGGGAAAATTGCGATGGGTTGGGGATGGTGGTGTGCTGAACTGGGCGATTAGGATTAACATGTATACAATGATGTGTATAAAATTGATGACTAATAAGAACCTGCAGTATAAAAAAAACAAAAACAAAAAAACAACTAATACTAAACTTTCTTTGGGTTATTTGTATGGAAATATAAATCTTTTTAAAAAAAGACAAATGTCTATTAAAGACCTTTGTTCATTTTTGAATTGGGTATTTTGTTGTTTAATTGTAAGGGGTCTTTATATAATCTACATATTAATTTTTTAACAGACACATAATTTGCAAATATTTTCTCCCATTTTATGAGTTAGCTTTTCTTTCACTCTCTTTATGGTGTCTTTTGATACACAAATGTTTTTAATTTTGATGAAGTTCAATTTGTCTATTTTTTCTTTTGCTGCCTGTGATCTTGGTGTCATATGCAAGAAATCATTGCCAGGCCCAAGGTCATAAAGAATTTCTCCTGTTTTCTTCTAAGATTTTTATAGTTCAGCCTTAAATTTAGTTATTTGATATACTGTGAGTTAATTTTTGTATATGGTATAAGAGTTCAACTTCATCTTTTTTTATAAGCAGTGTCCAGCTTCATTCTTTTGCATATGGAAATGCAGGTATGTAAAAATAATTTGTTGAAAAAACTGTTCTTTCAACACTGAATTGTGTTGGCACCCTTGTTGAAAATCGATTGATCATATATGTGAAGGTTTATTTCTAGGGTTTGTATTATATACTGTTGGTGTATATGCCACTACCACATGGTTTTGATTACATTAGCTTTGTAGCTAGTTTTTAAACCAGGGAAATCAGGAAATGTAAGTCTTTCAACTTTATCTGTCTAAATATAGAGAGTTGCTATTTGTGGTTCCTTGAGATTCCATATTGTGATGGAATAAATAATGTTCTCTCCAAATTCATCTGTTGAATCCCTAAGCCCCAATATTATGGCAGTTGGAAGGTAATTTTGGTTAGTTTATGTCATGAGGGCCCTCATGATGGGATTAATAATTTTATAAAAACAAGAAGAGACTTGAGATCCTTCTCTCTCTCTGTATACACCATGCAGAGCCATATCAGGACATGATCAGGAAGAAGGCTCTTATCAAGAACTTGACCATGCTGGCACACTGATGTCCTACTTCTAGCCTCCAGGATGTGAGAAACAAATGTTTGTTGAAGCCACCTAGTGTATGGTATTCTGGTATAGTAGCCTAAACTGACTAAGACTCCTATAAGTTTTAGTATGAATTTTTCTATTTATACAAATGTTTGTCATTGAGATTTTGATGGGAATTGCATTGAATATGTAGATCACAATGGGTAGCATTCAGATCTTAACAATATTATGTCTTCCAATCCATAAACGTGGTATTCCTTTCTATTTATTTGTCTTCTTTAATTTTTCAGCAACATTTTTAACTTTATGTGTTTGTCTTTTGCTTCTTTGATTAATTTTATTTCTAAGTATTTTATTCGTTTTCAAAACCACTGTAAATGCAAATGTTTCTTACTTTCCCTTTTGAATTCTTCATTGCTAGTGTACACAGATACAACTGATTTGGGGATATTAATGTTTTTAACATCTTTATTGTAGTATAATTGCTTTACAATGTTGTGTTAGTTTCTGCTGTATGACAAAGTGAATCAGCTATATGTATACATATATCCCCATTATCCCCATCCTCTTGCATCTCCCTCCCACCCTCCCTAACCCACTCCTCTAGGTGGTCACAAAGTACCAAGCTGATCTCCCTGTGCTATGCAGCTGCTTCCCACTAGCTATCTATTTTACATTTAGTAGTGTATGTATGTCAATGTTACTCTGTCACTTCATCCCAGCTTACCCTTCCCCCTGTCTGTATCCTCAAGCCCATTCTCTACATCTGTGTCTTTATTCCTGTCCTGCCGCTAGGTTCATCAGAACCATTTTTTTTTTTTTTTTAGATTCCATACATATGTGTTAACATACGGTATTTATTTTTCTCCTTCTGACTTACTTCACTCTGTATGACACCTGTAACTTTGCTCCATTAGTTTCTTGGCTTTAACAGTTTGTGCATGCTGTGTGTGGGAGGGAGATTCTTTACGGTTTTATACCTATAAGATAATGTCATCTGCATAGAGAGAAAATTTTACTTCTTCCTTTCCAATTTATATATATATATTGTTTTTTTCTTGTCTAACTACTCTGACTAGAACTTAGAGTACTATGTCAAAAGTTAAAGAAAAGTTGTAATAGTGAGCATCCTTGTGTTGTTCCTGACTGTAAAGGAAAGATATTAGTCTTTCACCATTGATATGGCAGTAGCTTGGATTTTTAAATACATGGCCTTAATCACATTGAGTAAGTTTCCTTCTATTCCTAGTTATTGTGTTTTTACCATGAAAAGTTTGGATTTTGTCAAATGCTTTTCCTGAATCAATTGAGATGATCATGTGTTGTTTAGGGTTCCCTTATTTATTCTTCTAATTTGTTATTACAGTGACTGATTTTCATATTTCTAGGGTAAAACTCACTTTCATGGTGTATAATCATTTTAATATGCTGCTTGATTCAGTTTGCTATTATTTCATTGAGGATTTTTGCATCTTTATTCATAAGGGATATTTCCTGCAATTTTCTTTTCCTCTAGTGTCTTTATCTGATTTTTGTATAAGGATGATACTAGCTTTATCTAATGGGGTAGTGAGTGTGCCTTTTCTTACATTATTCAGAAGAGTTTAAGAAAAATTATATTAATTCTTCATAAATGTTTGGTAGAATTCATCAGTGAAGCAACTTTGTCCAGAAGTTTTCTTTGCTCTGAAATGTTTTATTACTGATTTAATCTCTTGTATATAATGAAACATTTCTTTCTTACTGCTTTCAAAATTCTTTGTTTGACTTTGGGTTTCAACAACCTATGTTTCTCAGTGTGCATTTCTTTAGGTTTATATTGCATGGAGTTTGGTGGGGTTTTTTGTTTGTTTGTTTGTTTTGTTTTAGTTTCTTGAGTGTATGGATTCTCTCTTTTCATTAAATTATAGAAATCTTCAGCCATTATTTCTTCAAATATTTTTTTTCTGTTCCTTTCTCTCTCTTTTCATCTAGGACTCATATGAAATATATATTGATATACTTAATTTGAGTCACATAGGTCTCTTAAACTCTATTTTTTCTTCATTCTTCTTTCTTTAAGGTCCTCAGACTTGATCATTTCAATTACCCTTTCTTCAAGTTTGCTGATGCTTTCTTTTACCTGCTCAGACCTGCTGCTGATCCTTCTAGTGAATTTTTTCATTTCAGTTATTATATGTTTTCATTTCAGTTATTGTACACTACTGTGGCTCTAAAATTTCTGTTTGGTTCCTTTTTCTTGATATTCTTCTATTTTTCATATATCATTTTCCTGATTTCATTTAGTTCTTTGTCTATGGTTTCCTTTAGCTCATTAAGTATAAATGTGACAGTTGTTTTAATGTCTTTGACTAGTATTTCAAATGTTTAGGTTTCCTCAGAGATGGTTTCTGTCATGTATTTTTTTTTTCCTGTGAGTGGTCTATATTTTCCTGTTTTTTTGTATGAATTGTATTTTTTTGTTGTTGTTGCTGTTACTGAGAATTGGAAACTCTGAGTATTATAATGTAGTCAATTTGTAAATCTGATTCTCTAACTCCTCAGGAGTTTCTGATTTCTGTTTGTTATGGTCTGGAGTTGTCTGCTGTAGACCTTTCTAAACTATATTTGCAAAGTGTACATTCCTTGTTGTGTTTAGTCACTGAAGCTTCTGCTCTATTATCTCCGAAGTCTGTGACTTAAGATTTTCTTAAATGTTTGTCTCCAAAAAGGAAAAAAAAAAATGCACTAGCTCTTTAAATCTTTTTGAGAGATGTCTCTGGTGAAAGCTACTGTGGTCAAAGGGTTGAAACCAAGGCAAGCATCTATGTGGGTCCCTTAGGGTACCAACCAAACTTCACACTTCCAAATTTTTGTAGAATAAGGATTCCGCTGCCCACCTTGATAGCAGCTAGCTGCTCCCGTTGTTCAGAAACTCCCCACCACCAAATTTTGCTAGGGCTGAGGAATGGATATGGTGGCTTGTTCATAGTTACAGCTCTCTTTCTTTAGAGTAGCAACCTCTCCCTTCAAACTCCCCTAGTTGTAATAAGTATCCAATCGAGTACCAGAGTTCTAAATTATTTTACTTCAATGTCTCTTTCCAACTCACTTGTTGCTTGGGTGGTGGAGCCAACACCAGAATTTCATACTCTGTGTGCTTGCATAATATCACTCCAGAGAAAATTAAGAAAATAACATGCCCATGTTAGGGAACAATTCTTCATGAGTCAGTCATCTTGTAAGCAAAGGCATTTGTATTCTGAATTATCTTTGCAATGTTGTATGGCAAAAACCCTCAGAGGATAGAAATGTCTAGGTTTGTTTGCTGTGCAGTATAATAGAGTTAATGTCTCCCTCTGGAAAAAAATAGGTAGTTTGTTGATAGTTCTTTTTTAAAAATTAGGATTTTCTAAGTTTGGAGTTTCTCTCATATAACAAAATCCATTGTATGTGCCAGTATCATCTGGTTCCTAGTATGCTGCCCTGCTGGAATTGGGGCTTGGGGGATGAGTAAAGAAAGTGTGATATTCTACCTACTTCTATTTCTTTAATATACTGTTCTTTGTTTCTGACACAAGAGTCTTATAGCTTCAGCCAGCTTCTGTTGGACTGTAGCAAACTAGCTTGTTAGCTTGCCCAAAGAATAAAACTTCAGACCCTTCAGAGTTCTTAAATGTCTAGTGTGTTTGAGGAATAGCAGAGAGTCCAATGTGAATTAAGCAGAGTAAAAAGTGGTGGTAGAATATTAGGAGATGATGTCAGAGACGAAGGAATTGGAAGGATGGACAGTGTATTGTGAAGGGTTTTGTAGGCTACTGGAAGGAAAAATATACTTGCAGTGAGTGAAGTGGGAAGCCATTGAAGGGCTTTAGGCAACATATGACAATGATGTGACCGAACTTATAAGGAGATCATTCTGGCTGCTATGTTTTTGCAGTTTACTGGGTATACTTGGTAAACAGGATGATGGATGGTGATTGGCTAATGGATATAAGAAAAAGGGTGTTGTCAAGGCATATGCAACTGCCATCACCTGAGAAGGCTGTAAGTGGAGCAGGTTTTGGTAATAACATCGGGAATTCAGTTTTGATATGAGATACAGTGTTTGAGATGCTTAATGAGTCATGCAAACCAAGATGTCAGCTAGACTGAATATAGTTCGGGGCTGGAGATAGATATTTGGTAATCAGCATATGAATAGTATATGACTAGACTGTACAAATCATTAGACTATATGTCTGAAAATGTCTTAGTTCAACCTAGAATTCTAGCCTAGGAGTATTGTATTCTGGCTTCTACCTTGTGTGTATTTGTTGAATCATCAATTGTCAACTAGATTTTTACTCTTTGAAAGGTAATCTGTGTTTTTCTAAAGAGGTTTTTAAGATTTGCTTTTTGTCTTGATTTATTAGAAGTTTTACATAAATGTGTTTGTATATTGACTGCTTTATTATTTATCCTGCTTGAGGTATGCAAATCTAGAATCTATGGGTCATCTTTAATAAACATATCCTTAATTATAATCCCTTCAAATATTGTTTCTAGTCTATTCTCATCTCTCCTTTTGGGTCTTCAGTTACATATATATTAGACCATCTCACTGTGTTCTATATCTCTTACCATATCTTCATTATTTTTCAACTTTCTGTCCTTTTGTAATGCATTTTAAATATTTTCTTATGATCTGTATTCATATATGGTTTTATATATCCAATTTGTGTAGGTTTATAAATTGATGTACTGATTTTTCTATATGTTGTCTTATTCCCTAATGCACCTAGCTATGTTTGGGTCCAGATGTTATATTTGGATAAGTTTTTAGAAATATTGTAAAAACTAGGATGATATCTTTCTCCAAGGAAAGTTTGTTTCTTTCAAGATTATGTTTGTTTCTTTCAAGATTATGGAGGCATAATCACTCCAATATCATCTTAAACCAATATCAGGAACTAATATGATTTAAAAATGTACTACACTCTCTGTATTATTCTGAATTATTCTTTTTCATATTTTCAAATCATTTTGTCTCAACCTATTGTGAAGGGATTTACTAGGCATCCCACTTTGGCAACACGTAGAATTAAATTTTTCTTCCCCTCTCCTTGGGAGACTGTCAAAAGCTCGACTCCAGCTACTGACTTTTGTCCAAGATCTTCAGAATTGACTACCTACAGCAGAAGAGAAGACTGGTCAGTCTCACCTCCCTGGTTTTTCTCCTTTCAAGCATCTTTGGTAAATTCTTTGAAACTTTGTTAACTTTCTAGTGCCTTCAATTATTCAGAGGATTGTTGTTGTTATTGAGCAGTAGTGCACTGAGTGTTTTTTGGTTGTTTTTTTTTTGTGGTACACGGGCCTCTCACCGCTGTGGCCTCTCCCACCACAGAGCACAGGCTCCAGACGCGCAGGCCTAGCAGCCATGGCCCACGGGCCCAGCCGCTCCGCGACATGCGGGATCCTCCTGGACTGGGGCACAAACCCGTGTCCTCTGCATCAGCAGGCGGACTCTCAACCAGTGCACCACCAGGGAAGTCCCAGTAGTTTTGTTTTAAATTACTCACTCACCATTATCAAAGAGAGAGCTGTCTCTATGAGTTTTCAATCAAATCTCTGGTTCTATAATTGGTTAACCAAAAAATTAACCTAAGTGTGTATAACAATGACACATGTCAATGCATTGTCCTAAATACCCAGGTCTATGGTAAATTATAATACTCTAATGTTCTTAATTGGAAGTTGTGCATATATTTATTCCATCTTTGGTACTTCCTTGCTAAAGTTTAACCTCTATTGAATGTCCTCAGTTCTTTAGAACTATCATCTTACTTCATGCTCCCTGACACTGCAGAACACATGACAAGTATGAAAATTATCACAAATTAATGCAGTGGCTTGGGGGGGAGGGTGTCATTAATTTAAATTTAATGGAATAAAAACTTTGAAAAGGTATTAAAAATTGCAGCTAGTGATGTCTAGGTAAACGTTAGGTAGCTTATATTTGTAACTAGAATAAGAAAGAAGGCAGTATACTGCTTATTCTTCTTCAAGTTATCATTATTATTTTGCTGGCAATGGCAACATAGAATGTTATTTTATGCGTTTTATATATATTTGAATGTATAAAGAAATTATACTGATTTCACACTAATGTGTTTGCCTCTATTTAAGTAACTTTCAATTCACTACTTTTGCCTTATATGATGAATATCCTACTCTTCAAGTAAACTCAACCCCAAATGCAGAAGCTGTACATTTTAAACCATGATGCTGTGATCAGAGAAATCTGCATCCTAATTATAGAAGCACTTTCCTGGCATGTAAAATGTTAGGGGGCCATAATATCTTATCTTCTCTGTCCTTCAAGTTAAAGACATGTTCTGTGATCAAAATTTAAAGGCAGCATACAAATGCATGCTTCTCAATTCAGCATGTTTCTTTAATTTTATTAATTTTTATATTATAGTATTCATATTCTTTTGTATAGTAAAGCTATATAACTTCTTTTATTTTTTGCCTGAGGCAAAGCACTAGTATTTGATTTATCTTCTATACTTGTCTTTCTTTTAACAATATGAACTTTTTCTCAGACAAGTGCAATGCTGTGTGTGACCCCACAGGGAAATCGCTTTCTTTTTAAGAAATGTGTACAAAGTACTTAATAAGTCATGTCATTCCATGACTTACTGTATATTATATTTTCAGTGACTACAGTTAACTTTCTTGGTCTCTAGATGCCAACATTTTAATAAAAACAAGACAATTTTCAACAAAATGTCAGAAATGAAGTGATCAAAGTGCTGTGGGAGCAGTTTGACAACAGTTTGAGCTTTGAATTTCCTATTCACTTTCCAAAACATTCACTTAAAAAGCATTTATTGAAGCTGAACTGCCTTTATCAGCCTGATCAGAGCTCCATAAAGAGCATGCATGATTCAACTGCCTTCCCAAGCTTTAAAAAATATAACTTTGATATATACCTCACAAGTGCAGCACAATAGTTTTCATGCTCACGTTTGTTAAGATTTAGTGCAGCCATTAAAGAACAGAAGGGCTCTATGGTGGCAACCCTCAGACATACCAAATATCCCAAAGCAAAACCTTCTACAAATCAGAGATTATGGTACTGACAAAAATTTCCACTTGATTGCAGTTTCCCCTTTTAAACCTTATATCAGGAGTGACTATCTTTTCGATCAAGTCTCTTAGGGAGGTGAATAGATAGGTTTTTTCCACTTGGAGAAAAATATCAACTGAAAGATAAAAAGTGACATTTTATGTGCCTTGTCCAAGAATCAGTCGATTTATTTAAAAAATGGTATGTGAGCCTGACCTATACATGAAGTTTGTGGCATGTCTCTTGTCAAGTATTGATCACTTAAGACTTTACTGTTTTCCTACTGCAGTGTAGCAATAATCTCTTTTTATTTAGTTTGTGGCTTTGAATTCTTATCATGGCTTTACTGATTTCTCTGGGACCTATTAGATCTTGCATTTTCTGTGCAAATGGCTATGGAAATTAAGCTTGCTGAAGCATTTTTCCTGTGCAAACACTCTTTGTTTTCCATCAGTTCATGTGTCAAGTGGTTTGCATGCAGATAGGGTCCATTTGGAAGCAGCGGGTGCCATCAATCTTCATGACTTTGCTATACACACCATTTCACCTCGACGTGTTTCAATGGGAGATTGTAAAGGATGGCTGAGCAATCAAGCTATTCCCCTTGACTGACATCAGGTATTTCTATCTAACTCACCTTAGTACTTTGGGGTCGATGCTGGGTGTTTAGAAAAATTGGCCTCTGGGTGATGTGGTCAAATGTCTTTCACATTTTGAAATATTTGCCAACTCTGTTGGCTTTCAAAATTGTATTTTTTAACTTATTCCACAAATCAGAAGCAAAACTGAATTTTCTCTGCTTATATGTATCCTCTACTTGTAGTATTGTCCAAAATTTTGTGAATGGTTAGTACAACTGTTTTATTTTCTGCATGACTACATCGAGTTATCTCTCATTCAACCAAGAAGTGAGCCATACTTATGAGAAATATGGTGTTTCACTTCCTTGTATTCCAACATGATCTACAATAAACGAATTAAGTGTCAATCCTTTCAAGACAGTGTTTGATATAGATTAAGGAAATTATAATAACAATAAAAAAGTCTCATGCAAAATATTCTTGTGTGTGTGTGTATGGGTGTGTACATGTGTGTTTTGGTGTATATTGGTATACACATAGAAAGTAATATGCTATTCTATTATATATCAAAATTAGCAAATTGATCAATAGTGTTCATAGTTGTACATTACCATTTAGTGTATCTATCTGTTAGTCCCAGTTCATAGCTCAAAAAATAACTCACAATAAAATCAGATTATGTTGGCTATATAATAGCCACAAGTTTTCATTTTTTAATTGAAATGATATTGGTATCAAAATGTAACTTAAAGGAACTCCTCCAGATAGGAGAGTAAGAAAGCAGTATATTTAATTTTTTAATTTGGAAATCATATTCAATAATCATTTGCATTTGCAAATCAAGTTTCAGTGTAAATATCAGAACCATATTGCATGTGATACACTTGAATGGGAATACTGAAGGAAGAAAGTAAAATTTAAAATTTTTCACATAGATTAATTCTAATCTGTAGAGAAATATAAAGATTCAAACTCTTCCCAAATTAACACAGAATCCTTTGGTTTCTATATGTTCCAATGCTTTGGTTTATAAGTAAATATATGTTAAACATTCCATGAAACCCTCTCAAACACTCAACTTTTTTATTAAAATATAGTTGATTTTCAATATAGTTTCAGGTGTACAACATAGTGATACAAAATTTTTATAGTTATCATAAAATATTGGCTATATTCCCTGTTTATAAGTAAACATATGTTAAATATTCCATGAAAACTTCTTAAACACTCAATTTTGAATTGGTGACAAAGTTAGAATTGTGAAAAACTGTATGCATGTGTGTGTATGTGTGTGTGTGTGGTGTGTGTTTGAAGATACATGAATGCAAATATATAATGCTCACTTACTGAAAACAAGAATTATGAACTAGAATCTTTTAGATAATATACCTTAGAGAATATGTCATTTATATATCATTAATGGCTGCATTAAAAATAATAGTTCATGGCATTAAAAATTTAAATACTCTCAGAATGTATATAACTATTTTTTATAGTATGTAATATTATAATTTAACCCTACTGTTTCTAAATATTTAGCTTCTTAATCAATGAATTCAAGTTACTAAATATTTACTATGAATAGTTAAAATGTATAAATACAATTTTTTGCAATTTTACTTATCCTTTTTGTCTTCCTTTATTGATAACTAGACATCTAAAACTATATCTATCTGCCATTAATCCCTTCCTTTGAAGACTGTTTTTCCTCCTCACTTCACACTCTAAGCTTAATCTATCAGGTAGTAGTGCCAAGGAGCAGTCATAACCTTATGTAAACTCTGGACATATTTGATTCATCCAGGAATTGGCAGTAGGTAAAATCTGAACAATAATTTATTCTCTGGAATTTTGCCAGGAGGTAAGTAATAGGAAAAGTTTATTTTTTGTGAGAATTACCTTTTACTATGTTTAAAATACTTATAGTAGTATCTGGCATATAGTAAATTCTCAATAAATGCCAGTTATTACCATGATTATTATGATTATTATTATCATATTAGAACAGGAGAGTCAAAATCTTGGTTTTAACCTTCAAATGCCACTCTCATAGGCAACATGCAAAGATTTTCTTGTGTTGTGCAATAGGAAAGCAGAAAAAACTGAGGACCAGGCATAGCATTTGATTGTCAGCATGGTTGATCTCCAAAGAAAGTTAAATTTCTGAACAAAACTGGGCTGCTATGTGAAGGTCAGGACCCTGCTTAGTAAATAATGGGACTACTTGACACATGGAATGGAGATATCGGGCTTGAGTCCTTGGAAAATCTTATATATACAGGTTCCTCTGAACCTAGTGGTCCTGCAGAAATGAGCCATTCAAGCACAGGATGTACTAGCATAAGCTTCTTGTCTGAGATGTTGCAGTGGTCTCTCTATTGCAAGATAGCATAATCCCCTCCCCAGTCAGGATCTGCCTCCCATTTCCTTTTAGGCCTATAACTAGAGTTAAGTTACAACACTACCTACTGAAGATATGCTGGGCCTTATCAGAAAAAGGAGAAAAAAAAATCACTGAAATCCAAAGGATTTGCAAGACTGAGCTAGTATGTACCACTAGGATACAGGAGAGTGTGTGAGGGATTGAATTTTGTGACTCTTTGATCCAGGGAGACTTTATTAGAGAGCACTGACCTGGAACACAGGATTTAACAACTTGGAAAGAGCCACAGAAAGACTTGCTACTAAAATGACTTACAGACATGGAAAAAGTAGTGGTCTACTCTACATGACATTGAAATGTTGCCCTTACATAAAGTGAAAGGATTAAAATACCTGGTAACTGGGCTTTGCTGGAGTTGTTACTTTATGTAAAGGATTAAAAATTGTAAGATACTTATATTACAAGAGAGAATCCATATAATATACAATTTATCATGTCCATTAGAAATATGCTAATGAGAGGAGTACTAACACTACCACAGATTTGATGGTGGCTCTACATGTAGGTCACTCCTGACTATCTGAGAGGTTACTATAGAGTTAGGCTTACTGATAGCAATTAGGATGATAAGACTCTGAAATAATGGTACTTATGTATTAAGTCAAGTGGATGCATCAATTGTGATATGTGGTAAAGTCAAAAGGGCAACTATGGAAGCCTGACTTGGAAGTAGTATTAGAAATAGCATCCATAGTTACAGAACATGACATCCCAGGGAAAAATAACTGGGCAACCTACAAGTGTCTTATTCATTTTTTAACATTCAATGAAATAAAAAGTCTATAACCAAGAGGCTAAGGGATGTCACCTTAATAAATGTCAGCATATCTTCCCCAGTTCTTGGGACTGAGACTGTTTTCAGACTCAGATTCTTTGATTTAAGAGTTTGAATATCAGGAAGAAGGATCTTATATTGCCAACGTAAGTGTACAACTCAGATAGTTATATATTAGAGAAAGGGAAATGTTCAAATATTTTGAGGACTCTTGGACACAGGACTAAATTCCTTTGATACCAAAGGATATGGAGAATTATAATGGCACTCTTCTTAGATTGGACACATTGTTGCTATTGAACCAAACAAAGGCCCCTCCCTGATGCACAGCAAAACCAATCTACTGGCACAAGGTTGTGGTGAAGGAAAGTACAGCATTTATTGAAGGGCACCAATGAAGGGAGTGAACGACAAGCCTCAGATCCACTCAAACTTGGTCTTTGAGTTAAGATTTCTTTTTAAGCAGGAAGAACAAAGAAGCTGATCTTAATCACCCTCTTGTGACATTTCTTAATCATAGATTTGGGAGTCAGAATGTCTCTGGTTTACAATTCTTTGCCTAGGTGGTCTATGGATAAGGGTTTTCTTAGCTCATCTTGCGTTGGAGAAACAAACTGAGTTTGTCCAATAATGGTGATATCTATAATAGCAATTTTAGTACATTAATGATGTTATAGATGATAGCAATTTTGTCATCTGATTCTGGTTGATTTGTGTTCAGTTAACATGGGAATGAGGTCAGAGGGGACAAGAAAGGGAATAAAGTTTCATATAAAGGGATTAATCATAAACTCAGTAAGGGAACTTGGTTTTAGGTGGACTCGGTTTCAATGTGGAGTACGTGCAATAAGTGGCATTGTGACAAAAGTTTAACTCCCACTGTCTCCATTAGTTCTATAATCCATCCAATGGTTGTTTTATAGCTAGAATAGGCATAACTCATAGTTGGCACAAGGTTCTTTTTGGCCTATGAGATAAGGGCTATCGTCATAGCAAAGATAAAGTGGAAGCCTCTATAATTTATTCCCCCAACCCTAGCCAAGATAATAAATTTAACAAACAAATAAAATTATTATCTTTTCCTGAGGATATTATAGAATATATAACTACTTTTAAGAATATAAAGGATTATATGGGGACTCCACACCACTGAGGACTCCTTACACCAGGAGAGAGGACCTGAAAAAGAAGGCTGCACCAATGGCATGGGTGGTACAGAGAAAGAAGAGAACATGGGCTTAAGAGAAGATTACCCCCAAAGAAACATGGCCACCAGAGCCTGTGTGTCCTGAGTACAGGGCACCAGGGCACAGTGCTAAGATGGGATGAGCAAAAGTAACTCAGGGCAAGGGTTGCAGTGGGACAGCAACAGCAGGGTGAACTCTGTGATTGCACCTCATGTGGCTAAGGTGACCTCAGCTTCAGTCATGCCACCCCCTGCCTGGGCCTGTGAACTCACTGTGCTTGAACCTGGTTGAGGACCACATCCTGGAGATTGTGAGAGACCATTCCAAATATTCGGGAAAAATGAGATTGTGAAAGACACCATCTGCACACAGAAGGTTGGGACACTGAGGTCAGTCCTATGTCACCCCAAGTAAAAATGAGTCTGACCCATAGTCATACACAGTCATAAAGGATTTTCAAGATGGTGGAGGAGTAGGAGAACATGGAGTTTATTTCTCTTCACAAATACATTAAGAATACATCTACAGATGGAATAATTCTCACAGAGCACCAGCTGAACACTAGCAGAAGACCTTTGACTTCAGAAAGGACAGGAAAGATCCCTGTGTAACTGGGTAAGATGAAAGAAAGAAGAAGGGAAAGAGAAGAAGAGAGGAAGCTGGATGGGACCTGTGACCCTAGGGAGGAGCTGAGGAAGAGGAGAGGTTGCTGTATCTGGGGAAGACCACTCACCAATGCGGAAATCAGTTGGGACAGAAGAGGAGCATCTAAGTCTGTCAGAGCAGGGTGAAAGAGCCAGTCTGTGGCAGACAAGACAGAGTGAGACCTACAGATGGTCTGTGTCACAGCCTTGTGCACACCAGACTGGGACATGTGTCTGCCTGTGCACACCAGAGCTGGGAGCTGGAACATGGAGATTTTTTTTTTTTTTTTTGCGGCACGCGGGCCTCTCACTGTTGTGGCCTCTCCCATTGCAGAGCACAGGCTCCGGACGCGCAGGTTCAGCGGCCATGGCTCACGGGCCCATCTGCTCTGCAGCATGTGAGATCTTCCCGGACCGGGGCATGAACCCGTGTCCCCTGCATCAGCAGGTGGACTCTCTACCACTGCGCCACCAGGGAAGCCCGAACATGGAGATTTGAAAGCAAACCTGGAGAGACGACTGTCGTTGTCTGCGAAGAGTCAGCCTGAGAGGATGTGAGGAAGGAAATCGGCAACCGGGAATGCTTGTGGAGCAGACCCAGTCTACTTCAGAAGCAAGGTGCCACTGTTGAGTGACATGCAGGGGTGGAGCAGCCATTGCAGCCTCTCTTTCCCCATGTGCCAGCCCCTGCCCCCTGGGTGCTAGGAAAACCCCCCAACGGGCTGGCCTTCTCACGCCTGCTGCCAGGTACTAGGATAGGCCCTGGCCAAGGCTGGCCCTCAGACATCAGCCACCAGACCCTAAGAAAGGCTGCCTCCACTGTTGATCCTCTCATGAGGCTACCAGGCTCTAAGAAAATCTCCAGCTAGGGCTGGATCTCTCACGCCTGTGGCCACTGGCTTCCATGTGCATCTCTTCACTGGTGGGACTTGACCTCTTGTGAATTCCACCCACCTTGCACACTGGTCGTCACCAGGGCTCCTAAGACTCTGGCAGCTGTGACACTTCTGCACACTGTTCTCACTGGGGCAGACCCGAGTGCTCCAGGGAAGCCTCAGGAGCAGGTCCCTGTGTGTGACCCACACACAGAGCCACCTCTGTGGCTAAGACAATAGCTGAGCTCCTGGGGAGGGGGGCGACTAAGGAAGAGGAATAAAAATCTCTTGGTGCAGCTGCACAAACCACAGATTAAATTCCCATGATCGGCTTGGTAAACCCTGCATCTGTGGAATATCTGAATGGAAATGAGTGTTCCCACAACTGACACCAGTCTAGCTTTAGCAGCTGTGGATTTTGGGAACAAGTACATATAGGAGGGAGTTGGGCCTGGTCAGAGTCTGAGCTGCCCCCACATTTCCCTCAACAGGTCCAGAGACCTAACTAGAGGTACTGAAGGGCCTCCTGGGGAGGCAGAGGTTGACTGGGGCTCACAGTGGGGGCAAGAACATTGACAGCTGAGACATCAGGAAAATATTGTTATTACTATTTTTTAATGTTTTGTTATTTTCTGTTGTTTTTTATTTATATTTTTTAAAGTTTTAAAAATTTTTAACACTTTTTTTTCTATTTTTACTTTACTTCTTTGTTGTTTGGTGTTTCCCTTGTTTTCATATTTTTATTTCTTTTCTTTGTTCTGTTTTGTTTTCAATCTTATTTTTGTGATCATTTTTGTGTGTCTCTTTTAGGTTTTCTGTGCCGTTTTCTTTTTCTAGTTTGCATTCTGCTTTTGTTTTGCTTCCTGTTTTTTTGTTTCTGTTAGTTTTATTTTTCACTGTTTGAGTTTGTTTTGGGGTTCTTTTGTTTGGCTGTTCTCTTGCTTCTTGTTTTCTTTGTTTTGTTTTTGTTCTTTTTTTTTTGTATTTGTGTATGTTTGTTAGCTTTTGGTTTTGTTTGTTTTTGCCTTTACCATTTGTCTTGGGTTGTATTTGTCGTTTGTTTTCTTTTTTTTTAATAGTTGTTGTTGCTGTTTGTTTGTTTTTGCTTTTGCTATTTGTCTTGGGCTTTGTTTTCTTTGCCCCACTTTTTTTAGCCATACTGGGTGGCTTGTGGGGTCTTTTTTCCCGAGCTGGGGATCAGACCTGAAATTTTGGGGTGGGAGCACTGAGTCCAGGATGCTGGACCACCAGAGAATTTATGGTCCCAGGGAATAATAACTGGCAAGAGCTATCCTGGAAGTCTCCACCTGCACACCAAGACCCGGCTCCACCCATCTGCCTCTGGCTTGAGTGCTGGATGTTTCATAACAAACAACAAGCAAGACAGGAACACAAATCCTCCCATCAGCAGACGAGCTGCCTAAAGTCGTACTAAGCTCACAGACACACCAAAACACACCACCTGATGCAGCCCTGCCCCTCAGAGGGACAAGATACAGCTCCACCCACCAGAGTGCAAGCACAAGTCCCTCCCACCAGGAAGCCTATACAAGCCACTGGACCAACCTCACCCACCAGTGGCAGACACCAGAGAGAAGAGGAACAATGACCCTGCAGCCTGTGGAAAAAAGGGCTCAAACACAGTAAGTTAGACAAAATGAGAAGATAGAGAAATATACTGCAGGTGAAGAAGGAAGGTAAAAACCCACAAGACCAAATAAATGAAGAGGAAATAGGCAATCTATCTGAAAAAGAATTCACAGTAATGATAGTAAAGATGGTCCAAAATCTTGGAAATAGAATGAGGAAGATACAAGAAATGTTTCAGAAACACGTAGAAGAAATAAGGAACAAAGAAGTAGTGAAGAACAACACAATAACTGAAATTAAGAAACACACTAAAAGGAATCAGTAGCAGAATAACTGAGGCAGAAGAACAAGTAAGTGAGCTGGAAGATAGAATGGCGGAAATAACTACCACCAAGCAGAATAAAGTAAAAACAATGAACAGAAATGAGGACAGTCTAAGAGACCTCAGGGACAACATTAAACACACCAACATTCAAATTACTGGTGTCCCAAAAGAAAAAGAGAAAGAGAAAGGGTTTGAGAAAATATTTGAAGAAATATATTTGAAAACTTCCCTAACATGGGAAAGGAAATAACCACACAAATCCGGGAAGTGCAGAAAGTCCCATATAGGATAACCCCAAGGAGAAATATGCTGAGACACATATTAATCAAACTAACAAAAATTAAATACAAAGAAAAAAAAATAAAAGCAGCAAGGAAAGAGCAACACATACCATACAAGGAAATCCCCATAAGGTTATCAGTTGACTTTTCAGCAGAAATTTTGCAGGTCAGAAGGAGTGGCAGGATAAGTTTAAAGTGTTGAAAGGGAAAAATCTATAACCAAGATTACTCTACCCAGCAAGGATCTAATTCCAATTTGACAGAGAAATCAAAAGCTTTACAAACAAGCAAAATCTAAGAGAATTCAGCACTACCAAACCAGCTTTACAACAAGTGCTAAAAGAACTTCTCTAAGTGGGAAACACAAGAAAAGGAAAAGACCTACAAAAACAAACCCAAAACAGTTAAGAAAATGGTAATAAGAACCTACATATTGATAATTACCTTAAATGTAAATGAATTACTCATACCAACCAAAAGACAAAGACTGGCTGAATGGATACAAAGACAAGACACATATATATGCTGTCTACAAGAGACCCAATAAAGACCTAGGGACATATACAGACTGAAATTGAGGGGATGGAAAAAGATATTCCATGCAAATGGAAAACAAAAGAAAGCTGGAATAACAATTCTCATATCAGACAAAATAGACTTTAAAATAAAGACTATTACAAGACACAAGGAAAGACTCTACACAATGATCAAGGGATCAATCCAAGAAGAAGATATAAAAATTGTAAACATTTATGGACACAACATAGAAGCACCTCAATATGTAAGGCAAATGCTAAGAGCCATAAAAGGGGAAATCAACACTAACACAATAATAGTGAGGGACATTAACACCTCACTTACACCAATGGACAGATCATCCAGGCAGAAAATTAATAAGGAAACACAAGCCTTAAATGACACATTAGACCAAATAGACTTAATGAAGATGTTTAAAGGACATTCCATCCAAAAACAACAGAATACACTTTCTTCTCAAGTGCTCATGGAACATTCTCCAGGAAGAATCATATTTTGGGTCACAAATAAAGCCTCTGTAAATTTAAGAAAATTGAAATTTTATCAAGCATATTTTCCAACCACAATGCTATGAGATTAAAAATAGATAACAGAAAAAATAACTGTAAAAACACAAACACATGGAGGTTAAACAATACACTGCTAAATGACCAAGAGATCACTGAAGAAATCAAAGAGGAACTCATGAAATACCTAGAAATAAACTACAATAAAAAACATGATGACCTAAAACCTATGGGATGCAGCAAAAGCATTTCTAAGAGGGAAGTGTTTTAACAATATGATCTTACCTCAAGAAACAAGAAAAAATCTCAAATAAACAACCTAACATTACACGTAAAGCAACAAGAGAATGAAAAGTAAACAAAACACAAAGTTAGTAGAAGGAAAGAAATCATACAGATCAGAGCAGAAATAAATGAAACAGAAAGGAAGAAAAAAATAGTAAAGATCAATGAAATTAAAAGCTGGTTCTAGTGGCTGAGAGTCCACCTGCCTATGCATGGGACACGGGTTCGTGCCCTGGTCTGGGAAGATCCCACATACTGCGGAGCAGCTGGGCCCGTGAGCCATGGCTGCTGAGCCTGTGCATCCGGAGCCTGTGCTCCGCAACAAGAGAGGCCACAACAGTGAGAGGCCCGGGTACTGCAAAACAAACAAACAAACAAACAAAAACAAAAAACCTGGTCCGTTGAGAAGATAAAATTGATAAACGTTTAGCTAGACTCATCAACAAAAGAAGGGAGAGGACTCAAAGCAATAAAATTATAAATGAAAAAGAAGAAGTTACAACTGACACCACAGAAATACAAATGATCATAAAAGACTACTACAAGCAACTATATGCCAATAAATAGCACAACCTGGAAGATATGGACAAATTCTTAATTACAACTTTCCAAGACTGATCAAGAAGAAAGAGAAAACATGAACAGACCAATCACAAGGAATGAAATTGAAACTGTGATTAAAAATCTTCCAACAAATGAAAATCCAGGACCAGGTGGCTTCAAAGGTGAGTTTTATCAACCATATAGAGAAGAGCACCCATCCTTCTCAAACTCTTCCAAAATATTGCAGAGGAAGGAACACTCCCAAACTCATTCTATGAGGCCACCATCACCCTGATACCAAAACCTGACAAAGATACTACAAAAAAAGAATATTACAGGTCAATATCACTGATGAACATAGATGAAAAAATCTGCAACTAAACACTAACAACACGAATCCAACAACACGTTAAAAGGATCATACACCATGATCAATTGGGATTTATCCCAGGGTTGCAAGGATTCTTCAATATATGCAAATCAGTCAATGTGATACACCATATTAACAAACTGAAGAATAAATACCATGTGATCATTTGAATAGATGCAGAAAATGCTTTTGACTAACTTCAACACCCATTTATGATAAAAACTCTCCAGAAAGTGGGCATAGAGGGAACCTACCTCAAAATAATAAAGGCCATTTATGACAAACACAGAGCAAACATTATTCTCAATGGTGAAAACTTGAAAGCATTTCATCTAAGATCATGAAGAAGACAAGGGTGTCCACTCTCACCACTGTTATTCAACATAGTCTTGGAAGTTCTAGCCACAACAATCAGAGAAGAAAAGAAATTAATGGAATACCAGTTGGAAAAGAAGTTAAATTGTCACTGTTTGCAGATGACATGACACTATACATAGAAAATCCTAAAGATGCTACCAGAAAACGACTAGAACTAATCAATGAATTCAGTAAAGTCACAGGACGCAATATTAATACACAGAAATCTCTTACATTCCTATACCCTAACAAGGAAAATCAGAAAGAGAATTAAGGAAACTCTCATTTATCGATACTACTGCAACAAAAAGAATAAAATACCTAGGAATAACCCTACCGAAGGAGACAAAATACCTTATGCAGAAAACTATAAGACACTGATGAAAGAAATTAAAGATGATACAAATTGTTATAGAGGTATACCATGTTCTTGGATTGGAAGAATCAATATTGTGAAAATGACTATACTACCCAAAGCAATCTACAAATTCAATGCAATCTCTATCAAACTACCAGTGGCATTTTACACAGATCTAGAACAGAAAATTTCACAATTTGTATGGAATCACAAAAGACCCTAAATAGCCAAAACAATCTTGAGAGAGAAAAACAGAGTTGGAGGAATCAGGCTCCCTGACTTCAGACTACACTACAAAGTTACAGTAATCATGACAATGTGGTACTGGCACAAAAACATAAATACAGACCAATGGAACAGGATAGAAACCTCAGAGACAAACCTATGCACATATGGTCACCTTATCTTTGATAAAGGAAGAAAGAATATACAATGGATAAAAGACAGCCTCTTCAGTAAGTGGTGCTTGGAAAACTGGACAGCTACATGTAAAAGAATGAAATTAGAACACTACCTAACACCATATACAAAAAAAAAAAAAAAAACAACTCAAAATGGATTAAAGACCTGAATGTAAGGCCAGTCACTATAAAACCCTTAGAGGAAAATGTAGGCAGAACACTCTTTGACATAAATTGTGGCAAGACTTTTTTGGATCCACCACCTAGAGTAATGAAAATAAAAGCAAAAATAATAAATGGGACCTAACTAAACTTAGAAGCTTTTGCACAGCAAAGGAAGTGATAAACAAGATGAAAAGACAACCCTCAGAATGGGAGAAAATATTTGCAAATGAAGCTACTGAAAAAAGCTTAATCTCCAAAATTTACGAACAGCGTATGCAGCTCCATAACAGAAAAACAAAAAGCCCAATCAAAAAATAGGCCAAAGATCTAAATAGACATTTCTCCAAAGAATACATACAGATGGTCAACAAACACATGTAAAGTAGCTCAACATCACTAATTATTAGAGAAATGTAAATCAAAACTACAATGAGGTATCACCTCACACTGGTCAAAATCGTCATCAATAAAAAAATCTACAAACAGTAAATGCTGGAGAGGGTGTGGAGAAAAGGGAACCCTCTTGTGCTGTTGGTGAGATTGTAAATTGATACAGTCACTATGGAGAACAGTATGGAACTTCTTTTAAAAGCTAAAAATAGAACTACCATATGACCCAGCAATCCCACTACTGAGTATATACCTGGAGCAAAGCATAGTTCAAAAGGACATATGTACCCTAATGTTCATTGCAGCACTATTTACAATAACCAGGACATGGAAGCAACATAAACGTCCATCAACAGAGGAATGGATAAAGAAGATATGGTACATATATACAATGGAATATTACTCAGCCATAAAAAGGAACGAAATTGGGTTATTTTAGAGACATGGATATACCTAGAGTCTGTCATACAGAGTGTAGTAAGTCAGAAAGAGAAAAACAAATATTGTATATTAACTCATATATGTGGAATCTAGAAAAAATGGTATACCTGATCTTATTGGCAAAGCAGAAATAGAGACACAGATGTAGAGAACAAAAGTATGGACACCAATGGGGGAAGTGGGGGTTGGATGAATTGGGAGGTTGGGATTCACACACATGCACTAGGTACAAAATAGATAACCAATGATAAGGGACTGAATAGCACAGGGAACTCTACTTAATGCTCTGTGGTGACCTTAAGGCAAAGAAAATCCAAGAAAGAGGGGATATATGTATACATATAACTGATTCACTTTGCTGTACAGTAGAAACTAACAACATTTTAAACAACTATACTCCAATAAAAATTAGTAAAGATAAATACATAAAATTTCTATTAAGAAAAGAATATAAAGGATTGTAGTTTGGTCATATCTCCATTTCATTCTCCTGACAGATGTATGAGAATGAGAGTAGATTACCACAAACATAACCAAGTATTATCCCAGATTGCAGCCACCATGCAGCCCTTGCTAGAGAAGATTAACACAGCCTTTGTTGAATGTGTTTTTGTTTGTTTTTCTCTCTTTATCAGAAAAAATGATCAGAAGCATTTCATGTTCACATGGAATGGGCAACAATAATTATTGTATATTAACACCAGTGGTATGCTGACTCTTTTACCCTCTGTATTAATCAAGCCCAAATGGATCTGCACTACCTGGTCATCCCTCAAAATATCACATTGACCATCTCTATTGTTGGCATCATGCTAATCAGACCAAATGAGGAAGAATAAACTACCAATCTGAAGATGTTATTATGACACAAGGCTAAGAGTGTGGGAGATAAATGCAATGCAGATTCACCTACAAAATCAGTGAAATTTTTAGGAAATCAGTGGTCAGGAGTATGTTGAGACATCCCTCCAAAGAAAAAATTAGCATATCTTGCACCTCTCACCAGGAAGAGGAAGCAGAATGTCTGGTGGTCCTCTTCAGGTCCTGTAGGTGGCACAACCACACCCGGGAATACTGCTCCATATAATATGTTGGGTCACAAGAAAATCAACTAGCATTTTGTGAGGTCCAGAGGAGAAAAGGACTCTGCATCAGGCCCAGGCAACAGTGAAAGCTGTTCTGAAGCTTAACCCCTAAATTCCAGCATACATTGTCATCTAAAAATATAAGTAACAGGAACAAATCCTACAGAGTTTATGAATAGCTGTGATGGAAAATGCGAGGCTGGGTGGGCTGTCAGAAAAAAAATCTTATGCTGTCAGCTCCTTCATGGATGCCTCAGCTTCAGAGAGCTACTTCCCCAAGGGCACACTCTTCTCAGGGCAATTCACGTCAAATAATGGATTGATGCAGGGGTGTAATCTAGGACAATTTTGGAGTTGATCAAGGCTGCCATTAGGCTTGCATTGTAGCACAACTTCTCAGATTTGGCTTCTACAATTATTCTGTGGGCTTTTTCCTTCTAACTTCTTAATATAGTTGATTACCTTAATTGATGTTATGCAAAATTTATAGAAAACCCAAGACTAATTTACAGTAAGCTCAATTTATTGATTAGAAATAAACCCAATTTTTCATATAGCTGGATTTTGTTTACTAATATTTTAAGTTATTTGCATCAAATTTCCTTTGTGAAATTGGTCTGTTAATTACCTTACTGCTATTGTCTTTATCAGATTTGAAATCTAGTTTTTGTTTTTATTTTTTAACTCATAAATTGAGCTGGAAGAACACTATCTTTTCCTATTCTTGGGAAGAGTGTGATAGTTCACTATTATGTAATATATATTATTAATAAAATTATTGATTATTATTACTTAATTATTGATTTTTATGTTTGGCATAATTCATTGAAAAATCATCCTCATCTGGGGTCTTCCTTGGATTATTTCAATTATTGCTTCCGTTTCTGTATTACTTCTGCTACCTATTTCTTCTGTATTTAATTTTTTAAGAAATATTTTTTTTCTAGAAATTTGGTCATTGCACTTAATGGTTCAAATGTAGCTGCATACAGTTTTTTGTAATTATTATTATATTTCAACATCTATAGCATCTATAACTCTTTTTATCACTGATGTTGGTGAGCTAGGCTTTTTAAAAATCAATCTCTTTCTGACTTCACTCTGCATGACAGACTCATTTATTGAGTTATTGGTAGAATTTTTGGTGTTTTTCTTCCTTCTTATAATCATTTAGGAATACATAACCTTTTGCATAATCATGGTACTTCATCTAGGCACACAAAGTATTTATTAAAGTATATTGAAGTTCAGAAATGCAAATTAAGACCACAAATTGACATCACCTCACGCCTGTCAAAATGACTATTTTAAACAAAAACAACAAATAAAAAGCATTAGCAAGGATTGGGAAAAGGGAACCTTTGTATACCTCATTGGAAGGAATATAAATTGGCAGAGTCACTATGGAAAATACTACAGAGATTTCTTAAAAAATTAAAGACAGAACTACTGTACAATCCAACAATTCCACTGCTGGGTATTTATGAAAGCAACTAAAAACACTGATTATACATGATATATGACCTCTATGTTCATTGTAGCATTACTTACAATAGCCAAGATATGAGAATAAATGTCAGTGCCCACTAAGAGATGAATGGATAAGGAAGATGTGAAATATATATATATATATATATATTTCCATTATACACACACACATATATATGTATACACACACACACACACACACACACACACACACACATAGCTGAATATTACTCAACCATAAAACAGAATGAAATCTTGCCATTTTCAACAACATGGATGAATCTAGGGAGTATCATGCTAAGTAAAATAAATCTGACAGATAAAGACAAATACGGTATGATTTCACTTATATGTGGAATCTAAAAAACAAAACAAACTTAACAAAACTGAAACAGAGTTATTGATACAGAGAAAAAATAGGTGGTTGCTAGAGGGAAGGGGTGGGGAGAGGAAAGAAATAAGTGAAGGAGATTAAGAGGTAAAAACTTTCAGTTGCAAAAAAAGTAAGGGTATGAAATGTACAGTACAATTAGTCTGTACAGTACAATATAGTCAATAACTAATATCTTTGTATGGTGAAATATCATAACTACATTTATGGTGATCATTTTGAAGAGTATAGACATACTGAATTACTATGTTGTGTAACAGGAACATAATGTTGTTTTGAGTCAATTATACTTAAAAAGCAAACAAATAAAAACTTATGGAAAAAAGAAATCAGATTTGTGATTACCAGAGGTGTGAGGTATTGTCAATAATTATGAAGATATTTATGTGGTGACTTATAACTAGGCTTATCATGTTGAAATGTATAGAAATATAGAATCACTATGTTGTGCAACAGGAAGTAGCATAGTGTTGTTGTACATCGATTTTACTTTAAAAACAAGCAAACAAATTCACAGAAAAGAGAGATAAGATTTGTGGTTACCAGAGGCAGGGGGCTGGGGAAGGGGAATTGGGTGAAGGCAATCAAAATGTACAAACTCCCAGCTATAAGATAAATAAGTACTAGGCATGTAATGTACATGATAAATATAATTAACACTGCTCTATACTATATATGAAAATTTTTAAAAGAAAAAGTCCTGAGTTCCCATTATAAGAAAATAATTTTTTTCTATTTCTTTAATTTTATATCTATGTGAGATGATTGATGTTCACTAAACTTATTGTGGTAATAATTTTATTTTGTATATACATCAAATCATTTTGCTGTACACCTTAAACTTATACAGTCTTATGTGCAAATTATATCTCAATAAAACTGGAAGGAAAGAATATTGAAGTTAAGATTTTTATGGGTAGGTAGAAGATTATTTGATCAAGTTCTAGAGAAATTTTAATGAGACAGTTATCCTCAGTTAAATAATTTTGTAGAAGTGTTGTGTCTGCCGAAAGTGAGGTGTAAAAAGAGATTATTATGAAATGGTTGATATGCGTTCCATTGAAAACAATTTGACAGTCATATATGTTTTCTAAACACAGAAATCAAGTGTTCAATCTGTTCCTTATCAATTTCTTAAAATATTGTGTGTTTACATTGTGACAAATAGTCTGTGTTTATTATATATCTTAGATTTTTCAATTTCATTGATTTCTACAAAATATAGAACAAATTTCCCAATATTTTAAGTGATAATTTTCAATTATAAAAAGTAATTTTAAAATAATACAACAAATGCTAATCTACCTTACATTTAGGTTCTATTTTAAACTCATATCTCCTAAAAATATTTTTTAAATATAAACACATAAATGGAACAATTTAAATGGAAACATAACCTCAATCTTTAAATTTTATTTGTGTTGTTAACTATATTGAAATAATTGGCAATTATTAAAAATCAAATATCATTTTAAAGAATCACCAAAAAAATCTGAACACTCTATTTGTTCACAATATTTGTTCCTGTGTGCATTCATATATGAACAACTATAGATTGAATACAGTACTTGTTTTCTTTACAATTTTATTTTGAATAATCATTGATTGTATCTTGAATAATCAATAATCTAATATTGACCTATTAGTTAATTTATAATTTTATGCAATCTTAAGTATGTGAACATATTTCCAAATTATTGTTTTGTAGTCATTACAAATTTCAGTTAAAGTACCTGTAAACTAATGGGTAGAAATGTAGAAAATTGCGTGTGATGTATTACAGTTGCAAAATACTCTTTTATTCAAAGTAATGGTTAATACAAACACACTCTCACAGAATCATTAGTTTTGCTTTAATCATAGTTTATATGTTTTAGAAAAAAAATGACAGCAGATCTCTAGAGTACCTCTATGTTCCTAAAGTCACAGCCTACCTGCCTTTAAAATGGAAGCTCACAATCCCCACAACGGGAGAGGCCACAACAGTGAGAGGCCCACGTATCGCAAAAAAAAAAAAAAAAAAGGTAGAATTTCCTGTATTTCCAAAAAGTCTTAGAAAAAAATAAGTGGAATTTTTTCTTTAATACCTTTATATTTTTTGTTTGCTTTTTAGTTTTTATTTAGTGTTTGATAGACACATAGAGATATATTACTCAGAGTGATTCTTTTAGCTCTAGGCTAGAATCTTAATTTCTGCATACTTTATAGAAGAATATGTCTATCAGCAGGGTTAGTGTGTAAGCATGGATAATCAATTGATAAATATTGGTTTCTTTTCTCTAGACTTTCTATTATGCTTTATTTTCCTTGTGAAAATTTGAGGTGTATTGAAAAGCATTTATATTTTTTTCCCCCAGTTCAGCTAGACAGCAGTTTAATCCAGTATCAGTTTATTTTATCAAAATCTTAGGAAGTTTTCAAAAAGCATTGATTTCTGAATATACATAATAACTACTTGACTTTACTTAAAGATTATTTTTCAGTAAAAGTGATATAGTGCTAGATAGGACTATGAATATTAAATTAGAACAATTTTATTTAAAATATCCTTGAAATATAAGGTATATAGAAGAGAACAAGATAATCTTCCTGCTTAGAATAAGCATGCAGTTTTGCTTATTATATAGGTAAACAAACACATGAAATCTAAAACATTGCAACAGACATTTAGGAGCATACAGAGATTGGTATGAGCACATGTGAATGAAGTAGAAAATATAAGGAGCAAAGCAATAAAAAAGACTTTTGCTTGGAGAATAAGAACACGAGAATATAGCTAGATTCTTGACACTCTTGTAGTGTGAGCCATCTTTATGCTTTTCAATGTTAATCAAGAATTTGCATAAATTTTAATGTTCTTTAAAATTCAAAAATTATAATGTAAGCATCTAAACAATATATAATTTTAATTCTCTAAAGCTTAGTTGTTCTAAATGCTAGATATGTAAGGGTCTCGCTGCATCATTTAATCTAAGAAACTAACTGTATCTTCAATAATGTGTTTACAGAGATCACTGCAATAAACACACCTGCTTATAAGACAGGTGGTGCTATCTGCATATATATGAAGGATAGAATTAAGATAAAAAATGTGAATTTATTAAAGAACAGCAATGGACAATTTGGTCTGAAAAGTAACTGTCTTATTTTTTAAAAAAATTGTGCTCTAAAGGAGATCATGGAAAAATGGGTGAAATGGGTGAAATGTCAAGAATAATTAAGAAAAATGATAGTGTTTAATATCAGCAAAGGAAATGCATCTTTCCTCCCACAATTTTCTTTCCAATTTTCTCCCTTAGTTTTAAATGTCATCTATATTTTCAAATTATTTAGGATAGTGTTTGCAAAAGGGGAGAATAATTTTTAGGTAATTTGACATATCCCTTTGTTAAAGTTGTTGATTTGCTATTTTCTTATATATAGATCTATTTAACTTGTGAGCCTACTTTATTCTATGACTTAAATGGGTCAAAATTCAATAAAATAACTGAGGGATGTTGGCTTATCAAGGGGAACAGCTTAATTTATCTTTGGATTGTTTTCACCTCATTTCACAAAATCTTTTTTTGGTTGATGCTTCATATGCAATTTAATAGATATTTAAAGTAAAGCCATAATGAGGTGTCACAGAGTAATTTATACTTTCATTATTAGTTAATTATACCAATAAGTTAATCCATGTACTAAAGAAAGTTTTGTTTTATTCTTTAACATAAATATTAAAATCATACATTTTAAAATTACTATATTTTGTAATGGGTAATTTTAGCTGAAAATACTGTATTTAAACAATTGACATACTTCTGCTTTGATAAAAAAAAATAATGTAGCTAGTTCACACAGTTCCTAGAACTAGTTCAGACACTTAAATAGAAGAAGATTTTTTAAAAAAATGAATTTTTAAAGCTCATGTAAGATCAAATATATGTAATTTGAAAAATCCAATGTATTAGCTTTGAAATTTTATGGAGTGTCAGGTAAAATTTCAAAATTCAATAACAAAATAAATCTTTGAAAATGGAAATTTTATAATGACAAGAAGTGAAGCCACTGGTAATTTAGCTGTAAACAGCTAAAGAAATAAAGTTTTATAGCAGTGTTGCTTATTTCATTAAATGTTAACTATCAGTTACTAAAAGGTACAAAATAGAAGAGTGGCCAAGATGACAGAGTAGGAAAACCCTGAGCTGACTCCTCCCACAGGCACACATTACAACTATTTATAGAGAAACCATAGATGAGAACAATCTGAAGACTAACAGAAAAGATCTTCTACAACTAACGATATAATGAAGGAACCACAATGAGACAGGTAGGTGGTGTGGAGATCCAGTATAGTCAAGATCCATACCCCTGGACAGGTGATCCACAAATAGGAGAATAATTACCATTGCAGAGATTCTTCCCAAGAAATGAGGATTCTAAGCACCACATTACGTTCTCCAGCCTGCAGGTCCTGCATCTGGAAAATAAGCCTCCAGAACACTTGTCTTTGAAGGCCAGCAGGACTCACTTTAGGAGAGCCAAAGAGCTATAGGAAATAGAGACTCTAACCTTATGTACACAAATCTCACAAGTTTGAGACTTGAGAAAGAGTCAGAAATTTGAAAGGAGTCTAGATTGGACACACCTACTGATCTTGGAGAACTTCCCAGAGATGTGGGAGGGCATTGGGACTCACCTCGAGTACATACATGCTAGCAGCAGCCACGTTGGGAAATTTAGTCTATCACGAGGACACTGGTGTTGGCAAATGCCATTTGGAATTCTCCCATTAGCTTATAAGGGCTGAGACCTAGTCCTGCTCACTAGCCAGTCAAAACCAGTCCTGATACACCACAGGCCAAACAGGTAGCCAAGCAAGGACACAGTTCCACCCACTAGTAGGCCAGCTGTCCTAGGACCCCCTTGAATTCAGCTGTCCCAAAACCTGGCCCCAGCCACCAGAGAGCCCAGAATATAGTGCAACCAACCAGTGGGTCAGCACTAGCTCCAGAACCTGCAGTCCTGCAGTCAGCCACACTAAGACACAGCTCCACCCATCCGTAATACAGCATTAACTCAGGACCTTCTGGGGCTCTGCAGCTACCTGTCTCATGACCCAGCCATGCTCACCAGCAGGTCTGCACCGGGACTTGGACTCTCTGGGTCATGGTGCTAACTGTGCCAAGACCCAGCCCCACTCACCAGTGGCTGGCAGCTTCTGGAATAAGCAGGGTCTGGTAACCAACCAGATGATGGGGTAGCCACATGTAATAACATACACATGTTAGTCAGCCCAACACAAGAGAAGGGCCCATACAGTTCACAAAGAGGGTACCCCTAGAGCATATAACTTTGGTGATCAGTTATATGCACTGCTGAGTCTCATAGAATGTCTTCCACATAAGACCACTTCTCCAAGATCAAGAATTTTAGCTAACTTACCAAATACATAGAAATAAAAACAGAGAATTAGATAACATGAGGAGACCAAGGAAATTGTTCCAAAAGAAAGAACATGATGCAATCCCAGAGGAAGAACTAAGTAAAGTGGAAATAATCGATCTACTTGATAAAGAGTTAAATGTAATGATCATAAAGATGCTCAAAGAACTTAGGAGAAGAATAGATAAACACAGTGAGAAGTTAGAAGTTTCTAACAAAAAGCTAGAAAATATAAAGAAGAATAAAATAAAGCTGAAGTACACAGTAACTGAAATAAAATGTACACTAGAAGGAATCGACAGTATGTTAGATGATACAGAGAAACAAATAAGCAAACTGAAAGAAAAAGTAGTAGAAATAACTGAAGTTGAACAGAAAGAAGAAAAAAGAATTTTAAAAAATGAGGACAGTTTCGGAGGCCACCTGGAAAACATCAGTTGTACTAATATTCACATTGTAGGAGTCCCAAAAGAAGAGAGAGTGAAAGGGACAGAGAATATTTTTGAGGACGTAATTTCAAAAACTTCCCTAACCTGAGAAAGGAAACAGACATCCAAGTCAAGGGAGCACAGAGTCCCAAATATGATCAACCCAAAGAGAACCACATCAAGATGCATTGTAAATAAAATGGCAACAATTAAAGATAAAGAGAGAATATTAAAAGCAGCAAGGGAAAAGCAGCAAGTTATGTACTTAGGAATTCCCATGAGGCTCCCAGATAACTTTTCAGCAGAAATTCTACAGGTCAGAGGGAGTGGTACTATATATTTATAGTGATGAAAGGAAAATATCTGCAACAAAGAATACTCTACCAGCAAGCCTATCATTCAGATTTGAAAGAGGAGATAAAGAATTTTACGTACAAGTAAAAGCTAAAAGAATTTAGCACCACTATAAGAGCTTTGTAAGAAAGGTTAAAGGAACTTCTATAAGCAGAAAAGAAAAGGCCACAACTAGAAATATGAAAATTACAAAAAAAAAAATCTCATTGGGAAAGGCAAATATACAGTAAAGGTAGTAGATCAATTGCTTATAATGCTAGTAGAAAAGTTAAAAGACAAGAGGAGTAAAATCATCTATATCCGTAATAAGTAGTTAAGGGATAGACAAAACAAAAACAAAAAATATGATGTCAAAAATATTAAAGTGTGTGGGGGAGTAAAATGCATATTTGTTAAAATACATTCAAGCTTAAGAGACCAACAACTTAATATATATATATGTATATATATATACACACACACATATATATTTTAAGTTGCTATGTATATATATATTATATATACGGTTATATGTAAACTGTATGTACATATATATTCATTTTATATATATTTTATTATGTATACACACATATATTTTTAAGTTGCTATGTATAGGTGTGTATATATACACATACCTATATATATGCAAACTTCATGGTATCCACAAATCAAAAAAATATATAATGAATATACAAAAAAGAGAAAATAATCCAAACACAATATTGAAGGTAGTCATTAATCACAAGGGAAGCAAACAAAAGAAGAAAAGGAAAAAAATAAGAACTGCAAGATAACCCCAAAACATTAGCAAAATGACAATAACAACATACCTATCAATAATTACTTTAAATGTAAATAGACTGAGTGTTTCAATCAAAAGACGAAGTGGTGGAATGGATACACAAAAAAGACGCATATATATGCTGTGCAAAAGAGTCTCACTTCAGATGTAAAGACATTCACAGATTGAAAATAGGGAATGAAAAAAGATATTCTGTGTTAATGGGAACAAAAAGAAAGCCAGGTAGCAATATTTATATCAGACAAACTAGATTTTAAAACAAAGACTGTAGGAAGAGACAAAGAAGGACATTACATAATGATAAAGGGATCAACCCAATAAGAAGATATAACCAATAAAAGTTATATGTACCCAATATAAGAGCACTGGAATAGATAAAGCAAATACTAAAAGAAATAAAGGGAGAAACTGACAATAATAGTAGGGGACTTTAGTACTCCACTAACATCAATAGACAAATCACCCAGATAGAAAATCAATAAGGATAAATTTGGTTTAAACAACACATTCAACTAAAGGAGCAGAATACACATTTTTTTTCAAGTGCACATGGAACATTTTCCAGGATAAATAACACACCAGGCTACAAAACAAATCTCAATAAATTTATGAAGATTAAAATTATAACAAGCATCTTTTCCAACCACAAGAATATAGAAAAGATCAAAGAAACTGCAAACTGGTTCTTTGAAAAGGTAAACAAAATTGACAAATAGTTAACTAGACTCATCAAGAAAAAAAGAGGGAGGGGCCAAATAAATACACTCAGAAGTGAAAAAGGAAGTTACACCTGACATCACAGAAATACAAAGGATCATAAGAGATTACTGTGAACAACTATACACCAATAAAATGGACAATTTATAAAAAATAGACAAATTCCTAGAAATGTACACAATCTTCCAAGACTGCATCAGGAAGATATAATAAATATGAACAGACTATTTACCAGTAATGAAATTCATTCAGAAATGAAAATAACTCTCAGTAAACAAAAATTCAGGATCAGAAGGCTTCACAGGTGAATTCTATGAAATATTTAAAGAAGAACTCACACCTATCCTTCTCAAATGATTCTAAAACTATTGCAGAGGAAGAGGTGCTTCAGAACTTATTTTGTGAAAACAGCATTATCCTTATAACAAAACTGGACAAAGGTGTCAGAAAAAGCACATAATGGGCCAATATCACTGATAAACATATGTGCAAAAATTCTAAAAACAAAAATTGGCAAATAGAAGTCAACAGTATATTAAAAGTATCAGACAACATGATCAAGTGACATTTATCCCAAGGGTGCAAGAATTGTTCAATACCTGCAAATCAGTCAATGTGATACACCAAATTAACAAATTGAAGAATAAAAATTATATAATCATCTCAATAAAAAACCTGCTAACCAAATTCAACATCCATTCATTAAAAACTCTCAACAAAGTGGGTATAGAGGGAACATACCTCAACCTAGTAAAGGCCATCAATGACAAGCCCACAGTTAACATCATACTCAATGTTAAAAAACTGAAAACATTTCCTTCCTCCAAGATTAGGAATAAGACAAGGATGCCCACTCTCACCACTTTAATTTAACAAGTTGTGGAAATCCTAGCTACATCAATCAGACAAGAAAAATAAATAAATGGAATCCAAGTTGGAAAGGAAGAAGTAAAACTGTCACTGTTTGCAGATACACAGAAAATCTTAAAGATGCCACCAAAAAGCTACTGCAACTCATAAATGAATTCAGTAAAGTTGCAGGATACAAAATTAATATAATAGAAATCTGTTGTGTTTGTATGCACTAACAAGGAAGTATCAGAAAAAGACATTAAGAAAACAATTCCATTTACAACAGTGTCAAAAAGAATAAAATACCTAGGAATAAATCTAAGGAGATACAAGACCTGTACTTGGGAAGCTATAAGACAGTGATGAAAGAAAGGTGACACAAACAGATGGAAAGGTATCTTGCTCTAATGGATTGCAAGAATTAATATTGTTAAAATGATCATAGTACACAGGGCAAAAGTACCCACAGATTTAATGAAATCCCTATCAAAAAACCAGTGATATTTTTTCACAGAACTAGAACAAATAATTCTAAAATTTGTATGGAAACTCAAAAGACTCTGAATAACTAAAACAATCTTGAGAAAGAAGAACAAAGCTAGTGGTATCACAATCCTGATTTCAAACTATACTATAAAAATACAGTACTCAAAACAGTATGGTACTGACACAAAAATGGACACATACGTCAGTGAAACACAATAGAGAGCCAAGAAAGGAACTTATGCTTATATAGTCAATTAATCTATGACAAAGGTGGCAAGAATATACAATTGGAAAAAGACAGCTTTTTCAATAAATAATGTAGAGGAAACTGGACAGCTACATGCAAAAGAACCAAACTGAACTACTTTCTCACACCCTTATACAAACATAAACTTATAATGGATTAAGAAACTAAATGTAAGCCATGAAACCATGAAACTTTTAGAAGAAAACTTAAGCCATATACACTTTGACATCAGTCATAGTAATATTTTTTGGATATGTGTGCTCAGGGAGGAAAATAAAAGCAAACATAAACAAATGTGACTACAAGAAATTAAAAAGCCTTCTCCCAGCCAAGGAAACTATAACAAAAGGACCACTTACTGAATATTTGAAAACATTTGCAACTGATATGTTTGATAAGGTGTTAATAGTCAAAATAATCAGAGGATTTCTACAACTTGATATCAAAAAGAACAAATAACCCAATTAAAATATGAACAGAGAACCTGAACAGACATTATTCTAGAGAAGACATGCAGATGATCAACATGGCTAGTCATCAGGGAAATGCAAGTCAAATACACAATGAGATATAACGTCACACCTACCAGATAACACCTGTCAGAATGGCTATTATTACAAAAGACAATAAATAACAAGTATTGGTGAGGATGTGGAGAAAAGGGAACCCTCAAGGCACTGTTGGTGGGAATATGGCATGGTACAGCCACTATGGAAAACAGTATCGTTTCACCAAATAATTAAAAATAAAACTACTGTACAACCCAACCATTCTTCACCTAGGCATTTATATGAAGGAAATGAAAACACTGATTCAAATAGATATACACACCCCTATGTTCACTGCAGTATTATTTACAATAGCCAAGATATGGAAACAAACTAGGTGCCAACTGAAAGATGAATGGATAAAGAAGATGTGGATAAAGAAGATAATATATGTAATGATATATTAGCCTTAAAAGAATGAAATCTCACATTTTAGGACAACATGGGTGGACCTAGATGGAATTACGTGAAGTGAAATAAGTTATATAGGAGAAAGACAAATACTGTCTGATATCATATATATGTGGAATATATAAAGAAAAACAAATGAACAAACATAAATAAACAGAAACAGAGCCATAGATACAGAGAATAAACATCTGGTTTCCAGAGGGAAGGGCAGGTAAGAAGATGAGAGAAATAGGTGAAGGAAATTAAGAGGTACAAACGTCCTGAAACAAAATAAGTGAGTCACAGGTGTGAAATGTACAGTGTGACAAATATAGTCAATAATAATATAACATCTTTATGTGGTGACAGATGGTAAACTATACTTATCTGGTGATCATTGTTAATGTATAGAAATACAGATTACTATGTTGTGAACCAGGAATGACAAAATGTTGCAGGTCAATTATACTTCAAAAATAATCAAACACACTCATAGAAAAAGAGATCACATTTGTGGTTACCAGAGGTGGGGGCGGGGAAAAAGGGAAATTGATGAAGGTGGTCAAAAGGTATAACTTTGTTATAAGATAAATAAGTACTAGGGATGTAATGTACAACATTATAACTAAAACTGTCGTATGTTATATACAAAATTGTTAAGAGAGTAAATCCTAAATGTTCTTATCACAAAGAAAGATTTTTTCAATTCATTAAATTTTGTGTATATATGAGATGACTGATGTTCACTCAACTTACTGTGGTAATTATTTCATGATGTATGTAAATCAAATCATTATGTTGTTCAGCTTAAACTTATACAGTGCTGTATATAAATTATATCTCAATAAAATTGGAAGAAAAAATGTTTTAAAATAGTAAATGGTACTGAAAGAGACAATAGGTATATAAAATGAGGAAGATATGCTTCATATCATCAAGTTTAAGTTTTTGTGGTTTTAATTCATAAATATAAATACTGTTTAAAAACTATATTTACGTGTGTCAAGAAACATTAATAAATATGCAGTGTTTATTAATCCATGAATAAACATGTCATACATTTAGAAGTCAAGAAAATCATGATAGAGCAGTCAAATTTTGAACTACATTTTCGAATAGAAACATATGTTTACCAGGTATTAGGAGAGGAAGTATTTTCCTAGCAGAATAAGTATACACAGGAATTTCACATGAACCAATGGGGGAAGTGTGTTTCGCTGGAGAAGAGAGTTCAAAAGCATTATGAGTCCAGAGAGAGAGATGAATAAAATACAGACAAAAAGAAAACTAGGAAAGGACTTGCATTTCATGGTAACTAGAGATTTTTTTCTGTGTATTTAATGAGAGATATTTAAGTCTAGAAAGTGTAGAATGACTTACCAGGTCATCCAATGGTAAAGAATCCATCTTGCAATGCAGGGGATGCAGATTCTATCACTGGTCGGGGAGCTAAGATCCCACATGCCGCGGGGCAAGTAAGCCTGTGTGCCAAAACTACTGAGCCTACACACCACAATTCCAGAGCCCATGCACCACAATGCCAGAGCCCATGTGCCCTGGAGCCTGAACACCACAACTAAAGAAGAGAAAACCCATGCACCACAACTAGAGAGAAGCCTGTGTACCACAATGAAAATATCCTGTATGCCGCAGTGAAGATCATGCATGTCACAATTAAGACATGATGCAACCAAAAATAAAAATAAATTAAAAAATACATATTTAAAAAATAAAAGTGTGGAGATTGCACTAGAGGTCAAGAGCGGCAGACAAGTTCAGAACCTGTAACCATAATGTAGGTGAAAAATGAAGAAAGTCTGAATTATATCTACAATGTGAAAGACCAAAAAAAAAAAAAAAAAATCCTTGAGCAGAGTGCATCCTTGGAATCTTATGGGTTTTATCTCTGATTGAACTGAGGGAAAAAAGGAATCAAAGAATTAATGGAAAAGGAAAAAAACAAAAAATATCATTTTTTAAACGGTAATATTAAGAAATAGTACCTCACTTAGAGAATGCTTATATCAGTTATATTTAAGCCTTCATGGCTGCAGGTCCAAGAGTCTTTGTTTTACCTATAGTTGTATCTTTCTCCTATGTCCCAGAGTAATGATTGATAGTAACACCCTTACTCTCAAGTGTCCCAGTTTAGTTGATAAATTACATGGTCCACACGGTTGTAACTTATATCTGCATATCTCTACATATTTTTTATTCTACATAGTATTAAAATCAAAGAAAGGATAACCATCCCCTAGTTGGAAAAATTACAGGTAAAGTTATATGTAAAAAGCAAATTTAAAGAATTTAATTCAGCATTCAATAAATTTTATCACCTGAACGAAGCTAACTAATACTGAAAAAAATTCAAATTCAAGATCTTATGTACTTTTGACCAAAGCATAAGCAACTGTGTCTTTTCAGTAGTCAATATTTTCAGTGTTTCTTATAATATCCCCTGTAGTACTATGCAATAACAATTTAAATTTTAAATAACAATCTAATATACAGTCTAATATATAGCATACATTATTCCTTGAAATTAAAACATTTTAGAAGCTATGTAGTTCAAGACATTTGTTTGCTACATATTGAGTCATTAACTTTATAACTGGCATTTTCATCTTATAGATATACTTTAAAACTGCTTCACTAGTAAAGCTAGACTCACTATAAAATATATATTTATATTCATGACGTAAGTCATTCTTATGAGTGTTATTTTGACTTTTTAGTTATAATTAAAAATTGTAATTTCTATCTTTTAAAATATAACAGTAAAACAAAGGAGTAAGGAAATCAAATTGTCAAATGGAAATCAATGTACATAAAATGCTTAGGACATTATTTAGTATGTCATGTATAATTATACAATTTTTATCTTTAATATTACTAAAAATTAACAGTATTATTAAAACTTCACCAGAGCAAGGCAACTTTAGCCCTTTTGCTGATAACAGCTCCAAACTCTGGACAAAATATCAGTGACTATCTAAATTCACTGAATAACAAGCAAGTGGGGAAGAAAGAAATTTGAAACTTGGAAAAAAGTAGTTACATTGGATAAATTTGTGCACATGTATGTGTGTGTGGTTTAATGGCTTTTATCCTTGGGGCAAGCCTCAATGTGTGGATCTATCAAATTCTTAGAAATGTTTACCAAAATTTTCTTGCATTTCTAAAGTTTTCTTTTATATACTTAGTCCCTATGCCATTTAGTATATACATTATTATACATAATAATTTCCTAAAAATCTACACCTCTTATCAGAACATAGTGTGTGTGTGCTTGTTTGTTTTTTTACTATTTAGTGTTTTTATCCTTAAATAACTTGTGTCTGAAATTGTTATTCTTTTTGTATGCACAGAATATTGTATTTATTTGCTCATTCACATATTTTGAAACTTTATTCACTTTGTGTTAATGTATTCCTTAATCTTATGTTTCTATGTTATTTAGGACAGCTAACACAGTTTCATGTGTTACACATAGGCAAAAATAAGGGATAAATTTTCCATATAATTTTCCCTCTAAAGTCTTTAAGACACTTTATATATACTTCAGCTTATTTTAGGAAACTCATCTTCTTTCTGTCAATCTACAATCCTTCTCTACTTTAAATTGCAGGCAAGATAAAATTTACCCAAATATATAGACTGGCTCCTTACTAAAGTTACACAATTCTCTCCAATTAATTTCTGATGGAATACATATTCTCAATATCATAATTTTTCTCACACTGTTTATTAATCTCTTGGAAATGTTAAATAAAAGTCTTAATATTTATGTAAAATGTAAAACTTCAAGAATTTTGCTTCTATACACTCTATGACAGACTGTGATTCGAAGATTTCACCAGAGGCTTCTTCAGTAGTATTCAGAAGCTCAACAGATTCGCAGGGTTTTTGGTTCTCTCAGAAGGGTTGACATCAATTTGCAGTAACACTGAATGTTCACATGCTTTTGAATACATCACAGGCAAGAGTCTATACACTGATTATCAAATGTTTAATTTTAATACTTACCTTGTCCTTCTTTAAATATCTCCCCTCTTTAGAATTAAAAGGGTCTCAAAAAATAATTTGGGTTTTTAAATAACACTGGATGAATAAAAGTTCTCTTCAAAAGGTTAAAAGAACACATAACTCTTTGAATAGAGAAAACACAGATGATCTCTTTTGGTAATTGTTAAAGGTCATGTTTTAATCTAGTGCCTCAAAGTGATAATAGGGAACAGCCACAAGACTATAGTTGAAGGTCATAGCATCAAACTGAACTCAAAGTATATTAGAGTAAAATCAATTAAGCATGGTATTTGTCTTTTGAAATTACTGGGTTTAACCAAGTTCACACCCCCATATTTGATATGAATATTTATTTAAATATTTTGAGGCAATTGCAATAAAGAAGAAAATAAATGAGGTGAATTAAAATATAATTCAATCATTTTAATATTTGTGAGTATTACCTTTTACTTACATGAAAGTCATTTTCATATATGCTGATTATTAAATAATACCTTGACCAGAGTTCTTAATTTAAAAATTATTTTTTAATTTTTTCCTTCCTCCATAATCTTTATGTCCTGCCAGATGAAATATATAATTAATTGTTCTGATAAAATATGTCCAGATTTAAATCAAAAACAGATGCAAATTTTAATGTGAACTTCATTGCCTTTCTCTTGGCACATCTTCATTACATTGAAATAAACTTAACCTAAAAACTGAAAATTATGTTGAAATTGTAACATTTTATGTTGTTAATATAGAACTCAATATTATTCACTATTCATTAAAAGATTAAGATTAGAGAAGTAATAATAATAAAGTAGATATTTCCTCAATATACTTGATGAGTTTTTGCATCCACAGGAGAAGGGATCCAATAATTTTACTCGCTTATAATTCTTCTTTACTAGGGTAAACCCTATGAGACAGATTTTTTTATGACAAGTTTTGAACATGTCAAACTAGGGTTACATTAGTTGTCAAAGTTTACCATATAAATTAGAAATGGATAAGAACCAACACAGAGATCTTTATTGGTTTTCTTTATCTACTTAGCCCTCCTGCACTCTGTCCTTTGAATGATCTCTTCAAAGACTGGCTTCAGAGACACAGACAGTGCTCTAAAATTGTAAACCAAAGGGCAGGTGCAGAATGGCTTCTGGGCAGTGAATATAAAATAAAATACGGAGGAAAAAGACAAAATGAGATTATATTCTCCAAAATTAAGAAAGAAAAATAAGAGAGTAATACAAATAAGATGGAATTAGTTATTTACTTTCAAACACTCAGTAAAACCTATTATTGGAAGATTTTCTCTATTTATTGTTAATGAAAAAAATACAGTTTGTAGTCTCCAAGCTTTAGATTTGCTTACAGCCGCAAATTACTTTGGAGGAAGAAAGAGAAAAAAATAAAAACATTCTACTATGTGTTAGAAACTGCTCCATATACTTAAAAACATAACAAATTTACTTATTAATTGCATGCTTTTTAGAATTTATTTAAATTCTAGTACTTTATTCTCACAATATCCCTGGGCAGAAGAAAGTGAGATTCACAGAAATCAATATTTCAAAGTTCACAAGGCTAGCTAGTGAAAGAATTGTTATTAAACCCAGTTCTGTTTTCCTCAAACATTTCATTGTGAGGTTGGAGAGATGAAAAAAAAAAAAAAAGAAAACTTGCATAAAGAAAATAGGAAGCAAAATCTTAAAACAGAAGATACAGGCTGTGATAGTATGTTGATATTTTCCATCTCAAGGATCATGAGTGATTACTACAAGCAACTATATGCCAATGAAATGGACAACCTGGAAGAAATGAACAAACTCTTAGAAAAGCACAACCTTCTGAGACTGAACCAGGAAGAAATAGAAAATATAAACAGATCAATCACAAGCACTTACATTGAGACTGTGATTAAAAATCTTCCAACAAACAAAAGCCCAGAAGCAGATGGCTTCACAGGTGAATTCCATCAAACATTTAGAGAAGAGCTAACACCTATGCTTCTCAAAATCTTCCAAAATATAGCAGAGGGAGGGACACTCCCAAACTCATTCTATGAGGCCACCATCATCCGGATACCAAAACCAGAAAAAGATGTCACAAAGAAAGAAAACTCCATTTCAATATCACTAATGAACATAGATGCAAAATTCCTCAACAAAATACTAGCAAACAGATTCCAGCAGCACATTAAACAGATCATACACCATGATCAAGTGAGGTTTATCCCAGAAATGCAAGGATTCTTCAATATATGCAAATCAATCAGTGTGATGCACCATATTAACAAACTGAAGAATAAAAACCATATGATAATCTCAATAGATGCAGAAAACGATTTTGACAAAATTCAACACCCATTTATGATTAAAAAAAAAAAAAACCCAGAAAGTAGGCATACATAGAACGAACTTACCTCAACATATAAAGGCCATATATGACAAACCCACAGCCAACATCATTCTCAAAGGTGAAAAACTGAAACCATTTCCATTAAGATCAGGAAGAAGACAAGGATGCCCACTCTCACCACTATTATTCAACATAGTTTTGTCAGTTTTAGCCACAGCAGTCAGAGAAGAAAAAGAAATAAGGAATTCAAATCTGAAAAGAAAAAGTAAAACTGTCACTGTTTGCAGGTGACATGATACTATACCTAGAGAATCCTAATGATGCTACCAGAAAACTACTAAAGCTAATCAATGAAAGTGGTAAAGTAGCCAGATACAAAATTAATGCACAGAAATCTCTTACATTCCTATACACTAATGATGAAAAATCTGAAAGAGAAATTAAGGAAACAATCCAATTAACCATTGCAACAGAAAGAATAAAATACCTAGGAATAACCCTACCTAAGGAAGTAAAAGACCTGTATTCAGAAAACTATAAGACACTGATGAAAGAAATCAAAGATGACACAAACAGATGGAGAGATATACCATGTTCTTGGACTGGAAGAATCAACCTTGTTAAAATGACTATACTACCCAAAATAATCTACAGATTGAATGTAATCCCTATGAAACTATCAATGACATTTTTCACAGAATTAGAACAAAAAATGTCACAATTTGTATGGAAATACAAAAGACACCAAAGAGCCAAAGCGATCTTGAGAAAGATAAACGGAGCTGGAGGAATCAGGCTTCCTGACTTCAGACTATAGTACAAAACTACAGTAATCAAGACAGTATGGTACTGCCACAAAAAAGAAATATAGATCAATGGAACAGGATAGAAAGCCCAGAGATAAACCCACACACATATTGTCACCTTATCTTTGATAAAGGAGGCAAGAATATACAATGAAGAAAAGACAGCCTCTTCAGTAAGTGGTGCTTGGAAAACTGGACAGCTACATGTAAAGAATGAAATTAGAGCATTCAGTAACACCATATACAAAAATAAACTCAAAATGGATTAAAGACCTGAATGTAAGTCCAGACACTATAAAACCCTTAGCGGAAAACATAGGCAGAACACTCTGTGACATAAATCGTGGCAAGATTTTTTTGGATCCACCTCCTAGAGAAATGGAAATAAAAACAAAATAAACAAATGTGACCTAATGAAACTTAAAAGCTTTTGCACAGCAAAGGAAACTATAAACAGGATTAAAAGATAACCCTCAGAATGGGAGAAAATATTTGCAAATGAAGCAACAGAAAAAGGATTAATCACCAAAATATACAAGCAGCTCATACAGTTCAATATCAAAACAACAAACAACCCAATCCAGAAATGGGCAGAAGACCTAAATAGACATTTCTCCCAAGAAGATACACAGATTACCAGCAAACACATGAAAGGATGCTCAACATCGCTAATCACTAGAGAAATGCATATCAAAACCACAGTGAGGTATCACCTCACACCTGTCAGATGGCCATCATTAAAAAATCTACAAACAATAAATGCTGGAGAGGGTGTGGAGAAAAGGGATGCCTCTTACACTGTTGTTGGGAATGTAAATTGATACAGCCAATATGGAGAACAGTATGGGGGTCCCTTAGAAAACTAAAAATAGAACTACCATATGACCCAGCAATCCCACTACTGCGCACATACCCTGAGAAAACCATAATTCAAAAAGAGTCATGTACCACAATCTTCATTGCAGCACTATTTACAATAGCCAGGACGTGGAAGCAATCTAAGTCTCCATCAACAGATGAATGGATAAAGAAGATGTGGCACATATATACAATGGATTATTATTCAATCATAAAAAAGGAAATTGATTTATTTGTAATGAGGTGGATGGACATAGAGTCTGTCATACAGAATGAAGTCAGAGAGAGGAAAACAAATACCGTATGCTTAACACATAAATATGGAATTAAAAAAAAATGGTTCTAAAAAAAAATCATTCTGAAGAACCTAGAGGAAGGACAGGAATCAAGGTGCAGATATAAAGAATGGACTTGAGGACACAGGGAGGGGAAATGGTAAGCTGGGACGAAGTGATAGAGTGGCATTGACATATATACACTACCAAATGTAAAATAGATAGCTAGTGGGGAGCAGCCGTGTAGCACAGGGAGACCGGCTCAGTGCTTTGTGACCACCTAGATGGGTCGGATAGGGAATGTGGGAGGGAAAGGCAAGAGGGAGGGGATAGGGTGATATATGTATACATATACCTGATTCACTTTGTTATACAGTGGCAACTAACACAACAATGTAAAGAAATTATACTCCAATAAAGATGTTAAAAATAAATAAATAAATAAAGGTTATATTGAAAAAAAAGAATAAAAGAAGTTATGTATATGCACTACTATATTCAAAAAGGATAACCAACAGGTACCTACTGTATAGCACAGGGAACTCTGCTCAGTGTTACACGGCAGCTTGAATGGGAGGGGAGTAAGGAGCGAATGGATACATGTATATGTATGGCTAAGTAACTTTGTTGTTCACCTGAAACTATCACAACATTGTTAATTGGGCATACTCCAATATAAAATAAAAAGTTAAGAAAAAAAGAAGGAAAATAACAGAATCCAGATTCTCCACAAATTCTCACTAACTAGTATAAAATCAAATATTAGACATGTGAAAACTAGAGTCCATAGTAAAAGAAAAAGAGTTAAAAAACTAATGGCATAGTAACCCATATGTTGAAATTGGTGTGAAATTGAACTATTATAAATATATTGAAATACTTGAAAAATATATTCATAATAAACACATGAAAACTCTAAATAAAAGATATTATGAAAATATTTTAATATTAATAATAGACTATTTTTAGAGCAGTTTTAATTTTACAGAAAAATTGAGCATATAGTACAGCAAAAATTTCAATATACATCCTCTCCTCTCTTGCAGTTTCCCCTATTTTCAATGTCTTGCATTATTGTAGTACATTTGTTAAAATTGTTGAACCAATATTGATACAGTATTTTTACTAAAGTCCATGGTTTCCATTAGGATTCACCCTTTGTGTCATACAGTTCTATGGTTCTTGACAAATGCATAATTTCATCTATCTACCATTGCAGTCTCATAAAGAGTAGTTTCACAGTTTCACTGCCTTAAAATTCCTTGTATTACAACTATTCACCCCTTCTCCCCTCTATCTCTAAACCCCTGGCAACCACTGATCTTTTTACTGTCTCTATAGTTTGTCCTTTTCTAGAATGCCATATAGATGAAATCATACATTTTGTTCTAGTTTTTGAACTGGCTTCTTTCACTTAACAATATGCATTTTTGGTCCTCCATGTCTTTCTGAATAGCTAATAGCTAATAACTAATACTTTTTTATCACTATATAGTGTTCTATTGTATGGAACATACATAAACAGTTTTTTTATTCACTTACCTATTTGGGGACATCTTGGTTGGTTGCAGTTATTAAATATTTGCAGATATTTGTGAACTAAATGGAAATTTTAAATTAAAAATTACAGTAACTGAAATAAAACAAAATAAGTAAATGACTATAATGTCTGAGGAGGACAGTAGAAATGTTTACTGAATTTGAGTAAAGACTTATAGATATAATTGGATCTGATGAATGAAGAAAAAACTTTAAAAAAAAAAAAACCCAGAGTCTTATATTTCTATGGGACAATATCAGTTCATTTAGTGTATGTGTATATATATAGTTCTTTTTTTGTAATTCATGCTTTATTTATATATACTTTTTATTGAAGTATAGTTGATTTACAATCTTGTGTTTGTTTCAGGTGTACAGAAAAGTGATTCAGATAAATATATACATATATTTATTCTCTTCCCATATATGTTGTTACAGAATATTGAATAGAGTTCACTGTGCTATACAGTAGGTACTTATTGGTTATCTTATTTTATATATAGTAATGTGTATATATTAATTCCAAACTTCTAATTTACCCCCTCTGCCAACCTTTCCTCATTGGTAACCATAAGTACGTTTTCTAAGTCTGTATGTCTGTTTCTGTTTTGTAAATAAGTTCATTTGTATCATTTTTTTTAGATTCCACATATGTGATATCATATATTTGTCTTTCTCTGTCTGACTTACTTCACATAGTATGATAAACTCTAGGTCCATCTATTTTGCTGCAAATTGTAATATCTATTATTTTTCATGGCTGAGTAGTATTCCATTGTGTATTTATACCACATCTTCTTTATCCATTTATCTGTCAATGGACATTTAAGTTGCTTCCTTGTCTTGGCTCTTGTAAATAGTGCTGCTATCAACATTGGGGAGCAAGTATATTTTCAAATTATGATTTTCTCTGGATATATGCCCAGGATTGGGATTGCAGGATCATATGGTTACTCTCTTTTTAGTTTTTTAAAGAACCTCCATAGTGTTCTCCATAGTGACAGCACTAAGTTACATTCCCATCAACAGTGTAGGAGGGTTCCCTGCTCTCCATATCCTCTCCAGCATTTATTATTTGTAGACTTTTTGAGGTTGGCCATTCTGACTGGTGTGAGGTTATACTTCACTGTAATTTTGATTTGCATTTCTCTAATAATTAGTGACACTGAGCATATTTTCATGTGCTTGTTGGCTATGTGTATGTCTTCTTTGGAATAATGTCTATTTAATTCTTCTTCCCATTTTTTTATTGGGTTATTTGTCTTTTTTTTATTAGGTTGTTAGTTTTGGGGTTTTTTTTGTTTTGATATTGAGCTGTACGGGCTGTTTATATATTTTGGAAATTAATCCCTTGTCGGTTGTATCATTTGCAAATATTTTCTTCCATTTGGTAGGTTGTCTTTGTTATTGTTTATGGTTTCCTTTACTATGCAAAAGCTTTTAAGTTTAATTAGGTCCCATTTGTTTATTTTTGCTTTTATTTGCATTACTCTAGGAGACAGACCAAAAAAAAAAAAAGTATTGCTGCAACATTTAATTTATATTTAGTTAGATTCCCAGAAAGAGAGGAGAGTTAAAAATGCATAGAAACATATATGAAGAAAAAATGATGGAAATTTCTTCATTTTGGTGAAAAAAATAAACTTACAGTTAAAAGAAGCTCAGTGAATTCCAGCAGAATTAAAAAAAAAGAAAAGAAAAAAAAGGAAGAAAAAGAGCAAGAAAGAAAGAAAACAAAGTAAAGAAAAATATAAAAAACACATTTATAATATAGTAGTCAAACTAATGATAACCACAGATGCAAAAGGAAAGGTCTTGAAGGTAGCCAGAAAAAAATGCAGCATTACATAAATGGCAACCATTATAAGAAAGATGGCTGAATTTTCATCAGGGACATGGTGGTCAAATGACAATAAATCAACCTCTTGAAAATGCTGAAAAAAATGTCAGTCCCAAATTCTACATTCAACTGTTAATGCATATAAGCTTGTACCATTCACTGCATGACAAGCCAATAAGTTGAGAAACAAGGTGTTAAGGAAAGGAACAGCAACTCTTCAGAAAGCCAGCAAACTGAGAAGATGGTGAACTAATGTTCTAAAGAACATCTTGTCTGGGTTTGAATGCTAGTTTCTTTTATGCTACAAGGAGGGGGAGGTGGGAGGAAGTAAGGTCAAAAGGTAATAGACTTCCTGGTGCTGGCCAGACCTTGGAGGGGATGTGTTAAATTCCTTGTTCTTTCAGAAGTTTGTCATGGGTCTTGTCACAATATTCCTGTAAATCTATATAAAGTATTTTAGCTTAAGTCTCAAGCATGGGAGGCAGGGTTCCCAGAAAGTGGCTATCATGTATATTTCAAGCTATAGGCAACATTCCTATAATGATTAACTTGCCTGTGTGCTGAGCTTGCAAGACTAAGCAAAAGCCATAGAATACAAAAGTTAAAGCAAAAGACACAGATCCAATATGGAGTCAGATTTGTTCTTCCCTATTACATAACCAAAAAAGCCCCACAAACTTGCTTTAAATATGAGACTAAAATTCGTATATTTTCAGAAAATATAAAGTCTGAGAGAATTCAGTATAACCAGGCCTACACTAGAAGAAGTGTTAAAGGAACTTCTTCAATTGGAGGGAATTGACAGTCGATTGAATCTCAGCTATACAGGAATAAATTCCAAGCACTGGAAATAATAAGAATAATAACTTAATAATAATATTGAGTTAAATATAAAATGCTATCATTTTCCTCTTTATTTTTTTTAAATCATAACTAATCAAAGCAAACTACATGGTGCATTACATTAAGTAGATAGATAGAAGGCTTATGGAAATAAAAGCGCACAGATGAGAGGTAAATAGGTTACATCATGACAAGCATCCTATACTATGAGTGATGTGGTGAGATATTAACTCTAAGTAAAATTATAGTGTAATGTGATCCCTACCACATCCAACAAAAGCAACAAAAAGAATCCCTAAAACAAACAAACAAAATTTAGAACTAAAACCAGAAACCTAATGAAAAAATGTATACAAACATCAAGTACTGAGAGGTATATCAAACATCAAAACCGAGATAAAGGAAAGAGATGTGGCTTTTGTGATAGTCTATCAAACACTTTTATTGTATCTCTGTAAAATACAGTGTATGTATGCATGTAAGTGTTTTCATCCTAACGTTGCTACTCCTATGGCAAAGAAAAAAAAGAAAGAAAAAAAATTGGAAAAAATTAGGCTCATAGCAGCTACTGTGTAGAAATTACCCCCTACTTTTAAATATTGTTTTTTATTTTCCTCAAAAAATCAGAATACTTACAAAGGCAAAACATTTTATTTGTTTTCTCTTTTTTTTTTCCTTTTTAATTTGATCTTCTAATCTAAAAAATTCCTTACTTCAGTTTAAGATATTTTCTGTTAATATTATTAAGTTTAATTATGAGGCTAAGAATTGTTAATTTTTGTTTAGAGCCCACTTTGTAGCAGATTTATTTGAAATATTTTTTTATGAATATGTACACTTTAGAGAAACAATACAGCAGCAACCATATCAATGTAAAATACATTAAAATATTATTAATTATACTATTATTAAGTATTTTAAAGTATTTGAGAGTCAACATTTTGAAAACATTGAAATTTCCTTTGCATATTTTTTGCTGTCTGCTTAATACATATCTGGAGACAAAATGACTGAAGTATGCTTTCCCTACAAAAAATTCTTTAAATTTTTTATAGTTCACCTTCTGATATCTAAATAATTCACATGTAATAATTCTTTTCTCGAAACATTACAATTAGTGTACTTCAATTTTTTTAATAGAAGTATTAAGTTAGAGATAGTTTGACTTCAAATCATAAATCTGAATTCCAGTGACATGTCTTTATTTCATTAAATGTAAATATGATAACTGTAATAGTTCTGATATCACTTTTTTAAAATTAAGATTTATGTAGATATAAAAACAATAAAAATTGTTGTTACAGAACATGTAAAATGATTACAGATTGTACAACTATAATTAATTAAATACTGCTTTGTACCTGGTACATTTTATAAATTATTTCTTAATATTTTGTTTCTATTTTACAAGTGTAGGTATTATTATTATCTCAATTTTACATTCAATCCATTGTTGACATCCTATTTCATCATTGGTCTCTTGGCCAAAGTCTTATCAATTCCCTTCATACAATCATAAAAATAGTCTAGCCATTCTTATTCACCTTGCTAACTCATTTTCCCAATTTATCTGCTCTAAATCCTAAATTGTTTACTTTCTGTTCCCACATTATATCACGCCCTATTCATTTTGGGGCAGTAACAGGTTTCATTAATCCTACATACCAAGAGTATTACACTAGTCCTAAAAAGCCTTCTATCGAATTCTGTTGCCTTAGTTTACCTAAATTTGAAAAAATTTCTTCAGCACATGAGGTTGGCGGTAGGCCAAATAATTGTCCTCCACAAATGCTCACATCTTAATTCCCAAAACATGTGTATATAATTTATATGGTCAATGGGACTTTACAGGTGTGATTAAGTTAAGGATCTTGACCTGGGGAGATTACCCTGGATTATCCAGGTGGACCGAATGTAATCACAAGAGTCTGATGAGAGACAGACAAAAAAAAACAGTCAGTAGTGGAAGAGGTGATGACAGAATCAAAAAGCTGGAGTAAGGCAAGAAGTCCAGTGTAAGTGATGCAGGCTTTGTTAAATAACCTGAAAAAAACAAGGAAATGACTTCTCCTCTGAAACCTCTAGAAAGAATGCAGCCCTGCAGACGTTTTGATTTTACTCTTCTGACCTCCAGAACTGCAAGAGAATAAATTTATATTGTTACAAGACACTGTTTGTGATTTTTTATTATAGCAGCAATAGGAAACTATTATAGATTTTGGCACCTGGAAATGGAGTACTGCTGTAAAAATATCTTAAAAATGTAGAGGTGTTTTTGGAATTATAAAATGAGCAGAAGCTGGTAGAGTTTTGAGACACTAAGAGAAAAAGAGATAATCATCATAAACTGTTGGTAGGAATATGGATGTTAAAATCTATGCTGGTGAGGGCTCAGGATGAAGTGAGGAGCATGAATTCATAATTCAGGAATCCTCTAGAAGCTGAAAAAGACAAGAAAATAGTTTCACCCTTCAGAAATTTCAGAAATTTACACCTTGATTTTAAAGCAGTAAGCCTGATTTTAGTGTTCTGACTTCCAGAACTGTAAAATAATAAATTTGTGTTAAGTCATTAAATTTGTGTTAAATTGTCACAGCAGCAACAGGAAACTAATAAGTCTGAAGGCAGCTGATTTAACTTCATTCTCAAACTTATTTTCCTTTCAGGTTATTTCAAGAAGTGTGATGAGGAAATATTAATCTTGTAGGGACTGAGGTTGCTTTCACTGGGAGCAGCTGGGATTTCTGTGATTAAATTTGGTGGAAAAGGAATTTGATAGTGTAAGAATTTCTGTCATGTTTATGAAGAATTTTACATTGACATGAAAGTTGATAGAATTTCAAAGTGTCTCTTATAATAATGTAACACACTTCACTTTAATCTTGTCCACTAAGGTCCAATTAAGACTATTTTTTGCTGTATCCTCCCAATGAAAATGAATATTTTGCCACTTTAGTAACTAGCACCCACCTCAGGTAGGTCAAAGGTGGGGTCACATTGAATAAATACACCCTATTCTATAGCTAATTATGTTATGCTGAGTTTCCCTGTCTGTATTTAACATTTATTTCTTGGTTCCAGAAAACCCTAATGATTGTGAATAAAATCATTTTTAGTTTTATTCTTTTAAAGGTAATAGTTATAATTTATACTTATAAATTGCCATTGTCTTGGAGTAGTTTGAGCTCTGCACATGTTATGTCAGTTGTCAATATAGAAATTGATGAGAATTTATTGGACACAATGTAAATAATTATTTAACAGAGCCAATTGTAATTATATGCTAATGTAAGTCTGATAAGCTATTTTTCTCTTTTTAAATGCAGCCCTGATTACCAGCTTAATAATATGAAAGTATCCTTTCCTCACCGAACAGCAAACAAGCATCAAGATTTAGTACTAGAGTACTGATCCACTTTTTGAACCTAAACATAGGTCAAGTGAATTTTAAACAATGAAAGAAACTAAAGTAAATTATATTTAAGTGTCCAAGATATACGGTTATATTTTTGGCATATATTATGTTCACTTTATTGGAAAAATAATGAATAACTTCATCAGAAGTAATTGTTTTCTTTACTGTTGTCCCCATGATTGTTTTCTTTAATTCTTATATCTTTCTATTTATTCCTCTCTTCCCACTCATAGAACTTTTCACTGGCTAAACCTAAAGGGAATGCAAACTTCCTATAGTAAGACTTTATAGTCATTGAAAGTTCCAAAACTGATTTGAAATTCAATATACCACCTTCTACATTTACCCAAAATTTCCCAAACCAGCATTTAATTCAGTGAAATATATTTCAATATATTTTTTTGATTATCCATGTAAATGTAAATAAAAATACATTGCATTGTTCTTTTTTTTTTTTTTTTTTTTTTTTTGCGGTACGCGGGCCTCTCACTGTTGTGGTCTCTCCCATTGAGGAGCACAGGCTCCGGACACGCAGGCTCAGTGGCCATGGCTCACGGGCCTAGCCGCTCCGCGACATGTGGGATCTTCCCGGACCGGGGCACGAACCCGCGTCCCCCGCATCGGCAGGCAGACTCTCAACCACTGCGCCACCAGCGAAGCCCTGCATTGTTCTTAGTTAACAAATTTATGGTATTCTTGGCATAACTTACCTCCAATACAGTTGTAACTTCTAGTAAACTATGACAGAATTTATAGTCTTTATTACCAAATTCCCTATAGCAGAATCCACAATGAAAGTTCAGGTTATTTCACCTAAGCAACAGAAAGCTTCTTTTCTAAATAACCTCAGTGATATTTCTTGACAGATACACTATAAAAACAAAGTGAGATGTCATGCCAATATAGAATCATCCTACTATAGTTGCTTCATAAATATGGAAGGGTATATCTACCCTATTTCTTTCTCTCCCACTCTCTTCCTCTCCCACTCTCTTCCTAAAAATGCAAGATGAGTTGAAAAATACATCTTTACAAGAACGACAGGTAAATTTTTATTCACCTTTGGTTGTGCAGAAACATTAATGAGTATGAGAGGCTGTTGTTGTCTTCATATGGGTTTGCTCTAAGGTGATGGCAACAGCAATCTCAGAGTGTTTACCTATAGTAGTTAAAGTCCTAGAAAGAATTGTGTGTGTGTGTGTGTGTGTGTGTGTGTGTGTGTGTGTGTGTGTGTGGTCTATTGCAACCAACGCAACCAATAACCTGCACAGGTATATCAATATGTTTTGAATATTCTATAGACCTGTTACACTTTTTAACCTCTAAGCCTCTACAAATGTCCTAACAGAACCAATTAATAAGCTGCCATATTCTGATACCTAAAGACAAAACACCTGCAACAGACTATAAAATAGATAATTAATAATACAGCAATAAACACAAAATAACAGAAAATAAAGAGCAGGCATTACCCTACCATTGCAAACTTAGGGTCAAATGAAAATATTTACTTGGCTTAACACTCCTGAAAAAAATCTGAAATTTTAAAGCCCTCTCAGTAAAATGCAAATCCATAATCTAGAGAAATAAAAACATGCCAAAAGATAAGTAAAATGAGAAAGATTTCAGTGGTCACAGAGAGTAAGGGTAAGATCTTAGCACTGGAGACAATACAGGTTTCTCCAGTGTCTGCCATTTCTTAGTTGTATGACCTTGTGCAAATTAGATAATATCTCTGTGCCTCAATTTCCTCATCAGTAAAATTAGGATAAATTCAATAGCTGATTTACAAAGTTGCTATGAGGAGTAAATGAATTAATACTTTTTAAGCACTTGAGCAGGGGTTGGCACACAGTAAGAACTGTGTATTTTTTATTTAGAAAATTATTTTAAAAATTCATGGCAATTGTAAATAGTGCTGCAATAAACATTGGGGTGCATGTGTCTTTTTTTTTTAACATCTTTATTGGAGTATTATTGCTTTACATTTTTGTCTTATTTTCTGCTGTATAACAAAGTGAATGAGAAATACGTATACATATATCCCCTTATCCCCTCCCTCTTGTGTCTCCCTCCCACCTTCCCTATCCCACACCCCTAGGTGGTCACAAAGCATGGAACTGGTCTCCCGGTGCTATGGGGCTGCTTCCCACTAGCTAGTTATTTTACATTTGGTAGCATATATATGTCAATGACAAACTAGCACTTCGTCCCAGCTTACACTTCCCCCTCCCTGTGTCCTTGAGTGTATTGTCTAAAACTGTGTCTTTATTCCTGTCCTGCCCCTAGGTTCTTCAGAACCAATTTTTTTTTTTTTTTTAGATTCCATATATATGTGTTAGCATACAGTATTTGTTTTTCACTTTCTGACCTGCTTCACTCCATATGACAGACTCTACGTCCATCTACTTCACTACAAATAACTCAATTTCCTTTCCTTTTATGGCTGAGTAATATTCCATTGTATATATGTACCACATCTTCTTTATCCATTCCTCTGTCAATGGACACTTAGGATGCTTCCATGTCCTGGCTATTGTAAAGAGAGCTGCAATGAACATTGTGATACATGTCTCTTTTTGAATTATAGTTTTCTCAGGGTATATACCCAGTAGTAGGATTGCTAGGTAATATGGTAGTTCTATTTTTTGTTTTTTAAGGAACCTCCATACTGTTCTCCATAGTGGCTGTATCAATTTACATGTCCACCGACAGTGCAGGAGGGATCCCTTTACTCCACACCCTCTCCAGCATTTATTGTTTGCATATTTTTTGATGATGGCCATCTGATCGGTATGAGGTGATACCTCACTGTGGTTTTGATATGCATTTCTCTAATGATTAGTGATGCTGAGCATCCATTCATATGTTTGTTGACAATCTGTATATCTTCTTGGGAGAAATGTCTATTTAGGTCATCTGCCCATTTCTGGATTGGGTTGTTTGTTTTTTTGATATTGAGCTGCAAGAGCTGCTTGTATATTTTGGAGATTAATCCTTTTTCCGTTGCTTCATTTGCAAATATTTTCTCCCATTCTGAGCGTTATCTTTCATCATTATGATTTTCTTTGCTGTGCAAAACTTTTTCAATTTCATTGCGTCTCATTTGTTTATTTTGTTTTTATTTCCATTCCTCTAGGAGGTGGGCCAAAACGGATCTTACTGTGATTTATGTCACAGAGTGTTCTGCCTATGTTTTCCTCTAAATATAGTGTCTGGTCTTACATTCAGGTCTTTGATCCGTTTTGATTTTGTTTTTGCATATGATATTACTGAGTGTTCTAATTTCATTCTTTTACATGTAGCTGTCCAGTTTTCCAAGCACCACTTACTGAAGAGGCTTTCTCTTCTCCATTGTATATTCTTGCCTCCTTTATCAAAGATAAGGTGACCATATGTGTGGGGGTTTATCTCTGAGCTTTCTATCGTGTTCTATTGATCTATATTTCTGTTTTTGTGGCAGTACCATACTGTTTTGATTATTGTAGCTTTGTAGTATAGTCTTAAGTCAGGGAGCCTGGTTCTTCCAGCTCCATTTTTCTTTTTCAACACTGCGTGGGCTATTAGGGGACTTTTGTGTTTCCATATATATTGTAAAATTTTTTGTTTTAATTCTGTGAAAAATGCCATCGGTAGTTTGCTAAGGATTGCATTGAATCTGTAGATTGCTTCGGAAAGTATAGTAATTTTCACAATGTTGATTCTTCCAATCCAAAAACATGGTATATCTCTCCATCTATTTGTATCTGCTTTAATTTCTTCCATCAATCTTTTATAGTTTTCTGCATAAAGGTCTTTTGTCTACTTAGGTAGGTTTATACCTAAGTATTTTATTCTTTTTGTTGCAGAATGGGAGTGGTAAATGGAAGTTTTCCTTAATTTCTCTTTCAGATTTTTCATCATTAGTGTATAAGAATGCAAGAGATTTCTGTGCATTAATTTTGTATACTACTACTTTACCAAAACCATTGATTAGCTCTAGTAGTTTTCTAGTAGCGTCTTTAGGATTCTCTATGTATACTATCATGTTATCTGCAAAACAGTGACAGATTTACTTCCTCTTTTAAGATTTGCATTCCATTTATTTCTATTTCTTCTCTGATAGCTGTGGCTAAAACTTCCACAAATATGTTGAATAACAGTGGTGAGTGTGGGCAACCTTTTCTTCCTTCTGATCTTAGTGGAAATGGTTTCATTTTTTCACCATTGAGAACAATGTTGGCTGTGTGTTTTTCATATATGGCCTTTATTATGTGGAGGTAAGTTCCCTCTATGCCTACTTTCTGGAGGGTTTTTGTCATAAATCGGTGTTGAATTTTGTCGAAAGCTTTCTCTGCATCTATTGAGATGAACATATGCGTTTTCTCCTTCAATTTGTTAATATGGTGTATCATGCTGATTGATTTGCATATATTGAAGAAACCTTGCATTCCTGCGATAAACCCCACTTGATCATGGTGTAAGATCCTTTTAATGTGTTGTTGGATTCTGTTTTCTAGTATTTTGTTGAGGATTTTTGCATCTATGTTCATCAGTGATATTGGCCTGTAGTTTTCTTTCTTTGTGACATCTTTGTCTCATGTTGGTATCATGGTGATGGTGGCCTTGAAGAATGAGTTTGGGAGTGTTCCTCCCTCTACTATATTTTGGAAGAGTTTGTGAAGGATAAGTGTTAGCTCTTCTCTAAATGTTTGATAGAATTCACCTGTGAAGCCATCTGGTTCCTGGGCTTTTGTTTGTTGGAAGATTTTTAATCACAGTTTCAATTTCAGGGCTTGTGATGGGTCTGTTTATATTTTCTATTTCTTCCTGGTTCAGTCTTAAAGGTTGTGTTTTTCTAAGAATTTGTCCATTTCTTCCAGGTTGTCTATTGTATTGTGATATAGTTGCTTGTAGTAATCTCTCATGATCCTTTGTATTTCTGCAGTGTCAGTTGCTACTTCTCCTTGTTCATTTCTAATTCTATTGATTTGAGTCTTCTATCTTTTTTTCTTCATGAGTCTGTCTATTTGTTTATCAATTTTGTTTATCTTCTCAGAGAACCAGATTTTAGTTTTATTGGTTTCTGCTATTGTTTCCTTCATTTCCTTTTCATTTATTTGTGATCTGATCTTTAAGATTTCTTTCCTTGTGCTAACATTGGGGTAGTTTTCCTTCTTCCTCTAATTGCTTTAGGTGTAAGATTAAGTTGTTCATTTTAGATTTTTCTTGTTTCTTGAAGTAGGATTGTATTGGTATAAACTTCCCTCTTAGAACTGTTTTGCTGCATCCCATAGGTTTTGGGTTATCGTTTTTTATTGTCTTTTGTTTTTAGGTTTTTTTTTTTTTTTTTTTTTTTTTTTGCGGTACGCAGACCTCTCACTGCTGTGGACTCCCCCGCTGTGGAGCACAGGCTCCGGACGTGCAGGCTCAGCGGCCATGGCTCATGGGCACAGCCGCTCCACGGCATGTGGGATCTTCCTGGACTGGGGCACTAACCCATGTCCCCTGCATCGGCAGGTGGACTCTCAACCACTGCGCCACCAGGGAAGCCCTTTAGGTATTTTTTAATTTCCTCTTTCCTTTCTTCAGTGATCTCTTGGTTATTTTGTAGTGTATTGTTCAGCCTCCATGTGTTTATATTTTTTTACATTTATTTCCTGTAAGTTGTGTTTAGTCTCATAGCATTGTGGTCAGAAAAGATACTGGTACAATTTCAATTTTCTTAAATTTACCAAGGCTTGATCTGTGACCCAAGAAACGATCTCTTCTAGGCAATGTTCCATGAGTACTTGAGCAGAAAGTGTATTCTGTTGTTTTTGGATGGAATGTCCTATAAATATCAATTCAGTCCATCTTGTTTAGTGTGTCATTTAAAGCTTGTGTTTCCTTATTTATTTCCATTTTGGTTGATTTGTCCATTGGTGAAAGTGGGGTGTTAAAGTCCCCTATTATTACTGTGTTACTGTTGATTTCCCCTTTTATGGCTGTTAGCATTTGCCTTATGAATTGAAGTGCTCATATGTTGGGTGCATAAATATTTATAATTGTTATATCATCTTCTTGGATTAATCCCTTGATCATTATGTAGTGTCCTTCTTTGCCTCTTGTAGTAGTCTTTATTTTAAAGTCTATTTTGTCTGATATGAGAATTGCTACTCTAGCTTCCTTTTGATTACCATTTGTATTTAATATCTTTTTCCACCCCCTCACTTTTAGTCTGTATGTGTTCCCAGCTCTGAAGTGGGTGTGTTGTAGACAGCATATATACAGGTCTTGTTTTTGTATCCATTCAGCCAGTCTATGTCTTTTGGATGGAACATTTAATCCATTTACGTTTAAGGTAGTTATTGATATGTATGTTCCTATTACCATTTTATTAATTGTTTTGGATTTTTTATTGTAGGTTTTTTCCTTCTTTTGTGTTTCCTGCCTAGAGAAGTTCCTTTAACATTTGTTGTAAAGCTGGTTTGGTGGTGCTGAATTCTCTTATCTTTTGCTTTTCTGAAAAGTTTTTAATTTCTCTGTTGAATCTGGATGAGATCCTTGCTGGGTAGAGTAATCTTGGTTGTATCATTTTCCCTTTCATCACTTTAAATATGTCCTGTCACTCCCTTCTGGCTTGCAGAGTTTCTGCTGAAAGATCAGCTGTTAACCTCATGGGGATTTCCTTGTGTAATTTGTGTGTTTTTGCTTGCTGCTTTAAACATTTTTTCTTTGTATTTAAATTTTGATAGTTTGATTAATATGTGTCTTGGCATGTTCTCCTTGGATTTAGCCTGTATGGGACTCTCTGTGCTTCCTGGACTTGATTGACTATTTCCTTTCCCATATTAGAGTAGTTTTCAACTATAATCTCTTCAAATGTTTTCTGAGATTCTTTCTGTTTCTCTTCTTCTTCTGGGACCCTTATAATTCGAATGTTTGTGTGTTTAATGTTGTCCCAGATGTGTGTGAGACTGTCCTCAATTCTTTTCATTCTTTTGTCTTTATTCTGCTCTGTGGTAGTTGTTTTCACTATTTTATCTTCCAGGTCATTTAACCATTCTTCTGCCTCAGTTATTTTGCTATTGATTCCTTCTAGAGAATATTTAATTTCATTTATTGTGTTGGTCATCATTGTTTGTTTGCTCTTTAGTTCTTCTAGGTCCTTCTTAAACATTTCTTGTATTTTCTCCATTCTATGTTCAAGACTTTGGATCATCTTTACTAACATTATTCTGAATTCCTTTTCTAGTAGACTACCTATTTCTTGTTCATTTATTTATTCTGGTGGGTTTCTACCTTGCTCCTTCATCTGCTGTGTATTTCTCTGTCTTCTCATTTTGCTTAACTTACTGTGTTTGTGGTCTCCTTTTCCCAGGCTGCAGGTTCATAGTTCCTGTTGTTTTCGTGTCTGCCCCCAGTGGGTAAGGTTTGTTCAATGAGTTGTGTAGGCTTCCTGGTATAGGGGACTGGTGACTCTGTTCTGGTGGATGAGGCTGGATCTTGTCTTTCTTGTGGGCAGGACTACATCTGGTGTTGTGTTTTTGGGGTGTCTGTGAACTTATTATGATTTTAGGCAGACTTTCTGCTAATTGTTGGGTTTGTGTTCCTGTCTTGCTAGTTGTTTGGCATGGCGTGTCCAGCACAGGAGCTTGCTCATCGTTGAGTGGAGCTGGATATTAGCATTGAGTCAGAGATCTCTGCGAGAGCCTTTGCCAATTGATATTATATTGTGTTGGGTGGCCTCTGGTGGTCCAATATCCTGAACTTGGCTCTCACACCTCAGAGGCTTAGGCCTGGCCAGAACATCAAGACCCTTTCACTCACATGGCTCAGAAGAAAGCAGAAAAATAAAATAAAGAAAGAAAAAATAAAATAAAATAAAATTTTTAAAAAATATTATTAAAATAAAGAGGGTAATAAAAAAAAGAAAAGAGAGTAATCAAACCAATAAACAAATCTACCAATGATAACAAGCACTAAAAACTAAACTAAGATAAACATAAAAATCAGGAACTAGTCAGTCACATACAGCACATCCCAAGTCTATAGTTGCTCCCAAAGTCTACCACCTCAATTTTGGGTGTTATTCGTTGTCTATTCAGGTATTCCACAGAGGCAAGGTACTTCAAGTTGATTGTGGAGATTCAATCCACTGCTCCTGAGGCTGCACAGAGATATTTCCCTTTCTCTTCTTTGTTCACACAGCTCCTGAGGTTCAGCTTTGGTTTTGGCCCCACCTTGGCATGTAGGTCTCCCTCTGACATCTGTTTACCCAGACAGAAGGGGGTTAAAGGAACAGCTGATTAGTGAGCTCTGGCTCACTCATGCCATGGGGCGGGATGGGTATGGAATGTGGGGTGAGACTGCAGCAGCAGAGGTCAGTGTGCCGTTGAAACAGCCTGGGGTGTGCTGTGTGTTTTCCTGGGGAAATTGTCCCTGGATCACAGGACCCTGGTAGTGGTGGGCTGCACAGGCTCCCAGGAGGCATTGTGTGGATAGTGACCTGTGCTTGCACACAGGTTTCTTGGTGGCTTCAGCAGCAGCAGCATTAGCATTTCATGCTCATCTCTGGTGTCCACACTGATAGCCGTTGCTCGTACCTGTCTCTGAAGCTCATTTAGGTGGTGCTCTGTATCTTCTCTCCTTGCGCACCCAGAAACAATGGTCTCTTGCCTCTTAGGCAGACACTTCCCGGACTCCCTCCCAGCTAGCTGTGGTACACTAGCCCCCTTCAGGCTGTGTTTATGCAGCCAACCCAGTCCTCTCCCTGGGATCAGACCTCTGAAGCCTGAGCCTCAGCTCCCAGCCCCTACCTGCCTGGTGGGTGAGCAGAGAAGCCTCTCAGGCTGGTGAGTGCTGGTCGGCACTGATCCTCTTTGCAGGAGTCTCTCTGCACCACTGTTGCTGTGCTCTCCTCCATGACTCTGAAGCTACCCCCCACCCACCCACCGTCTCCACCAGTGAAGGGGTTTCCTAGTGTGTGGAAACTTTTCCTACCTCACAACTCCCTCCAAGAGGTGCAGGTCCCATCCTTATTCTTTTGTCTCTGTTTTTCCTTTTTCCTTTTGCCCTACCCAGGTATGTGGGGGAGTTCCTTGCCTTTTGGGAGGTCTGAGGTCTTCTGCCAGCGTTCAGTAGGTGTTCTGTAGGAGTTGTTCCACATGTACATGTTTTTCTAATGTATTTGTGGGGAGGAAGGTGATCTCCACATCTTACTCCTCCACCATCTTGAAGGTCTTCTGGATTTTATAAGCTTTAAAAAGCATTGCCGGGGCTTCCCTGGTGGCACAGTGGTTGAGAGTCCGCCTGCTGATGCAGGGTACGCGGGTTCATGCCCCGGTGCGGGAAGATCCCACATGCCACGGAGCGGCTGGGCCCATGAGCCATGGCCGCTGAGCCTGTGCATCCAGAGCTTGTGCTCCGCAACGGGAGAGACCACAACAGTGAGAAGCCCACGTACTGCAAAAAAACAAACAAACAAAAAATGCCAGTTTCATAGCAAAATAATGATATAATATTCTGTTTACCTTGTGAATAGAGCCTAGGACATAGTGAGACTCCAACAATGTTGGCTGTTGCTCCGTTATATTATTGTTAATACAGAATTTTTCCTTTCCCCACTAATCTCAATATCCACTTCATTATATATTAAGTTCATATACATACCAAGATCTGAACTTTCTGTTTTGGTTCTGAATTTGTACCCCCTCTCTCATAATCTATATGTATCCGATCAAAAGAGATCCTCTAAAATATTCTTAACTTAACCCATTTGAGTTACTCTGGCAATAAAAAATTTAAGCAAAAAATAAAAATATGGGATATGGGTGGGCAAAAATAGGAACAGACAGGTTTTTAATCATACCTCCCAAATCACAACTGCTGTCACAACTTAACCTTAGTTACAAGTTATTTCCTCTGTCTGTCTTATATAAACAAAATAATTCAAAGCATCAACTGTCTCTACTGTATTGACCAATATAAATTTACTGTAGGTGGAAGACAAATTATCCATTGTTAAAATACTGTTGAATAACAAACCACCCCAACAGAGCAGCTTAAAACAAAAATTCTTTATTATATTTCTTGTGTCTATGGATGAGAAGAGTAGTTGTGATGATTTGGGCCATTTCTGGGTAGAGCTCAGCTGGGTTTGTTCATTCCTTTGAGGTAGGTTGGCAGTGGATGATGGTTGGCTGCTAGAATTGCCTTGGCTGGGACACTGGGCTCTCTTACATGTATCCTTCACATTTCTACAGCATTCTAGCCATATTTTCATGGGTGAGGCAGGCATTCATGAGGAAGCAAGCCCAGTCACAAAGTGGGAAGCATGTACTTCTAAAACCTATGCTTGTGACATGCTTGTTATTAATATCTAGTTGACCAAAGAAAGTCACATGTTGAGCCTAGAATAAGAATGGAAGGGCACTGAAAGTTACAATATTAAGATACAGGCTACAGGAAGACATTTATGGGCACAATTAATGCCACACAGTAAAAAAATTCTGAAGGTTACTGTGAATTGTATGAATTTTCAGAGATACCTGTGTTCCAGCATACTCAATTATTAAGGCCCTTAATCAATGCAAAAGGATGAATGGTAATTAGAGTCATTTTGTATGTTATGATTATAAAAGTATTAAATAATTATAAAAATTGAAGACTTTCTGATAAATCAAGTCATGTTAAAATTTTATAAATATTTTAATAATTTTGCTTTAACTATACATGTATGTGATTACACGTTAAAACAAAACTGAAAATATACTGTATATATATATCATGTTTATACTGTGTTTATATGCACATAATGTGTTTATATGATCATGCATACATATACAATGTCATATATAAATATATACATGAACACACACATGTACATGTGCACACACATCCAGACACCCCCCACATATATGTATATTCTCATCATAAACATTTCTCCACATAATTAAAGATTATTGAAACTATCCTTTAATTCAACACCACATTTATTAAAATGTTTATTGTTGGGATCTTATAATGAATCTATATTATTCTTTCTAATACATAGATATTTTATAGTCCTAATTTTTTTTCCAGAAGATATCTTAGAAGTTGAATTATTGGATCTAAAATATAGATGTTGATAAAGTTCTTAACATATGATCATCTATTGCCCATGAGAATACTCTTACAATTTACCCTTCTAGTAAGAGTATCTGAAAAATACAGACTTCCCTTCACTCTCACTGAAGCAAGGTAATTTGATTTGCCAATGCAAAAGTTAAAGAGGTTTTTCTTTTTTTATTGTTACAGAGTAAAATCTTTAACAGTTGTATAATTTTGTAAAATTATTTAACCTTCCTCTCCTTCAGTTTCCTCATATGAAAAATTGGTGTGACTCCACAGAGAAGATGGTGAGGAATAAAAACAGTGAGAATTATTAATTGTGGAGCATATTTTCAGGTGCACAGCAAGTGCTCATAGGGGTTTGGTATTTTTTATTGTCAATATTTTTTATTGACAGTACATATGCTGATTTTTATCTGTTATAAATTGGGCAGTCAAGTATTTCAAATACTTTTCTATTAAGGTATTTCTCACCTTCTTATCAACATATTAGAGCTCATTATACTAAGTATATAAATTCATAGTCATATGCATAACAATGATTTTTCCAGTTTAACAATTACCTTGTTTACAGTGTAATTAGGTGCAGATATTTTAAAAATCTTTTTGTGTCCAAATATATTATTCTTTTTTTCTTATCTGAGTTTTATTATTATTATTATTTTTGGAAGGTGATTTCTTTTTTTAGTTTTTATTTTATATTAGAATATAGTTGATTTACAACGTTGTGTTAGTTTCAGGTGTACAGCAAAGTGATTCAGTTAAACATATACATATATCTATTCTTTTTCAGATAATTTTCCCATGTAGATTTTTACGGAATATTGAGTAGAGTTCCCTGTGCTACACAGTAGGTACTTGTTGATTATCTATTTTAGATATAGTAGTGTGTGTATAATAATCCCAAACTCCTAATTTACCCTCCCCCTCCACTTTTCCCCTTTGATAACCTTAAGTTTGTTTTCTATGTCTGTGAGTTTGTTTCTGTTTTGTAAATAAGTCCATTTGTATCATTTTTTTTTACATACCTCATATGTGATATCATATGATATTTGTCTTTCTCTGTCTGACTTACTTCACTTAGTCTGGTAATCTTTAGATAATCTTTAGGTAATCTTTAGGTCCATTCATGTTGCTGCAATGTCAATATTTCATTCCTTTTTATGGCTAAATAATATTCCATATGTACTACATTTTCCTTATCCATTCCTCGGTTGATGGACATTTAGGTTGCTTCCATATCCTGGCTATTGTAAATAGTGCTGCAATGAATATTGGGGGCATGTATCATTTCGAATTATGGCTTTTTCCAGATACATGCCCAGGAGTGGGATTGCTAGATCATATGGTAGCTCTCTTTTCAGTTTTTTAAGGAACCTCCATACTGCTCTCCATAGTAGCTGTATCAATTTACATTCCCATCAACAGTGTAGGAGGGTTCCCTTTTCTCCACACCCTCTCCAGCATTTATTGTTTGTAGACTTTTTGATGATCACCATTCTGACTGGTGTGACGTGATAACTCTTTGTAGTTTTGATTTACATTTCTCTAATGTTAGTGATGTTGAGCATCTTTTCATGTGCTTTTGGCCATGTGTATGTGTTCTTTGGAGAAATATCTATTTAGATGTTCCACCCATTTTTGACTGGTTTATTTGTATTTTTTTGATATTGAGTTGCAAGAGCTGTTTGTATATTATGGAGATTGATCCCTTGTCAGTCTCATTGCTGGCAAATATTTTCTCCCATTTTGTAGATTGTCTTTTCATTTTGTTTATGTTTTCCTTTGCTGTGCTAAAACTTTTAAGTTTAATTAGGACCAATTTGTTTATTTTTGTTTTTATTTTCATTACTCTAGAAGGTGGATCCAAAAAGATATTGCTGCGATTTATGTCAAAGAGTGTTCTGCCTATGTTTTCCTTTAAGAGATTTATAGTATCCAGCCTTGCATTTAGGTCTTTAATTCATTTTGAGTTTATTTTTGTGTATGGTGTTAGAGAATGTTCTAATTTCATTCTTTTACATGTAGCTGTCCAGTTTTCCCAGCACCACTTATTAAAGAGACTGTCTTTTCTCCATGGTATAGTCTTGAGTTCTCTGTCAAAGATTAATTGACCATAGGTGCATGAGTTTATTTCTGGGCTTTCTATCCTGTTCCTTTAATCTATATTTCTGTTTTTGTTCCAGCGTCTTGATTACTGTAGCTTTGTAGTATAGCCTGAAGTCAGAGAGCCTGATTCCTCCAGCTCCATTTTTCTTTCTCAAGATTTCTTTGGCTATTTTGGGTCTTTTGTATTTCCATACAGATTTAAAATTTATTTTTGTTCTAGATCTGTGAAAAATACCATTGATAATTTGATAAGGATTGCTTTGTATCTATAGATTGCCTTGAGTAGTATAGTCATTTTGACAATATTGATTTTTCCAATCCAAGAACATGGTATATCTTTCCATCTGTTTGTGTCACCTTTGATTTCTTTCATCATCATTTTACAGTTTTCTGAGTACATCCTTAGGTAGGTTTATTCCTATGTTTTTTTTTTATTATTTTTGATGCAATGGTATATAAGATTGTATCCTTAATTTCTCTTTCTAAGCTTTCATTGTTAGTGTATAGAAATGCAACAGATTTCTGTGTATTAATGTTGTATCCTGCAACTTTACTGAATTCATTGATGAGCTCTAGTAATTTTATGGTAGCCTCTTTAGGATTTTCTATGTATAGTATCATGTCATCTGCAAACAGTGAAGTTTTATTTCTTTTCCAATTTGTATTCTTTTATTTCTTTTTCTTCTCTGATTGCCATGGCTAGGACTTCCAAAACTATGTTGAATAAAAGTGGTGAGAGTGGACATCCTCATCTTTTTTCCTGATCTTAGAGGAAATTCTTTCAGCTTTTCAATGTTGAGTATGATGTTATCTGTGGGTTTGTCGTATATGGCTGTTAGTGTGTTGAGGTAGGTCCTCTCTATGCCCACTTTCTGGAGAGTTTTTATCATAAATCGGTGTTGACTTTTGTCAGAAACTTTTTCTGCATCTATTGAGATGTTCATAGGGTTTTTAGTCTTCCATTTGTTAATGTGGTGTATCACACAGATTGATTTCTGGTTACTGAAATATCCTTGCCTCCCTGGGATAAATCCCACTTGAGCATGGCGTATGATCCTTTTAATGTGTATATGTGAGATTCATATATATTTTTATTTTTATCATAGGACATTTTCATATTATGCTTTTAAATTAATATATCTGGATTTTAGTGTACCATAGTGGTATCATTTATGTACTAACTCTCATAGAGCTGTTGGGTAACATACCAAATTATTCCTTGTAGTAAGTTTAATACAATGAAAGGCCAAAAATCAGTTCTCAATGTATGTTTGCTATAAGTCAGTGTACATTAACTATAGATTTATTAATTTTAGCTGTAGATTAAGCCCTTACTCATCCCAAATGTTTCTTGTATTTTCCACAATATTTTTAGAAAATGGCTACACTAGAAAACTCAAATATATATATATATATATATATATATATATATATATGTTAGATTGACAGCAAATAAGTCAACAGAATCTGTGAAACAAGTTATTCAAACTTAGGCTACTCACAGGCCTTAACTTGTGGGCTGTGTCCTATAAAAGCAGCTGATCCTTTCAGTGAAATACTGGAAAAACAGAGTGAATAGGGAAACCATGGATTTTACTTTTGAGGAAAAAAAGTGATAAGCAGTCATTTGTATACTATTTACCTGAGTCATATGGTGCTTCAGCTTCTCAAGACCTTGTCATACTGTCATGTAAAATGTCCATGGACACATATCACTAGTACTAATTGGTACAGATATAGGGCTTAATGGGGAAAAACATCATAGCAGAGAACACTTAATCACCCACACTGTCATTATCCTATGGTTTAGGCTGAGCACAGGTGCTCTACGAATGCCATAACCAAGTTCCAGTAGAAAGGTATTCCATCTACATAATGCTCTCTATATCTTTAGTTTGGGAGGAGGAGATATTATCCATGTAACTGTGTAAAATGAAAACTGCCTTGTCTGATACCTGTCCTTGTTAAAAAAAAAAAAAAAAAAGGAACAATTGGGAGTTCAGTAATTAGTACTAACCTATTCTTCTGTTGAACTAATTCAGACCTGCTGAGCCAAATCTTGGCTGAACCATAAAAAGAGGGACGATGAACATTCAGTGCCATCCTTTGGACATACTGATGAATACATGCATTGCTACCCATATCTTTGGCTTCTACAGAAAACAATGTTATATACAGCAAGAATTTTCTCTATCCATAAAGCATGCCAAAATTGTACAATTGAAATAATACCACAGTCAGGAGAAGAAGAAGAACTTGATCTTTTCACATAAGATTTACTAAAGAAATGGTGCTATTCGATATGGTTTCCAAGTATAATAACTCTGGCTGGCCCATGAAGGCCAGTGGTGCTTGGGACTTTCTGTGGATGGCAGAGTCCTGGATAAGAAAGTAAGCACCATTATACTTATGGTACTGACCCCTTAATTTTGAGTGTGTTGCTATTTTGTATTTTGCTTTCTATATTGCCAAAGCAATATACAAAAGCAACCACAATTGGTATTTTGTTTTGGATATTGTCAGTGCTTTATTTCTTATAGCTCTCCAGAAAGAAAACAAAAATAAGATTCTCTGCATTTGGCTTGGTATGCCAACAACCTGGCTTCAGGGAGTTTAATAAACTCTAGTACAATATGAACTAATTGTAGATGTATGGACATTTTGTTGATAGTAAACTGCTGACCCTTCAGCCACCAACTACAAATAAACTGACCTAAGACCAACTGGCCTATTTGAAAATTGGGAATAGCACATTCTACAACTGGAATTTGCTACAGACTTTATAGCAAGTAACCAGATATATATCTAAATTTGAATGGAACCCCTTAGACCAAGTAGTTTTAAATACAGACAAGAAAATGGTAAATTAAATTTTACTGTAGAGTATCTGAGCTTTTTTTTTGTGCCTATGAAACTTCAAATATTAGTGGTCAACCTCAGAGGTGACTAGAACTTTTGTCAACAAGACTCACCTGGTATTGTCCAGTTTGGGTCTGTGGACTCCAGGGCTTCCTACCTACATTGAATAGCTACTAACTGGTCTGTTACAGGATCTTAATGGAGACGTACTGTCTCATTAAAAAAAAAAAGCCATGGCTTTCAAACATAGCCCTCTCACCATGAAATGGGTCTTTCTGATTTAAAAAAATATAACATGGGACAAATCCATGAAGGTTCTACTTCGGTAAAATAAATATTAAGTATTAATTAGGTAAACCTCTAATTAAGAGACAAACTGACCCCTAAGACCTTAGCCATTTCATAAGTATATGGCTAAATACTCATTAAAAATAGACAATCTCCTAAACACCTACCTATGAGGTGGATAAACCAATAAAATGCTGCATCATAATAACAATGAGCTGCCAATAGGAAAAGACATGGGATCTTTTCTATAATAGGCTGAACATCACATAGTATTCTTATCTATGGAAAGACTGACCTATATATACCTTTATACAGACTCATAGTTCAAATCAAATAGCTTAACTAAATAATAAGGCTAATGGGCCACAGCACTGGATTACTAAGACACACATGTAGGGTTTCTCCCTCTAGAAACAGATAGAGCAACCTACTCAGGTACTGGATCTTTATGTGGCGCATGTGTATGCCCTTATGGAGAGAACACATTTAAAGAAACACTTTTGGATGGACGAATCCAAATCAAATATTTGTGGTCATTATCTTTATAGCTCACTGGATCAATAACAAAAGCTATCACAGTAATGAAACTACAACAATAGGCTAGATTTCCCAAAGAAAAAATATTTTTAAATGTGTGAGAATCATGTTAACTCAGACTATGCTGTTTGCCAACCATAGCAGCTTCTCTAGCAATAACCTCCATGGAACATAAATTCAACTCTTTTCAATTATTTTCGTGTTGCAAATAATCTTACCCTCTTTGTTTTGGATGAACTCTCAACACTGAGAGTCACTGGGGGTTAGGCTCACTCCAGGACTCACTCGCTCTCTTTCCTCTCCCTCCCTCTCTCCCTCCCTCATTCTCATCCCACCTACCTTGCACTGTCCTGAGAGGATGAACAGGTAGTTCACATAACGTCAGTGAAAAAATTGCATAGTTCAGGTATGAACCCGGAAGATGGCGGAAGAGTAGGACGCGGAGATCACCTTCCTCCCCACAGATACACCAGAAATACATCTACACGTGGAACAGCTCCTACGGAACACCTACTGAAGGCTGGCAGAAGACCTCAGACCTCCCAAAAGGCAAGAAACTCCCCACGTACCTGGGTAGGGCAAAAGAAAACAAGAAAAAACAGAGACAAAAGAATAGGGACGGCACCTGCACCAGTGGGAGGGAGCTGTGAAGGAGGAAAAGTTTCCACACACTAGGAAGCCCCTTCGTGGGCGGAGACTGCGGGAGGTGGAGGGGGGAGCTTCGGAGCCGCGGAGGAGTGCACAGCATCGGGTGTGGAGGGCAAAGCAGGGAGATTCCCGCACAGAGGATCGGAGCCGACCGGCCCTCACCAGCCCGAGGCGCTTGTCTGCTCACCCGCCGGGGCGGGCGGGGCTGCGAGCTGAGGCTCGGGTTTCTGTTTCGGACGGAGCGCAGGGAGAGGACTGGGGTTGGCCGCTTGAACATAGCCTGAAGGGGTTAGTGCACCACAGCTAGCCGGGAGGGAGTCCGGGGAAAAGTCTGCACCTGCCGAGGAGGCAAGAGATTTTTTTCTTCCCTCTTTGTTTCCTGGTGCGAGAGGAGAGGGGTTTAAGAGCGCTGCTTAAAGGAACTCCAGAGACAGGTGCGAGCCGCGGCTAAAAGCATGGACCCCAGAGACGGATGGGAGACGCTAAGGCTGCTGCTGCCGCCACCAAGGGGCCTGTGTGCGAGCACAGGTCACTCTCCACACCCCTCTTCCGCGGAGCCTGTGCAGCCCGCCACTGCCTGGTTCTCGGGATCCAGGGACAACTTCCCCGGGAGAATGCATGGCGGGCCTCAGGCTGGTGCAACGTCACGCCAGCCTCTGCCGCCGCAGGCCCGCCCCGCATTCCGTGCCCCTCCCTCCCCGCCGGCCTGAGTGCGCCAGAGCCCCCGAATCAGCGGCTCCTTTAACCCCGTCCTGTCTGAGCAAACAACAGACGCCCTCCAGCGACCTACACGCAGAGGCAGGGCCAAATCCAAAGCTGAGCCCCTGTGAGCTGTGAGAACAAAGAAGAGAAAGGGAAATCTCTCCCAGCAGCCTCAGAAGCGGCGGATTAAAGCTCCACAATCAACTTGATATACCCTGCATCTGTGGAATACATGAATAGACAACGAATCATCCCAAATTGAGGAGGTGGGTTTCGAGAGCAAGATTTATGATTTTTTTCCCTTTTCCTCTTTTTGTGAATGTGTACGTGTATGCTTCTGTGTGAGATCTTGTCTGTATAGTCTTGCTTCCACGATTTGTCTTAGGGTTCTATCCATCCATGTTTTTTTTTTTCTTAATAATTAATTTTAATAACTTTATTATACTTTACCTTCGTTCTTTCTTTCTTTCTTTCCTTCCTTCCTTCCCTACTTTAGACAACGAATCACCCCAAATTGAGGAGGTGGTCTCTGAGAGCAAGATTTATGATTTTTCCCCCTTTACCTCTTTTTGTGAGGGTGTATATGTATGCTTCTGTGTAAGATTTTGTCTGTATAGCTTTGCTTCCAACATTTGTCCTAAGGTTCTATCCGTCCCCCCCTTTTTTTTTCTAAATAAGTATTTTTTAATTCAATAACTTTATTGTACTTTATTTTATTTTTACTGTATCTTCTTTCTTTCTGTCTTTTTTCCTTCTTTCCCTCCTTCCTTCCTTCCTCCCTCCCTCCCTCCTTTCTTTCCTTCTTTCCTTCTTTCTTTCTTTCTTTCTTTCTTTCTTTCTTTCTTTCTTTCTTTCTTTCTTTCTTCCCTCCTTCCTTCTTTCTTTCCTCATACTTCTACTAATTATCTCTACTTTTCCTCCCTTTTATTCTGAGCCATGTGGATGAAAGGCTCTTGGTGCTCCAGCCAGGAGTCAGGGCTCTGCCTCTGAGGTAGGAGAGCCAACTTCAGGACACTGGTCAACAAGAGACATCCCAGCTCCACATAATATCAAACAGCGAAAATCTCCCAGAGACCTCCATCTTAACACCAGCACCCAGCTTCACTCAACGACCAGCAAGCCACAGTGCTGGACAACCTATGCCAAACAACTAGCAAAAGAGGAACACAACCCCACCCATTAGCAGAGAGGCTGCCTAAAATCATAATAAGGCTACAGACACCCCCAAAACACACCACCAGACGTGAACCTTCCAACTAGAGAGACAAGATCCAACCTCATCCACCACAACACAGGTACTAGTCCCCTCCAGCAGGAAGCCTACACAACCCACTGAACCAACCTTAGCCACTGGAGACAGACATCAAAAACAGCGGGAACTACGAACCTGCAGCCTGCAAAAAGGAGATGCCAAACACAGTAAGATAAGCAAAATGAGAAGACAGAAAAACACACAGCAGATGAAGGAGCAAGATAAAAACCCACCAGACCTAACAAATGAAGAGGAAATAGGCAGTCTACCTGAAAAACAATTCAGAATAATGATAGTAAGGATGATCTGAAATCTTGGAAATAGAATGGACAAAATGCAAGAAACAGTTAACAAGGACCTAGAAGAAATAAAGATGAAACAAGCAATGATGAACAACACAATAAATGAAATTAAAAGTACTCTAGATGGGATCAATAGCAGAATAACTGAGGCAGAAGAACGGATAAGTGACCTGTTAGATAAAATAGTGGAAATAACTACTGCAGAGCAGAATAAAGAAAAAAGAATGAAAAGAACTGAGGACAGTCTCAGAGACCTCTGGGACAATATTAAATGTACCAACATTCGAATTATAGGGGTTCCAGAAGAAGAAGAGAAAAAGAAAGGGACTGAGAAAATATTTGAAGAGATTATAGTTGAAAACTTCCCTAATATGGGAAAGGAAATAGTTAATCAAGTCCAGGAAGCACAGAGAGTCCCATACAGGAGAAATACAAGGAGAAATACACCAAGACACATATGAATCAAACTGTCAAAAATTAAATACAAAGAAAGCATATTAAAAGCAGCAAGGGAAAAACAACAAATAACACACAAGGGAATCCCCATAAGGTTAACAACTGATCTTTCAGCAGAAACTCTGCATGCCAGAAGGGTGTGGCAAGACATACTGAAAGTGATGAAGGAGAAAAACCTGCAACCAAGATTACTCTACCCAGCAAGGATCTTATTCAGATTTGATGGAGAAATTAAAACCTTTACAGACGAGCAAAAGCTGAGAGAGTTCAACACTACCCAACCAGCTTTACAACAAATGCTAAAGGAACTTCTCTAGACAAGAAACACAAGAGAAGGAAAAGACCTATAATAACGAACCCAAAACAATTTAGAAAATGGGAATAGGAACATACATATCGATAATTACCTTAAATGTAAATGGACTAAATGCTCCCACCAAAAGACACAGATTGGCTGAATGGATACAAAAACAAGACCCTTATATATGCTGTCTACAAGAGACCCACTTCAGACCTAGAGACACATACAGACTGAAAGTAAGGGGATGGAAAAAGATATTCCATGCAAATGGAAACCAAAAGAAAGCTGGAGTAGCAATTCTCATATCAGACAAAATAGACTTTAAAATAAGGACTATTAAAAGAAACAAAGAAGGACACTACATAATGATCAAGGGATCGATCCAAGAAGAAGATATAACAATTGTAAATATTTATGCACCCAACATAGGAGCACCTCAGTACATAAGGCAAATACTAATAGCCATAAAAGGCGAAATCGACAGTAACACATTCATAGTAGGGGACTTAAACACCCCACTTTCACCCATGGACAGATCATCCAAAATGAAAATAAATAAGGAAACACAAGCTTTAAATGATACATTAAACAAGATGGACTTAATTGATATTTATAGGACACTCCATCCAAAAACAACAGAATACACATTTTTCTCAAGTGCTCATGGAACATTCTCCAGGATAGATCATATCTTGGGTCACAAATCAAGCCTTGGTAAATTTAAGAAAATTGAAATTGTATCAAGTATCTTTTCTGACCACAATGCCATGAGACTAGATATCAATTACAGGAAAAGATCTGTAAAAAATACAAACACATGGAGGCTAAACAATACACTACTTAATAACGAAGTGATCACTGAAGAAATCAAAGAGGAAATCAACAAATACCTAGAAACAAATGACAATGGAGACACAACGACCCAAAACCTATGGGATGCAGCAAAAGCAGTTCTAAGGGGGAAGTTTATAGCAATACAAGCCCACCTTAAGAAGCAGGAAACATCTCAAATAAACAACCTAACCTTGCACCTCAAGCAATTAGAGAAAGAAGAACAAAAAACCCCAAAGCTAGCAGAAGGAAAGAAATCATAAAAATCAGATCAGAAATAAATGAAAAAGAAATGAAGGAAACAATAGCAAAGATCAATAAAACTAAAAGCTGGTTTTTTGAGAAGATAAACAAAATAGATAAACCACTAGCCAGACTCATCAAGAAAAAAAAGGGAGAAGACTCAAATCAATAGAATTAGAAATGAAAAAGGAGAAGTAACAACTGACACTGCAGAAATAAAAAAGATCATGAGAGATTACTACAAGCAACTGTATGCCAATAAAATGGACAATCTGGAAGAAATGGACAAATTCTTAGAAATGCACAACCTGCCAAGACTGAATCAGGAAGAAATAGAAAATATGAACAGACCAATCACAAGCACTGAAATTGAAACTGTGATTAAAAATCTTCCAACAAAGAAAAGCCCAGGACCAGATGGCTTCACAGGCGAATTCTATCAAACATTTAGAGAAGAGCTAACACCTATCCTTCTCAAACTCTTCCAAAATATAGCAGAAGGAGGAACACTCCCGAATTCCTTCTACGAGGCACCATCACCTGGATACCAAAACCAGACAAGGATGTCACAAAGAAAGAAAACTACAGGCCAATATCACTGATGAACATAGATGCAAAAATCCTCAACAAAAGACTAGCAAACAGAATCCAACAACACATTAAAAGGATCATACACCATGATCAAGTGGAGTGTATTCCAGAAATGCAAGGATTCTTCAAGATATGCAAATCGATCAATGTGATAAACCATGTTAACAAATCGAAGGAGAAAAACCATATGATCATCTCAATAGATGAAGAGAAAGCTTTTGACAAAATTCAACACCCATTTATGATAAAAACTCTGCAGAAAGTAGGCATAGAGGGAACTTTCCTCAACATAATAAAGGCCATATATGACAAGCCCACAGCAAACATCATCCTCAATGGTGAAAAACGGAAAGCATTTCCACTAAGATCAGGAACAAAACAAGGTTGCCCACTCTCACCACTCTTATTCAACATAGTTTTGGAAGTTTTAGCCACAGCAATCAGAGAAGAAAAGGAAATAAAAGGAATCCAAATCGGAAAAGAAGAAGTAAAGCTGTCACTGTTTGCAGATGACATGATCCTATACATAGAGAATCCTAAAGATGCTACCAGAAAACTACTAGAGCTAATCAATGAATTTGGTAAAGTGGCAGGATACAAAATTAATGCACAGAAATCTCTGGCATTCCTATATACTAATGATGAAAAATCTGAAAGTGAAATCAAGAAAACACTCCCATTTACCATTGCAACAAAAAGAATAAAATATCTAGGAATAAACCTACCTAAGGAGACAAAAGACCTGTATGCAGAAAATTATAAGACATTGATGAAAGAAATTAAAGATGATACAAATAGATGGAGAGATATACCATGTTCTTGGATTGGAAGAATCAACATTGTGAAAATGACTCTACTCCCCAAATCCATCTATAGATTCAATGCAATCCCTATCAAACTACCACTGGCATTTTTCACAGAACTAGAACAAAAAATTTCGCAATTTGTATGGAAACACAAAAGACCCCGAATAGCCAAAGCAATCTTGAGAACGAAAAAAGGAGCTGGAGGAATCAGGCTCCCTGACTTCAGACTATACTACAAAGCTACAGTAATCAAGACAGTATGGTACTGGCACAAAAACAGAAAGATAGATCAATGGAACAGGATAGAAAGCCCAGAGATAAACCCATGCACATATGGATACCTTATCTTTGATAATGGTGGCAGGAATCTACAGTGGAGAAAGGACAGACTCTTCACTAAGTGGTGCTGGGAAAACTGGACAGGTACATGTAAAAGTATGAGATTAGATAACTCTCTAACACCATACACAAAAATAAGCTCAAAATGGATTAAAGGCCTAAATGTAAGGCCAGAAACTATCAAACTCTTAGAGGAAAACATAGGCAGAACACTCTATGACATAAATCACAGCAAGATCCTTTCTGACCCACCTCCTAGAGTAATGGAAATAAAAACAAAAATAAACAAATGAGACCTAATGAAACTTCAAAGCTTTTGCACAGCAAAGGAAACCATAAACAAGACCAAAAGACAACCCTCAGAATGGGAGAAAATATTTGCAAATGAAGCAACTGACAAATGATTAATCTCCAAAATTTATAATCAGCTCATGCAGCTCAATAACAAAAAAACAAACAACCCAATCCAAAAATGGGCAGAAGACCTAAGTGACATTTCTCCAAAGAAGATATACAGACTGCCAACAAACACATGTAAGAATGCTCAACATCATTAATCATTAGAGAAATGCAAATCAAAACTACAATGAGATATCATCTCACACCAGTCAGAATGGCCATCATCAAAAAATCTAGAAACAATAAATCCTGGAGAGGGTGTGGAGAAAAGGGAACACTCTTGCACTGCTGGTGAGAATGTGAATAGATCAGCCACTATGAAGAACAGTATGGAGGTTTCTTAAAAAACTACAAATAGAACTACCATATGACCCAGCAATCCCACTACTGGGCATATACCCTGAGAAAAACATAATTCAAAAAGAGTCATGTACCACAATGTTCATTGCAGCTCTATTTACAATAGCCCAGAGATGGAAACAACCTAAGTGCCCATCATCAGATGGGTGGATAAAGAAGATGTGGCACATATATACAATGGAATATTACTCAGCCATAAAACGAAATGAAATTGAGTTATTTGTAATGAGGTGGATAGACCTAGAATGTGTCATACAGAGTGAAGTAAGTCAGAAAGAAAAAGACAAATACCATATGCTAACACATATATATGGAATTTAAGAAAAAAAAATGTCATGAAGAACCTAGGGGTAAGACTGGAATAAAGACGCAGACCTACTGGAGAACGGACTTGAGGATATAGGAGGGGGAAGGGTGAGCTGTGACAGGGCGAGAGAGAGTCATGGACATATACACACTAACAAACGTAGTAAGGTAGATAGCTAGTGGGAAGCAGCCGCATGGCACAGGGATATTGGCTCGGTGCTTTGTGACAGCCTGGAGGGGTGGGATAGGGAGGGAGGGAGGGAGGGAGACGCAAGTGGGAAGACATATGGGAACATATGTATATGTATAGCTGATTCACTTTGTTATAAAGCAGAAACTAACACACCATTGTAAAGCAATTATAAAGCAATAAAGATGTTAAAAAAAAATTGCATAGTTCATGTTGCTCAGATCAAGAGCACCTGGATAGACATGAATTCAGGGATTGCCTGTTTTTTCTGGTAGTTCTACAGGCCGTTCTGCTCTCAGATGTTGTTTATGATGATGAAACTGTGACTCCTAGATCTCTAAGAGCTTCTTCACTCCAGAAAAAGCAAAAAGAATTGAGTTTATCCCTCATGGGGTGGGGGCCAGGGGTGTGTGTGTGTGTGTGTAATCCTCCACCACAGCAGATAAGAGACATCAGTTAGTTTAACATGAGTAAGACTGACCATTGTAAGAGGATGGGGAATGAGGGGGTAAATGACTCTCTTTTCCTATTACATACCTAAATGAACTGCCACAAGTGGCCTTCCACAGCTGTTTCGAAACTGACTCATAAACTCGTAGTTGATAGATACATCACTTTGCCCCTGGCCTAGCATTTTGGGGATCTTACTGATGTTAGGCTCTCAGACAAACTGTAGAAACTTCTCTGTCCTGTGACGGAAACCATTTTACAACCTGGTGATCAATTGCAACAGATAGAGATACTTATGTGTACAGAGACCTCAAAGGTTACAGGATGAACAGATGAGAGATATACTTGGATATCCATATCCTCTCCCTTTTGGTGCCTCAGCAGGTCTGAGTTTGTCAACAAAAGGACAGGTTAGAACCAGTCACTAGGTTGCAAAGACCCTCTCTTTCTAAGAAAGTCACATTGCTAACCAAGGAGCTTTCAATGCTGCCTAGTCTGCTTATGCCTATATTCAGCCTCCCAGGCCATTAAATCTGTACAGCATCACTTTGATTGTGGTTCTTCATTAGAATATATGTCATGCTGTACACAGACTATCAGTGCCCATCCTAAGTTTTAGGATATTAAATGTTCAAGGCATAGTGTGTACTCCATTACTTATATTTAAAAATGTTTTCTAATAAGTCCTGCTTTGTATTTTTTCTGTGAGGTTCTAATGGTTTAAGTTCTAAACCCTTGCATGACATCCACTCAGCCATTGCTTCTTACGGGAGTGATAGCAATGCCTCAGACAAAATATATTTGTGTCCTGAGACCCTAAATTTGCCTTTTTCTAGCCTCACTGACAGAATTGTTATGAGATTGTTTTAATTTGTAAGGAATGCCCCTTTTTACTAGGGAAGAAAGCACAGTGTCATTGTGAATGAATAAATCAATACTGGGGAATTATCGGGATTTTTTTCTGTTCCATATGAGCTACATTCAGGGGTTTGAGTGGAATTTTCCTTTATAGAAAGATTTTACCACTGCTATTCATCCTAAGTGAGAAAGAATGAAAGTTTTTTTGTGTTTGGGGTGAAGGTGACATCACATCATCTCTGAGGAGTGGAGGCTCTACACTTTGAGGCTCAAAGATTGCTGTAGTGCTCCTATGGATAGAAGGTAAGTTCCTCCTCCCCCTGCTATACTGATGTTCATGCTGGAGTAGATGGCAATGCCATGCATTTTCCCCCACTGGTAGGCAATTTGGTAGCATCACTGGAATTGGGTGCATTCGCTTTGAAAAGTAGTTGTTTTCTAAAACACCTTATATGTGTAGCACAATTAGAGAGACCTTCCCTTTAAAGGGTAATGTCAATCCATGGTTTGGAGTAGGGGCTTCACCATTTGTTGCCAACTAAGACAGTTGACCCCAGCAGAGCAGAGATTTGGTGGGATCACCAAAAGATGAAATCACAAGAAGTGGTCAGCAGAGAAACATAAAGTGACAAAGATGAATGGCTGACTAAGTGATGATCAATAGCCATGGCAGACTTATGAAATATGGTAATATTCCTCCTGGTTAAGGGATGAAAATCAGTAGCTCTCCAGCAAGCTTCATAACATAAGATGGTGCTGATGACAACCATGTAGTGTATGTACTCTTACTGCTCTCTACTTAGTGGGTCCCGAGGTGTTCCACAGGGAGTCAAGGCTTCTGAGAGAGGGATGCTCTCCTCCAGCACTGTGGCATCTAGCATGGAACTAAGAACAGGACAGGTTGCCACCATGCCCCTAGCAGGGCGTATATGACAGAGGGCACAAGTTTGGCTGCATTTTAGAATAAGGAGGACTCAGTAGCTGTGTCAAACTTGCTGGATTATTTCTCTATTGCCCGAGGTATAATGGGAAACTGGCTATGGAGGATCAAGGTCTCAAGGGATCAAAGCCTTTGACAGTGTCTATTTCCAGGACAGCATGGCATGTGGCTAGAAATTATTGCTCTAAGGGCATATAGCATGATGCCAATGAGGACAGTAACTTGCATCAAAAGGCCAGGGACAGTTTCTAGAGACCATAAATGATCCAGAGAGTCTGGGAGGCTTGAAAGGAGGTTACTAAAGCCTCTAGTTTACTAAAGTAAAGTAATCTCTGAGCGATACTAATAGTAATGCTTATTGAATTTCAATTTGGACAGATTCTAGATCATTTTATTATAGGATACCCCATTCAAGGTGAGTCATTTTACAAGTAATAGCATAAATGGCCTAAGTAAAATTTTAAAGTAAGGAATAGACTGCTTCCAGAACACAAAAAGACCTGAAAGATGTCGGGCTTGTTGTTAATGTTGAGTGTGCTAAGAGGATCAATAGCTGTCTCTTGCTAGTGTCAAGAATGGAACAACCCTCATTCTACCAAATAGCTTTTAGGAATTTAACCAAGATGGCACAGATCTGCAGTGTGTGTGAATCAATGGCCAGTCCCCTTTTTGGAAGATTCTTTGTAAGTATTTCTGTGTCTTGAATAAATGTCAAATGCATCCCTTCTGAGTAAAATGTTATCAATGTGATGTCATACCTGTGCTTCTGGTAAAAAGTTGGATCAGATTAAGACCTTGCCTAAAAAGACAGTGTATGATGACAAGGCAGTTGAAGTACCCCATGAGTAGCCAGGTAAAGTTTTACTGTGACCTTTAGAGGTATCGTTAAAACTTTACCTAAGAGGCTGTTTAAATAGTCACTGTACAAAAAATTTTAGACAACTCTATAATCTCGAAATATTTACCAGTGGTTTATTGAATGGAGTCATTTATTTTTTGGTAGTTTGGTGTTTACTAGATAGACTTCAGAGATTCCTCTCTACCATGCTTATAAGATTTTTTTTTCTTCTAGAGAGCCTCAAATTAGTATAATCAGGGTTTAGAGCTTTCCCATGGCATAAGTAGAATAACCCTTTTGGATGTGCCACAGCAGTGCCATAAGTGATTTTCCAGATAACCATGAAGATCAAGATAATTTCTGGTAATAGAAGAATAGGCAGAAGCAGCAGCAAAGGTAATGAGGAAGTCTTAGTGAACCATTTGTTTTTAGGAGTGTGACCTCTGTATGCCAGATAGTAGCTGCTCTTCCTGCACATGGAAGTGGTCACTCAATGAACATGCATTATTGCATAAGTATCTGTCTTTCCTTAGAGCACTCTACAGAACAGAGTCTAATGCCTGGTTGACATACACAACTAACAGTCACAGGGAAGAGTTGTTTCCCTGAACTTAGCTAGCCTCAGCCACTGTTCATTCTGGGAACAACACATACAGTTCAATCTGAAAAACAAAGATAGGTCTAGGGCAAAACATATGAACCCGAGCCACTTTAAAGAGGACCCTAAATTCATACTCCTCTTTCTAAATGTCAATTCTTAGAACTTCCAACACATAGGTTAGTTAAGACAGAGACTGGGTAAGACTCCAGAAAATATAGCACAAAGCAGCACAGCCCAAAGTGCAAGGTAACCACTAAGCAGTAGCTCAAAGAATATACTGTCAGCAGGCAGCAGAATCAGTTAGCAACATGGAAAAAAACAAGAAAAAACACTTGTATATAGCAGTGGTCATTGTTAGACATCCTTCTCACAGCACCAGTTGTTGTGAACACTCTACAGATTCAAAATGGACCTCTACCCAACTTGGTTCTGATGAGAATGATGATGCCACACACACACACCAAAAGATTGTGAAAAGGTTAATTACTCACATAATGAGGCTTTGTAGGGAGAACAGAGTAGATCTCAAAGAGGTACAAAAATAATTTGAGAGAGCACAGTAAGAAAACTGGCTTGGGATTTTACAGTGACTGGTGGTAAAACAGGAGTGAAAATTTCCCAAAGGCAGAGACTCATGGTTTGAATTCTCAGTGCTGCTAAAAGAAGGAACACCTTAATTTTCTTATCAGCTTATCCAGCTGCGAGCAGAAAGGGAAAAAGGAAGAGTGAAGCCTAAAACCTATCAGTATCAACATCAATAAATGGAGTCATACTCTTTATTAACTCACATATTCAACTATCCCCCAACCATCTCCTTCTACATGGCAATCACTGATATTTTTTTCTGTCTCTATAGTTTTGCCTCTTCCAGAATGTCGTATTGTTAGAACCTTACAGTTTGTAGCCTTTCCAAATGGGCTTCTTTCATTTAGTGATACACATTTAAGTTTCCTCCATGTTTTTATCCTAGCTTGGGAGGTCATTTCATTTTATTTCTGAATAGCTAGATCTCTTGTGTTGATGTACCACAGTTTGTTTATCCATTAACCTATTGAAGGACATTTTGTTTCCAATATTTGGTAATTATTAGTGAAGCTTGTATAAACACTTGTGTGCATAGTTTTGTGTGGACATAAGCTTTTAATTCAGTTGGGTGAATATCTAAGAGTACAAATCCCAGACTACATGTTAAGATTATATCTACCTTTGTGAGAACCTGTCAAACTATCTTTCACAGTGGCTGTACCATTCTGTATTTGCACTAGTCATGTATGAGAATAAGATAATCAGTTTATATGCTCCCATTTTAATTAGCTTAAAATCATTCATAATTCTCTGTCATATAGACATTTTGAATCATTCTCCTCAATATCTACATTTGAATATATAACCTAGTAGTATGTAAATGTGCATTATTTCAAAGTCTAAACTTCTACTGGCATCTAAACAATCTGCATTGGGAAGTGATACACATTCATCAAGGACCATTATCAACATTGCATGGTGCAGAGGGTTCATATATTTATCATAACAATAAATCATATGAAATGGGTATGATTATGAAATAGAAACTTATAGAGATTTAATGAGCTGTTTGAAGCCATACAGCTAATAAGTGACGTTCAAACTCAAGGATATACATCTTCAGAGATGATGCTTTTTTCACCTCATCCTACAGCCTTTTCATATTAGTGATGAGTCACTCATGTGGATTTGAAGAATGTTAAAGTGGAGGAGAAATAAATTAGATGGGAAGTGTAACTACATACACAGGTAAAATTGATGTGTGTCTCCATCAAGTGTGTTAACTTTACAACCACACCTGGAGCAAGTTTCTTTTCCTGGGTTTTGTCTGGGCTTCCTGTAGAGATCCTTCTTCATTGTCTGTTCCACTCCAGACAATAATAAAGGATTATCTTTTTATGATACCCATATTTTATAAACAGCTATTTAGCCTTTACTTTGGAGAACAAATTTTACTCTAATATTGTAAAGATTTCTAATATTTTTCCACAAAAGGAATAATGGCATCATTACTGTTTATAGAGGCTTTATCTGGAAACACAAATTAATGTCCATAGACTAAATGCAGTCAACAGAATGTATTATTTGTCATCTCCCTCATTTTAAAGATTGGAGCTGACAAAAAGCAATCAGTAGATTTCATATATAAATCTATGTATCTGTTGAAAAGAAAATCTGTCAAACTCTTCCTATGTCCCTGAGTGGTCACAAGTACTAGACACATGTTCTGCTGTCCACTGTAGTCCTTGCCTCTTCAGGTTGCTTTTTGCAGTGTCTGTTGTTATTTTTCATCTTTTCTTTGGGTATTTGTATGTATTAGGGACAGAGTTGAAATGTCTTCATATCTCCATGTCACACAAAGAATTGGGTAAAGAATATTTTTTTTAGAAATAAAAAATTTCCCACATATTTAATATGCATCCAAATATAGACATTTAAATTTGTAATCCTTGTTTTACATTATCCCATTTTGCTCACTTATTAATTCTTTACTTTGTATCATCTATTATACTATAATATCCTATACTGTAGTATTTTATTAAATATATAGACATTTGCATATTTTCAAATATATTAATGTTATTGAGAGTTGGCATTTATTCATTGGTTCATAGTAAGGCATCTAGAAAGTAAGTAATGAGCTGTGTGCTCTAAACTGCCTTATAATGCATTATTTATATATGGATAATCTAATGGAAGTTTCTTAACTTCATTTTATTTAGAATTTACAGGCACATGGATTGCAATTCAAATTTCATTTTCTCATAGAAACATGTTTATTAGAACATCTTACATGTAAAACACAGGTTATACACTCACAGACATTCTGCACACAGCTGTGTCTATTTGTATTGTATTGGTGCTAATTAATTTATGATAGCTTTAAACTTAAGAATTTTAGCCAGAATCTCTTTGATGTCTGGAGGAAATAACCAAGAATCAGAATCACTTCATTTTTTGTATTTGTTTTTGTTTTTTGCAATATGCGGGCCTCTCACCGTTGTGACCTCTCCCCTTGGCATAGCACAGGATCCAAAAGCACAGGCCCAGCGGCCATGGCTCACGGGCCCAGCCGCTCGGCCGTATGCAGGATCTTCCTGGACCAGGGCACGAACCCGTGTCTCCTGCATCGGCAGGCGGACTCCCAACCACTGCGCCACCAGGGAAGCCCCAGAATCACTTCATTTTAAAAGTATATTTCACACTTAATGTTGTAGTTTTTAATCATTGTCTACTAATATTCAAAATAGGTACCAATGCATGTAAACAGTTTCTCAATTGTGTTCTTAATGCTTGTATCGAGACATGCTAATTTAGTTCAGAAGGATGTGTTTTTCATTTATAAAATTTATTTTATACCATATGTAACTTCAGGGTTTATAATTGCAAAAGTAAACAAAATAATGTATACATATAAGGTTGTGTTTTCTCATGGCCTTTTCTGTTAGTTTGAAATTTAGAAAAAAATAACTTTTTGACTTCATTTTTTTAATTGAAGTATAGTTATTATTATTGTGTTTGTTTCAGGTGTACAGCATAGTTATTCAGTATTTTTGCAGATTTTATTCCATTATAGGCTATGGAATGAGTATAATTCCTTGTGCTATTTCAGTATTTCCTTGTTCCTAATCTATTTTTTATATAGTAATTTGTATCTCTTAATCCCATACCCGTAGTTTGTTCCCCCACTTCCCTCTTCCCTTTGGTAACCACAAGTTTGTTTTCTATATCTGTGAGTTTGTTTCTGTTTTGCATATACATTTATTTGTTTTATGTTTTAGATTCTACATGTGATATCATATAGTATTTGATTACTGAATTATTGTCACAATCTAAGACAATAGATTGTGGTCACTGGTATTCAAAATTTTTAATGTTTAATTTAATTTAATTAAAATTTCTTAAGAATGACCTCAAAATATGTCTATTTATGTGCTTATTATAAAAAATATTTTATTGTATACTAGAATACTGTGCTAAAATATTTTGCATTATAAAAGATAATAAAACATATGAGTTAAAATGAATGAGATAAAAGTAACATACTTTAAAGTATTTTCTCTTATATAGATATAAGAAATCTGTTTTCCTATATAAAAATCTTATTGAATTTAAATCTTTGGTTTATTATGTGACTTATTGCATTTTTTGTGTGACCATGCAAGATTCCAAATCCATATTGATTTTATTATTAAATAATGGCAGCATGATTAAATATGCTTCATTATTTTTTATAGTTTTGGCATAAAACTTTGTACACCAGAGGTTTATTTTGATAATGGCTACCATATCTGAAAGACAGATTTCACAGATAAGTAGATCCAAATGGAAGTATGTTATTAACTATGTTCTCTACATTATGATGGTCAGGTTCCAAATCAATCTAACCATTATGCAAATATCTTTGTTAAAGTTTTGCTTGTAAATTTTTATTTTCTCTAATGTTATTTGATTGTTATTACAATCAAATAACAATGGAAACAAATAAACTAATGGAAAATGTAATGCTTTTTTTGTTTTTATATTTAGAACATATATTTCTCTGAAAGATTTTTAAATATATTAGAAAATACTTTGCTTATAGTTTTTAAGCATGTGAATATGAAAGGGCTTTTATAAATAATAGAAATATTGTAGATAACAAGGTAAAATAGCAAAGAAACTGTTCTAAGTAACTATTTCAAAGTTTCTTCATAAAATGTTTTCACTGAAATAAAAGCAAAGCTATTATTTCCTCATTCATATTTAGAAACATCATTGAATCTTAAAGAAAAAGACAAAACATTTTAAAACATGTATATTAAGTAGCATACACAAATCATTATCAGTTTTATACTGTAACTTTGCTGATGAGTCATCATAGACAAAATATATTCAACTTTGCTGTTTTCTTGTTTTCTTTTGCTTACCTTCAATCTTGGTTTCATTGTCAAAAGTTCTCTATATCTTGTACTGATTTTGTGCATATTAATTACATGTTAATATGTAAATCCTTATAAGCAGAAACATGCAAACTGTAATATGTGAAGAGTCAATGAATAAATGAAGATGCCATTGTTGATGCCCCCAACATGTGAGAAATACTACCCTTCTCTGCTTTCCATAAATGATTCATCACCTTCTTATGAGAGACTATGAGACAGCACCCATATCAATTTATGACTGAAATGTTAGAAAACCTAAGTATCCTTGAATTATCGTGTGTGTGTGTGTGTCTGTGTGTGTCTGTGTGTGTCTGTGTGTGTCTCTGTGTGTGTGAGATACATCACAGTAGATAGTGTCATGCTCTGCACTGGAGGTGCATGCATCTAATCCAGTCTAGACTAGTCTAGACTACTGAATAAATGCTTTATTTCAAAATCCCAAACATAGAATATATTTCTGAGCTACTTTTAAAAATAACACAATTGTAAAATCCTCAAGAATAATGAGTTTGCCTCATTTTTATATTATCTCCAATTTTGCGTAATAATATGCCTAAATATGCATTCACAAAGTAAGCTTATTTAATATTGATTGATAATTCAATCTAACAAATTGCTAAGGTACACTCCCAAATTGTAGATTTTGAGTTATTTACATACAGAACTTATGCAATATAAATTGTTGAACAGATTCTTTGTTATGCATATATTGTCTTTAGGAATTCAAAACCTTGTGCAATAATCTACTTTTCCCAGTCCCCAGGAGTAATTCCTTCAGCAGTGGACTTAGAAGACTTTTAAATAATTCAAAATTGATCTCCTTTCCTAAAAAAAAAAAGAAAAAAAATGTATTTCAAATAAGTACACTTCAAATTTTGATATTGTTGCCAACTGTATTAGACTTACCTTGATCTAACAAGTTAAAATGAGGTGATAGAAGCAGTGATCAGCATTTTTAACAATCTCTTCTAGGACATTTTAAATCAGACTGAAGTTTAACAAACACGGCTTCAAATGTTTTCAGTATCATTTTAAATCACAGCTAAGTATATTATCCACTTTGTATGTGACAGAGCCAAAAGGGAACTCAACTCAAGCACTGTAACTCCAGAATCTGTGCTCTTAAATCATGATTATTATGTCTTTTGATAGATTCAAGATAGCATTCTTGCATCCCAATGATTTTTAAATGTTTCCTCTTAAATTATACCAAAGATTTCTTCTATCACAAGTTCCTTATCTGGAGCCAGTCTTTTTAATTAACCACCCTAACAAATTGCTGCAAGAAATAACACATTGAATTAAGAATATATTTAAGCAATCAATGTGGACAAATTAAACATGATCTAAAGGCATGTCTTATTTTCCTTGGTTAAATAGTCTCATAGTAGTCTCATATTCAACACCAGAGTTTTGCTATGTTGATAATATACTTTTGTAGTTTGCTCTGTGTGTTGAACAAGTTACTCCTAATGGTTTAGCATTCTGTTCCAGGAGCCTTTTGCAACTTTATTTGGTTCCCAAGAAAATGCAGGATGAGTCTCTAGAGGAATTTTGAGCTTCCCCTTGCAAATAATCTTCCTCTGAATAGGGCAAAGGATGCTGGAGAGTCGAATCAGATGTAGATAATCAAAGAAACAACCAGAGGAATTCCCTGGTGGTCCAGCAATTAAGACTCCATGCTTCCACAGCAGGGGACTCATGTTTGATCCCTAGTTGTGGAACTAAAATCCCACAAGCCACGTGGCATGGCCAAGAGAAACCATAGTTGATCATAATTTTTACTCTTGGGTGCTCACTTTGTCAACCATCAGCAAAGCTGATCCTTCTTGGCTCCACATCACTCGATGTGTCCCACCCATCCAAGTTCTTTGTTCACCTAAAATTTAAGCTTTTCTTTAAATTATTCCATTGCATTGTGCCATGTTGTATTGTGTTGTATTCTATTGTTTATACTATTTGTGGTGCCTTCCAAATTGCCAAATGCCACAATAGATTTAGACAAATTAATATGTGCTAATGTTCATGGATGAAGGTCTAGAAAGATTCTTGACAAATTATAGATGATTAATGTATAATGGAATAAATAGGTAAATGAGAAAACTGTGCTCTAATATTCATTCACAGCTTCTCAGGAAAGAGAGATGCATCTTAACCATAAAGAGTTGAAGGAAGTGTTTCTAATTATCTGGCTTAAATTATTAGACAAGTAAATAAGATAAACTGATAAAAGTTTGGTGAAAGACTGGAGGATGTGAATAATGTCTGTTGAAAGAGGTTTTTGGGATTCATGTTAGTGTCTTCCTGAGTAATTTAATTTGTGAAGAGATTACTTCCTCCTTATAATCATATTTTCATATATTGGAAACAGTGGACTGAGTGTTTTTAATAATGTACTTCAGTAGATATGCCATTTTATATTTAATTTCCTTTAAGAATATAAACTAAAGAACTTCCTGATTAAAATATACTGAATACAAAAAAGTGTATAACCATTATGGGTAACTAAGACCAGACAATCAACTTTAGGTCATACATAGAAACCTTAACTAGAGAAAGAACTCTTAATAGATGAGTAACAGTTGGTTTTATCTTTACATGTAAACATTTTGACTTCATTGGTTTTGTCTTTACATGTAAACATTTTGATTTCATTTTCTATCTATCTATCTATCACATCTATGTAGAAGAAAACCCTTAACTAGATAGTGAATTTAGAATGTCTACTGTATGTGTCTAATTTAAACAAAAATAAAGTTTCTTCATTGATTACATGTACATTTATAAAATCTTTTTATTTAACAATGTGTAACTGAATCACTTTGCTGTACACCTGAAATTAACACAGCATTGTTAATTAACTATACTCCAATATAAAATACAAATTAAAAATAAAATTCATTCTAATGAAAAAATAAACAAGTATTAAATACTCCTGTATATTTTGCCTATATAGACTCAAAGAGATTTAAGGGTTTTTTTCTTTTATTTAAAATTTTTTTTTTTAATAAGAAGGGTTTTCTTAAAGTCACATGTAGTTAAACTAGAAGGCTCACATTCACTTTCAAATACTTTGAAAGCTCTGTGAATACTTTCAAACTTCTATTGATTTTAATGTATACAAAATAGAAGAATTTTCAAATAATGCAGTGCTTTTTTTTTTTTTTACTTAGTAGGTTGTATCAATTAAAATTTTGAACAGTGTGTCTGTTCTGTGTCTAATTGTACTCAACCTACCCCAGAGAGAAATTAGAACTGTCAGATAACTTGTATTTTTTCACGAATTGAGAAAGATAGAAGCGGTATATGAGGTTGAGGGGATCAGGTATAATCTATCAATCCTGAAACTCCACCTAATGAACATTTATGAGGTGCTTTAGCCAGTTTTATCTTAGGTAGTTATCCAAACCCAGAATTTTAAATGTCCATCTTGTCACCAACAATTCCTTTCACACTTGACTTTAAGCAGTTTATATATGTACCTAATACCACTTAATTCAATCATTTTTATCCTTAACCACATCACCTCACACTCTTATGCAGAATATAATATTTTCTTGAATGCCATTCTGTGTATCTTTATAGAAATAATTTATGTGATCTTACTAATGAATAAATGCTAGCAAGTTTTATAAGACAAGAGGGTACTTTTAGAATCCTAGTGCCACTGTTGAAATATTCAAATTTAGAACAAGCTCAAAACATAACTACTGATGTTTAAAAGGGAAGTTTGATATACCACTTTTTCCCCTTGTAAACATTTCTGTTAACTACTTGGAGTTTGAAAATGCTTTACTTTATCCTGGCAGTTCCCTAGAGTTAACAATCTGTGGCTTGGTTTAGTGATTGTGGCAGAATGCCAGTTACACTGCATGATGAGTGAAATATCTGCTACAACTGTCAAAAAGCAACAAAAGTCACAGAAAACATTTACAAGCCAGACACTTAGTATTAGTTTTCTCACTGAATATGTAAACAAGACTTTATGTCTCAAACTTATCTGTAACAATGAGAAATATGTTCCCATATTTAAAAATACCAAAAATTATCATATTTTGTTATTTGATTTTCACTATTATGTCATGATCAAAAAACAAAGGAATAGAGAACACGTTGAAAAGGGAAGTTGCTACTATTATTATTTATTTTTAAAATTAGTAACATGAGAATAGTTTTTCTATGTTCCTGAAAATGCATAAATTAATGTGCATATAACTAGGTATATATAATATACAAGGTACAAATAATTTACCTAAGGAGTATTTGGTAATAATCTTAAGTATTTTAAAGTGGGTTAGGGAAGGGGCAGGGAAATTCTAGTGATACTGGAGTAAGTTTAAAGCACATATTATTTATAACACAAAACATCGAAAACCACAGGATTTCCCATTATGTACTTGTTTGGAAAAATAACAGTATAATTTTCACTTCATTTTATTTTTGTATGTTAGCTGCTTTGATACAAAATCTATTCATAGTCAAAGATCTACAGAAGTAGGATTCTCTCTTATACATCCTATTTTTGTGATGGGAGGACATAAATAATCCTGACAGGCTTCTCATTCTTTCTTGGAAGAAATTGCACACGGGCCCTTCAATATTTTTTAGCCACTACTCTCCTCCAAATACACACACACCCACCCACATACACACACCATACGTGTGTGTATACAATTTCTAACTTAAATTGACGATATGAAATCCCACTGAAAGATGATTTATCTGTAATTATTCACAATAGTAGGTCTACACTGTAAATATTGTTTTCTTTTATGTGTGTGAGCCATGTATTTTGTGGTTCTTCCAAAGAGGTAAATAAATCATTGAGGAAATAAAATAAAAATTGTAGAAAATAAAATATAACTAACTGCTGGGGAAATGCTTATATCGCTAAACACACAGGAAAAAAATTATAGAAAAAGAGGGTAGGATTTGCTGAATAAAAGATGGGATAAAATATTAAAGATGTATGTATATAAATACAAAATAATAGAAACGATTATGCAAAATATGAAAGTATCATGAGCTTGTAGAGGCAAGAAATGGAAAGCAAATCAAAGATTTGATGAAATAAGTTATACATAAGAATTTAGAATTGTTTCTAAATGCCACCTCAGGCAATGTGTCTTCCCTCAAGCTGGTCCTCCAGTGCAGCTCTTCATTTTCTGACAACCAAGCGTGCTGATGACCAGCAGCAACGGCCACCATGAGAACTATATTTATTGAAGTCTCATACAGTCCTAAAAGTTTTCATGCATTAATTCATTTTAAAAAACCTGTTCAATTTTTTCCACACCTTCATGAAGTAAATGCTGTCATCATTACCATTTTATGTTTGATGACATTCAAGCCCAGAGATTTAAGAACTGTTCAAGGTCATAAGCAGAATGACAGAGTCCTGATTTTCATTTTAGTGATATAAACATTGTATTGATTACTACTTTTTCAGATTAGCAGGTTTGTTAGTATATACTCTCATATCTGTATAACATGACCCTATGTAGGTCACAATCTCTGAAAGCACAATGATATATATGGCACAAGTGTAGTTCATCATTTGTTTTTTTTTTTTTAAATAACCATTCACAAACATTAAGCCCTGAGAACCCTTAGATATAACCTGGAGATAAAGAAAGATAAAATTCAAAAGTAAATTTAAAAGTCAATTGATTCAAGTTTTCCTAACTTGAGCTTTTATATTTTGTGTCATGCTCTATGTTACATTCATTCAGTAAACATTGACTTTGTACTTACTGTGAGCCAGGGAATGGCAATAGAATAAAGTTCATATTCACTATGTTCAAAGTGAACTGTGTATTCCACAACCACTTTGTAAATTTTAGAGAATAAAGTATTTTTAAGTATTTAAATTGATAGGAGTTGAATATAATTCATTTGATTTCATAGACAAACTTCTTAAATGCAAAATTTTATTGCCTAAACCAGGACTGAGGCTGGAGTATACAATGCCAGCAGTAAAGCCCTGTACACTTGTTTGATTGAGGGGGACCTCTGTTTGGATTGGAAATTTTTAACACCCAATGAAAAGAGCAATTTTATGTTAATTTATACAAAATGTACAAAAATTATAAGTATATTAGTTGTTCTTAACAAGTAAAGTGATTTCTGGTATTTAGATCTGAAAAAGCTTTCTTCAATGAGTCCTTATGAAGAATATATTATAGAACATAGTATAAAATACAGTCAGCAATTTCCATGGAGTAAGGACAAGGAGTTTTATGAAATAGATTTTTATAAATCCTTCACTGTATTTAAAAAATTAAAGTACTTCGACTCTGTAGTCATTCTAATTTATAAACATTTTATACATTTTTCTTCTTTGCTTAATAATCACAACTATATCAACAATAAGAACATTAGTTCCTTTGATTTAGCACCTGTGGCACATGCTGTAATACAAACTTTGCATACATTCTCAATTAATTCTTGATACATTCAAAATAATATAGATACCAGTAATAAGAGAGAAGGAAATTGACATGTAGAAAAGTTTAAATAGATTGCATGTAGTCACATAAAAAGAAAGTGAAAAAGGAAGTGGCAAGCTGAGCTTCTCTCATTGGGTAGATGGGTGGACGGATGAATGGATAGGTAGATAGAGAGACAGAGAGATAGAGAGAGAGATAGTCAATCAGTCATAGACGTGAAGAGATATCAACTGGGAATGAATTCATCTAGGGGCTTGATTAGGATAGAAGCTTCAAGACAGTTCGTTCACACTGGACACTCTTCCTAAGGCAGCAAGATATCTTCAGGGCCCTAGAAGGTGTGAATTCCTATCTTCCTTGCTTCTCCACGTGGACACCAAATACAGTTTTTCTACATGATCTCTTCAGTATAATAGTTGGATTTTTTACACAGCAGTTCAAAACTCTCAAAATCACTGAAAGGGAAGCTTTCTGGCTTTCTTAAAGTATAAACCCATAACTGTTAAAAAATGACCTTTTTCCATATTATACTGGATACAAAAATCACACAGCTAACCTAGATTCAATATGGGAGAGCCTACATAAAGATTTGAATACTGGGAGATATGGTGCATTTTGGACCATCTTTGAGAATAGCTACCAAAATAAGATCAGCCCAGATTAAAAAGAGGAAGGAAGAAATAGAATTTCTCTGAGAGTAGCAGTGATGTATTCCCAGAGAGATAAGACACGATGAAAGGAGGAAGTAAATTTACTTGGGGTCATTATTTTAATATTAGTCACATTACCCTTTTCATAATAATTAACTTCAAAATATCATCTAAATTTCATTTTGATTTCTTGACACATGAGTAAGTTTGAAGTATATGACTAAATTTCCAAATGCGTGAGTTTGGATAGACGTATTTATTTTCATTGCATTAGTGATAATAATAATGATAATAATGATGTTGATGATAAACAGTAGTACTTGCAGTAATAGTAGTGATGGATGTAGTGATAGTAACAGAAGTTGTTTCTAGCTCAGTTGCATGATAACCAGAATACATAGTCTCTATGATTTGAGTCCTTTGAAATTTGTTGAAACGTATCATGGCCTAGCATATGTTCAATTTTGGCTGTTGTTCGATTTATCCTTGTAAAGAATATATCCTTTGTCATTATTGAGTGCCATGTTATGTAGTCAATTAGGCCAAATATCAAACTCAAGTTGTACAAACCTACTTATTTGCTGACAATTTTCTTTTTTTTATCAATTACTGAAAGATGTATTAAAGTTTCCCATTGTTATAGGTTTGTCTCCTTTTTAAGTTCTCTCAATTTTTGCTTTATATTTTGAGGCTATATTATTATATTTATACAAATTTATTAATTTTATATCTCCCCCATGAATTAAACCTTAATGATTATGAAATTACTAATTTTTCATAAAATGCCTCTCTCTTAAAATTGATTTTGTCTAATATTACTATACCTTGTTTTAGTTTTTGCATTGGTATCTTTTCCATCCTTTTACTTTCAAACATTTTATTCATTATAGTGTGTTTCTTACAAGCTCAAGGGTTTTTATTTTTCATTTGGATAATCTTTCCTTTTCCTCAATTTGTGTTTCTCAACTATACACATTTAATGGCATTTAATGTGTTCCTATCAAGATTCTGGACCAAACTACTCATTCCATTCCCCAAGATAAATCCCAAAGATAATGTGAAAGAAATCAGGAAGATACTCTATTCTAGAAAGTCATTAGGGTGACAAGGGAAACTGCTTTGATCTTGTGCATATTTGGACAGTGGTTTTGGCCTATGACGGGAGTCAATCAAGCATGAATGAATGAGACAGTGAAAACAAACAAACAGTTATTCTCTTGCATTTTGCTCATTGATAACTTGGAAGAAACAGTATCTGGGCCTGAAACAGTATCTGGCCCTGTGCCTGATTTGTCTTAGATCTGTTCATGATGCTTCAGTAACAAAATCAGTGCAGAATCCCTGTACTTTTGAGCAGTTGAGAAAATGATAGTGATTAACTAGGTCCTGAATGTTACTTTCCACCTTATTCAAACCTCCTGGCCTGGTAAAAAATAATCTAAAGACAGTCAGCTCTAATGTTGCTTTTACCTCATTAACAAAAAATGGAACCTTGATCTGATAAAATGCTTTGTGGGGTGAGGAAATGATTGAATGTGATTTTACGGTACCTGGTTGTCTTCAGCTTAGATCTGTGTTCTCCCTACCACTGAATTAATTGGCTCTCCCAAGTGCTGGGTCCCGGCCTTCACCAAATATATACTGGTTGAAAGAATAGTTGATATCCCAATCTTCACCAAATATATACTGGTTGAAAGAACAGCTGATATCTCCAGGAGGTAATGAGCTCTGGACTAAAGTAACATGATATATTATTAACACCATTATTTTAAGAGAAATGTACACACACACACTACTAAAGAGTGTCTAAATCAGAATTACTAGAACTGAAAAATCAAGAATTCAAAACAGAAATATTAAAAGAGCTAAGGGAATGTTAGCTTATAAAATAATAACCTGAAAACATAAATATCACCAATTAGAAATATGAGAAATAAAAAGCACCTATTAAACCATTCCTCTTCAGAAGCATTAAACCGTTCCTCTTCAGAAGCATTTTTCTGATTATTCTATTGCAATGTCATTTTCCTCTCTTACTAGCTGTTGTATCTTTGACAAATTACTATTTTATGCTTCATTTACTTCCTATAAAGTGTGGATGATAACAGTGCTTATAGCATAGATTTATTTTAAAAATTAATTAATTTGTGTAAAACTTATTCTAATATTTCTGACAAGTAGAAGGATCTATTAAAATTTTATATTTTATTGTCATCATTATTGTTTAATTAAATCTAGGACTGAAAAAATAACAAGATTAATATAATAGATATGCATAAAATATTAGAAAATGAATATTAAAGAATATATAATAGGTAAGAAAAGCTGAGGTTTTATTATGTTATAAAGATTTATATTTTATTTTTCTGACCACAATATATCAAATTTTTTTTTTTTTTTTTTTTTGCGGTACGCGGGCCTCTCACTGTTGTGGCCTCTCCCGCTGCGGAGCACAGGCTCCGGACCCGCAGGCTCAGCTGCCATGGCTCACGGGCCCAGCCGCTCCGCGGCATGTGGGATCTTCCCGGACCGGGGCACGAACCCGTGTCCCCTGCATCGACAGGCGGACTCTCAACCACTGCGCCACCAGGGAAGCCCCTCAATTTTTAATAGATAAATGAATCCCAAGTCATTTAAAGTTTAGGAAAATACTTCCTAACTACTCATAGATCAAAGAGTAACTAGAATAGAAATGTAAACACTAAGAACTAATTATAAGAAAATATATATCAGAACCTGAAAGATGCAGTTCAAGCAGCAAAAGGATTTGTATAGGCTTCATCATTATATTAGTAATTAATTAAGATGAAAACAAATGAGTTATGTTTCTAATTTAAGAGAGAGAGAGAAAGAAAGAGGTGGGGAGAGGGAGGAAATGTACCCACTTAACATAAAGATGAGATTAGTTTGAAAGTATAAGGAGGGACAAAAGTTAGCAAAGAAAACACTAAGCATATGAAAGCTGGTGCAGCTATATTTATAACAGATGAGGTGGACTTGACCACCCTGAGTGACAAAATGGTCATTTCATAGGAACCCAAAATAATCACAATATGTATAGACCTATTAAAAGTGCTTTAAAATATATGAAGCAAAAATAAAAAAAGGAAAATAAAGGAAAAGTACACCAATTCATAAACCTATAGGAAGGTTCAGCTAGCAATTTTTAACAATTAGTAATGGTTGTGTGTTGGTTAGTGTGCAGTCCCTGTGGGCCCTGGTATTGGGGGTTCCCACCAATTCACAGCTTATTCCCCAGGAACACGGGGTCACAGGACACATTGTGGAGTGTCCCGAGAAAGCTTCTTCTGAGGTGTTGGCTAGAGGAGGGTAAGAGCACCCACTGCTAAAACTCTCCAGGCCTATCTCCCCTCTCTTCCTATGAAAAATTACTTTACTCTATAGAGCAAAGGGCAAAAGAACATAGCCTGAAGATCACTGTGGAAACTGCCTGTATCCAGGAGAAAATAGCAGCCACAGCAGAAGCCCCCCTCAAACTCATGACACCATTCCTCCTCCCACCTTCTACCTCCTATGGGAAAAGATAGAAAAGAGAAAACTCAAAATGGTCACTACTAGTCTATAAGACTTCTGGAAGAAAACATAGGAGAAAATTCATGTGGTATTGATTATGGCAATGAGATTTTAGATATGAATCACCTTTATAGAAGAAAATCTTAAATTAGAATTGATCAAAACTAAAAACGTGTGCACTGAAAAAGACATAGTTAAAAAATAAAAAGGCAAGCTGCAGACTCAAGAAAAGTATTTTCAAATCAAATATCTGATATAAAGATTGTATCCAGAATATATAAATATCTCTCAAATCTTAATAATATGTATAACTTTGAGTGAAGAAAAGTCCCAGATTAAATTGTTTGACATTCATTCTATAAAATTAAAATCCAAACAAGTCTAAATAATATATTGTTTATGCAGATACATATACATGGGACTATATACACACAAAAGCAGTGGAATAATTAATACAAAAAGTTAAAAACTAGAGTGAAAACATAGATTTAACTAAATTACTGGTAATAGTCTAGCTATCGTTTTGAGTGGTGAATTCATGATTGATATTTTAAAATAAATATAAAAATAAATCAAATATAATAGGGATATATGTAAATCAAAATGCTAGGTATATCATTACTGTGGTCTCAATGCTTATGTCACCCCACATTTCATATGTTAGAATTCTCACATCCAAAGTTATGATGTTAGGGAGGTGGGGCTGATCTTGGTGGCAAGAGGACTTCTGTCTTTGTGGGAAGAATTCAGCAAAGCGACTAAGATTGTAAGGCAGGTACAGAGTTTATTGGAAGCACAGTATGCGCAAAGAAAACAAGGCAGCCATTTATTTAGGGCAGATTGAAAGTTACACACTCAGAGAAGAAGAGTGTGGGCATCCTCGCTAGTGGGGCGTGCAATAGGGGAAGCTTAGGTTGTTAATATGGGGTTAATTTTCCAGGGTTTAGAAGAGGGTGACTCCCCTTTTCCCTCTCTTACAAGTGTGTCATCTGAAATTCCTTATCTGGGCTTCTGCCAGGGACCATTTTCAATCTTTCCCGTGAGCACCTAAGGCAAAACCTGTGTCGGGGGGGAGGGGAATCACAACTGCAATTCAAACGATATTATAATGATATTACAATGTGGCCAAGGTTAATAGAGGACAGGTTGAGATCCCCTCAGTGCATGTGTCAGGCTGGGAACTCCTCTAGACCACAAGAATGAGGAGGGTGCGGTGGGCTGCTTTGTCTTTCATCAAATTATCAGCAGCCTATGCTTTTTTTTTTTTTTTTTCGATACGCGGGCCTCTCACTGCTGTGGCCTCTCCTGGTGCAGAGCATAGGCTCCGGATGCGCAGGCTCAGCGGCCGTGGCTCAAGGGCCTAGCCACTCCGCGGCATGTGGGATTTTCCCAGACCGGGACACGAACCTGTGTCCCCTGCATCGGCAGGCGGACTCTCAACCACTGCGCCACCAGGGAAGCCCAGCCTATGCATTTTTATTTGTTCCATGGTTTTCAAGGCCAGAGTTTCTTGTTCAGATGCTACAAAGTTTCTGTTTCAGATGCCATTCCTCCACGCATCATGGCCTTATTAAGTACAAAACAAGAAGATGGCTTTGCCTTCTGCCTAATGCTTATGCATGAGGAGGCTGGTCTTGGGCCTGGCCCTGACTTTCCTGCCTCAGGACCTTTAGGCCCTGAGGATGGAGACTTCATAAATGGAATCAGTGCTTTTATAAAAGAGATCCCACAGAGCTCCTTAGCCTCTTCCACAAAGTGAGGACAAAGCAAAAAGTTGCCATCTACAAAGTGAACCCTCACCAAACACTGAATCTACTGGAGTCATAATCTTGGGTGTCCCACCCTCCAGAACTGTGAGAAATAAATTTCTGTTTTTTATAAAGCCACCTAATCAGTGGTATTTTTCTATAGCAGCTTGAACAGACTAAGACACTTATAATAGGAATTAAGTTTAAAAAAAATAGAACTTAAACAAGAATGGATAAATAAATCATGGTATACATGATTTGGCTTGAACTTTATACTAACTAGAACACCTGTCTTATGGCCTGTCAAACATGCATTTGTACTTCTGCTTTAACCATTAAAGGAAAGAATGCATTTAAAAATCAAAATGGAGTAACTGTAGTTCAGGTATTCAAAGTGGAGCTGGGTGGTCATTGTAGATATGATTTCAGACACATTCCTGCATTACTGAGAACTTGAACTTTCTGAACTGCATCAAACTCAAGGACGCTACCAGCTGTTATCAAAACAATATCTGCTACCAGCTGCCAGCTGCAACCTTATGGTCTCAAGTTCTCCCCTTGTAACTCTACAACAATTTTGGACCCAAGTCAATCCTTGCTTAACAAGTACCCTTACTTCTTGCAGCTCCAATAATAATTCTTGATAAACAACTCATGTAACTAACTGAAACCTTGAGGTTTTTGCCTATATAAGCCTTCCCCATTTTGTAGTCTGGTGGAACACAATTCAAGTGCTTCTTGAATCTATTCCCCCTAGACTATTGTTCTCAGTTTGGCTCTAATGAAAAATTTTTTCTATTCCTATTATAGATTGTTTATTGATTATTTTCATCAACCAAAGAAAGCCCCAGAAGAAGTTCACTCTAGTATGCATGTCTACTGTAGTCATGATAGTCTCTAAGATTCAAAACCAGTAATACAATATTATGGATACTTATTACGAATATGTGCCATAAATGTAAAAAAGGAAAATAGTGTAAATAATCTTCTTGAAACTAATGAGATTGGTTTTCTCTTTGGGAGGGTGGGGAAGAGAGTAATGGAATTGAGGAGTTATGTATAGAAGACTCAATTTTATTGATAAAATATTTTATTTCTTAAACTGATTAGTGTGTACACAGGCATGTTGCATCTTCAATAGGTAATAATTTGTTGTAGTTGAAATAGTACTTTTCTGAAATATGTAAGCATATATATATATATTTATGTATATATAAATGAGAGAGTCAGAGGGAGAGACAGACAGACAGAAACAAATAGAAAAGTTATTAAAAACTATATGTGCATAATTCCATTTACAGCTATTGGAATTAGTATAATAATTCAAAATTATTTAATATCAGGGAAAGGAAAAAGTTAAAGCAACAAATGGGATAAAAGATGACACAATTAAATTAACTATTAATCAGCTAAGGTTTTTCAGATATCTCAAATTTTTATTTAATATTCATAATGCACTTATGTGATAGGTATTTTAATTCTCATTCTATAGATGTAGAATTTGAATTCAATAAATTTTTGGTTCTGAATTTCCTGCATCTTCCTGTATGATTGCTTCTAATGGAGTCACTGTGGGAACACTGGTTTCATTTCATAGCTGTGGAAATATAGGATTTAGTTTCAACCAAGAATAAATGAATGAGAAGAGCAATCAAGGAGGACTTTCGGTTTGCCAGTAAAATTTTTGTGAATTTTTAAGGAAGAAATTTTATAGAATAGTGGGACTAAATTGTTCTTAGGAAAATAAGGCAACAAGTAATATTATTAGCTTATTTTTTTCTCCTTAAATTTAGCTGTGTGTTTTGCATTTTTTTCTGTTTTCAAGATCTTGTGCAGAGATGAACACCATTAACCTAAATACTATTTTTTTCTATCTTTCCATGGGTTGTTCAACTTGCTTAACTTTGGAAAAACTGAAACTACTGATTACAATGTTTCTCCGATATCTAATGTGGAACCCAAAAATTACATGCCTTTTGATGTTTTTATATCTGTTAACAAAGGAGTGTTCCCTCTCAGAAAAATGAAGTGACTCCCTGATGGACACTGTTTAGATACCACTTTAAAGAAAGCATTTGTTGTTTGCTAATAGGAAATTTTGTTTTTTCAGTGCCTTTAGCAGCAAAAAGTATCCAGGAGTTAAAATACAGCTACAGCTGGAGCTGACTTCCATTCATTTGTCATTGTCACTTTGTGAATTAAGAGCCAACAGACCATATCTCTCACTTACCTCAGCTTCTTTTCAGAATGAGGTGAGGTTCATAATGATAGTTGTTTCTTCTAAACCATTATTTAGATGCAATCAAATTTGATCGGTGTCACTCTATAAACTATTGAGCTTTTCAAAAGGAAAATAAATTCTGATTGTTGTTTATGTATAATTACGTGCATCCATGTTAATGGGACATACAGCAATGACATTTGCTTAATATGGCTGTGGTGTTTTTATTGGGTACATTTTAACTTCTCTAAAACTTGAAACAGCTCTCCTTTTCTCTCATTCAAATAATCATATTCAACGTAAGTCCCTTTTTAAGGACGTTAAATGAAGATTCACATTTTCCACATCTCCAAAGCTTTTATTATGACATTTTAATGGTAGCGGATGAAATGATTATATGTCTACTGAACTGCCAATAGGATAATTGGTCACATCATCACAGAAGGGAAGTATTTCCTTAAAATGGATTGCATAACGTCGATTTATTCTCTCTTGAGAGTTACAAGCATTAACCTTTGAAATGACCATCACCCTTTAATTGGCATTCTTATACGATCCAATGTATCATTAGCCTTTGTAGATTGTGTCATTAAAAGTAGCAATCATATTATTCAGTAAATTATAATACTGTAACAAGTTGGGATCATTTTTTAGCCCCCCAAAAGGCACTAATTAACTATGTGTTTGTGTCAGAATATAAAATGAAGCTTTGTGGCAAACAAATATTTTTTACCTGTTTAGCCTATCACAATTAGAGAGTTATATATCCACATAATTTATAAGGTCACAAATATAATCATAACTTAATCTTCGACAAGGTATCTAAAGTACTCTATGTAAGAGAAAACCATTACAAAAATAAAGGCTCCTATAAAATGTACTTCAATGACATGAAAACCTTTAGAATTTTTTAATATAAAATCTATGATAAAGATGTGAGATTATATAGGTAGATTCCCTAGATTATTAACTACATAAAAGTCAACTTTTCAAATGTGAACAGGTGGAATCAGCATGGCAAAATTGTTTGAAAATATTGTGGTATCAAAATATATAGATATATAGATACACACATTAGGATTTTAAATTTGAAAAATAGGTCGCTATAACCCTTGTAACCGGTGGAAAGAATATTTGTAAACATTTTTAACACCAAGAGGTACAGAACTTACTAATTAATTTTCACACACAATTTAACAGAGGGATTCATAAGCCCAGTGTTGAATTAGATGTTTTGCATAATGAACATCATTTGGCATAAACATTTAAAGTGTTTGATATAACAGTTTTTAAACAATATTCTTATGTGTTTTTTAAAAAAATATAATAAGTTTGGCTTTATATCATGGTTTGTTTTATGACCAAAGCTATAAACCCAGAACAAGCTAACATTCTCTAAAGGAATGAGTTTGCTATGGGTTTCATACTATTGACACTGAAGGTTACTTAGTAAACCAATTCACAATTGAAAAGCTTTCCTCCTCTAGTCACCCTTATAGAAATCATATTTTTATAAAAAGGGGAAAGCTTGAGCCATCATCACTGATTTCGATCTGTGATTAATTTGTCAGTCTTTGCAGATTTTTCCAATATTCAGTAAAAGAACAGAATATTCTCTGCTATCAGAGGTTTTCCAAAGTAAAATAACTCACTCTGACCTAGCTTTCTCAAAATAGTGAATTAACTAATGATAATGCCAACAAAGATTGTTGTTGTTTTATTTCAGAATATACTTACAAAGAAAAGTACTTTGAGAATAAATTCCAATAAATAATTCACAGAATTCTGTTTACTTAGCAGACAATGTATGTCATAATCATTATGTTGAAAAATTGTTTAGATAAGGGTCTGTGAAGCTTAAGCACTGGAAGTAAAGCATCAGAGTACTTTTTGCTCCAGATTACAAATGTGTTAACATATTTATAATAAAATAAAAAGATGTAAAATTACAGAATGTTTTAACATGCAGCTACCTTAGAGATAACTGTATCCCCCTGATAATTTAAACATGAGGAAACTGAGACCAAAAGATCTTCAAGACTCAACCAATTTTATGTAGTTATTGCAGAATAAAAAACAAAACCCAGGTAGTCTGATACCTGCTCTTTCCACCACATAGTGCTGTAATCACTTACAAAAGTAAACATTCTTTTCTCCTTTTAATCAATGTTTATCTGCTAAATGCAGGATTACCATTCAACATAGGCAAATATTGACTTTATTAACTAGTCCCATTCATTATGCAAAAAGGCACTCTTTTGATTCTATTATATAAAGATCTGACCTAGATGACATAAAAGTTAAATGAACATGAGTAAAATATGGAGGCAGTTGTAATTTGGTGAAAAAGTAAGGCATTTTAAAGATAATTATATACCAAAATATATGTATGATCATAATAAAAGACAAAGTATAAGAGAATTCAGAGGGACAAAGTGATGTTTCTACCTGGAGTATCATTAAATTTTTAATCAAGAATGAGACCACTTATATTAGGTCTTAGATATTGGTAGCATTTAGCATGAACAATAAGATTTTTGCATTTTTTCTAAATAAGATAGTTGTTTCAATAAAGGAAAGCAAGATTTTTCAGCACTGAAGAAACTTTCAAGAACATGCTGAGTGCTTTATAACAATTTATTCGTCAAAATACGAAACAAATGTATACATTATTTACTTAGAAGGGTAGGACTATTCATGTTTGTTGTCTGAAACTTCTTAGAGTTATGTCAAAGTTGGAGAATTAAATTCTAATGTTTTTGTCATCTGATATTGGATACTATATAACCTCTGCTCTAAAGTTACTTCTTTGGCCTTTGTTATGCTGAGGTAGTGTCCTTCATTTATTGAGAGTTTTTATCATGAAAAAATATTGATTTTGTCAAATGCTTTTTCTGTATCTATTGAGATGATCATGTGATTTTTATTCTTCATTCTGTTAATGTGGTATATCACATTGATTGATTTTCATATGTTGAACCATCCTTACATACAAAGGTTAAGTCCCACTTGGTCATATTGTATGATCTTTTTAATGTGCCGTTGAATTTGGTTTACACGTATTTTATTGAGGATTTTTACATTTATGGTCATCAGGTATATTAGCCTGCAGTTTTCTTTCCTTGTGGTGTCTTTTTCTGGTTTTGTTATCAGGCCAATACTCGCCTTGTAAAATGAGTTTGGAAATGGTTCCTCTTCTCTGATATTTTGGAAAAGTTAAAAGAAATGTTGTATATACATACAATGGAATATTATTCAACCTCAGAAAAGAAGGAAATCTTACAATACGTGACAATCTGAACCTGAAGAACATTATACTAAGTGAAATAAGCCAGTCAAAGAACAGATATTGCATGATTCCAATTATATGAGTAATTAAAATAGTCAAACTCATAGAAACAAAGAATAAAATGGTAGTTGCTACGGGCTGGGGAGTGCGGAATGGGGAGTTGCTAATCAATGAGTATAAAATTTCAGTTATGCAAGATGAATTAGTTCTACAGATCTCATGTCTAATATTGTTCCTGTAGATAGGAATTCTGTATTGTACCTTAAAAACTATTAAAAGGTTAAATCTAGTATTCTTAATACAATAAAAAAGTTATTTGTATTGCTTTGGAGAGCTTAAAATTCATATATATAGTTATGTAATATATGTGTGTATACATTTTATATACACAAATATTAAAATGCAATTTGGTCAACCCTTTTTTTTTTGAAAAAGAACATCTCTGCTCAGTATCGAGTTGCAGAACTATTATTAACTAAGAACCACATTGCTCTCGTCAACTATGATACAGAAAGCAGTTTCCATACTCTTAAAATTTTACTAAAGTATTTGTGCTGAGTTTGCATTTGCTGACAGGATTGTGCAGTGATAGCATAGAGGACATGCAGTAGAAAACAGGTTGGAAAGCATCTCAACTCCACGAAGAGAAAATACATTGCAAAGCTATTCAGCAGCATGCAACAAATGTTTGAAAACAGCATACCATTTTCAGTTAGTGATTCTGTCTTGGAAATTGTATCAAAAAGTAATTCTTAGTTAGAAAAATAGCATTTATGCTTATGAGTCATTAGAGTATTTTTTTTTTTACATTACCAAACTTGGGAAACAATGTAAATGAATAAAAATAGAGAAATTTGAATACATATAGTAGACATTAACTCAAAAGCATATTATGCAAGTGACCATATAAATTTTCATTCAGTTGGAGACACTTTTAATAAGGATGATTTGGAAGAAAGCCAGTGCTACAGGTATAAACTCGGACTGGTCCAGGTAAACCAAAACATACGGTTACTCTAAATATTATTCACCTTTTACTATAATGTTAAAAAATCATAATTGGCTTGAGGAAGCATTTATAACATTAACTGTATGAATAGTAAATTCAGAATAATCCAAAATATATACATTAAATTGGTGATCTACTTTGTTATTGTAGATATGTCTTTTGGTAAAGATATAAATGACTACATTTATTTTCCAGTTTTACTAGTTTTTTATATTGAATATGCATTGATTTCATAAAAGAATATATAGTAAACATAGCTTTATTTAAAATATAAACAAGAATTGCCTAAGTAATGAAGTAGTATGACTTATTCAGAATTCTTACAAAGTTAATAGTTAAGCTATAGAGGAGAGAGAAAATAGCATAAGAATATATATATTCTGTCTTTTTCCAAGTTATGCAATTCAAAATTACCCCAAATATTTTACAACTTTAAGGCACATTTCAGAACCATTAAAAAAAACTAGCAATTATTCTACAAGTGACCTGCAAATAGGTAAAACAGATTACAATTTTATTCTGACAGATTAACAGTTTCTAGACAATACCTTGACAGTATATTACTTTTTAGTTTATTTGGTAATGTAGTTTAATTCTTTTAATACATTGCTCAGTTTAGTGTCATTCTCTTAATGCTAACTCACTAATAATTACATACAATTAATGATACACTGATTTTGGAATAAAATTACATTTTCTTACCACAGTCTGTATAGGTGAACAGGGAGTGTCCAGCTAATTCAATTACACAAGATATCCCCTGCCTTAAAGAAGCCTACTGGCAAAAGAGGGAATAAAGCAAGTATCTCAAAATGTTCCTTTCTAGGAAATATGCTACTTAATTTTCAATGAATGTAACTGCAGTTCTATATAGGTTTAGAATTGTTTACTTCAATCACATTAGAACAAACATAAAAATTATTAAAAAATATATTTGAAAGGACAGGGCTTTTCAATATCATTATAAGATGTTCCAATATTTATGTAATAATTCCCAGATCTAAGGTTCAGATATTAATATTTATAAGGCTAATTAAATTTGTGATCAGATTAGCTAATTCACAATAAAAAAATACTTGACCAGGGTATTTTTGACTTTTCAAAGTCATAATTCTAGAAAATTAAGAGTTTACGGTTACATGCATGATTGTTTGAAATAATAACCAAATGAGTCAAAGTCCAATCTTCCTCCAAAGCCAAATTTAGGAATTTCTCCCTACTGAAGTAAGGAAGCATGAGAGGAGAAATTATTGCAAAATCTCCAGAAAGACAAAAGAAAACAACTAACAGCCATTGAGTATGAATGGTTTTCATTCACCATAATCCTTTCTGTAATCTTGTGTGGTAGGTATTATCATCCTCTTTTGAAGATGAGTATACTGGGTCAAGGAGATATTAAATATATTTTCTAAGATGCACTCTTAATAAGAATCTTGAGGCAAGTCCACACTGTCCAAATACAAACGTTTTAATATTTTACCCCATTACATTCATAAAATTTTTGTTGTTGTTAACAGTTCCCAACATAGATTAGATTTTCTATTCTCATCTAATTAACTCCTCTGTATATATTTTAGAAAATATTTAGTCAAGAAATAACACATATCTCTGTTTTTCATGTAATTTAAACATCCCAGTAGCTATTAGATACTATTTCTTTTAAAATAATTTTACTAAATAAAACTAAACAAATTGAAAGAAGAAAGAATCCTCTGAACATGATACTGATCCTAGCACTTGTGACCTCCTTTGTTCTATTAGAAAACATATTGTATATACATCATATTATTTACAGTTAATCTTGTCATTTGAATTGAGCTACCTTACAACTCCATTCCAAATGTGTCATCATGTTGCTTGATTAAAAGAAAATAATCAAGAAGCTCAATATATCCTTTGTCTACTAATCTCTTTCATATAATTCAATAACACAGAACATGCCTATCAAAAAGAAAATGCAGCAGATTTTTCATACATTTTCATTGCTTTTTTTCCCCCTTAGCCTGAAAAGTATGGCATTTGTTTCTTTGTAATGAATTCACATGCTTCTCTTAGATTTCTTTTCCTCTGCAACAGTCCAATGAGTCTTTATCTATTGCTCCAGACAGCCATCTTCTCAAATCACCTACAGATGTGAATGATAACCCTATCACCTACTAGACAGAAACATCAAAATTCTGGCCACCATTCACCAAGATAGCTTTTTCTTATCTGAAGCTATCCATCTATAATGTGTAAGGACAGAGCCTGCTTTCAGTAATGCAGCTGGTGACAGCAACTAAGAATAGCACAAGCTTCTTTCCAGATGATGTAGAGTAACACACCTTCATCAAAATGAGATAGAACCAGATGCTTGGCTTCTGAAGGACAATTGGAAAATTGTATATTGCATATAAATTGCATAGAAAGACTGAATCGAATAATTAATTGAAATATATTTTGTAACCAATTCTCTAAATAGGTATGATTTGACATCTATAGAGAGTTTAACCAGCTTATCATTGTTTTGTTTAATAAGGCAAGTACCAGTAGTTTGCATTTTTCATTACGTGATCAAAAACAATAGCAATAATTGTATAAATTAGTGAATAAATTAAATATGTTTGAGTGAACCTGAAATTTTAATGTCATGAAATAATTAAATACATATAGACCTGTCAGAAAACACACCTCTTAAACCTGGATTTTTCTTTTTGACATTACCTAATATTATATAAGCTGTTACAAGATCCTCCATGATACAAATTAATCCTGAATAAGCCATCATGATGCAAAAGTTACTTTGACAATTAAGACAAAAAAGATTATTGTCTTAACACTAACATATTATTGAATATAAAATTATTTTCCCCTCAATAAAATAGAAAAAAATTATTTTAATAAATAGTCACTTTAGCAACAAAATGATTTATTATTTTTAACTTAAATGGAAAGCATCAGGCTCCTTTTTACATAAAGATGTTTGCATCTCTGTGTGTGTATATTACACACACACACATATATATCTATATATGTACATATATAGGTATATAATTTTTTACCTGTGGCTCATGCCCTTCCTTGAGGGGATTTCCTTTTGTCTCATATAAAGCAGGTCTCATCAGATTTTGTGAAAGCCTGAGGTTAGCAAAAGCATTTTGTTTTAAGTAAATTTAAAACTTGAGTTGCTAAGAGTAAAAGGCAAATGCACCACTCCACTCCAACCTGTTCCCTATTCCAAGGGTCTTTAAATCTTTCTGATTTGTGCTCCAGAAATGGAGGTAGACCCACCTGTCTACCTCTCATTTTAGAGCTCCTGTTAACACAGTTTGGGCATTTGCAGTAGGGAAGATGGAACAACTCTACACATGTTGTTGCCTCTCTACCATTTAATCATGGGTGTGGGATTTTGTGCAACTTAAAGTATTAGAGGTATTAAAAAGGCTTTATTAAATGAGTGTGTAGGCAATTGAAGGTGCACCAAAGTGATATTACATAATTGTCTGTGGTGCATTTTAATAAACTACAGGCTCACATATCGATCACAGAATAAATGCCGGCATATAGAAATGTTTGGATTAATTGTAATGTTAATTGGAAATTAGAGCGCTTTGCTTTCTTGTGGCAAAGCGCATCAGTGAAAGCGTGAGTTAGGAGGTGAGGTACTCAGCACTGACTGCAGCTGACCCTCCTTTTCCACTAGCATTTTCCTGAAGTGTTGCTTGATATCAACAGCGTGACTATTATTTAAGCACCGTGCATGTCAAAAGATAAACTAATTGTGTTACTGTTGCTGTTCTTTCCAGAGGAGGAACCTGGCAACACTACCCTTTTTCTTTTCTCAAACATTTGCCTCCTTCACATATTCAGATCTTTAAAATACACAGAAAACGGGCTTCCCTGGTGGCGCAGTGCTTGAGAGTGCGCCTGCCGATGCAGGGGACACGGGTTCGTACCCCGGTCGGAGAAGATCCCACATGCCGTGGAGCGGCTGGTCCCGTGAGCCATGGCCGCTGAGCCTGCGCGTCCGAAGCCTGTGTTCCGCCATGGGAGAGGCCACAACAGGGAGAGGCCCGCGTAAAAAAAATACACAAAAAACATTTTTCTATCAAAAAACAAAACAGTAGCAACTATAAAAAATAAACCTATGTTTCTGTAGTCCTTGCATGATTATTTCACCCATGAATCTTACAAATCAAGCAAAAGGGAGTGATGTAGGAACAAATGCGCAGCATCGATGAGGTGATAATGTACACACAGCCGCGTGCAGAGTGTGTGTTGGGCTCCATCTTCAACACCTACTATTTTATGTCTTTTGTGTGTTTAGGGTCTCAATTTCCTCTTCTCAGCTTCCTATGTGCGAAATGACGACAGCCACCTACTTCAACTGAAACCAATAAATAAATCATAAGACTTATAGGTATGTAATCATTTAACATGTTGAAGGAAGAACAAATAGTTTTCAGAAAGTCTTATTGGACATCAAGAAATTATTTCATGAAGTATTAAAAAGCCATTAAAGATAAAACCATGCTTAGGCAAGAAGTATCAAGAAATCATTAGCATTGAATATTTTAATTTTATTTAGATGAATTAGTGAGTTTCACTAGCAACTCAAGAGTGTAATGTTTAACTGAAAAAAGAAATCCAGTGGTTGGCTTGTTCAGGGGTGTGTTTAATTTGCTTATACTACTTATGTTAGTTTACACTTATCTCAGAGGTGGGACATGAGGATAGCTCTCTTTTTGTTCATCATTTAGTGCTCTCCTCTTTGGGGGCACATTTTATATTAAATATATCTAGTAAAGATCATTTAGCAATTAAACCATTTTTTAACAAATTTTTAGTTTCTAAGAAAGTTGAGAAATGTTTAAAAATACATATGCCCCATGGGAAAATTCTTGCCTATATTCTGGACCCTCTCATTTCCTTTAAACAGTGCAGAAGGACATTATCTCCTTGCCAAAGATCTGGAAGCTGGCTTTGATTTTCAGCTCTAATGGTCTCATCAGAATCCTCATCTCAGGAGCATTAGCTGACAGAGACCCCATGCTGTGATTCACACTGCTTAATGCCAAGTTGATGGGTAATAAAGTTATCATAATCCATAATTTAATTATAGATGATAGTCTCTGCTCTGATTGTAACACTGAGACTGGTTTCATTTACACTTCTGGGATGCTTGACAAATGATTTGGGCTGGTCTTTGATACAGGGTCAAAGGTGGGGAAATTTTTCATATAATTGCATTCTATCTTACTTGAAAGAAATCTTCTACGTCCAAATTGGATTTATTTTTGAGTTGACATATGTGTGTAGTTTCTATGGTAAGTATAAATTTTAATAAGGATTTGTGTAGGTGTTTCCTCTTTGCAAGAGATATTTAGATTGAGTTTATCATCCTATTTGCATGTAAAACTTGCTTCTTGTTACTGCTACAAACCTCAAAAACAGAAGCAAAATATACTGTCTCCTAGGGAAAATAGAAAAAAAGTGCATATTTGGACATTGATTTTATTGTTCCCAAACTACGGTTCTCATGAAAATTTTATGTCAATTTATGAATTTGCTGAGGCTGTTCACTTACCTGAGCATAATGCCCTCCTTTCTTATTTTAAAATCATATCCAATTCTATCCTCTCTATTTTGTGAAGCCCTTTCCTGCAAAGAAGTGTAGTAGATGCTAAGTTCACAAGTAGCGTGTATTAGCACGTACTAGCTATGTGATTGAGGCATTCACCAAAACTTTCTAAATCTCTCTAACTTCTCGTGATGATGGCAATTTAGCTTCTCTCAAAGGGTTGTAATGAGTAAGCAAGATAATACTGAGGCAGATCTAGCATTCTCTCAGAAGGACTTAATCAAAATGCTATGGCATATATGGATAAAAAAATGAAGCAGCTTTGCGTCAGTTTTAATTATTTTTATGCATAAGTATGTATACGGGGGATGGTTTTAATGTATGTGTTTATAATAGAAATCATTACTTTAGAAAAATGCTTTATACTAAACATTCTTTGTATTCTTACTTTCATAGCTGAGAAGATTACCTTTATTAGATATTCCTTGGAAACTGCAATTATATTTAGAAAGGAAAACCAGTTGATTATAAGCAGCAAGAGACTACAGAGAATATGACTTACTTTCCAATATCTTAAAGAGTATACTAAGTCTCATAATTGAATAAAAAATTCAAGGTCTTTTGAGATCTCATATGTCAATGTTGAATACATAACTACAAAATTTTTGAAAGTGGGATGTAAACATCTCTTGATTAGACTGCACTAGACAATGATATATAAATCTATAGGCAGTACTATTGAGATAGAGAAATATTTACAGAAAAAATGTTACAGATAGAGAAATATTTACATTAAAAAAAAAGTTACAGAGTACTTTCTATGGGATAAACATAGGCTACTCTACATGAATAAATGTAAAGAAATAAATAAAAGTGATTGTGTACACATTTGTAGAATGAAGTTGAAACTTAATTTACTATGTTTAAATTTTAGATTTGTTTTATGTTGCGCATCCATAGATACTCTAAAGCCAAAGCTTTGTTTCATAAATGCTCTTTCACATTAACATAGAAGTTTCCAGAACTTACCTATCACAGTAAATATGAATTTAACTATTTAATTTAGTTAAGTACATGTTTATTTATATTCCATTGAATTCTATGTTATATGTAACTCAAAAAATTTAAAAAATAAGATTTACCTCCTAAAGGAAAGTGATTTATATATGCAAATATTCTATTTGTATTTAAGATCTCATGTTCAAAATATGTTATGTTTAAAATATCTTAAAATACAAAGTATGTTAAAATAACCTTAGGTAAATATTAAATAAGTTGATATTTAGCTCACATTTTTAGGTGCATAATAAAGATGTTTACTTATTCACGCAAAATCAGGAGAAAAATTATATAAACTATGGTGATATTTGTGAGAATATTAATTGAAGGATTAATTAATATCAGAATATTAATTGATTGATGGATGCCTGCATATATGATAGATATCTAGGCAGATAGATTAGATAGATTATAGTTAGCACTTCTATAAAAATTCCTAGAAAAAAATTATCATTTTAAATTTAAACTTCCAAGTGCTGACTGATCTTAGCACATAACCAACCATTTTGTTTTAGAATCATCTTATTTTTAAAAATGTAAGGTATAGACATGCATGAAGCATATAATTTTTTTTTTGCAAATAGAAAAGGCTTTATTTGTGGTCTTAGAATTGCAGTTTGGGGGAGGCACAGATTTCAATAGCAACTCACATTCGTTCCTGAAGCATACAGTATTTTAACAATTTAAAAATTCTTATTTAATGTTTCTCTTCCTCTAAGTACTTGAAAAATATATAGATAATTTCATTTAATGTGTTGCACACTGATTTATGAAATAAATTTAAATGTGAAAGAGAAGTATTTTATAGCAATATACCAAAGAGACAAGAGTACAAATATCCAACTCAAAACTAGAAATAATTTTTCTAAGTGCTAAATCATAAATATCAAGAATGTCTACCTTAAAAAAAAAAAGAATGTCTACCTTAAAATTTTTAAATGTTCAACAGTTGATTTTTTTTCCACATCTGAAGTATTTTCATATTTTTCAATTTCTGATATAATATATATATCTTAGGGAGGTAGGTTGCCTTCTCTGGTTTTAATGCAATAGCAGATAATTTTCTTCCTGAGAAAAATAACGTTGTCCGTCAATTGTTATTATTGAAAACTCAAATATATATACAACATACTTCCTTATTGGGACACATTTGTAACAATGTATCTCAATTTAACACATATGAAAATCTGCTCATTTTCTCCATAAATAAGGAGCCCAAACTCAGTCACTTTCTCCACTTATGACTGTTCTTTTCTCCTTTAATACAACCACATTCTGAATTTCATGTGCTATAAGCTTGAGCTAAATTACAGTGATAACCACTAAAATAATTTAAATATTAGTGTAAGCAGAAGAAAAAATAAATTAACGTATACAAACATATGTAGTTTGGAAATAAACAAATAAAATATGAGAAGCTATTTCAATCTTCATTTTGTTAATTGGTCCCAAGGCTGTTTGGTATTCATAGCTTCTTTCCTCAGCTATTCATTTCAGGCCTTTTGCCCTTGGGAGTACATAAGTAACTGGAGTTCTTTCTCTTCTGTTTCCAAAGGATCTGAAATCTGGGTGGGCTTGCCTGTGTGGGAGTTCTTTAATCTTCCTTTAACACTGTCACATAAACATGGCAGTACTAGAAAAGATTCTAACAAATTCCCTAGATTCCACCCATATCTTGTCAGATACATTATAAAATAAAAATTATAATTTCTCTTCATATTAAGACTCAATCACTATAGCCAAAAAGTTATTACTTGTCCAGTGGCATGAGGTATTCTAACCAAATGGTTGGTGGTTGTTGAAACTTTGAATTTCACACAACTTTATTTTTTAACTAGGTTCCCAGGAGGAGGCATTCCTCCTTCAGTTTCTAAGTCCTGAAAACAAGCAGATCTCCAGGTTGAGTGGACCAAGTCAAGATTTCGTGACGAATCATTAAATGTAACATTTATAGATGCATTCCCAACTCTTCTTTGATTCCCTCTATGATACATTTTAGTTACAGGAAAAAACAACAGTATATAAGCGTTGCTGGTTCAAAGCATAATACCATATCCTATAAGAAAACACCTCAGACTTTGAAGGTTTTGTATTTCCAGCTGGCTTTTAACTGAGTTTTCAAAAAACCATTACACAATCAATAGTTTCTGAGCAATGGTTTCCTGGGAATTTAGAACATAATAAAATCCATAAATTCAGTATGTGTTGGCCTATATTGCCTTACTTTGTTTGCTGCAGAATTAGAAACAATGGTATTGTTGGTATTGTGTGGAATACCAAGAAGGTGAAAGAGGTATTTGGTAAGTCAAGTATGATTTTGCTGAGAGAGCATGACATATCGAGAAAATAAATCCATTTCCAGAAGTTGTAATTCTAATCCTGAGGGAAAATCATTGCCTTCAATCTATGATCTGGGAGCAAATTTATACCCTGTAAAATGTTGACTACCAGAAACAAAAGATAGTTCATTGCTACTAACCAGTTGGGTACTCAGTTTTGGTCATAGCCTTGATATAAGAAACATGTTGCTGCAACCATGTGTAACTGCCATCCTGTCCCCGTGTCCACTGGGTTCATCAGCCTATTGGGTAAGCACAAGGGTGGCTGAGGAAGAAGCTGACTGTAATCAACCGTGTGGGTCACAATGTTCACCTGCTTATTGAAAATCTTCTATTTAATGAGTACCCTATGGTGGCCTTCGCAAGGATAGGTATTACCAAACTCTATTCTGAGAAGCCCATTCACATACATTTGTTTAACTCTCCATGTCGCAATCTTCCACTCTTGCTTTTCCCCAATCTCTGACCACCCAGTGAGTCATAACTGCTTGTCTAAAGTAAATATGTTATCAAGTCCAAGCTCAAACTGCTCACCCCACAACAGGCCAATAAATAGAGAGATGAGGTGTTTTAGGCAAGGAATAAGGACTTTATTGGGAAAGCCACCAGGTCTAGAAGATGGTGGACTAGTGTCCCAAGGAACCATCTTACCAGAGTTAGAATTCAGGCTTCTTTTATACTAACAGCAGGGAGAGCTTGGCTGGTGTTGCAAACTTCTTGGTACTGACCAGACCCTGGAGAAGATGTAATAATCCTTTGTTCTTGCAGCTGTACAGGTCAGTCTGCTCACAGTGTTCCTCTAAACCTCCAACAAGGCAATTGTTATTTTCTGTTCCGCAACTTTTTATCTCTATATGAATAGAGAAGTGTTATACCTTTAAAGGTCAAACCTGGGAGGCAGAGCCTTGAGAAAGTGTTATTATGTATATTTCAACATTCTATTACAAAGGTGCAGAGTCAGCACAACTAAGCACAGGCAATAAAGTACAAAGTTTAGAGCTAAAGGAATAAGTTTGCTCTTCCCTGTTACAAATAGACTGTCTTTGGACAGTGTTATTGTCTTAAGTCTGTATATATCTGACTTCAAATAACCATTATTATCAAGTAAACTGTGGCATATTGCTTACAATTTTACCCTTTGTAGGGAAATTTCTTCCCCACGTTCCTATAGGATCACATCTGAGTGTGAATGTAAAATCCGTACACTTCTGGATGTGTACAGACTATTTTTAAAGGATACTCAATAGTTTTCCTGAAGTCAACTTGTCATAAGAGCTTCTTGTTGGTTCACAGGTGTGGTGGTTTCAGAAGGAATAATAGTGTAGCAGGAGAAGGCATGCTGGGGAAAAAAGTCAATGGTTCACACAACTTTCTTACGACTCCAACATTGTTTTGAATATGTACTACTTCTACTTGATGTTGGAATGCTGTTTTGTGTATCTGCTCTAATTGCCACACTTGCCCTGTTGGCTATTGATGCCAAACCCCTTGCACATGCAATTTTCAGAGCTTTGATGAGGAGACTGTAACCTAGGACCTGCTGGGTGAAAGTATTTTGGTATGTCACCCATGATGATTGATTGCAACATCTCCATCTCTTTTTTGTTTATTATACTGAGGAGTTTCCAGTTCTTCAATTCCTTTTAGCCTCCACTGAGTCTTTTTTTATTTTAAGCAGAAACAAAATTTATTGAATAACTTTAGGTTACTTCCAGAACTAACTTGAGAACCAGAAGGTCAGGATTCAAGGCTCTGCAGCAAGAAAAAAACTCCCAAACCACAGAGTGGGACTATTCCAGGGAAGAACCCTCTGCCTCTTTCACTGGATACAAACCCTGTAGTTTGCACTGCTGATATTGGGTGTCATGGTCCCTGAACCTGTACATCAAAATTATCATCTTTTTCTTGTTATTCCTCACCAACATGCAAAGCTCACATCCTACTCTCTAACCTCTTACTCTATCTAGCATAATAATCACTAAGGACATGATCTGCTCCCTAGGTGAGAGTTTTACCAAGTCCTTCTTTCCTGAATATGATGAATCACCATGCTGTTAGTTTCTGTTTCCTTATTGCCAATCAACTAACCATTCAATCAACACTACATAACTTAGGGTCTTGTTATAGTGGCATGCCAATTCTGACAACAAATGTCCATACCAGTCAGGATAGACTAGGTCTGGCTGCAATAATAAAAAAAGCTAAAACAGCCATCACATAACACAACAAGAATTCATTTCTCATTTCAGTATGGAGACTCTCCTCACTGCAATCATTCAAAGATCCAGGCTGACAGGAGTCCCTTTGTGACATAATTTTTCAAAGATTTTTGAGTCAGATAAAGATGAATATGCCAATGGACATATATGCAATGAAAGCTCCCACCTACATTTTGTTGATCAAAGCAAGTCACCTGATTATTATACCTACAAGTCACAAGATAACACCCAACTAGAAAAGGGACAGGGAAATGCAATCCCGCCATTGACTAGAAAAAAATTCAGACATATTTGGTGCATAGTATTTATGACAGAACACCTTTAGTAGGCAGGATTGATCATGTAAAATATTTCTGAAACATAAGGAAACATGTTCTAAAGATTCTGAGTGAATATCAAAAAATGATAACATTTTCTTCAGTGTCTAAAATTGTTTCTCTCAAATATATAACATCAATAGTTCTTAGAAAATAATTTTACCATTTCTTAATTTAGTTTAAATTGAAGATAGAAAACTATATAGAAATGGATGAATCACATTTATTTGACTTAGTAATTTCATGCTGTGGTAGACCAACTCTAGAGTGCCACCAGTAATTCCCACTTTCTGGTGCCCTCTCCTTTATGTAACCCTATTCCCTAGAACATGGAAGGGTCCTGTAACTTGTTTCTAACTAATAGAATATGACAAGGAATGGACGGTCACTCCTTTGATTATGTTATGTTACATAAGAGTCTGTCTAAGCACACTGGAGTAAGACACTCTTCTGCTAGGCTTCAAGAAGTGAACAGCCACATTGTGAACTGCCTACAGAGAGGACCACATAGCAGGGAATTGTGGGCACCCCCTGGGATCTGACAATAATCTTCATTTGACAGCTAATAAGATGTTGAGACTGTCAGTCATACACCAAAAAAAAATGAACTCTGTCAACAACTTTAATGAGTTTGGAAGCAGACCCTTGCCCAGTCAAGCCTCTGAATGAAAATGCAGCCCAACCAATATCTTCATAGCAACCCTGTGGGACACTGAGCTAAGCTGAACTTAAAATCCTGCCCCAAAGAAACTGTGAGATAATAAATATTTGTGTTTTATTAAGCAGCAATATTTGGGTTAATTTTTTACACCGCCATAGAAACTAATAAACCTGCTTATTGCAATTCAACTTTACTACACTTATTTATCTTTTGCAATTTTTTCCTTTTTTTATTTGAAACTTTTTATTTTGTTAGTTTAAACTTACAGACAATTACAAGAATCCAGCAAGAAAGTCCAGTATGTTCTATATCCAGATTCATCAATTGTTTATATTTTGTTCATTTGCCTTATCATCTTCTCTCTCTCTCACACACACACACATAGTCTTAAAAAGATAGAAAACTGGAAGGTCCCTATTATGCAATTTTCTACTATTCTGACTCACGGATCATAATGCTCTGACATAAGGATGAGAAAGTTGCCACCATGACTGTTCACTTCAGTGCTACAATAGCTTTGACACAATCCATGCTATTAAATCGTTGCTGTATGCCCTGTCCCTCAAGCTAGGAACTGACCATTGAGTCCTGTGCATTGCTGCTCCAGAAAAATTGAATTCTTCTATACTCTGCATGCCAGCAAAACCAATTGAAACAGAAAAAAATACATTTTTCCCTTATTTATGCTTTTCAGATACCATGTGGATCTGAATATTTGGTGAAAGCCAAAACACTTGTAAAACCTGAACTGTTAGGAAGTCTAGAAAGGGTAGACTTTAAACATTCTAGCTTTTATCATGAACAAAGCCATATAAAAGAGAGTTGAGTGAGAAAATCTATACAAAATGTCAGATTTTCTGCAATTTTACTAATATGTGCCTCACAGTATATTTAAATAACCTATATCTAGAACCACATTTCTTCAGGCTGCAGTGGCATTACCTCATCAGTTTATAACTTGGCCTTTAATTCACATTTTTGTGTGTAAAAACGACACTTGTGAATTTCCCTTTCTTTTGTCCAAGTTCAGCTATATATTAGATTTTCACTGTCATAATACATATTATAATATTTGCATAGGCTTGTAGAAGGAAGACAAGCATCCAAATTAACCCACTCTATATGGGAAATAGAAGTATCTTTTTATTCGCATGTTTCAATGGTCTTTTTTCTTTCAATTATTTTTGGCCAGCATTCTATCAATTGTTTCACTTTACTGTTCACATCTTGCTTCAGTTCAGGAACATTCTTTTCTTCTATTAATATTAGTATTATTTTAGTTTTTATTTTGTTCCATTTTCAGGTATTCATTCATAAAACATCTTTGAATATAATTTCTCTTCCATTGGTTCTAACTCCTTTTCAAATAATTTAATTATTATATTTATATATCTTCTCTCTATTCATCTTTCTGTCAATTTATTATGTTTTCTTAGGATTATTTTTAAACCTAAGTTCCAAAACATAACTTTTCCTATAATCTTTATTCATCACTTTTTTCCATTAGCACTTGAATATTTAAAGTTTCCTTACCCACATTTTCATTTAATTTAGGTCAGTTTTATATTCTTTTAACTTAATTTTTCACATTTTATTTAATAAAACTCAGAATACTTTCTATAAATTTATTTGGGTTACAACAAAGTCATTGTATAAACACTTCATGATTATTGATGTAGAAAATTTTATCCAACTTGAAGTTATTCTATACTCTTATTTTTTTGATATTGTTGATCCATGTACAGTTTTTCTACTACTTTTGTCTGATGATGATCAAATAGTAGTCTAGTTGCACTTGCACATTGCATCTCTCATTGCTTATTTAGGCAACACTCAAATTCTCTTCACTTCCTAAGTTCAGGACTTTAATCTGCAAGGGCACAAGAAAGCTTGAACCACATGCTTCATCTCTGGGTACTTTCTGCATCAGTAAACAGTTTCCAGTTAGTCAGTCATGGGAAATATGCTGTCTCTTTGGGGATATAGCTCAAGTTTCATTTTCCTCCATAGTTTAGGGATAAGCAAGTCACTTAGATAAATTAACTGACTACAGGTACTCCTAGAAGACTCCTAGCAGACTCAGCACACTGTTTTGTTCATGTATCTTTAACTGGATTTTTTACTGTTTTATCACACTTGAGAAGGGCAACTGAGAGATTACAGTTCATGTTTCCTACCATCTATATTCAAATCTAAACCTCTGTTTTAAATGTGGAGCATTTTTTTCCTTATCATTCAATTGACTCTATGAAACTATAATACAGTCTGATAGAAAAAACAAAACAGATTTTGAAAAATAATTTCTCCTCCAGATTCATTATACCTGTTTGTATATTATAGCTGCCATTTCCCATTTTTTTCCATGAAAACGGTTCTCATCTGTGGAAATTGGAAGACATTAGTTTTATGCTTCAATTTTTAAAAAATTATTTTATTTTTGTCTCACTTTCCATTAAAATGTATTATTCCTTTGAGAAATAGATAGTGTTTGAAGCTAAATGTGTACTTTCAACTTAATTGAAATTTATTTCTGGGAGATTACCCTCAAAATATTTTGTGATAAAACTAAAACTCTTAGAAAGTTTAAATCTAAGAAGCTCTTGGTGGCATTAAAAAATTAGATGTCTAACGACTTAAAAAAATTATTTGGAGACAGTTTTGATGAATCACCACAATTAAATATTTCAAATACCTACTATGGGTTGTCTTGCTTTATTAATAAAATTTAAATTGTTACATGGAGGATTCCTGTACCCCCAAAGGGAATAAATATAATTAATTGAAAAGAAATTATTCGGCAAGAAAATAAAACAACAATTTTATTAAAATTGCTAAAATTTTACTTAGGAATATACTTTGAGTATTTCTAGAATGATACTAAAAATTTTTTATTCTTTAAAAATAAGAATTAAATCAGTTTATTGATTTAGAGCCTTTTGACTGATCTCATTAAGTTCCATCACCATGGTATTCCATAATTTTAGTCATTAAAAACCCTGCATTTTATTTTTTAATAGTGGTTTCTGGTTGATAATTCAAGGGTTAATAGAAAAAATATTTCTAATAGTGTTTTTGTAGAAAATAATGAATAGGTGCAAATAATTTATTAGAATGAAATAGTACTTTTTGAAAATATATTCTACATAAAAGTCACTTGGAGAGTCTTAGAATTAAAGACTAAAATTAATAGCCACTTCTATTAAGTATAAGCTGGGGAAGTATTCTGTATTTAAATTTATTATTCTATAATGAAATTATAATTCATTTAAGGCATGTAGATATATTTTGAATCATTAGAGTGTGCAATTTCTAACCTATTTCAAACTTCTAATTTTCACCTACACTATATTAAGTTGTCAGAAAGTTAAAGCAAGACACTATCGGTGTTATATGGGGCAGTTTATCAAATTCACTAAGTTACTGGAAACTGGGAAGAAGAAAAACTCCAGTATTCTAAAATACAGTATACTAAAAATTTCCTGTGGAAGATTTAATTTCATTAATTTACACTTTATGCAAGAAATTTGCTAGTTTGATCAGGTATAACCTAAAAAAATGAATTTCAAAACATTTTTCGTCAGGTACTAATAATTATAGTGATATAATAAAAAATGTTTAAGGAAAACTATTTTATGAATAATAAATTAAAACTAAATTCATAGTATTTCCAAATAATTCAAAACTATTGCAAAATATATTTTTCTCTATCTATATGTTCATAAGGGTTAAATTCAGCTTGAATTGACCTTTACCTGCTATAAATTTTTTAAATGTCTTTCAATATCTCAAACCAAAATAAATCTCAACACATTGCCTGTATTTAGATATTTTCATGTACTTTTTCATAAATTATGCCCTACTGATGACAAAAAGATAAGTAAGACATCATTTAATCAAATCAAAAGTACAGTAAGTAAGTAGGTATATGAGAGGAATAAACAAAAAATTCTTTGGTACCATCAAAGGCCATCACAGAAATACAGAACATACTTTTGCAAGGATCAAAAAATTAGAAGATCAGAGATGTTTAGAGGTAACTAGTCAGAATATCTTGAGAATGTAGCATGTGAAATAAAACCTGAAGTATAGATAGGATATTAACAGAGAAAGGAGGAGGCGTTAACTCAGAGAGAATATTAGGAGGAAAGGTGTAGAGGCAATTGGAAGTTGGGATAAGTCTAAGTATATAAAGGAAATACCACACAACACTTGCACAATAAACGTTTGAGACATTTGTTACATATCCATGCAGAGGATTTCTAATTTACTTGTATAGGCAAATAGGGAAGTCCTGTGCAAACACTGCTTCAAGAAGATTATATTGTCAGCTATGTTTAAGTGCTGACATTCCCATTCATGAGCACGATGAGAATTACTTTTCAGTAGTTTTCAATAAGCTGGACATAATTAGGACCCAAACACATTCGTTGATGGTGGCTTTGGAAATAATAGAACAGATGAGACTTAATGGAGGCAAACTATATATAACTGGGCAATTATTTGCAGAATGAAAGAGAAAGGAGTAAAAGTGGTTAATTCCAGCATAAGTGACTCTAAATTGTATTATTATTACCAAGGTTAAAAGGATTTCCACTAACATTTGCTTTTTTGTGTATTAGATAATATTAGATTTCTCTGGAAAAAGAGAATCAATAGGAGATATATGTGTATATATATTAGAATAATACATAATATACTATGTTTAGATATTACATATTATAAAATATTTCTATATAGCATAATGTATATTCATATATGTGTATGTAAAGATATTTATTATAAGGAATTGGCTCATATGATTATGGACACTAAGTTCCATGATCTGTTGTCACCAGCTGAAGACTCAGGAACATTGGTGATGCAGTTCTGAGAACCATAGTGCCAATGGTGTCTCAGTCTGTGAGGGCAGGAGAAGATTGATGTCTAGCTCAAGCAATCTGGCAGAGAGAACAAACTCTCCTTCTGCATATTTTTGCTCTAGTCAGGCCCTCAATGGATTAGATGAGGCCCACACATACTGAGGAGATCAATCTGCTTTACTCAGTCTACCAACTCAAATGCTAATCTCATCCAGGAACACCTTCAGAGACATACCCCAAAATAATGTTTAGCCAAATATCTGGGCATCCCATGATCCAAACAAGTAGACACATAAAATTACCCATCAAACCATGGTTAGATTAGAAGTATATTGCCTATTTTTAAAATAGTTCTAGTTATATTTTTGTAATTGGTTTCTTAGTTTTACTATGTTCAGGGATATAACTTAAATCCTTACAAACTTGTAGACTATGACTCAGTATGTGGTCAATTTTGGTAATTGTTCTATGTGCATTTAAAAATAGTAAGTATTCTTCAGTTGTTGGATGCATTACTCTAAGTGTGTCAATTAGGGTTAAGTTTGTTAATCATATGTTCACATCTTCTATGTCCTTAATACTTTAAATCTACTTAGGCTATCAGTTCCTCAGAGAAGTACTAAAAATATCTCACAATGATTGTAAATTTGTCTATTCATACATTCAGATAGGGTTCTTTTTTATATGAAATATTTTGACAGCATGAGATAGTTAAACACAAGTTTAGATTTCTTTATTTTCCTATGGATTTACATTTTTATCATTATAAAGCATTTCTCTTTATCTCTAGTAATGCTTATTCTTTTAAGTATACTTTTCCTAGTATTAATATAACAGTCACAGCTTTCTTTTGGTTCACATTTTCAGAGTATATCTTTTCCCATCTATTTAATTTTGACATTTCTGTGTACTTATATTTAGAGTATATATCTTATAAGCAACCTAAGAATTATTTAATCCAGTCCAACAATCTTAGCCTTGAATCTTTATAAGATCAGAGATATTATCTGTCTTCTTCATGATATACTCTAGGTATAGCAACATATTTTACATACAAGAAGTGCTAATAGAAAAGCAGAAAGATTCCTGCACAGAGGCTCAGTGCCCACCAGCACTCACCAGCCCGAGAGGCTTGTCTGCTCACCCGCCGAGGTGGGCAGGGGCTGCGAGCTGAGGCTCGGGCTTCGGTCGGATTGCAGGGAGAGGACTGGTGGCACGAACACAGCCTGAAGGGGTTAGTGCACCACGGCTAGCCGGGAGGGAGTCCGGGAAAAAGTCTGGACCTGCCAAAGAGGCAAGAGACTTTTTCTTCCCTCTTTGTTTCCTGGTGCGCGAGGAGAGGGGATTAAGAGTGCTGCTTAAAGGAGCTCCAGAGACGGACGCGAGCCGCGGCTAACAGCACAGACCCCAGAGACGGACATGAGAAGCTAAGGCTGCTGCTGTCGCCACCAAGAAGCCAGTGTGCGAGCACAGGTCACTATCCACACCGCCCCTCGTGGGAGCCCGTGCAGCCGGCCACTGCCAGGGTCCCGGGATCCAGGGACAACTTCCCTGGGAGAACGCACGGCGAGCCTCAGGCTGGTGCAACGTCACGCCGACCTCGGCCGCCAAAGGCTCACCTCCACCTCGGTGCCCCTCCCGCCCCCCGGTCTGAGTGAGCCAGAGCCCCCGAATCAGCGGCTCCTTTAACCCCGTCCTGTCTGAACGAAGAACAGACGCCCTCTGGCGAGCTACACTCAGAGGCTGGGCCAAATCCAAAGCTAAACCCCGGGAGCTATGCAAACAAAGAAGAGAAAGGGAAATCACTCCCAGCAGCCTCAGGAGCCACGGATTAAATCTCCACAATCAACTTGATGTACCCTGCATCTGTGGAATACCTGAATAGACAACGAATCATCTCAAATTAAGGAAGTGGACTTTGAGAGCAAGATATATTATTTTTTTCCCCTTTTCCTCTTTTTGTGAGTGTGTATGCTTCTGTGTGAGACTTTGTCTGTATAGCTTTTCTTTCACCATTTATCCTAGGGTACTGTGCGTCCACCTTTTTTTTTTTTTTTTTTAATTAAAATTTTTTTCCTTAATAATTATTTTTTTATTTTAATAACTATTTTATTTTATCTTACTTTATTTTATCTTCTTTCTTTCTTTCTTTCTTTCTTTCTTTCTTTCTTTCTTTCTTTCTTTCTTTCTTTCTTTCTTTCTTTCTTTCTTTCTTTCTTTCTTTCTTTCTTTCTTTCTTTCTTTCTACTTTTTCTCCCTTTTATTCTGAGCTGTGTAGATGAAAGTCTCCTGGTGTTGCAGCCAGGAGTCAGTGCTGTGCCTCTGACGTGGGAGAGCCAATTTCAGGAAATGGTCCACAAGAGATCTCCCAGCTCCATGAAATATCAAATGGCAAAAATCTCCCAGAGATCTCCATCTAAACACCAACACCCAGCTTCACTCAACGACCAGCAAGCTACAGTGCTGGACACCCTATGCCAAACAACTAGCAAGACAGGAACACAACCACACACATTAGCACAGAGGCTGCCTAAAATCATAATAAGGCCACAGACAACCCAAAACACACCACCAGATGTGGACCTGCCCACCAGAAATACAAGATCCAGTCTCATCCACCAGAACACAGGCACTAGTCCCCTCCACCAGGAAACCTACATAATCCACTGAACCAACTTTAGCCACTGGGGACAGACACCAAAAACAACAGGAACTATGCACCTGCAGCCTGCAAAAAGGAGAACCCAAACACAGTAAGATAAGCAAAATGAGAAGACAGAAACACACACAGCAGATGAAGGAGCAAGATAAAAACCCACCAGACCTAACAAATGAAGAGGAAATAGGCAGTCTACATGAAAATAATGATAGTAAAGATGATCCAAAATCTTGGAAATAGAATAGAGAGAATGCAAGAAACATTTAACAAGGACCTAGAAGAATTAAAGAGGAAACAAGCAACAATGAACAACACAATAAATGAAATTAAAAATACTCTAGAAGGGATCAATAGCAGAATAACTGAGGCAAAAGAATGGATAAGTGACCTGGAAGACAAAATAGTGGAAATAACTACTGCAGAGCAGAATAAAGTAAAAAGAATGAAAAGAACTGAGGACAGTCTCAGAGACCTCTGGGACAACATTAAACACAACAACATTCAAATTATAGGGGTTCCAGAAGAAGAAGAGAAAAAGAAAGGGACTGAGAAAATATTTGAAGAGATTATAGTTGAAAACTTCCTTAATATGGGAAAGGAAATAGTTAATCAAGTCCAGGAAGCACAGAGAGTCCCATACAGGATACATCCAAGGAGAAAAACGCCAAGACACATATTAATCAAACTATCAAAAATTAAATACAAAGAAAACATATTAAAACCAGCAAGGGAAAAACAACAAATAACACACAAGGGAATCCCCATAAGGTTAACAGCTAATCTTTCTTCAGAGACTCTACAAGCCAGAAGGGAGTGGCACGACATATTTAAAGTGATGAAAGGGAAAAAACCACAATCAGGATTACTCTACCCAGCAGGATCTCATTCAGATTTGATGGAGAAATTAAATCTTTACAGACAAGCAAAAGCTGAGAGAGTTCAGCACCACCAAACCAGCTTTACAACAAATGCTAAAGGAACTTCTCTAGACAACAAACACAAGAGAAGGAAAAGACCTACAATAACAAACACAAAACAATTAAGAAAATGGGAATAGGAACATATATATTGATAATTACCTTAAATGTAAATGGATTAAATTCTCCCACCAAAAGACAAAGACTGGCTGAATGGATACAAAAACAAGACCCATACATAAACTGTCTACTAGAGACCCACTTCAGACCTAGGGACACATACAGACTGAAAGTGAGGGGATGGAAAGATATTCCATGAAAATAGAAATCAAAAGAAAGCTGGGTAGCAATTCTCATATCAAACAAAATAGACGTTAAAAAGAAAGACTATTACAAGCGCCAAAGAAGGACACTACATAATGATCAAGAAATCGATCCAAGAAAAAGATATAACAATTGTATATACTTATTCACCCAAAATAGGAGCACTTCAATACATAAGGCAAATACGAAATTGACAGTAACACATGCATAGTAGGGGACTTTACCACCCCACTTTCACCAATGGACAGATCATCCAAAATGAAAGTAAATAAGGAAACACAAGCTTTAAATGTTACATTTAAAAGAATGGACTTAATTGATATTTATAGAACATTCCATCCAAAACAACAGAATACACATTTTTCCCAAGTGCTCATGGAACATTCTCCAGGATAGATCATATCTTGGTCACAAATCAAACGTTGGTAAATTTTAAAAAATTGAAATTTTATCAAGTATCTTTTCCGACTACAATGCTATGAGACTTGATATCAATTACAGGAAAAGATCTGTAAAAAATACAAACACATTGAGACGAAACAATACACTACTTAGTAACAAAGTGATCATGGAAGAATTCAAAGAGGAAATCAAAAAATACCTAGAAACAAATGACAATGGAGACATAATGACCCAAAACCTATGGGATGCAGCAAAAGAAGTTCTAAGAGGGAAGTTGATAGCAATACAATCCTACTTAAGAAACAGGAATAATCTCGAATAAACAACCTAACCTCGCACCTAATGCAACCCTGCTAACCCAAAGTTAGCAGAAGTTAGCAGAAGGAAAAAAATCGTAAAGATCAGATCAGAAATAAATGAAAAAGAAATGAAGGAAATGATAGCAAAGATCAATAAACTAAAAGCTGGTTCTTTGAGAAGATAAACAAAATTTATAAACCATTAGCCAGACTCATCAATAAAAAACGGGAGAAGACTCAAATCAATAGAGTTAGAAATGAAAAAGGAGAAGCAACAACTGACACTGCAGAAATACAAAAGATCATGAGAGATTACTACAAGCAACTTTAAGCCAATAAAATGGACAACCTGGAAGAAATGGACAAATTCTTAGAAATGCACAACCTGCCAAGACTGAACCAGGAAGAAATAGAAAATATGAACAGACCAATCACAAACACTGAAATTGAGACTGTGATTAAAAATCTTCCAACAAACAAAAGCCCAGGACCAGATGGCTCACAGGAGAATTCTATCAAACATTTAGAGAAGAGCTAACACCTATCCTTCACAAACTCTTCCAAAATATAACAGAGGGAGGAACACTCCTAAACTCATTCTACGAGGCCACCATCACCCTGATACCAAAACGAGACAAAGATGTCACAAAGAAAGAAAACTACAGGCCAATATCACTGATGAACATAGATGCAAAAATCCTCAACAAAATACTAGCAAACAGAATCCAACAGCACATTAAAAGAATCATACACCATGATCAAGTGGGGTTTATTCCAGGAATGCAAGGATTCTTCAGTATACGCAAATCAACAAACGTGATACACCATATTAACAAATTGAAGGAGAAAAACCATATGATCATCTCAATAGACGCAGAGAAGGCTTTCAACAAAATTCAACACCAATTTATGATAAAAACCCTGCAGAAAGCAGGCATAGAGGGAACTTTCCTCAACATAATAAAGGCCATATATGACAAACCCACAGCCAACATCATCCTCAATGGTGAAAAACCGAAACCATTTCCACTAAGAACAGGAACAAGACAAGGTAGCCCAATATCACTACTCCTTTTTTTTTTTTTTTTTCTGTATGCGGGCCTCTCACTCTTGTGGCCTCTCCTGTTGTGGAACATGGGCTCCAGACGCGCAGGCTTAGTGACCATGGGTCACAGGCCCAGATGCTCTGTGGCATGTGGGATCCTCGCAGACCGGGGCCTGAACACCTGTCCCCTTCATGGCAGGCAGACTCTCAACAACTGTGCCAACAGGGAAACCCCCTCAGCACTCTTTTCAACATAGTTTTGGAAGTTTTAGCCAGAGCAATCAGAGAAGAAATGGAAATAAAAGGAATCCAAATTGGAAAAGAAGAAGTAAAGCTGTCACTGTTTGCAGATGACATGATACTATATAGAGAGAAACCTAAAAATGCTACCAGAAAACTACTAGAGCTAATAAATCAATTTGGTAAAGTAGCAGGATACAAAATTAATGCACAGAAATCTCTGGCATCCCTATTCACTAATGATAAAAAATCTGAAAGTTAAATTAAGAAAATACTCCCATTTACCACTGCAACAAAAAGAATAAAATATCTAGGAATAAACCTACCTAAGGAGACAAAAGACCTGTATGAAGAAAATTATAAGACACTGATGAAAGAAATTAAACATGATACAAAAATATAGAGAGATAGACCATGTTCTTGGATCGGAAGAATCAATATGGTGAAAATGACTCTACTACCCAAAGCAATCTACAGATTCAATGCAATCCCTATTAAACTACCACTGGCATTTTTCACAGAACTAGAACAAAAAAAATCACAATTTGTATGGAAACACAAAAAGCCCCGAATAGCTAAAGCAATCTTGAGAACGAAAAACGGAGCTGGAGGAATCAGGCTCCCTGCCTTCAGACTATACTACAAAGCTACAGTAATCAAGACAATATGGTACTGGCACAAAAACAGAAAGATAGATCAGTGGAACAGCATAGAAAGCCCAGAGATAAACCCACGAACATATGGTCACCTTATCTTTGACAAAGGAGGCAGGAATGTACAATGGAGAAAGGACAGCCTCTTCAATAAGTGGTGTGGGGAAAACTGGACAGGTACATGTAAAATATGAGATTAGAACACTCCCTAACACCATACACAAAAATAAGCTCAATATGGATTAAAGACCTAAATGTAAGGCCAGAAACTATCAAACTCTTAGAGGAAAACATAGGAAGAACACTCTATGACATAAATGACAGCAAGATCCTTTTTGACCCACCTCCCAGAGAAATGGAAGTACAAATCAAAATAAACAAATGGGACCTAATGAAACTTCAAAGCTTTTGCACAGCAAAGGAAACCATAAACAAGACCAAAAGACAACCCTCAGAATGGGAGAAAATATTTGCAAATGAAGCAACTGACAAATGATTAATCTCCAAAATTTACAAGCAGCTCATTCAGCTCAATAATAAAAAAAACAAGCAACCCAATCCAAAAATGGGCAGAAGACGTAAATAGACATTTCTCCAAAGAAGATATACAGATTGCCAACAAACACATGAAATAATGCTCAACATCATTAATCATTAGAGAAATGAAAATCAAAACTACAATGAGATATCATCTCACACTAGTCAGAATGGCCATCATCAAAAAATCTAGAAACAATAAATGCTGGAGAGGGTGTGGAGAAAATCGAACACTGTTGCACTGCTGGTGGGAATGTGAATTGGTACAGCCACTATGGAGAACAGTATGGAGGTTCCTTAAAAAACTACAAATAGAACTCCCATATGACCCAGCAATCCCACTACTGGGCATATACCCTGAGAAAACCATAATTCAAAAAGAGTCATGTACCAAAATGTTCATTTCAGCTCTATTTACAATAGCCAGGAGATGGAAGCCACCTATGTGTCCATCATTGTATGAATGGATAAAGAAGGTATGCCACATATATACAATGGAATATTACTCAACCATAAAAAGAAACAAAATTGAGTTATTTGTAGTGAGGTGGATGGACCTAGAGTCTGTCATACAGAGTGAAGTAAGTCAGAAAGAGAAAGACAAATACCATATGCTAACACATATATATGGAATCTAAGAAAAAAAAAACCAAAAAGGTCATGAAGAACCTAGGTGTAAGATGGGAATAAAGACACAGACCTCCTAGAGCATGGACTTGAGGATATGGGGAGGGGGAAGGGTAAGCTGTGACAAAGTGAGAGAGTGGCATGGACATATATACCCTACTAAACGTAAAATAGATAGCTAGTGGGAAGCAGCCGCATAGCACAGGGAGATCAGCTCAGTGCTTTGTGACCATCTAGTGGGGTGGGATAGGGAGGGTGGGAGGGAGGGAGATGCAAGAGGGAAGAGATATGGGAACATATGTATATGTATAACTGATTCACTTTGTTATGAAGCAGAAACTAACACACCATTGTAAAGCAATTATACTCCAATAAAGATGTTAAAAGAAAAAAGAAAGAGAAAATCTTAAAAACAGCTAGAAAAAAGAGATATTACATATAAAGGAAAAAAAAAGAATTATGGCAGATTTCTCATCAGAAACAATACAAGGCAGAAGACAGTGAATCAAAATCTTTAAGTTGCTGGAAAAAATGACTAAGTTGGAATTCTAAAGCCAACAAAAATACCTTTGAAAAATGAAGGCAAAATAGACTTTTAGAGAAAATCTGGAAGAATTTATCATCAGCTAACCTGTACTCCAAGAAGTATTAAATAAGAAGTTCTTCAGGTAGAAGGCAAATGTTACCAGGTGGAAATTTGGGTCTATATAAAGTAACGGTGAGCACTGAACAATAAAATGAAAGAGACCACTAATACATTCAACATGAATGACTATCAATAGTCAACTAAGTAAAAGAATCCAGACACAAAAGGCTACATATTTATGACTCCTTTTATATAAAATCCTAGAAAAGTCAAAACTATAGAGACAGAAAGCAGTTCAGTGGTTGCCAGATTCTGGGGGTTGGGGAAGAAGATTGACTGCAAGAAGGCACAAGGGAATTTGTGGGTTGAACTTTTCTATGTCTTGATTGTGGTGGTGTATTACTAAGTATTTGTCAAAACCGAACAAACAGTATACTTAAAATGAGTGAAGTTTATTGTGTGTAAATGACACCCTAATAAAGTTGGTCATTTAGAAAAAGTCAAAAAAAGAAAAAAAAGAAGTGCTAATAAATGTTATTTAAGATATAGCTAAATAAAAGCATTATGAACTCTCATTCTAGTTATCTTTAGCATCAGTTATCACATTTTTATCCTGCTTTTTCTGTTTTATTTTTCTCAATGGTAGTCAGTTCTCCCCATCTATCCCCTAAACTGCTTAAAGGCAGCTATTTTGTCAAATAATTTATCTTTATCCTATGTAATATTGAGACAATATCTATCTATCCATCTATTTATTCATACATATGAATATATGTATATATCCATATATTGGAATATGTGCACATCCTATTTCTTATCTCAGATCCTAATGTAGTTCCAAAATTAATAGCAGATTTAGGTAATGAAATTTAGGTTCATGTATTCATAAAACCTACTCACTAATTGTACTACATAACACACTTTTATAACATACACTACTTGCAGTTACAGAATAAATTAATGTAAAACTATGCTCTCATCTATGCAATCCAAGCACTGAATTTCCCTGTTTAAATCTTCTGGATTATTAAAATAGAATATGATATACTTTTGGATAGTCAATTAATCTAAATTTCAGGAAATTTGGTAGGCTTATGAGAGCCTACCAAAAAATACAAAAATAAATTTTTCTTGTAAAGGATGTGAAGTAGTTCATTATATACTAGATAACATGTTTGTGTTTTAATGGAGACATTGGGAGTTGCTCATATTTAAGACTATAATAGATAAATTTAAATCTGAAAATATTTTAATTAATTAGATCTGTCAGAACAATCTTACACAGTTGCAAGTTTACTTTGCTATTTAAATATATAGTAATACTTGTGTATAGGTTAGAAACATTTGGTGTGGAATTTGGACACGGCATACACATGCATCATTTATATTTTGATTGCATTCTAAGTGCCAACAAGGTGTTGTATTCATGAATAATTCAAACAATCTAAAAGAATTGGCTTTTTACAATTCCATTCCAGAGTTTTGTTTTTCAGACAGGATGTCTTAACAATGTAAAACATGTGTCACTGATGGAATATGATTAGAAACACACTGTGATCTGACAGTTAACAATTATCCCCATATGTACTATTCTTACAAACTATATAAATGATATAAAAGATGTACAGTAAGGCTTCCCTGGTTGTGCAGTGGTTGAGAGTCCGCCTGCCGATGCAGGGGACACGGGTTCATGTCCCAGTCTGGAAAGATCCCACATGCTGCAGAGTGGCTGGACCCATGAGCCATGGCCGCTGAGCCTGCGCGTCCGGAGCCTGTGCTCCGCAACGGGAGAGGCCACAACAGTGAGAGGCCCGCGTACGGCAAAAAAAAAAAAAAAAAAAAGTACAGTAGCTCAAAGTATAAGTCACAGAAACGTAAAAAGTAAGTAATATGTGTAATATATTTTGTATGCAAGATAGAAAAAAATTGAAGTATAAGAGTACAGTGTTTTAGCCAACTAAATGCAATGGATTTCATAAGCAGAATGCAAAACTTACTAACAAAAAGTGCACTAAAACATGATAAACTAAGCTCCAGCTTGAAATGCTGTGTTTTCATTTTCTTAAGCGAAGTTTATAAATATTAAAGAATACATTTTTATACTTAACTGAAGTTCATGATTTTCTTCATTAATAATAAATTTATCTCTTTTGCTTTTAAGTTTCTCTACTAAAGAACAAAAAGTATACGACTTACAAAAATTAAAATTTGAAAATAAAATCAAACAGGAAAAAAGTTATAGTTTTCCATCCATGATACACAGTCTCAGTGTAGGCAAAAATCAGCCACTAGTAAATGTATATATACATTTCTAATAAAACTGTAGTTAATTTCAGCTCAGATATTTAGATATTTAAAACTATTTAATTATAGAGTGGAAACAGGCAGCAATTTGGGAACATTCATTTGATGTGTTCTCAATCACTGATCACTTTTCTAAGCCAGTTTCTTTCCAGTAATGTATAACTCAAGATCGACAATTTTGACCAATTGACAGATTAGACTAAATTTTAGAAACATTTTTACTACATATTCCACTCTTTTATTTGTAATAACATATTCTCTTTGTTACACAGAATAGTATACATTCTGCATAAACAATTATTTACAAATACATATTAATTACATTGTGTTATTTGTACAATGTGTAATTTTTAAAAATATATTAATGAATAATTTATTACTTTGATAATAACTCTTTCACATAATTCATAACTTAAAGAAGTAAAAATAATTGAAAAGCACATATAACTGAAAGCATAAATAGTTCAAATAAATCTTCCTCCCACTTCTGTTCCCTTACCAAATGAATCACCTCCAAAGAGACATTTTCTATTGCTCTTGCATTATATATGTTTACAGATATTCTCTCTATATGCAAATAACATGCATACTAATTTTATTATAAGTTATAATATACTATGTGTAATTTTGCATCTTGCTTTTCTTCATTTTTTAACATACATTAGAGATTGAACTGCCTCATTCTTTTCAATTTGATACTACTCTATTTAGGACTCTACTGTAATTTATTTGACTGTACCATATTGAACATTATTTAGATTGTTCCTGAAATCTAATGCTGAAATGAATGCCCTTATCCTTCCTTGAGTATATTCCTGCGTATAGTTTACATCCCAAAAATTGCATGGTTGAAGGGTATGTATTATTTATTTGACAGATTGTGCCGGGAATTGGTAACAAAGACTAGATATATTCTTTATTATACTACAGTAACCTGACAGTGTTGTCAATCTGATACTTTAAAATGGCATTTCTTTGTTCTTTTAATTTTTATTTACCTTATCATCAGTGAGGGTGAGCATGTGTTTGTGTGTTGAAGAGCCATTTTTATTTCCTATTTCTTTTTTTTTAAACACTTTATTCTTTTCCATAGCCCATTTCTCCCAGATATTTTTTACTCAAGTCTTTTTGATTTATAATATGTATATTGTGCTGCAGTTATTTTTCCAGTTGTCTTTTGTGTTTTACATTTGTGCATGTTATTCTTTTTCATATAGAATTTTTTTAATGTAATTGAATTTATCAACTTTTACACTGTTTTTGCATCTTGAATATGATCATGCTTAGAATAATGACATATTATGCCCAATTTTTCATGTTTTTTTCTCAATAAAAATGTTTGATTTAATATTTTTACCTGGAATACATTTCATAAACAATTACATTGAGTATTACTAAGTGTCTTTTTAGCATGATAATCAAATGATTTTTATTTTTCTTAGATTCGATAAAATAATATTTTAAAAGCTATCCTAATATTAAACCATAATTTCATTCTTGGTATGAAACTGGTTTTGTTATGTTCAGTTGTAATTTCTCCTGGTTTGTGTTTACTAATTTGAGGTGGATGTAGAAACTCCTTTTACCTGGCTTTATGTTTTTGTCATTCAATTAAAAATTTGTGGCCTAATTATATCACCTTACTCAATATTTGTCAAAGGAGCAACGGTGAATTATCTTGCTAATGAGGTTCTCAGCCTGGGTCCCCCCAAAAGGAGAACCCCAGAAAAAGTCCCCCAGACAAGAAATTAATCTGGCTTATAATCCTAGCTGTAATGAGCATTTGGGGGATTGAAGGAGGAAATGACAGACAGCCAGTTAAAAAAAATATCCTATCGTTGATCACTGCTATGGATTACTGGGCCTTAACCTTCCTGAGATTTCTTAAAACATATCTTAGAACTATCCCACTTGGGCACACAGAGGAAATAGTTACCTGCTGCCTTAATTTGCCTAGTGGTTAATGACAATACTACACATTTTAAGCCCCTAATGTTCAAGATTGCTTATGTGATGACGTTAAGTGGATTCCCACAGGCATCCTACATGAATAGATTAGAGAAGTGAGAGTTTCTGGGGCTGGAAGTAATAGGCAGGAAAAGGCTCAGCCTTTTTATCTATTTTATCCAGTTACTTCTGACATACAAGATCCATTGTAAGACCAGTGGAAACCATGTTCATATGCCTATAATTGCATCTTCTTTGCTGTAGCTATCCATTTTATCTGCAAAGCTTCTCAAAGGGCTACTTAGAAATAGTTGCTTTAGCAGTGCTGGGAGCAAGAAAGACCCTCAGAATTTACAATAGTGCCAAAAAATGTCCAATGTCATCACCTATTTGTATCACTTAGCTATATTATGGCCAGTCAGTCACAGGCCTCTTCAAAGTGGTAACCCTATCTCTTAAATGGCATAATACAAGTCAATTAATAGAAAGAGAAAACAGCTTTCTTCTCCAGCAACAGCACGCATCCCTGAAGTAATGGTTAACATTCATCATTCTTTCCCCACCACATACTAAATTTCACTCACTCTTGGCCTTTATTTAGGCTGGTCAAGATTGCTTACAAGGTGGATTAATCCAGATCTTCTTTCCCAAGAGTTACGAGCCCTTGTTTGTCTTACCATTGTCCTTCTGTGATTGTTGCAATTGCCCAGATGCAGTTACCACAAGGTAGGAAAGAAGCAAGAGAAATCTCAGTGAGTTTTCCAGTTTCCAGATGTACTCTCACCTTCCCCCACCACGTAGCTTATGGCTCCTTATGGAAACTGGCTGTTATCCCCCTCAGTACAGCAACTATTTTTTTTTTTTGTCTGATTGTTAGTCGGAAGGAGGGGTCCAAAGTTGCCAAGTAGTAGTCATAATTTTCATTTCTGTGGAATGTTTAGTGTGTTACCTAGAGGAAGTATTTTGTCAGTGGGAGTAAGGATCTTTAATTTAGCTGAGCCTAAAATAGTGGTGGCAAACAACACACATTTTCCAAGTTAATTTCTTAAAGTTATTATAAAAGGAACCAACATGACTTCCATATCCCAGTTCCTAATTTCTTGTTTTCTACCTGTTAGGGACACATCACCATTTATCAGGAATTGGCAATGTACCATATTTCCATGGATTGATGTTCTCAGGCTAAGGTGTCAATTGAGCCTTTAATAGGCTATTTCACTCTTCTAGTAGGCCAGTTACTTCCGACATACAAGATGCATTGTAAGACCAGTGGAAACCAGGTTCATATGCCTATAGTTGCATCTTCTTTGCTGTAAAATCAATTCCTTAGTCTGAGTCAATGTTGTATGAATGATCATGCTAATAATTGATCACTCATTTTTAAGTATTTGGTTGTGAGACACACCATGGTCAGGAAAAGCAAACATATATGGAGATGATATCAGTCCTATTAAGGACAAATCACTGCTCCCTTAATGGTGAAAAATATCCCTCCAAGGTAATCTACATGCCAGCAACTGACTGACTTAGCTCATCAAGGGATAGTTTTATATATGCTAAGAACTTGGCATCAGTCTCAGTTGCTGGTATTCTGTAATACATTCTGCAGTGTCAGTATCTAGAACATCCCTGATAAGAGGGAACCCCTGCCATTGAGCCCATGCATAGCTATCACCACTGCCACCATGGTCAATTTGTTTATGTACCCATTATGCCAGCATTGAGGTGGCTGAAAGTTAGGCTGTCTGAATTCTACAGAGTGAGTCATCCTGACCACTTAGTTTCTGAGTTCCTCTTGTAGAGATCATTGACAAGACAAAAAAAATAACAAAACTTTGTCCACATTCTCATACCATACACATGTTTCTTCTTTAGTGTTCTTGTTCTATTTTCTAATTTTGCTCCTTCTATGTCACTAAGTAATGTACCAGGCCGATTACTACTACTCAGGAGTCCATGTATATCTGAACTTCAGGTTACTTTTCTACCTCTCTTTCCAAACAAAATGAACAAATAAGGTTTACCCATCCCCTCTGGGAGGATGTTTTTGTTTGTTTGTTTTTGCACTGTCATTTAGGGCCACTTTTGAGTAAGATTTTATTGTGGCAGGAGTACATCTATTGCTTTTGACTCTCATTACTGTTGAAGCTTGAGAAGAATCAATTTTCCAGGTCAATATTTATATAACAAGTGTTATAGGCTATGTTGTTCTGCTCCAGTAAATATACTACTTCTAACATGATGGCTGTGATTGAGACAGCCATTTGGTAAAAGTTTTGGTAGTTCATCATCATCTGTCACAATCTAATTGGTTTTTCTAAAGCCAAACCAAAAATAATTAGATGGGGAGATGACAGAGACAATGCCCTTGAGTACTTTCAACCTTTGATTGAGGCGCTAATTTCTTCCAATCTCTCCAAGATTCAATATTATTTAGATAATTATCTTGGCCAAGAGTGGAAGAGTGTCAGGGCTTGCATCTCCCCTTCCTACTGTTACAACCCTTATTCCACAGGTCAGATAACCAATGTGATAGAAGTATAAAATATGAGATGGTTACACTTGTCTAATAGTAAAGATCTAAAAATAAGAAATAGAAGAGACAACATCGTCTTTACAAAATGCTGGATTTGGTGTCAACTTAGATCCCTTCTGGGTGAGGTCAAGTGGCCATTAGGAAATGATAATGTCTATGTCTCAGTCAACATTCAAACTTATTTGAAATGTGTCCTAAATCAATAAATTGACTCAATGATTTCAGTATACAGGGATCTTTTTATGTTAAGTCTGAATCTCACAAAATGATAACATTTAGTATAAATTGATGTTAGAAAAACCATGTATATCGTGGATCTAGATCAGTTTGGAACATTATGGCATATACTGAAGGACTAAAATTGAGTCCAGGAATTGTAATGTGAATGGTACATTTACATGATACTCTGAAGTAATGGGTTTTGATTTGAAAAGGAGTAAAACAGTTACTTTGTAAAAGAAAAATCTAAAATACATGATTAAATATACCCTTAAGAACGTCTTCAATGGTATATATGTAATAATCATATAAAAGTAATTTAATAGGATACTAATTGAGATTCAACTTTATAACTGAAAATGAAAATGTAATGATAGGAATATAGTTAACACTTTTTTCATTATCACAATAAGTCTAATTAAAATTCTCTCAATGATGTTTTTAAAATTGTACTCATATACACCAAGAGAGAATATGATTTTAATATATTCATTTACACTAGATGTTATAATAAACTTTAAGAAAACTCTTTAAATTGACCTAAATCCACTATGTAAAACATTTTATTTACTTAATATGTAAAGCCGTGTCCAAATTAAAAAAAGTAAAAATTTAAACTGCTGACTTTAATTTTACTTATGTATAGAAAAGGGCAAAGCAAAAGCATTTTAATTTTACAAAAAATATATTTGATTTGAGTTTGATGCTTTCGTACCCAGGCAGAACTTAACTGTCAAGAAGTCAGAAGCTATGGTTTTTAGGATTTTAAAGTGTTTCTTAAAAAATAATTTGTAAATAGAAATATGAACTGCTTTTCTCTTTCCATTATTAATGCTAGGATATATGCTTAATATTTAAATGCACATCTCATTCATATCTTTTGTTTCTATACAATTTTCCAATAGAGTCTCAAAGCTGCTGAACACAGTTTAATTCCAAATTTCATTTCTTTCTGAATTGCACCATCCTTAAGCAATGCATCATCATCACAGGTCATTGCACCAATGAAATTAATCTGATAAAACACCTGTGTGACACAGAAAATGATAGATTAGTATGATTCATCATTAATGAACATCGTCAGCCCATGATCTATTAGTGTATTGCTCAAAGGATGGTGTCATTAGGAGTGAGTTCCTAGTGTTAAATTATGGTGTTGAAGGCAGTAGCTAGAGCTTGGCATAACCCAGAAGGCAGAAAGTAGATGTACCAATACAAAATCAAGTTCCCCAGAACTTTTTTTTTTTTTTTTCTGGCTTAAAAGTGTCAGATTTGCATCTTTTCTAATAAGGTTTACTACCCTGGGGAAAAATTAAGTTTGCCCTTATTATTCATCTACTATTAAGTGCATATCTATCCTCCATAAATTATACCATTTATGGGGCTGACTCACATATGCTGTATCACCAGTGAGAAATGCAAAGAAAATTTTATTTGAAAGGGAAATAAAGATGAATTTGAAATATCTGTGAAAAAATAATAATCTTGCAGGGTTGTTTCTTCAAGCACTTATTTAGGCATAAGTGTGACACAAACTATATTTCACTTGACCAGCTCATATCGAGATTGGAAATTGTCCTGAAATACCTTTGTTAAAGTAATCCAACCAGGAAATTTAGGTTTATTCAAGATAAAAATATGTTTGTATATGCAACAGAATTTTAAATTAGTGATTGATAAATAGGTAACAAATTTTCAGAATTCAGAATCTGAATAGATTATTTTCTAACATAAACTTGATAACTTTGCTCTTTTCGATTAAAGTAACCCTAAAATGTGACTGGATATTTAATAATTGCATTACTTTGAAAAGATATTAAAAACTGTTCTTTTCCAAGAATGTTTGCTGAATGAGGCAAAAGGTTTTATCTGTTTAATTCATTGTTTTATTCCTGGTTATAGACTAGAGACATGCTGTGGAGCAACTAAACGTGTGTGCCAAAACTACTGAGTCTGTCCTCTACAGCCTGCACTCTACAGCCTGCAAGCCACGACTACTGAAGCCTTCATGCCTAGAGTCCGTGCTCCACAAAAAGAGAAGCCACCACAATGAGAAGCCCATGCACCACAAGGAAGAGTAGCCCCCCGCTTGCCATATCTAGAGAAAGCCTGTGTGCAGCAACAAAAACCTAACATAGCCAAAAATAAATAATTAATTAATTTTCAAAAAAGATGCTGTCACATAAAAATTTACAGTAGTCTAAACATGCATAAAGTGAGAGTAAAAATTTTATTAAAATCATTCACAGTATAAGCAAGAACTATTAACTAAACTCATTGGGATTTTCGGTTCAGACAAGATGGCATAGCCTCATTTTTGTCTTTTCCATTAAGTATAATTATAAACCTTTGAAATAACACCCGGGGCAAGTATGGAAATTTCTGAAAGTTGCCAAGAAGGAAGTTAAGTAATTTAGAATCCCAGGATTGGAGAAACAACACAGTGGCTCCCATCGACCAGAAGGTCTTCTAGACCAGGCATTTCCCCAGCTCCAATCTAGCAATAGAAGGCAGCTCAGGTAGGTCTCTTGATGAGTCCACTCGTTTGTTTTGTTTGTATGTTTGTTTTCTACCTCCAGATATGGTTTGTTTCCTCAGTAACAGTGTTCTCATTGGTAGTTATGTGTGCATTTGGTTAGCTACTTTTTTAATATTAGTCACCTAATTAGAATTTTCCTAACTATAAGCTCCATTAGGCAGAGTGATTTCTGCTTTGTTCATTGCTCTGTGCCCAAGGCCCACTTGAAGGCTTGCCATGGAGTGATTCTGTCTTTAACTATCCTAATTCACTCTCCTCCTGTTCCTCCTCTTATGTAAATTCCTTCTTCCATCTCTGCTTCACTTCCTTGTCCTCCTAATCCTGTGGAACAAGATGTTCTTTTAAAAATCAATCTCTGTCTCTACTGACTCTTTCTTATTAGCTTTTTTATTACTTTAATTCTTCTTCAGTACAAACAAACCAACTCAACAAAATCTGAACTCCAGACTCTTCAGTTTCCTTTAGCTGTGTGAGTAACTTTATCCTTTACCTTCACAGCCGAATATCTTTGAATAATCGAGCATGTTTACAAAATCTCTTAGTCAGCCATCCTCTTAATCTAGTTTCCAGCCCCCATTCAGCTACAAAAAACACACTGCAAAAGGTTAACAATACATATTCATATATCTACTCTTTTTCAGATTTTTTTCCCATATAGCTTATTATAGAGTATTGAGTAGAGCTCCCTGTGCTAGACAGTAGGTCCTTGTTGATCTATTTTACATATTGTAGTGTGCATATGTATAACTAAATCACTTTGCTGTACACATGAAACTAACACAACATTGTGACCTAACTATACTCCAATATAAAATTAAATATTTTTTTAATTAAAAAAATTATAAATGGGAGAAAAAATGGTCAGCATTGCATCCAAGTCAGTAAATAAAAAGAAAAAATTCTTAGGTCTCCTCTTGTAACACATCTCAGCAAGAGTTGTATGTCTGATCTCTTCCAACTTTCAGAGACCCACCCTAGATCCATCTTACCTCTTTAATCACGCCTTTTTCCATTCCTTATTGGCTCATCTTCCTCAACCTAAGCATCAAATGTTGGAGATTCTGAACTCCAGTGAAATTTTAAAATCATACCCAAATTCAACACACAAATACTTAGATAAACTTATCCATACCCACAGCTGCAATAACCACCTAGATGTAGATTCCTCACAAAGTTATGTTACTAGCGTGTAATAAAATGGCTGATCTTTATCCCTGGTTCCTGGGTGATAACCTGTAAATCCTTGAAATTTCTTGAGTGATAGAGGTGCCCATAGTGGGTCCCTCATACCACAAGGAATGGCATGCGCTAACAGGGTGTCTCAGGGTGGGACCTTCGATAGTTTGTGCTAATGAGATAGCTTAACATTGGAGTTAGCCATGCCAGAAAGACTAACTGTGTGATTAGATGGTTGGGATTCTTAGCCAAGTGATGTCAGTTTGACCTCTGAGGAGGGGAGGGGGGTGAATTTTGAGTTTAAATCACGTGTCCAATGATTCAGTCCATCATGCCTAGATAATGAAATGTCAACAAAACTCCAGGTACTAAAGCTTAGGTAAACTTCCCTGGTTGGCAGTACTCTGTGTACTGTCACACATCAGTGTGCTGGGAGGTTAACGTGTCCTGACTTCATGAGAAGAGGACAAATAGAAGCTGAACATTTGAAACTTCTCTGTATCTTACATATGCATCTCTCCCTTTGGCTGGTTCTGATTTGAATCTGTTTGAGATAATAAAACTGTAGGCATAAGCATAGCATTTTCCTAAGTTATGTGAGATGTTTTAGTGAATTATTGATTATTTAGTAAATTATTTTGTCAGAGTAGTTTTGTGAAGGACTGTGCCCTTAACCTATAAGGTTTGACCTAAATCTGGGTACTTGGTATCAGAAGTCATTGTAGCTAGACTAGACTTTTTCTTCTATTTCAGATTGTATGTCCAGCTCCCTATTATTATCTCCTCTTACATAGCTTGAAACCACAAGTTGGTGAATCTGTTCTAACAAAATGAATGACCTTCCCACATATGCCCTTCTTCAAAGATACCTGAATTACTGAATGACTCTATCACCTACTGAGTAATGCACGGAAGAAACACGATGCCATTCTTAACTATCCCCATTCTTTTGCCCACCCAGTCAAATATCCAATTTACTTTTTTTTTTAAACATCTTTATTGGAGTATAATTGCTTTACAATAGTGTGTTAGTTTCTGCTTTATAACAAAATGAATGAGCTATACATATGCATAGCTCCTCCTTCTTGTGTCTCCCTCCCACCCTCCCTATTCCACCCCTCTAGGTGGTCACAAAGCACCAAGCTGATCTCCCTGCGCTATGTGGCTTCTTCCCACTAGCTATCTATTTTATATTTGGTAGAGTATGTGTGTCCATGCCACTCTCTCACTTCATCCCAGTTTACCCTTCCCCCTCCCTGTGTCCTCAAGTCCATTCTCTACTTCTGCATATTTATTCCTGTCCTGCCCCTAGGTTCTTTTTTTTTTTTTATATTCCATATATATGTGTTAGAATATGGTATTTGTTTTTCCTCTTTCTGACTTACTTCACTCTGTATGACAGTCTCTATGTCCATCCACCTCACTACCTCACTACAAATAACTCAATTTCATTTCTTTATATGGCTGAGTAATATTCCATTGTATATATGTGCCACGTCTTCTTTATCCATTCATCTTTCTATGGACACTTAGGTTGCTTCCATGTCCTGGTGATTGTAAATAGATCTGCAGTGAACATTGTGGTACATGACTCTTTTTGAATTATGGTTTTCTCAGGGTATATACCCAATAGTAGGATTGCTAGGTAATATGGTAATTCTATTTTTAGTTATTTAAGGAACCTCCATACTGTTCTCCATAATGGCTGTATCAATTTACATTCCCACCAACAGTGACACTCTATGACATAAATCACAGAAAGATCCTTCTTGATCCACATCCTAGAGAAATGGAAATAAAAACAAAAATAAACAAATGGGACCTAATGAAACTTAAAAGCTTTTGCACAGCAAAGGAAAACATAAACAAGACAAAAAGACAACCCTCAGAATGGGAGAAAATATTTGCTAATGAAGCAACTGACAAAGGATTAATCTCCAAAATTTATAAGCAGCTCATGCAGTTCAATATCAAAAAAACAAAAACAAAAACAAAAAACAACCTAATCCAAAAATGGGCAGAAGACCTTAATAGATATTTCTCTAAAGAAGATACACAGATTGCCAACAAACACATGAAAGGATGCTCAACATCACTAATCATTAGAGAAATGCAAATCAGAACTACAATGAGGTATCACTTCACACCAGTCAGAATGTCAACATCAGAAAATCTACAGTAAGTGTTTTTAGCTGACTTTTATTTAAATAGGGAGGAGAGGGGAGTATTAGAGGTACCTTTATACTGAACACTGCCCACTTATCAACTTTGCATTGAAAATATCTGAATTTCGTGTTTCTCATTTTGCTCCAACGTTCTGTCACTTGTTTGGTTCTATATAACTAATTCTTCCAAATTAACTAAGGTCTCATATTGAGGGGGAAAAAAAGCTCTGCACAATTTCACAGCATTCTCAAGTAGTTTGATTTGGGCTGTATTTGATAAACCCTCTCCTCCATGAACCTGCCCATTGTCCTAACTTTTCATACCCACATATCCCATCAAGTTATTCTAGTTTTAGAAGACAGTTATCTTCTGCAGAATAATTATGTATCTGACTTTAGGAATGATGGGTTTTCTTAGGCAATACTTTATCTCTCAAAAAGTAAGTTAATAATGAAGTCAAAATCTTATAAGAAAGGTTTCTGACATGACAGAAATGTTTCTGACATGACAGAATTTCATTGAAAACAAAATGAAAGAAGCCCCCAAATTATTTAACACTGAGTGTTTATGACTAAAACAGAAATGTTAACTAAAAATCATTACTACAAACTAGAAATGCCCCAGTATATTCTAGGAGCTCATCTTACTATCCAATTCTCATTAGAATTAGTATCCAATTCTAATTTCCTAAACATGCTAAATTACATAAAGGTTAATCTTGCCCCCAACATGTGAAATTATCATTTGTTTTACTCCATTCAGTCTGCTATAATAAAATACCATAGACTGGGTGGCTTATAAACAAAATAAATTTATTTTTCACAATTCAGGAGGCTGTGAATTTCAAGGTCAAGACACCAGCAGATTTGAGGTCTGGTGAAAGCCTGCTTCCTTGTTCATAGATGGCCATGTTCTCACTGCATCCTCACGTGACAGAAGGATTGAGGGAGCACTCTGGAGTCTGTTACATAAGGATACTAATACCATTCATGAGGACTCATGACCTAATCACCTCCCAAGAACCTTGCCTCCAATACCATCACATTGGGGATGAGGTTTCATCTAGTGAATTTATGGGGTACATAAATCTTCAGTCTACAGCATCATTACATGCATTCATGCTACCCTTGATTATTTTAGCACATACAAGTCGTAAGCAACTAGTTACTAAAATGATAAATACAAATCCATTCTTTTGGAAAATATTAATACATATTGATGATGCCACTTCCTATAATTTTATTTTCAATAAACTGATAGATGTGTTATTCTTATTTTTCTTAGCTCCTAATGCAAAGTTAATTTTGGATAGCTATAGATAAAAGTAGCTGGTTTTAGAAAAGTGACACAGCACACAAAATAATTGTATCCCAAAAGACTAAATTTAAGTGATTGCTGCAAGAGATTTAAAGGTTTCAGGAGTTCCAGCTTCCAAAACACTCTTTCTATAGTAACTTTAGTTTTTTGACACTAATATTGATAAGCATGTTAGTGAAGAAATATTTTCAATCTAAGCTCAATAAAAGTGGATATAAATCAATGTGTATACTTTGCTAAATTTGGCATATTAAATCACTTTTGGATTTAGAAAGTTGGATTTAAATCTCTCAACTTCAGAGAAACTTTCCTCATACCTTTAAATGTATGATATCATGAAAATAAATAATAAGATATAAGTAAATAAAAATAAAACCATTTTTTTCCTGCTCTAATAAATGACAATGCTCTTATAATACACAGAAAATTGTTTGAATGATCTTCAGAGCTTTGACATTCAGTAGAAAAATTTTATATTAGATTCCAGAGTAGTTGCCAGTAAGAAAAAGAACAAAAGGAAGAAAACTGAAGGGCTATTCCAAATAGCACAGAAAAGAGGAATAATGCAAACTAATGAGACAGGACAGTATTCCTGAAAGGCAGTTAAAAAGATGTATGAAAAGTCTTGAAAAACATACATATCTACTAATCTAGCAGTTTCACTTTTGGAAATAGAAACTTTTTCCTAAAAAGTAAACAATTGGGGAAAAAAATCTAAGATTTATATATGAACTCATTATATGTAATAGAAAAAATTAAAAATAATTCAAATGCTCAAGAATAGATGATCACTTAATTAAATTATGGTAATATGTATAAAAATTTAAAGTCAAGAGAAATAAGTATTATCAAATGTTAGGTATAAAATTCAATAAAATCAGTAGACAAAAATATGAAAAAGCTGTATATGTGTGTTTCTGCACATATGTGTATACATGTGTGTCAGCTATACTACAACATGTCTGTGTGGTAGATTTATGAGGTTTCTTTTTTTTCTGTATACTCCATGAGAAACCATGAATTTATTTTATATACATATTATATTTAAAATTGATTATCCAAACATAAAATATCTTCTTATTTCTATCATTAATATAGAGCTGCATGGCCTGTGAGTTAATATTTATCAGGTAGTTACTATGCACCAGGCAGTGTGTGGAGGCTTTCTACATAAAAGTATTCTGCATATATATTATGTATGCTTTTTTTGTAGTAGTGATACTTTTTTCTCAGTATCCAAATGCTTATGTTACAAAATACTCTCATCATTTACCTTATCTATTTTAATCCTGAAAATATTTCTAAAAATAAATATTATCCCTGCTTGACAGAAAGTTCATTAAGTTTTACAGTATACTAATATTTCTAACCTTCAGAAAATAATAAAATACAGATAGAACTATCTTAACTACACAAATATAGAAACTGAAGTTTAGAAAGTTTTAAAAATTGTCCAGGGCCACTCATCTCTAATTGTTATCAGGAATTAAGTCAAGATCTCTCCGACTTTAAATACGATTATCAATTTTTTTGCAGAGAAAAAATAAGGCAAGTAGAGGTAGCAAGAAACCCATGATCACACTATGATTCATAGGATGCAAACCAAGGTAATCTGACTTTATGTTATCTGGAGGCTGAGTCACTGCTACTCTGGCCCTTTATGAACGAAGATAAGAGTAAAGAGACCCAGAACAACTTTCTCCTGTTAAACCGAACTGTTCTTTGATTCTCAATGCCTTACCACCCAATCCCTAATCTCTCTGAATCTAAGAGACAGGTTTGGATGGTCAAACAGACCCCTGGCAAATGCAGTTTTATTATTACTAGTCAAGTGTCCTAAACATTCTGAATCCCATTTTCCTCCTTTGTAAAATGACACTGACTTCATAGAAGTGGAAGAATGTAGAAATGTGCAATAAAGCATAGTGTCTGGCACAGAGGAAAAAACTAATAAAATTATTTTCTTATTGCACATTCTCTTTGTCTGCACAAACATTTCTTCCTGTCTCCATTTCTGAGTCCTGCTTTTCCTTCAATGCTCTGCTTATTTTTTTTTCCTGCAGAAAATGTTATTTCTGTATTCTGGAAGAGATCTCCTCCACTGCTGAATTCTTGAAGTAATTTCCTCCATCCCTTTATGGCAACCATAACAGTTTTACATTTTATCAGAGCCATATTGGTGCATGCCTTACTCTCCTACTTGGCTGTATGCTCCTCAGGAAAATTCAGTTTTGTTCAAAATTCATGCAACACCTCTTAAGGGTCAGAATTCATATAAGTCATTGGAGATTCAAAGTAAAAATGATCCCTGCCATGAAATTTCTCACAGCATTAGTGGGAACAAACCATTGATCTACTACTATGCAGATGAAGAAAGAAATGAATTAATTCATTATTTAACTTATTTATTGTCATGAGCTTTACATATTTTATCAACCAACTGTTAAGTACTCATACAAAACTTTTGAAGTATATATATATATACGTAAATTTATTTTGAGTAATAAATATACATATATATGAGCATATGCATATTTATGTATAATAAATAACACAAATTTCTACAGGAACTTCATCCAATAACTGGTTTATGTAGTTTCATCTACTTTGAAGGGAGGCAAGAAGAAACAGAAATTACCTGTTATTTCTAACAAGATTTTCATTGTTGACACCTTAAAACCTAGTTATAGACCCTTTGAATAGTGACTGGATTTGGGCTTTGGACAAATCTGCATCAAAATTATGGCTCTACCTTCTATATATGTTCCCTGGGATAATAAATCAGTAACATTAACCACAACCCCAATCACAATCAAAACCAGTAAGCTACCAATTACCAGGTGTCTAACATACCAGGCATTATGTTAAGTATTACTGAAACCAAACAGGACACTGTGGGGCTCCTGGGCCTGGAAGCCTTTCTGTGTCCCCTGTTTCTTCTTGCTAAGGAATATACCCCAGTGTCCATGACATTTCCTGAGTTCCAAAGGACAGATCTGAACAGTTGTTAATCAGGGAAGGGAGGGGATGAAGAGACGAGGGAGGAGCAGTCAAGAAACAATAGTACAACTTTGGGGTAGGGTCCTGGTTCTGCCTCAAGGGATACACAAAACAATATCTTTAAGCTCTCTGCAGAACTACAACCTCACCAAAAGGAAGATGTTCCAGAGAGAAGGTCACAGTTTGATAACCTCAAGAAGTCACAAGCCTGCTGTGTCCCCCTTTGCCTGGCAAAGCAATAAATCTATTATTTTCTTCTTCACCCAAAACTCTGTCTCCAAGATTCGATTAGGCCCCAGTGTACAGAAGTCAAGTTTTTGGCATCATTACTACATATTATTTCATTTAGTCTTCATTAAAACTTTGAAATAAGTATTATAAAGCTATATAGACAAAAGAAAACCCAGGGAACCAAAGTAATTGGATTCAGTACCACATCTTTCTTACTTTAATGATCAGGAACTTAACTAGAAGCAACATGGTGCTTCCTGTTTGCATTCAGTTGCCTTATTAATAAAAAAAAATATATATTATGGGACTTCCTTGGTGGTGCAGTGGTTAAGAATCTGCCTGCCAATGCAGGGGACACAGGTTTGAGCCCTGGTCTGGGAAGATCCCACATTCCGTGGAGCAGCTAAGCCCGTGCACCACAACTACTGAGCCTGCAAGTCACAACTACTGAAGCCCTCATGCCTAGAGCCCGTGTTCCACAATAAGAGAAACGACTGCAATGAGAAGCCTGTGCACCACAAGGAAGAGTAGTCCCCGCTCGCCACAACTAGAGAAAGCCCACACGCAGCAGCAAAGACACAACACAGACAAAAATAAATAAATAAAATAAATTAATTTTTAAAAAGTAATTATATTTAACAGGGTTGTTGAAATGATTAAAGTATGTCAAATCATATAAAAGGTCTGGCATACCTGACTGATGTTCAATAAACTAGTGGTAAAATAACCAATAATATATAGCAATATATAATGTGAGTGCTGGAATCAAGTCTTGTGATTTAGACTTACCTTTCCAGGCTGCCAAAAAATAAACTAGCCAACTGGAAGATTCAGTGAGTTACAAAGATCTCAAACAACCAGTTGATGGCAAAACTTGTAGAAGTTTAATTTCATCATAGCTTGGACCTTGCAGTAGTAAAGTACTGTGAAAAACAGAATGAGATTAAGAGTTGAAAGAGATAACAATATTGTAAGAGATGAACCTCTGAAGAATTATGGAAAATTATATATATTAAGCATTGAGACAAAAATACAACTTAATAATTCTCCTTTGGCATATAAAAGTTTGACCATTCTCTTTTCCACTGAGAATGAAAAAAAAAAAACACACAAAATTGCAGTTAAATTGAGCAAGAACTCTAGATAAATGTGAAAGGCTGTTTTGCTGAAAATTAGAGTAGGTTAGTAGGGGAGGTCTGAGAAACACTCTCTCTTAAGGCTATAAAAATCAAATGGATAATGATCTCTTTGAGACGAATTAGGCTCAGTACTATCTATGCAGTGGAATAAATATGAAGCCATCTGGATCTCAATATTTAGTGATTTGTATTCTGCCAATGTACAAAATTGTCTTAATCTTTGTATCTTATTATATTGAAAATTTGATATTTTGTATAATTAAGAGAAATCTTTCAAAAATTCAAGCATTTTAAATAAGCCATTCAGCTTTAAGATTCTCTCTAATACTGTTTCAGTTGAAATAACTCCTACAGTTGAAGACAAAATAATGGTTCCATTTTACTCTTTTAAATTCAGCAGTAAAAATGATTTGTAATTATGGAGCACCTCTGTTCTGTGGAGCTTAATGTGTTTTGTGGACATTTCCTCATTAATCCTTCCACCTTTGTTTTAAGGTAGATATAATGGTAGTCATTATACAGATGGAGAACCTGAGGCTCAGAGAGGTTAATTGATTTGCCCAAGGTCACACAGCAAGTAAGTGATGAGGCTATGACTTCTGACTCAGCATCTAATGTCTTGCACACCAGGCCATTCAGATTTTCCCAATGGGGAGAAATAATCCATTCATTTTTATCAAAGTTCAACTCCAGGCTGCTAAATTCCTTGGGGCAAAGTTGCATAATGCAATTTCACACCACAGCATTGGCACACTGTCAGTTAACACAGAGGAGATCTCAAACTGAGCTGCAAGGTTACTAATAAAAATAGAGATGAGAAGAGATCTAAAAATGGCTCTTTGAGATGCCTGAGTTTGTGCTGCTAAAAACTCACACCATCCTTCTCAACCAGGCTGCAGTATAGAAACCTGCAGACTCAGATGTAAAATTCTAATGATCATAAATGGTTTGAAAATATTTTTAAAGCAATAAAACAAACGTCTTAACTAGGTTATAGTAAAAGTGTTTTACAGGTGTGCCTCACTTATTTATGCATGTGTATTTTTATTGATTTGTCTCAAACATAAAACCTTCTCTATCTAGTCTTTGGTAAGCATTCATAAATAAGCACCCTCATCCAAACAAGACAAATAACCAGCACATTAAAAAGTTATCACTTCAAAACAACAGCAAAACATTATGTGAACCCACTATCTAATCTGCACAATAAATCTCTCCTTGTGTAAAACCTGAAGGAAGATATTCCGGAAACAAAGGTTGTCTGATTATTTGATATCCCAGTATCCTCTCTAAGTGAGCAGCACAGAATACCATTTTCTCAGTGGCTGAAGATGCAATAACACCATTCAGCATACTACTTGTACTGCTTACCCAAAATGGTAGGAATTCAGAGAAGTGCCAAAATGTAGCTTTCGTTATTCCAAATAAGTCTCAGAATGTTGTGAATTATTTTTCTCTCTGAAGCACAACCAACCAAAAACTGCAGAAATTCTTAGCTGATTTAATGTCCTATAGACACCGCAAAATGTTAGTGGAAGTAAAACAATAACAAAAATCCTTTCCCATAAAACAGTATTGACATTTAATTAGGGAATAGCCTCCTACTTGCAGTGGGTTGAAACTTTAATTCACCCCTGCAGACACTAAGGAACCGTCATTGCTGGCTTGTAAGGGGGTGGTACGCCAGAGCCTATGACATGGACTATTAGTGTCCCAAGACATATTTAGTTAAATCTCTCTTTGCAGGTCTGGATCCACCTGGCACTCAGTGTAAGGTCAATGATATTTATTCCCTATCTCTTCAGCGAAAGATGGAAATAAGCAAATCTTGCCCCTCAACAATTCCCTATCTGAAGAAGTAAACTCAATGAGGGTGAGAATCTTCCTGTTCACTAATGAATCCCAAAGCCTACAACAAAGATTTTCAATAGAAATTCATTAATTGAATAAATAAAATGAAAAGAATCAATTGTTAAAAACAAAGTCATGCTAATGACTCTGTGCACATACCTTAGAAAGTTATTTCCATTCTTTCTACAAGTGGAATATATCATGCATATATGGTTTCTGGAAGAAAGTAGTCTCCAAACTTGTGCCAAATTGTGGTTTAATGTTTCTAAATTTCCTAATGGTGAAGAGTCAGACAGGCTGGATTTTAATCACAATTCTAACACTTAATAACTTTATAACCAACTGTACACAGGTTATTTAACCTCTCTGTGTCTCAGTTTCTTCTCTAAAATGAGAGTAATCATAAAGCCTAACTCATATGGTTATTGTGAGGATTAAATGAGTTAGTATATGTAGAACTCATGTCAAGTTCCGTGAAAAAATATTAAATGTTACATAAGTATGAATTATTATTAATTAGTAATAGAGATGGGCCTGCCTGTGGATCCTACTTCAAATGATGTTATCAAGTTATAATTACATCATAATTGCTAAGAATTTTTTTCTCCATAGAGAGTATGAATAGAACATTAGCCCCTCCATCGTTTAAAGCAGGTGTTTCTCCTTCTGGCCTCCCATATTCCCACAAAATAACAGCAAACAACAATTCTTACATGAATAAGAATTAAACTAATCTTTTAAATTCTGAATAATGTGTAAAATCTGAATCTTATGCAAAGCATCTCTTTGCCAAGTCACTGGGTTTCCTTGTTTCCTAAAAAATTGAGACATTACTTATTTGAAACAAAGAAAAATTAGGCTTGATCTCAAGAATGTGTCAACTGGGATTCTTGGCAAGTACACATATCAAAGTAACCTTAAGAATGTGTGCTCTTCAGCACTAGGATATATCTTGTTACTTTTGGCTGTTGCTGTTGGGTCAAAAAGAGGACTTTGGTCTGGAATTCATATCCTTAACATAGTATCCCCCAGAGAGAGGCATTTACCTCCAGATTGGATTTTTTTTCTCTTACATCAGACAAAATTAGTTTCCCAGGGAAACCTCTGGCTTTTGGACCTGCTAGCCAGCCCACAAGATGAGAGGTGTGTATCAAAAAAACCTCTCAGGGCAGGGCCAATATTCCAGATTTTAAAAATCACAAATATCTTTTTTTCTCTTTTTTGTAACAGGTACCACAAAACAAAACAAAACAAAGAAAGGGAAGAAAAAGAAATAAAAGAAAATGAAACACCAAATAATTAAAATGACTATGGCAAGAAATGTCATATTTAACTGTCCAATAATGATGAAAATGTAATGGTCATTCCAACTTATTCTAGTATCTCCCCTTTGCTAGTTAGCAATTAAACAATGTCAGTATGAAACAATGTCAGTGACTTTCAAATGCACTCACAGCCTCCCTCACAACTGCTTCTTTCCTAATCTCAGAACTAAAATCACAATCCAGAAAGTCACACTCATAGTTGTTCTTAAACCCTCTCTTTCCATTACACTTCACATGTAATCCAATAGGTAATTCCATAGACTCTATGTATAGAATATATTATAAATTGGATCACTCCCCCTTCTTCGCTGTTACTTCCCTAGTCCAAATTCTACTTCAACAGCCTCCTAACTCACCTCTCTGCTTCTAGTCTCACCTCACTCCTTGGATATCAAAAGTGATCCTCCATCCATTAAAGCATGTCCAATGGTTTCCCTTCACATTTAAAATAAATATCAAACTCTTATTTTTGGGTACAAAGCCCAACATGCCCTAGCCCTGTCTACCTTTCCTACTACCACTACTATACTCTTGTTGACTTAAAACAAATAGACTATCAGTTATTTCTCTAGCAAAAATGAATTTATTTAGGATCAGCCGAGAACTACAATTTAGTATCTGCAACCATGATGAGCCATGTTCAAGTCCCCATACAGCAAGGGAAGGAGAACTCTTTTATAGAGGGGAAAAGGAAGTTGGGTGGGGGAGGCGGTGGTTGGCTGAGTTGTTGCCAGAAAGAAGAGGAGTCTTTCTCTCTGTTGGGCTCTGCTATCTTTGCAGAGCATGAAAGCTCCCTCTTCTGGTCTACTGACCCTATTTAATTGAGGTTTCTGGGTTTTTTGGTTTTTTTTTTTAAACTCTGCATCAGCCATGTAGATTTCCTTTGTGTTCTTTGAATAATCCTAAACTTATTCCTGTCCCAGGGATTTAGAATTTGTTGTTTTTCAACCAGAAATGTTCTTTTCTGAAATCTTCATGTGACTGGCTACCTCATTATTCTGGTTTCAGATCAAACGTTACCTCCTTAGATTAGTTTTCTGATATGATCCACGCTAAAATAATCTCCACACACCCTATCTCTTGTTCTGCTTTATTTTCTCATATATTTATTTATAATATAAATTATTCTTCCACTTGAATATAGATCAGAATTTTGTCTGTGTTATTCACTACTCTACTCCTAGGTCCTTGACAAACAGTATAGATTTACTAAATATTTGTTGAAGGAGAAAATGGATGAAAAAATGAAATGAAGTAATAAATAATCAAAGAAAGGTAAGGATATAGTAAAGATCACCAGGTCTAAATCCCTTATTCTAGAGATAGGACAATAAAATAACTTGCTCAAAATAACAAAAATAATTACTATTATCTGTGTGTCTAAAATCCTGAACTGTTGGTATTCAGGTTATCACCATTTCCATTAGCCATACTGCCTTCCAAAGCCATAAATGTTGTGAGGGAACTGTAAAAGTCTACCAAGTAAATCATACACTTGCCATAAAAAAAGAAATAAAAAACTTACTGTAAATCAATTCATTGTTTTCAAAACCTAACCTGCCTTGGAAGCACAGTTTACATCCCGATATATCTATATCCTCCTCCTTACTATTCCAAATTTCACTGTCATCTTTCTCTGAATTCAGAACCTGTATATTTTTTGAGTACCTGAATATACAGCCAATAAGTGACAAAAATTAAGTAAAATATAGCATGACACATTAGCATAATTGTGATTAAAAAAAAGTGAAACAGGAGAGAAGGAAAGAGATTGGGAATGGGTTGTAGGGCCAATTTTAAATGAGATAAGCAAAAACCTGAAAGAGTTATTTGTGAAAAACTTTTTGACATTTTCAATATTTTTAATAAAGAAAGAAATTTAATATTAGCTGTTATTCCTTCTATGGAATGCAATCTTTACTTATTTCTAAATAGAGAAATTTTCCTTTTCTCATATTTTACTGTAGAAAGTACACAAATTCAGAAAAATCTATTAGCCAAGTTAATGATTGAGTATTGGTAGATTTCCCCTGTTTTCTTCTAATTCACATGAGGTTTGAATTGCTAAAAATCAATTTTTTAATTTAACTTATTTTAGATTTGGTTTGACAACATCCTTTTCCTTCTTCTGAACACAGTCCCTGTCCCTCCCTGTTCAGTAAATTTCAAGTATTTTCTATATACTCTATGAAGCCTCATGAAATAGCTTAATGGCATGGAATGGTGAAAATGTAAGGATGAAGTGTGTTACAGGCTATTATGTTTATAAAATATAGTTAAAGATTAATCTAGCAGCCACAAATGTCTTTTAAAAATTGGCAGTCTAATGGTGAAGTAAACACAGACACATAATTTGAGGAAAAACTATTTTTTTTAATTTTAACTTTTCTTTTTTTTAAACTACAGCTATTTACAAAAAGCTATCTCATTCTGTCTTGCATTATATTCAGTATGCATCAGGATGATACTCCCAGGAGAATTTTCAGGATTATTCATCCTTTGAATAATGTCTTGTATGTGGGCTTCAAAGAAAGGCAGTAGGAGTGGGAAGAAAAACATTTTCATTTCCATAGGAATGTTCTGAACTTCCCAGGGGAAGCTGGGAAATGATTTTGTTGAACTGGCTGTCAAGTGTTGAGGACACTTGACAGCCAGTTAAGTGGCTCAGTGCATTCACAGTAAAAACTACTTTTCCTCCTCCCCATATCCTAGTTTTATGCATGAGAACAACTTGGTATTCAACTAATGCATAATCTTACTTATAGTACAGGGGATTCATTAATGGGTAATGCAGAGAATAAGTGATACAATGTCATCCACAGAAAAAGCAAAGTGCTCCCTTGTGGCAGGACAAGGTTTCATTCTGTCTGATCTGAATTGAAAGAGTTGTGAGCCCCTTCTCTGCTTAGAGAGTTTGGCTTTTCAACAGGAGCTGCTGAAGAAATGTAGAGTTTTGAAAAAAGCAAGTATATTTTGATCAGCATTAAATTCAGGGCACTAATCTTCTACTACTCCTTATCATGTGTCTGGCAATACCTCACTTGGCCAAAGAAAAGTGGGTTTAATTCAATGGGAAACAGATGGCTTGAGTGTGTAACCACAATGCACTTAAGTCAGTTTTATATGCTGACTCTTCCTTTGTTTTTACCTAAGGGTTTGCAAAAATTTAAAATATGAATCTAATGGCATGAGCATATATAGCACTATCATACTACACATAAATATTGAAACTGGATGGAGTCAACATAATAGAGCTGTTAGAATTCTTTCCCATATAATTAATATTAAATCTGAGCAACGAGAATACATCGTCTTTTGTTTCTAGTTAAGAATTTTTTTTTTGATTTTTAAATTTTTTAAAAATTTATTTATTTATGGCTATGTTGGGTCTTCGTTTCTGTGTGAGGGCTTTCTCTAGTTGTGGCAAGCGGGGGCCACTCTTCATCGCGGTGCGCGGGCCTCTCACTATCGCTGCCTCTCTTGTTCTCTGAGGAGCGCAG